>NW_027555625.1:154037581-154750081 GCF_003287225.1 Phascolarctos cinereus | reverse complement strand
GGAGAAAGCAGGAGTTCGAGGATTTGTGTTTTCATTCTGTCTCCTCTCATAGCTTCTCATTAATAATGAACCAATGGACTCAATTAGTTCTTAGAAAATACATTTACCCAAACAGCATAGCAAGAACAGTAATTTTGAAACATGTGCCCTAAAAACCTGGAGTGACACAAATACTCATTGAGGTCAGGGGCAAGAAAGAGAGCATACAAACGTCATTTAAAGAACATGTGTAGAAAACACACATGACCAATGGAACTTGCAGTTTTGGAACAGCAAGATCCCAGTGCCTTTTTTTTCTTCAGAGAGTCATCTTTATGAAGTTCAGAACAGGTAATAGCTGCAGTGGTGGGACAGGTTGCTCCATTGTTAGGCTGGGCTGTTTTCATAAAGAGAATGGCATTTCAGCTGGATGAGAGGTTGATCTGGATTTGCTTCTCACAGGGTATAATATCTCTGCTAAGCACATCTATCTATCACTAGTCTGGCAGGTCACTCAGGCTCTGGGGTGGCTCCTCATAGGGTACAATATCTGTGCTGAATAGTTTGATGCACTGAAAAGCTTGTTTACATTTACTTTTTGAGGGAGAGTGGAAGTCTTCTACACCTTTACACCTTGAGCTCAGCTAAGTGTTGTACTCTTTTAGGTGAGGTATTACAGTTCTTTCTATCTGAAACATTACTATTTTTTTTTACCTGTAGTGCTACTGTGACCTTTTCAGCTAGAGTGCTACTGTGGTCTTTCAGGAAGATCAACAGTCCTTAGTTTAGGATTATCAGAAGCCTCTCTTCTTTTGCTCCCTCATTGCCTATACTCTGAGGTTTATTAAGTTCCCAGGCAGAAGGTGGGAGAGGTATAGCCGCTCTTTCACTACAAATCTTCTTGGTTTGGAGGTGTATTCCCTCAGTGAATGACCTGTTTTTTACTTATAATATGCATTCAGTTACATTTACCAGATTTTTGTTGAATACTGTACAAAATAATTGTTTGAGAGTAAAGGTAATGAGATAGTCTGTGCCCCCTGAGGACAAGTTCATTGTCTCTGCTGGCATTTCAACATGCAATTGACTTACTTAGAGCCTCAGAATGTCTTTTAAGATACAAAATTTATTATATATAATGTAATATTTCATTAATTTCATCAAAAATGTAATATTCATTATACTTGAAAAGGCCTCACCCTTTTACATCTTTTGTTTTTTTTAATAAATATTTATTTTTTAGTTTTCAACATTCACTTTCATGAGATTTTGAGTTGTAAATTTTTCTTGCTCTCTCCCCTCCCCAAGACAGCATGCAATCTGGTATAGGCTATACATATACATTCATATTAAACACATTTTCCACATTAGTCATGTTATAAAGAAGAATTAGAACCAATGAGAGGAACCATGAGAAAAAAAAAGAGAAAGAATAAATAATATGCTTCAATCTGCATTCGGACTCCATAGATCTTTCTCTGGATGTGGACAGCATTTTCCATCATGAGTCTTTTGGGACTGTCTTAGATCCTTGCATTGATGAGAAGAACTAAGTCTATCAAAGTTAATCATCACACAATGTGGCTATTACTGTGTACAATGTTCTCCTGGTTCTATTCACTTCACTCAACATCAGTTTATGTAATTCTTTCCAAGTTTTTCTGAAGTCTGCCTGCTCATCATTTCTTATGGAACAATAACATTCCATTACATTCATATACCACAACTTTTTCAGCCATCCCCTTAATTTCCTATTCTTTCCCACCACAGAAAGAGGTGCTAAAAATATTTTTGTGCATGTGGGTCCTTTTCCTATTTTTTATAATCTCTTAGGGGTACAGACCTAGGTGTGGTATTGCTGAGTCAAAGGGTATGCACAGTCTTATAACGCTTTGGGCATAGTTCCAAATTGCTTTCCAGAATGGTTAGATCATTTCACAACTCCACCAACAATGCATTAGTGTTCCAATTCCTTATATTTCATTTTCTTTATTTTTGCCCCATTGTAACATTTGACTTTGCTAAAGATTAAAGAGGATACACTCTTACATGAACAATTAGACATCTTAACATTGAAGGGTAGAAATAGTTGGGGGGGTTTTTGAGGCAATTGGGTTTAAGTGATTTGCTCAGGGTCACACAGCTAATAAGTGTCTAAGGCTGGATTTAAATTCAGGTCCTCCTGACTCTAGGGCCAGTGCTCTATACATTACACCACCTAGCTGCCCCTAGTAGTTCACTTTTTAAAAAACCTCGTGTTTCAGAGTAGTTTATTGAATGAAATAAAAGAGGTGACTTTGGAAGACAGCTCTGATAAGCGATCTAAGTTCTGTTACTTACCATGTGACCTTGAATAAGTGACTTCACCTCATTGGAATTCATTTCCTTCATCTATAAAATGAAGACACTAAACTAGATGATTTGTAAAGTTCCGTCTAGTACTAAATCTATGGTCCTATGTAGCTAATTTACTCCACTTCCTGTCATAATGCATGGATATTTATTTCTCAAGCACCTTGTGTCCATGAATTTTGGCTAATCATTATGCAAAAATAGAAAATAAGTAAATAAATGCAGTTGACCAATGCAGTTAAAATAAGAAATAAAAGTAATAACTAAACGAAATCTTTGTCAGGTTTCTCAGAAAAAGATTTCATATCTAGGGGAAATAAGGAATTGTTTCAAATTTATAAGAATAAAAGCTGTTCCTCAATAGATAAATGGTCAAAGTTTCTGAACAGTAAATTTTGAAAGGAAGAAATCTAGGGCAGGTAGGTGGTGCAGTGGATAGAGCACAGGCCCTGGATTCAGGAGGACTTCAGCTCAAATTCAGCCTCAGACACATAACACTTAGTAGCTGTGTGACCCTGTGCAAGTCACTTAACCCTGTTGCCTAGGCAAATCTTAAAAAAAGACTTAAAAAAGAGGGAGAAATCCAAGTTATGAATAATCATATTTTAAAATGCTCCTAATAAGTAATAATTAAAGAAATGTAAATGAAAATAACTCTGAGATTCTACCTCATATTCATCAGATTGGCAAAGGTAACTAAAAAAAGGAAAATGAAAAACATTAGAGGGACTATTGGAAAAGAAGAACATAATGTACTGCTGGTGGAAATGTGAACTGGTCCAGCCTTCCAGAAAAACAATTTGTAACTATGTTCCAAAGTTACTATCTGTGCATGTTCTATGACCCAGCAATATGCCTGAAAGACAGTGAAAAAAATATTTATGCTGGCTCTTTTTGTAATAGCAGAGAACTGTAAACTAAAGAGCTCCTCAGCTATTGGGCAATGACTAAACAATTTGTGGTTCATTAATATAACGGAATATTATTATACCATACCAAAAGACAAAATGGAAAGTTTCAGAGGAAAATGGGAAGATGTGCCTGAACTCACTCTCAGTGAAATCAACAGAACCAAAAAATAATTTATAGAATGACAACAACATTAGAGAAAGACAACTTTGAAAGACTTTAGAACTCTGATTAGTGAAATTTAAAAAAAAAATGTTTCCAGGGGATTAATAATGCCTGTTACCTCCTTCCTGACAGGTGGCAGTCTGAAATACAGAATTGGGCATATATATATATATATATATATATATATATATATATATTTGTGCGTGTGTGTGTGTATGTGTGTGTGTATACACACACATATGTATACATATATATATATATATATACATATATATATTAACATGGTCAAAGAGGTAATTAGCTTGCTTTGACTGTTCATATTTGTTATGAGGGTTTTATTTTTGGTTGCTCTTCAGCTGAGGGATGGGAGGTGGAATAAAATTGCTAGTTATTTAAAAAAACTAAAAAATGAATTAAAATTATATAATAATTTTTAAAGATAAAAAATATCAAAAGCAAATTAAATAGTTATGTCCCTGGCCCAGAGGAACTTAGTGAACCTCCACACATCTGTTGAATTAATGAAGCTCTGAGTATTTTTGTCCTTATTGTCTTCTAATAAGTATTATTCTCCACAGTATTAATGATGTAGAAACTAAAAAGTTCAGCTAGAGCAATTATTAAGCTCTCTTTTCTGAATGGCAATAGAGCCTGCTGGAAATGAGATGAATGGTTAATGAGGGGAAAATGGAAAAGAAGAGGCATAGTACTAACAATTCACCAAAATTAAGAGCAGGGGATGAGTTGTGGAGGGCGTTGCTTTATAAATTAAATACCAAACGTCCCCTGAAATGACAATTTAGGAGGTACTTCTGCTTTGAAAGGATGTGTATGTGTAGACTTGAAGAACCCAGATGTTCATAGAAATGGCAGTCGAACCAAGTTATGAAGTGATTCCAGCACATTTTGTCTCTTGTTCACTGTTATAGTCCTTGGGCAATTATGGAGATCAAAGTCCATTTATACCCTCTCATCCTGTATGACTCTTGCCCATGTTCCCAATAGCAAGCACAGTATCTGACTCATAGTAGGTGCTTAATGAATACTTGTTATTTCATTGCTTGATTAGAATCTTTCCTAGGGCACTAGAGTTGAAGTGATGCACTCAGAATTACACAGCCAGTATGAGCCAGAGGCCACACTTGAATGTATTTGCTTCAGACTCCACTACTAGCTCTCTATGCATTATGACATACTACCTCTCACTAGACCATTTCAGAGAGCTATAGTAGAACAAGGAGGATTTTGACTAAATGTGAGAAAGAACTATCAGTCAATTTGACCTAGACAGCAATGAATTTCTGCATAGGGAAATTGGTCTCTATAACAGGAGATTTTTTAAGAAGAAAGATAGCCATCTACAGAGGTGTTATATAAGGTGTTATGTAACACCTTATATAACAAATGTTATATAAGTTATAAAATCTGCAGTTGGATCAGCGGTTAGATTACATGACTTCTATGCCCCCCTTCAATTCTAAAATTCTATGATTTGGTCATGAATATTGTACCAGCTCTTTAGGCTGCTTTAGTCATAAGGCCTGATCTGAGAATTTTTGAGTAGGTAACAATAGCATCCTAGAGGAGCTGGACTGCTTATAGTAGACCAAAGATCCATCTGTTAAACATAGTTTGTGATCTGCCATATAACCAAGGATTTTCAGCTTTGCCTTTAAACTAAAACTCTTTTCTTTCATTATAGGGCATCAACTGACCATGAAAAGCTCCACTTCCAAGGAATAAATCAATCCTGCATATTAAAGAAGCTACTTTGTAGCCTCCAAATTAATTTGTTATAAGCCTGTCCTAAATTTTTACTTTAAACATGTTTTATTGTTTTCTTAGGCATCATAACTTTGAGTTTTCTAGACTTTCCTTCTGAGTACTATTGCACATGAATACGTGACAGGAAAATAAATGGGAAGTACATATACCATATTAGAGATCCCATAGAAAGCAATAAATTTTGGACTGTATTGAGAGGCATAGGTTTTAGGAATAAGGAGGTTCTTAGAACCACATTTTAGGAAGGATGTTGATAAGCTTCTGAGGTTCCAGAGGAAGGCAACCAAGATGGTGAAAGGTCTTGAGTTCATGCCAAATGAGGATTATTTGGAGACACTGAGACATTTAGCCCAGAGAAGAAATGGTTTGCCAAGGATATGAGAGCTATCCTCAAGTATTTGAAGAGCTGACATATGGAAGAGGCTTTAGAGATGCTCCCCAGAATGCAGGTTTAGCACAGATAGAAGTTATAAAGAAGCAAGTTGGGGTCTGATGTGAGGAAGAAATTCCCTGATGAATAGAAGTATCCTGAAGTGGAATGAGCTTCTTCTGCAAGTAGTTGGTTCCTCCTCCAGGCAGTCTACTTGATGACTACTTGTTGGGTATATAGTAGAAAGGACTTATTTGGGGTAAAGATTAAACAATGGCCTTTGTGATCCTTTCCAACTCTTAAGTTCTATGATTCTGTAAAACTTACATTTCTATATTAATGTAGTTCAAAATGTTACAGTATGGTAACTCATAAGGAAAAAAAATATGAAAGCAACCTTATATGATGCTTTACTGTATTACAGAGCTCACCCAATATCTTCTTGCCTATTGTTCCAATTTCATTTTTAAATTTTCAGTTGGAAAGAAATACTGTGTTCATATTTTGCTACATATACCACATTTTAAACAAAATGGAGGGATTTTCTGTTTGCTTACCATTCAACCTGATCAGTAGGTGCATAATACATTTTCTCTGTATTTTGACTATGAGTCAGTTTTAAGCAGCAATTTAAACCCCACTTGAATGAGCACTTTCAGGCGAAGCAGCAACTATGCCATAAGAACAATTCGACAATCAAATCAGTAGTCAAATAACCAACGGCCATCGGAAAAGTTGGTCAACATCTTCGTTCTTCTATAGCTCAGGTAAAAATGCAACATTCAAAAATGTAAATGTCTCTTTTCAATGTTATATGAGCATCAGAGGGATGTTTCTGTGAATAGGAAAATAGGTATTAAAATAGTGTCCATCTATTTTTGGTTTATCCTATTATTTAAACTGTCAAGATACATATTTCAGAAAGAAGTCTCTAATAGGAATTAAGGTCAATAGAAAAAAAAAACAATTCCCCAATAACTTCTCTAAGTGAATCATGTTACAAAGCTTTATTGACCACAGTTCTCTGATAGTTTCCAGATAGAAGCCTTATAATATTACTAGATACTTGAACTAATTAATGTCAATTCTTAATTGTAAGGAATAGTCACAAAGTATGAAATGCACAGCAAGTTCTTGATCCCGAGGTTCGATACTTTGTATAATCACTACTACTACTACTACTGCTACTACTGCTACTACTGCTACTACTGCTACTATTACTACCACCATTTTTGAGACTGGGCCATCTTAACCTGCCCAGGCTGGAAGTAGCAGGAATATTCATGTATGTATTGGCCCCGTCATACTCTGATTAGTACTGATTAGTACTATATTGTCTCATATGGCTCGTCATGTTGATTCCTAAGTTAATGTGAAAATGTAATTGGATTAGCCCACTGCATCCCAGAACTCCTGAGCCAGGAGATCCACCAGCCTCAGCCTCCCCAACTAGTATTACAGTTACATGTCACCAGATCTGACTGTCTTCTATTTCAGAGAAAATTTGGGGACAGGGAACATAAAGGAAAAACTTCTTTCTGAAAGCTGTAATCTCAAATCCTATTATTCATATCTCTTCTTACTTTCTTCTCCCTCATTCTTCACCACATCCTAACACTATCTCACATTTCACACAAAACTGTGGTAAAAGTCTAACAAAAATGATAAATAAATAACTGTAGGGAATTTTGAAGAACCTTGCAAAATATTGTCTATTTCAGAAAGCATGGTATAATGGAAAGAGTTTTGATTTTAGAGTTAGGGCCCCTGCTATCTATCCCTGCCATTATGCTGATAAATAGTGTCATTACTATTAAGACCTCTCTAGCTCTAAATGTCCTCAGCTGTAATTAATGGGATTGGATTTAATGTTCTTTAATGCACCCTTGAGTTCCAAAATCCTGTGATTATAAGCCATAGTAGACCTTATTCTTCTCTCTTATCATGAAGTTCTCCAGATGTACCTGTTTTGCAGCTGAAAACATATTCATCACCCCAAGCCCTAGAACATTACATAATCTACCTAATAAATGAGATTCGTACTCAATTAAAAGAGTTCTACATTGGAGTACAGCCAAAATGGCAGAGTAGAGAAGCCCTTAGTCAAACTCTCCCAACATTCACCTGCAAACAACTTTAAATAATGCCTCAAATTGAATTCTGAAGTGGCAGAGACAACAAAAAGATAGAGTGAGACATTCCTCCAGCCCAAGACAATTTAAGAGGTTGGAAGGAGAGATCTGTAACACAGGGGTATAGACTAGCCGAGGGCCCACACAAGTGTAACACCAGTTGGGGGACTAGGTAATGACGACAGAAGTAGCAGCAGCTTTGGGAGTCTTCAAGTTAGACATAGTAAGGGAACCTGGCAACTGATTAGATTGATACTACAGGGTATTCCTGTGATAGCACTAGATGCAGTACCAGAAGCTATTTGGCAACTTCATTGCTATACCCACTTCTGGGTCATGTGTAGAGGAGCATTTTTAATAAAGAGAGAGTAGAAGCCAGGAAGAGCAGTATCACTTCAGGCCCCAAAGCATTAGGGACCCTGAGAAACAGCACTGTTTCTGGTTCCAAGAGATAAAGATCCCTGAGGAGCAACATCAGTTGCAATTCCAAGGGATCTGGGTCTCTTCCTGGATAAGAACAAGAGTAAAGAACAAAGGAGCAATGACCAAATCTCTCCCTAGATCATACCATCCTGGAAGCACTGAAAATTTACAGATTTTCAGAACTACCTCTGAAAATGGCAGTGCTAAAAAGGCTGAAGCTTGTGCTGTTCACACACACACACACACACACACACACACGGAACATAAAGTTCAAAGTTAAGAAGGTAGAAAAATGAGCAAACAAACAAACATCAAACAAAAAATTTGACCATAAAAGTTACTATAGTGACTGGGAAGATCAAGATACTCAGAAGATAAACAGCTACAAGTAAAACCTCAAAGAATAATGTGAGTTGAACACAAGGCCAACAAGAATTCCTGGAAGACCTAAAAATTATTTTCAAAATTAGTTAAGAGTGGTGACAGCTAGGTGGTGCAGTGGATAGAGCACCAGCCCTGGCGTCAGGAGGACCTGAGTTCAAATCCGGCCTCAGACACATGATACTAACTAGTTTGTGACCCTGGGTATATCACTTAACCTTGATTACCTCACCAAAAATTTAAAACAAATAGAGTGGTAGCAGAAAAATTAGGTAAAGAAATGAAAACTAAAGAAGAAAATTATGAAAAGATAACAGCTTGAAAAAAGGGGCACAAAAATATTGAAGAAAATAAAACCTTAAAAATAGAATTGGCCAAATGGAAAAGAGGTACAAAAATTCAGCGACAAAAATAATTTCTGCAAAAGCAGATTTGGCCAAATGAAAAAGAAATACAAAAGCTCACTGAAGAAAACTGTTTCTTAAAAATTAGAATTGGGCAAGTGAAAGCTAATGACTCCATGAGACATCATGAAATAAAATAAAGTCAAAAGAATGAACAAAATAGAAGAAAATGTAAAATACAAACTGACCTGGGAAAAAAAAGGAAAGATTATTTAAGATTTTTGTATTACCTGAAAGCCATAATCTAAGTAAAAGACTACATCATAGTTAAAGAAATTATCCAGGAGAACTGCCCCAACATCCTTGAGCCAGGAAACAAAACAGAAAATAAAAGAATCCACTGATTACCATCTAAAAGAGATCCCAAAACAAAACTTCCCAGGAATGTTGTACCCAAATTTCAGAGAGCCCAGGTCAAAAAAAAATATTTCAAGCAGAAAAACAAAACAAAACAAAAACAATCTTCAAATACTGTGGAGCCACTGTCAAAATCGCACACAATTTAGCAGCTACTACATTAGCTGAGTGGAGGGCTTGGAATATGATATTTTGAAAGGCAAAAGAGCTGGGATCACAACCAAGAATTACCTACCCAGCACAACTGAGTATAATCATTCCGGGGGGAAAGGGGCATTTAATAAAATAGAAGACTTTCAAGCATTCCTGATGAAAAGACCAGAGCTGAATAAAAAATTTGTCTTTCAAATACCAGACTCAAGAGAAACATAAAAAGGTAAATATGAAAGAGAAATTATAAGGAGCATAATAAAATTAAACTATTTACCTTTCTATATGGGAAGATGATATATGTGTCTTCTAAGAAATTTGTCATTATTAGGACAGTTAGAAGGATTCTACATAGAAAGAGAATGTAGAAGTGAATTGATTGTGTTGGGATAATGTCAAAAAAATGGATAGGCAAGAAAGAGGGATGACCTGGGAGAAGGGGGAGGGGAGAGGAAGAAAGGGGGAAATTATCTCACACAAAAGAGGTACATAAGAAGGTGTTTTTACAGGGGAGGGGGAAATGGTATGGGAATGGTACAAAGTTGTAGGATATAAAATAAACCCACATAAATTATCAGCGTTTCTATATGCTACTAACAAAGCCCAACAAGAGTTAGAAAGAGAAATTCCATTAAAAATACCTGAAGACAATATAAAATATTTGGAAGTCTAACTTCCAAGACCAACCCAGGGATTGTATGAGCACAATTGCCAAACGCTTTTCATAAAGATAAATCTAAACAATTGGAGATATATTAATTGCTCAGGGATAGGCCAAGCAAATATAATAAAGGTGAAAACTCTACCTGAGTTAATTTACTTATTCATTGCCATACCATTCAAACTACCAAAGAATTATTTTATAGAGCTAGATAAAATGGAAGCAAAATTACTCTAGAAGAACAAAAAGTCTAAAATATTAAGGGAATCAATGAAAAAAATATAGTTCCAGATTTCAAACTGTATTACAAAGCAGTAATCATCAAAAACAATCTGCTATTGGCTAAGAAATGAAGCAGTGGATCAGTAGAATAGATTACATCCACAATATATGATTGTAAATGACCATAGTAATCTAGTTTTTGGTAAACCTGAAGATCTAAGCTTTAAGGGCAAGAATTCACCATTTGGCAAAAATTGCTGGGGAAACTAGAAAGCAGTTTGTATGCCAAGATATCGTAAAAATGAATAAATGATTTAGACATAAAGGGTGATATCATAAGTAAATTACAGAAGCATGGGAAAAATTATCTGTCAGATTTATAAATAAGGGAAGAGTTTATGACAAAATAAGAGATAGAAGAGATTAAGGTACAGTCATTTAGATAATTTTAATTACATGAAGTTAAGAAGCTTTTTGCACAAATACAACCAATATATCCAAAATTAGAAGGAAAAAAGAAAACTGGGGGGCAGGATTTGAAACAAGTTTCTCTGATAAGATCTCATTCTCAAATATTTAGGGAACTGGGTCAAATTTATTTAAAAAATAAGAGCCATTCCCTAGTTAATAAATGGCCAAAGTATATAAACAAGCAGTTTTCAGAAGAACAAATCAAACTATTAGTAGTCACATAAAAAATACTATAGATCACTACTGATTAGAAAAATGTAAATTAAAACAACTCTGATGTACCACTTTACACCTATTAGATTGCCTAACATGATAGAAAAGGAAAACGACAATAGCTGGAGGGGATATGGAAAAATTGGCACATCAACGCATTATTGGTGGAGTTGTAAACTAGTCTAAGCACTCTGGAGAACAATTTTGAACTATGCTCAAAGGGGTATAAAATTATGTATATCCTTTGATCCAGCAATACCACTACTTGGTGTCTATCCCAAAGAGATCAAAGAAAAGAGAAAAGGATCTATTTGTACAAAAACATTTGCAGTCATTCTTTTTGTAATGGCAGAATTGGAAATCTAAGGGATGCCCATCAGTTGGGAAGTGGCTGAACAAGTGTGGTATATGATTGTGATAGAATACTATTGTGTTATGAGAAATGATTAACAGGATGGTTTCTCAGGTAAAAACCTGTGAAGATCGAACTCACACAAAGTGAAGGAAGCAAAACTGGGAGAATGTTGTATACAGTAACAGCAATAATGTAAGGGTGATCAACTCTGAAAGACTTAGCTTAGTTACTCTAATCAAGACAATGATCCAAGACAATTCCAAATGATCCATGATAAGAAATGCTATCCACCTGCAGAAAGAGAATGGATGAACTCTGAATGTAGATCAAATCATACTTTTCTAAGCTCTTTTTATTTTTATTGTTTTATTTTGTTCAGTTTTTTTTAAATGTGGTTAACATAGAAATATATTTTGGATGACCTCACATTACAATCAAAATCAAATTGCTTGCCTTCTCTTACAGAAGGGAGAGAAAAAATTTGGAATTCAAAAAAAAAATCAAATGATTGTTAAATTTTTTCACATATAATTGGAAAATAGCAAATTAAATAAAAATAAAATAAAATTTTAAAGTTCTCCACACTGAAAACTGAGTATCAAAATATATGTTGGTCTAACAGATAGTTTTATTGAGTTCCTCATAAAATTTTTCTTCCTCCTCTTTTGCAACAGATGTCAGTGCATATCATATACTCCAATGATTTTCCTGAAAGTATTTTTGCACATGCCTATGATGGGTACTATAGCAAGAGATTACCAAATATTTCATTAAGTAGCTTACTTGTTGCCTTCGGACACATGACATAAATCCAACTTTGCCAGCTCCTCTATTTGGACTAACATCATACATATAGACTGAACCTAAGTTAATTTATAGATTTATTAAAAATTGTGTAAGTCAGAGCACCTTTTGGCCACTTTTCTCCCAGTGTTCTAATATTACTATAGAAATGGAATGGAGATAAACAGGATGGAGGGCCTCCTTATATTTTCCTTTGGGTCATTTGGTGATGAATACTTTGACTGGGGCAATCCCTAAAACAAAGAAAAGGAATACAGAAAGGAAGGAAGGAAGGAAGAAGAAAGAAAGAAAGAAAGAAAGAAAGAAAGAAAGAAAGAAAGAAAGAAAGAAAGAAAGAAAGAAAGAAAGAAAGAAAGAAAGAAAGAAAGAAAGAAAGAAAGAAAGAAAGAAAGAAAGAAAGAAAGAAAGAAAGAAGAAAAAGGTAAAAACAGTGGTTCTCCTTAAAGAATTCACATTTCAGTGGAGGAAGAAGAAAAAAGTCCCATTCCAAATTTCTAACTTGTTTTTTTTTTTAAATTTTCAGATAATTACCCTTGTGGAAAGTGTTCTGTGAACCTGAGGCTTTGAAACACTGATTTCACTCAACTAGGTATCACTCACAACAATATGTCTATTTGTTCACCCAAACACCACTTGGTTAAATGGACAAAGATCTCCTGAGATATCAACTCTCTATTTTTAGGTGGGAAAGAGGTGTATGTGGGATTTGGGGGAGGTCTAGAGAGGGAAAACAATCAATAAATAAACATCTTCAAGTCTTCACACTGGCTCTTACATGTCCCTCCCCACTGAATTAACAAATAGATTTTTCTAAAGTGCCGGTCTGACCATGCCACTTCTACTCAGTAAACTCCAGCAGCTACTGATCACCTCCAGAATCAAATGTAAACCCCTGTATTTGGAATTGAAACTTTTCATAATATATACCACCGCCTTTCTAGTCTTCTTATACCTTAAACCCTCCACCCATACATACTCTGCTATTCAGTGATATTGGCTTCCTTGTTATTCCTTGAACAAGTCATTCCATCTCCTGATTCCTAGCATTTTGAGTGACTGTTGCTCCTGAATGGAATGCTCTCCTCATCGCTGCCTCCTTACTTCCTTGGCTTCCTTCAAGTCTCAGCTAAAATCCTACCATTTCCAGGATGACTTTTTTAATCTCCCTTAATTCTAATGCCTTCTTTCTATTGATTATTTCCAGTTGATCCTGTGTACATAGCTTTATTGTCAGTCAGGCAGCTTATTTACTAATAAACCGACTTAATAAATAAGTTTATTAAGTAATAAAATTTCAAAAAATATTGTTTGCAGCATCAGGCACTATGCTAAGCATTTGGAATACAAAAAGAGGCAAAAAGATTCTCCCCGCCCTCAAGGAGCTCACAACTTAATGGAGTTGGGGGGGGAACAAAAGGCAAAAAAAAAACCCCATACAATAGGCTACATTCAAGATAGGATGAAGAATAGAAAGATTCAAGGGGTTGAGAAAGGATTCCTGTAGAAGATGGGATTTTAGCGGGACTTGAAGGAATCCAGGGAAACCAGGAGACGGAGATGAGGTGGGAGAGCATTCAAAGCATGAGGGACAGTCAGAGAGAATGCCTGGACCTGAGAGCTAGAGTGTCTTGTTTATGGAACAGATAGGAGGCCAGTGTAACTGGATTGAAGAATATGTCACCAGGAGTAAGGTGCAAGAAGACTGGAAAAATGAGGGAGGAAGAGAAAGGGGAATAGTCTAGCCAGCTTTTGATGCCCAAGTGAGGGTTTTGTATTTCATCTTAGAAGTAATGAAGAGCCACTGCAGTGTATTGAGTAGGTGAATGAGACCTGTGCTTTAGGAAAATCACATTAGAGGTAAATAGAGGATGCATTGGAGCAGGGTGGGGTTGATGGGACATCAAGATGAATGACTTGTAGGCTTTGGTGTTATCAAACAGTGCTGTGCTATCCATTTTACTATCACTCAATATTTATTACGCAAAATATTTATTGAAATGAATTGTTTTTCAGATTCTGAGATATTTCGTTTTATCAAGAGTGCAATGAAAAGGGATCGTATTTGGAATCAAGGGAATCAGGGTTCAGATCCTAGCTCTACTACCTACTTAACAGTATTTCTGACTGTCTATTTTCTCATCTCTAAAATGAAGGAGTTGGACTAGCTGACCTCTAAGGTCTCTTTTCATTTCTAAATCTATGGGACTAATTGTGTATGTGGTTTTTGTTTGGAAACTTATTGTTGAGGAGATTTGTTTTCAGTTTAAACATAGTGCTCCTTTCTCTCCAGACCTTCAAAAGAAACAGTAAGTTTGGTTCTCCCCTGTGACCCATGTAATTCATGTTCCCTTTATGCCTCTTTCTTCCCTCCCCCCACCATTCCTTCCTATGTATTGTAACTGTACCCCATGCCTGCTGGAGACCAAAGGCATCTTAAGTCCTTTGATGTCAATGTGGAGTTAATATTTGAACAGATGCCTAGATTGTCTGACCCAAAGTATATTACTGGGAAAGGTAAGTGTACGTGCCATAAGTGGGACGATAAGTGTGAAAAGGAGATCAGGATGTATTCAGCAAATGTTTAGTTAAAAAATACTTAATATGCAAAGTGCACACATAAATGAGGTAAAAACAAAGACGAAATGAAATCATTCCTGCCTTCATTAAGCTTACATTCTACTAAGAAGAAAATTATACAGCTAATGCATATGTGAATTACACATAATATAGATGCATATATTCACATATATATGCACACACACACACACATACACATATATGTATATATAAAGTTTTTAATTCAATTCAATTAAACAGGCACTTACTTTACGAAAGGCCTACCATGTGCCAGTCGTTCTGCTCAGTGCTAGGCATCCAAGAGCAAAAGTTGTAATAGTCTTTGCCCACAAGAACACAGATAAGTAAAAAGAAAAATATCTGTGTGCTTATATATTTGCTTAAAGGTGCAAGTGTGTATATGTGTGTATATTCATACATATGTATATAGGGGTGTTCATCTTTTAGGGAATAGATAAACAAAGTACGGTATATAAATGATATAGAATGTTAATACTCCATAAGAAATTATGAAATAGTTTTAGGAGTAGCAAGGTGACACAGTCTATACAAAGCAGAGCCTAGACTCAAGCAACAAAATTGACAGCAATTTTCATTTAATTGTTTTTTTTTTAAATTCTGAAGCATCAACTAAAATGAATATCTCATTATAGCCAATAGAACAGAAAGAACCATACATGAAATTCAAACCTTGCACTTTCTTCTTCTCATGAAGTCAATAATAAATTCACATGAATGAATAGCTAATGGAAAACTAATAAAGCATTTAGTAAATGTTTACTGTATACAAATCACTATACTAAGCACTAGGGATATAAATAGAAAAGTCAGATGGTCCCTGCTCTCAAGGAGCTTACATGCAAATGGGGGAGACAACACATATAGAAGGTTTGGGCTGCAAGTTAGATGGAAAGATCCCAAGGTCTCTTCAGGAACAGTTGCCAAGCTGCGCTTCCACAAGTGTTGCTTCCCAGGATAATGGCTATGGACACTGGGCTGAAAGCACTGCTATTCCAAAAGCACTTAGATTCAGAATCCTAAGCTGTCTCCATTAAAATCTGAACAGAAATAGTAGTCAAGGTGGTGGAGGTGGTAATGGTGGTGGTAGAGGCACATGATGTCTCTTGTCTCCCTCAGCACACCCTGCTACTTCAGCTAGGTGTGTTTGCCTGCCCTGTGTGTGACAATTAGTTGGCAATTGGTAGGCATGGCTGTTTCTTTCTCCAGAAGAGTCACTTCCCCACATAATAGCTTCAAAGACTGAGCTGGGAGTATGAACATTGATCTGTGGGATGCTGCCACTCCCACAGCTCCAGTGTTTATCTGCCTGTTGGTAGCAGTTGGTCCAAAATTGTTGCTGGTGGTACTGAGGAAGGTGGGGCCTTCCATGTGACTTCTAAAGCTGTCTTGCTTTTCTATGATTCCTTCCAGGCCTCCTTCTATTCTCTTCTATGCATTAAAAATCTTCCATGGCTCTTTTTCCTTTCTTTTCTTTTTCTTTCCTTTTTTAAAGGAACCCTAGCCCTTGTTTCTATCTTTTTCCAATTGGAAAATAAAAATAAATCAAAAAAAGCTCTTGTAACAAATAAACATAGTCAAGCAAAACAAATAGGGATGATAGAGAATCTTTGTGTTGGACTGTTCACCAGCATTCAGAAAAGGTCAGTTCATTTTGAGGTTCCAGTGGCCTCAAGGAATGGAATTCTGCTCATGACATGAGTGAATGAAGCCAAAGACAAGATATCTGGAGAACATAAGGCAGGTGGGGGCAGGAATAGGCTGGAGCTAAGATCAGGCCAGACTAGTACTTCTGATATTGTGGTTTGTGAGAGTATAGTCCAGTAAATTGTTATGTTTTGTTTAATTTTCTCATTTTCCCCAGAGAACAATTCTGGAAGAAAATTTTCACTAAATATTTAAATCTCAGTCCCTTTTCTTGGAAACTTTCCTTAGAACTGCTTGCAGGAGGGTTCAGGAAGAGAGAAAAAATTGACCTTGGCTGCAAGTCAAGTCAAGAAAGGTGTATTAAGTATCTGCTGAGTGCCAAGCACTGTGCTAAGCACTGGAGATACAAAGAAAAGCAAAACCACCCCACATCCTCAAAGAGCTCACAATCTGATGAAAGCATACAGTTATGTACAAACAAGATATATAGAGGATAAATTGGTGGTAAATTCAGAGGAACGGAATTACCATGAAGGGTGTTGGGAAAGGTTTCTTGCAGAAGGAATTTTAACTGAAACTTAAAAGAAGCAAGGGAAGTCAGAAGGTGATGATGAGAGAGAGAATCCCTGAGGGAGTCAGAAGGTGGAATGTCTGGGAGTAACAAGAAGAAGCCCATTTTGACTGGATCACAGAGTATGGGGCAGAACGACTGAATAAGCAAGGAGTAAGGTTATCATGGGCTTTGAATGCCAGAAAATTTCCTTTTTGATCCTGGAAGTGATAGGAAGCCACTGGAGTTCATTGGTCAGACCTACTGACTTTAGCAAGATGACTTGGACAACTGAGTAGAAAACAGACTGGAGTAGGAAAAGATTGGAGGCCAGGAAAACAAACAGAAAATTATTGCAATAATCCAGGCATGAGGTGATAAGAGTCTGCACCAGAATGGTGTCAGAGGAGTAAATGGACCATACGTGAAAAATGTTGTGAAGCCAGAGTTGACAGGATTTGGCAAACAGATGTGTGGGTAAAAGAAAGTGAGGAGTCCAGCATAACAACTATGTTGTGAGCCTGGGTGCCTGGAAGGATGGTAGTGCCCTTGACAACAACAGGGAAGTTACAAAGAAGAGACAATTTGAGGGGAAAGTGAGTTCAGTTTTGGACATGTAGATTTTAAGATGTCTATGAGACATCCTATTCTAGATATCAAAAAAATCAGTTAGAGATTCAAGAGTGGAGGTCAGAAGAGAGTTTGGGGCTGGATAAATAAATCAGAGAATCATCTGCATAGAGATGAAAACTGAATCTATAGCAGCTGATGAGATCAGCAAAATAATAGAGTGAGAGAACAGAAGAGAACCTGGACAGAGTCTTGGGAGACCCCCACAATTAAGGGGTGCAAGTCTGAATGCAGCCCTCTATACGTTGAATGTTTATCTGCATTGTTATGTTACTTGACACTACTAATAAATTACATGGTCATTAACAGTGATTTTGTCCAGACATACATTTGGTGTTTAAGATGGGGAGGGGGAAGCTAGCTCATGCAAGAAGAGATTTCTCTGGTTCTATTTCAGGATGAGTTTTGAACCAACTATATGAAGAGTTTCTTTAATTTTGTCAATTTCCAGCATACTCCTTAAATTAAACTTCGAACCCCCAAAGTGAGAATTGATAAAAGGAAAAACCAATAACGACAGTACGGTTGGTGTGGTCTCTAAGGCATGGCATCACACACCCAAAGCACAAACAAGTTATCAGGAATTTGGGAAAGGCTTCAGATAGGAGGTAGCATTTGAGCCGAAATGTGAATGAAGCTAGGGAATCCAAGGGACAAATATGCAGATATAGAATACCTTGGGGATAAGGAAAAGCCTATCTAAATAAGCCAGATGAATGAAATAGAAGGTTAAGTAAGGGAAATAGCTAATAGAACATTGTATCTGGAATATAGAATAGCTAAAAGTGAGTAATTGGAAATAAGTTGTAAAAACATAATACAACCAAATTATGAAGAACTTTAAACACCAAACACAGAAGTTGATACTTAATCATAGAGGCAATAGAAAGCCACTGAAATTTCTTGAGCAGGGGACCAACACAGACCTATGTTTTAAGAATATCAGTTTGTGTATGTATTGAATTGGAAAGGGGAGAATCCGGAAGATAAGAGATGAATTAGGAAGCTATTGAAGCAGTTCAGGTGAAAGATGATGTGGACCTGAATTAATGTCATGACTGTGTATAGGGACAATATGTGTCAGAAATGGAAATCCAATCCATGTCTTCCTGACTATAATATGCTTGACTCTTTATCCATTGTGTCATTCTTCCTCTTAATCCTCACATATTAGTAACAATTATCATAATATTCATTGTTACAGTTATGTAGCAAGGGCAAGTAAGCCCAATAGCTCTGGGAATAGCAGCATTTTACACCTTGTATGCCCCAACAGCATTTCCAGCCATGCTTCCAGCCAAGCGCCCATAGCCACCATCCACTCCTTATGAAAAATAGCCCACCATTCCCACTATGATCAACACTAGCACTAGAGACTGACCAGGTAAGCCCAAGTCCCTTAGGAATAGCAATTTCCCCCGGACCACCAAACCATCTCTCAAAGTCATTACTTAGAGAAGCAACAACTGTGGAGAAGGGACCCACCTTCCCCACTACCACCAACAGCAATCACCAACTCACTGCCACCAACATAGCAGGCAAGTCAATGTAATTGAAATGACAAGGTACCCTGAAGGAGATACAGGATGTAACATATGCCAACTCAGTTAAACCACAGTGACTACCTTAACCAGCACCTTCCCTCAGATCCCAGCAGAGACAATCCAGGACCTTGAGTCTGAAACATAACATTTCCTCAGATCCATAACCCTGATTTTGGTATCCATGTGGGAAAGAGTGACTCTTCCTGCTACCATCAATACCAATTGCTTAACAACCACCACCAAAGAGAAAGTTAAACCTCAAGAGCCCTGGGAATACCAGTACCCCCCAGATCACTGGTCATGTATCCAGCCTAGCTGCTACAACAATCATCCAGGGAAGCACCCTTTATAGAGATATAGCCTGCAGGTGCTGCTGCCCTTGTCTCCTCAGCATCCATAGCTACTAAAGACCGAAGAAAGAATGCTCTTACCACCAAAGTCCTTGACACAGTTAAACACTTCAACATCAGAAAAAGATGTGGTTTTATCAGTGGAAATGACATTGAAGGAGACACACTATTGGCCTTGCCAATGCACCTTGAGAACCATTGGTCCTTTCCACGTGGCATAGACAAGACTTTCTCTCTACTTGTAATTTGTCATCTCAGAACTTAGTACAAGTGCATAGCATTTAGTAATTCCTTGATAAATGTTAATTGATTTGATTTGGTTAAATTACTGCCGTAATGCCTTCCTATATGGCACAGGTGTCATATAGCAAATCATATTCTTAATGGAATATTAGGGCAGGGGTAAAATGACTATCTGTACCCCCTCTCCCGATACGATTATGATGTTGTAGGAGGATTTGTGTAACCTTGGGCAAATCACTTTACTCTGTGAGCCTCAGTTTCCTCCTCTGCAAAAGGAGGGTTTGACTTGATAACCTTATAGCTCCCTTCCAACTCTAAATCTATGATGCCGAAGTACAGGCAAGAGGGGTCATCTCAGGAAAGGCCATCAGGAACAGATACGATCTGCATCATCAGAGGAAAGACCCACATAGGTAAGATCATAGCAGATGCCTTGGAGCATTAGAGTCAAAGCAACAAAAGCCTTAGCTGAACTCCATGTTTCCCTTGGGTCATCAGTCATGGATTCCTTTGGAGATCTCTGCGTGGTAAAATCATCAGCAGGGGCCTTTACGTAGCCAGGATAGAAGCCACAGTGACTAGGGTCACTGGGCCTCCCTGAAGCTGCTCTCTAGGAGACAGGGTTCTCAGGGGGTATGTTGTTTTAGAAGTCTCCGCGGTTGCAGGGTGCTGGGGTGGGGGTGGAGAATTACTGATATTTTTGCAAGCAGACCCATGTAGAAAGTCTCATTTTTGGTTTGAATTCCACGACATCCTTAGTTTCATTTTACAGCAGGAAACAGCAGGCTTGGTATTGGTTTTGCAAAGGCCATTGCCTCCTCTTTTGTATAGACTGGGTCATAAAGACAGGTGCAAGCAGGGAAACAGAATAGGACACAAACCTGACCTTTAAAGTTTTGTCTTGGTCCACTGTGGTTGGCTCCTAAATGCATACTGACTTACACAAATAACTTTTGACCTCTGCCCTCTTTGCTTGTGTCACTGTATTGTGGGAAAGACATTTATCTTCCCCAGTGACACATCTTTTGAAGACAGAGAGACTGCCTGTGCATGGCATTATTAGGATTATTGTACCTTCCTTTGTGGTCAGTCATTTTTTTACACAATAAACAGGCTGAGTGCATTTAACTAAAAAAAAAATATGTACTGCTGGAACAGAGAACAATCTTTAGTTTCATTAAAATCTTTAAGTTATCTTTCCATCCGCATTTTCCGGTAGTCAACCCAGTCACTCATTTATTTATTCAGTAATTATTGATTGAGTGTCTGCAATGTGTGAGGTACTCTTAGCATCACTATTTTCTCCCCTTCATGCTTAGAAACCCATGTGAAAGAGGAATGGTTTAAAGGTAAAAGTTCTAAACCTTAATCAATGAGACATTCAGCCAGTATTTATTGAATGCCTCCCATGTGCCCAGGCCTGCACTAGATACAGGGTGGGTGATTTCAACAATGTCTATGCCACAGGCTCCACCCCATTGTAAAACATATATATGAAATAAAAATGAACAATAATAGACAACATATAACCAAATGCTGAATTATATTCCACAGACTGGGTTTTGTGTGAATTCAGGGTAAGAAGATCATCAAATGATAGTCAACAAAGAGAATACTACAGATCTTGGAATCACAAAAAGTCCTCTGAGATCATCTAATTCCAATTCTTCTAATATATTCTATAATAACTCATTTATATAATTCTATGTAGTGTCATGACTAGAAACATGTTCACCTGTGGTACAGAGGGGGGTAGAGTTTAACTCAGGAATCAGAGGGATAAAAAGGAAAAAACATACCCTGGGATAACAATGGATTCTACCTTGCTGGAGATGTAGTTGCCTAAGGAAATACTTGTGTGGGGACAGAACTGGGAAGGGCAGGAAGGGGGCAAGTCTGGTGGTAGGGTGGGCAGGTGAGGAAATTCCATCAGGAAAGTACTAAGGACATGTCCCAAATTTCTTACCATGGGGCATGCCCCAGCCCTGTCCTAGTTATACCTCTTTTAAGTTCTTCCCTATTGGGCAGTATAGTGCAAATATCGTTATTTATGCTTTAATGATGAGAAGAATTTAAATGACTTGCCTGACATCTTGGGGCTAGGAAGCCAGTACTCAAATCCCTATAGTTTGACCCTGAGACCAGAGATTTTTCAAATTACATATCATACTGCCTCTAAGAATCCTAACTGGCACAATGCGTCCTGTTTATTAATCAATGCGACCACTACGTATATATATTTACACACAGACATACTTCAGATTTATTCTTCACTGAAGGATTAAGTTAAAATGAATACTTTGTAATTCCTATCCCTTCTGTGAGAATGCCCCAAATATTCATCAGAATTTTAGTGAGTCACTAACATATCCAAAAGTTTTAGTGTTGGAATTCATTTTAGCAATCAGCTGATCATTATCATATTTACCTGCAAGTAAACTGAGGAAAAAAGAAGTTAAATCACAAAAGGTCACAAATTCTATCATTGTTATGGCTAAGAATAGAACCCAGGTCTTATGAAAACCAATTTGGGATTATTACTGTTTTCTTTCAAGTTCAAAGACTTGTCATAATCCCTGTTAAGTACACCGGATGAATATGCAACATGAAAGTACACCATATGCATAGTAAGCCCTATGTCGCTGTTGTTGTTTTTGTTGTTCAGTCATTCTTGGTAGTATCCACATCTTTGTGACCCCATTTGGAGTTTTCTTAGCAAGGATACTAGAGTGGTTTGCCATTCCCTTCTCCTGCTCATTTTACAGATGAGGAAACTGAGGCAAACAGGCTTAAGTGACTTGCCATGGTCACACAACTAGTAAGTATCTGAGGCCAGATATGAACTCAGAAAGATGGGTCTTCCTGATTCCAGACCTGGCTATCCACTATACCACCTAGCTGCCCCAGTAAGCCTATCCATTGTATTCATTGTGTGTCATCTTAATTCGGATACAATACACAAGACTATACCAGCAAACACCAGTATGCTACCTGGTTGACATCTGCCCTCTTTCATGACCCTTAGGCTATCTTATATTGGCCTGGTCACTGATCAGCTAGCACCCCTGTTGCCATGCTGTGTGGAGTTGCATGTATTGGGTTCATTGGCCTGAAGATCATTTCATGGGCCTAGATTTCCTAGGGTCTAGGACAAATGGGACTATCTCTGGCTACTAACTGGTCAAAGTCCCCTAATATCTCTGATTCTTTTGGCATCCACAAAGTTCAAGGAGTTGGCAAGAAAAATACAAACCCCTAGGTTTAGTTCCCTATCTCAGCTGACAGTCACTTAGGCTGGGGTAGTCCAGGAATCCCTCCCAATTCTCTAATGGTCTATGCAAATCTGTCTGCCTCTTTATCTGGATTGTAACATCATCATCACGATAATAATAGCCGGCATTTATATAGCATCTACTCTGTGGCAGATACTAGACTCAGCACTTCACAAATATCATCTCATTCAGTATTTACAACAATCCTAGGAGGTAGATGCTATTATTATCCCTATTGTAGAAGTGAGAAAACTGTAGCAAACACGGGTTAAGTGACTTGCCCAGGGCTACATAGCTAGTAAGTATCTGAGGCTAGATTTGAGCTTAGGTGTTCCTGATTCCAGACCCAAAAATCTATCCACTGCTCTCCTTAGCGGCTTATGGATAAGCTTCTATGAATCCTACACATCGGATAGAAACCACCTGTCTAGCTGTCATTGACAGATAAAGCCTTCATTGTACTCAATGCCTTCACTCCACAAGCTTCTATCTTCTTGTTTGTCAGGGATTCCAAATATAGCCCCTATGGGAGCTACGTCATTGCTGTAGGGTCCCAGCCATTCTCTGAGTTATGTTGTAAAGTAGAAGTTTCCCTAGTTGCTCAACTATTTAGAATAGGGTAGCTCTTCGAAGGGTCGATCTCTTGAAAGATAAGTTGCTTTTGATGGGTGGGATAGACAAGGAGTGCTTTCTAATTGTGAACAATAACAATAAGGGAAGACATAAAAGGATATAGCAGGCCTGTTGGACAATGAAATGATTACCTGACCGGAATTTTTGCTGCTATGCTGGAGAGCAGTAGATGGTCAGCTTAGAATCAGGCTAGATGATGGAGGATTTTGAAAGTCAGGCACAAAAGTTTAACTTCATGCTCTTAATAAAAGGGTTTTTTTTTCTTTTTTTCTTTTTCTTTTTTTATGTTTTTTTTTTCCATATGCTTTTGAGTTGAAAGTTTTTCTCCCTTTTCCTCTCCCCCACCCTCCCCAAGACGGCACAAAATCTGACATAGGCTTTACATTTACATATCCATTAAACATATTTTCACATTAGTGAAGTTGTAAGTAAAAATTAAAACCAATAGGAGGAACCATCAGAAAGATGAAACAAAACTCAACAGAAGGTAAAAATAAGTGATAGCGATCGGACTTCCATAGTTCTTCCTTTGGATGTGGACAGCATTTTCCATCCTGAGGCCTCTGGAGATGTCTTAGATCCTCGTAATGCTGAGAAGTGTTCAGTTTAACATTCCTAGTCATTGCATAACGTGGCTGTTATTGTGTACAAAGTCCTCTTGGTTCTGCTCACTTCACTCAGCATCAGACCATATAAGTCTTCCCAGGTTTTTCTGAAGTCAGCCTGTTCATCATTTCTTATAGAATAGTATTCCATTACATTCATATACCACAACTTGCTCAGCCATTCACCAATTGATGGGCATCCTCTCAATTTCCAATTCTTTGCCACCACAAAAGAGCTGCTATGAATATTTTTGTACATGTGGGTCCTTTTCCCATTTGTTTGATCTCTTTGGGATATAGCCCTAGAAGTGCTATTGCTGGATCAAAGGGTATGCACATTTTTGTAGCCCTTTGGGCATAGTTCCAAATTGTTCTCCAAAATGGTTGGATCATTTCACAACTCCACCAACAATGTATTAGTGTTCCAATTTTCCCACATCTTCCAACATTTATCATTTTCTTGTTTTGTCATGTTGGCCAATGTGATAGGTGTGATGTGGTACCTCAGAGTTATTTTGATTTGCATTTCTCTAATCAATAATGATTTAGAGCATTTTTTCATATGACTATAGATGGCTTTAATTTCTTCATCTGAGAACTGTCTGTTCATATCCTTTGACCATTTATCAATTGGGGAATGGCTTGTGTTCTTATAAATTTGTCTTAATTCTCTATATATTTTAGAAATGAGGCCTTTATCAGAGAGACTGGTTGTAAAAATTCTTTCCCAATTTTCTACCTTCCTTCTAATCTTAGTTGCATTGGCTTTGTTTGTGCAAAAACTTTTCAATTTAATGTAATCAAAATTATCCATTTTGCTTTTCATAATGTTCTCTATCTCCTGTTTGGTCATGAATTCTTCTGTTCTCCATAGATCTGATAGGTAAACTATTCCTTGTTCTCCCAGTTTACTTATGGTATCACCCTTTATATCTAAGTCATGAACCCATTTTGACTTTATTTTGGTATATGGTGTGAGATTTGGGTCTATGCCTAGTTTCTGCCAGTTTTCCCAGCAGTTTTTTTCAAAGAGTGGGTTCTTATCCCAGAAGCTGGGGTCTTTGGGTTTATCAAATAATAGATTACTATAGTCATTGACTACTGTGTCTTGCATATTTAACCTATTCCACTGATCCACCTCCCTATTTCTTAGCCAGTACCAAGCTGTTTTGATGATTGCTGCTTTATAATACAATTTAAGATCTGGAATTGCTAGGCCACCTTCCCCTGCATTTCTTTTCATTAGTTCCTTTGATATTCTGGACCTTTTGTTTTTCCAAATGAATCTTGTTATTATTTTTTCTAACTCTATAAAATAATTTTTGGTAGTTTGATTGGTATGGCACTGAATAAGTAAATTAGCTTAGGTAGGATTGTCATTTTTATTATATTAGCTCGGCCTACCCATGAGCAACTGATGTTTTTCCAATTATTTAGATCTGATTTTATTTGTGTGAAAAGTGTTTTGTAATTGTGTTCATAGAGTTCCTGGGTTTGTTTGGGGAGGTAGACTCCTAAATATTTTATAATGTCTACAGTAAGTTTAAATGGGATTTCTCTTTCTATCTCTTGCTGTTGGGCTTTGTTGGTAATATATAGAAATGCTGATGATTTATGTGGGTTTATTTTTAGCCTGCAACTTTGCTAAAGTTGTTTATTATTTCAAGTAGTTTTTTACTTGATTCTCTAGGATTCTCTAAGTATATCATCATGTCATCTGCAAAGAGTGATAGCTTTGTTTCTTCTTTGCCTATTCTAATGCCTTCAATTTCTTTTTCTTCTTATTGCTAAAGCTAAGGTTTCCAGTACAATATTGAATAACAGTGGTGATAATGGACATCCTTGTTTCACCCCCGATCTTATTGGAAATGCTTCTAGCCTGTCCCCATTACATATAATGCTTGCTGAAGGTTTTAGATAGATGCTATTTATTATTTTAAGGAAGACTCCATTTATACCTATGCTTTCTAGTGTTTTTAATAGGAATGGGTGTTGTATTTTATCAAAAGCTTTTTCTGCATCTATTGAGATGATCATGTGGTTTCTGTTGGTTTTGTTGTTGATATGCTCAATGATGCTGATAGTTTTCCTAATATTGAACCAACCCTGCATTCCTGGTATAAATCCTACCTGGTCATAGTGTATTATTCTTGTGATAAGTTGCTGCAATCTACTTGCTAGTATTTTGTTTAAAATTTTTGCATCTATATTCATTAGAGAAATTGGTCTATAATTTTCTTTCTCTATTTTGACTCTTCCTGGTTTAGGTATCAACACCATATTTGTATCATAAAAAGAATTTGGTAAGACTCCTTCTTCACCTATTTTCCCAAATAGTCTATATAGTATTGGAATTAATTGTTCTTTAAATGTTTGATAGAATTGCATGTAAATCCATCTGGCCCTGGAGATTTTTTCCTAGGGAGTTCATCAATGGCTTGTTCAATTTCTTTTTCTGAGATGGGGTTATTTAAGTATTTTACTTCCTCTTTGGTTAATCTGGGCAATTTATATTTTTGTAAATATGTATCCATTTCACTAAGATTGTCAAATTTGTTGGCATATAGTTGGGCAAAATAATTCCTAATTATTGTTTTAATTTCCTCTTCCTTGGTGGTAGCTTCACCCTTTTCATTCTTGATACTAGTAATTTGGTTTTCTTCTTTCTTTTTTTTAATTAAATTAACCAAAGGCTTATCTATTTTATTGGTTTTTTCATAAAACCAGCTCTTAGTTTTATTTATTAGTTCAATAGTTTTCTTAATTTCAATTTTATTAATTTTTCCTTTGGTTTTCAATATTTCTAATTTGGTGTTTAGTTGAGGATTTTTAATTTGTTCTTTTTCTAGTTTTTTTAGTTGTATGCCCAATTCATTAATCTCCTCTTTTTCTATTTTATTTATGTAAGCATTTAGAGATATAAAACTTCCCCTAAGAACTGCTTTCACTGCATCCCATAGGTTTTGGTATGTTGTCTCATTATTGTCATTCTCTTGAATGAAATTATTGATTGTTTCTATGATTTGTTGTTTGACCCAATCATTTTTTAGGATTAGATTATTTAGTTTCCAATTATTTTTTAGTCTATCTTTCCATGGCCCTTTATTACATATAATTTTTATTGCATCATGATCTGAAAAGGATGCATTTAATATTTCTGCCTTTCTGCATTGGATTGTGAGGTTTTTATGCCCTAGTACATGGTCAATTTTTGTGTATGTGCCATGTACTGCTGAGAAAAAAGTATATTCCTTTCTATCCCCATTCAGTTTTCTCCAGAGGTCTATCATACCTAACTTTTCTAATGTTCTATTCACCTCCTTAACTTCTTTCTTGTTTATTTTGTGGTTAGACTTATCTAGTGCGAGAGGGGGAGGTTCAGGTCCCCACTAGTATAGTTTTGCTGTCTATTTCTTCCTGTAACTCCCTGAACTTCTCCTGTAAGAATTTGGATGCTATACCATTTGGTGCATATATGTTTAGTAATGATATTACTTCATTGTCTATGGTGCCTTTTAGCAGGATGTAGTTTCCTTCCTTATCTCTTTTGATTAGATCTATTTTTGCTTTTGCTTTGTCTGAGATCAGGATTGCTACCCCTGCTTTTTTCTTCAGCTGACGCATAATATATTCTGCTCCAGCCTTTTACCTTTACCCTGTATGTGTCACTCTTTTTCAAATGTGTTTCCTGTAAACAACATATTGTAGGATTATGGTTTTTAATCCATTCTGCAATCCGTTTCTTTTATGGGAGAGTTCATCCCATTCACATTCACAGTTATGATTACTATCTGTGTCTTTTTCTCCATCCTTTTCCCCCTATTTATGCTTTTCTTTCTCCTTTTTTTTCCCCTTCACTAGTGTTTTGCTTTTGACCACCGCCTCCTTCAGTCCCTTCCCCCTTTTATTATCCCTTTCCCTTTTCTTCCCCTTTAGTCTTACTGCTTCTTCCCTCCCTTCTTTCCCCTCCTTTTCTTTCCCTCCTTTTTTTCCCCTTTTCCCTCCTACTGCCTATAGGGCAAGTTAGATTTCTATACCTAACTGATTATATTGCCCTTCTTGAGCCAAATCTGATGAGAGTAAGGTTCAAACAATGCTCCCCCCCTTCTTTCCCTCTGCTGTAATAGGATTTTGTGTCTTTTCCTGTAATGTAATTTACCCTTGTCTGCCTCCTCCTTTCTCAGTACATTTTCTAAGATCAGATTGATCCACTTATTTGGATCCATTTAACCCACTTGATTAGATTTTTTTTATCATTACATCAAAGTCAACTAATATCCACCCTCTTTATGTATACTCCTTTAACAAGGTGTAATAACAATACAGTTCTCAAGGGTTGCAAGTCTCATATTCCCTTGTAGGGGTTTAAACAGCCCCCCCATTAACAACATATTGTATCCTTCTGTCCCATTTACCTTTTTAAGTCCTTCTTGAGTCCTGTACTTGAAGATCAAATTTTTTGTTGAGCTCTGGTCTTTTTATCAGGAAAGTTTGGAAGTCTCCTATTTCATTGAATATCCACCTCCTCCCTTGAAAAATGATGCTCATTTTTGCTGGGTAATTGATCCTTGGCTGCATTCCAAGCTCCTTTGCCTTATGGAATATCATGTTCCATGCCCTGCGGTCTTTTAATGTAGAAGCTGCAAGGTCCTGTGTAATCCTGACTGTGGTTCCATGATATTTAAATTCTTTCTTTCTGGCTGCTTGCAGCACCTTCTCTTTCATCTGGTAATTTTGGAATTTTGCTATTATATTTCTTGGCGTTGTCAATTTGGGATCTCTTTCAGGTGGTGATCGGTGGATTCTTTCTATGGTTATTTTCCCTTCTGGTTCTAGGACTTCTGGGCAGTTTTCCTTTATGATTTCCTGAAAGATACTGTCCAGGCTCTTTTTTTCATCATGATTTTCAGGTAGTCCAATAATTTTTAAATTGTCTCTCCTGAGTCGATTTTCCAGGTCGGTTGTTTTACTGATGAGGTATTTTACATTTTCATCTATTTTTTCATTTTTTTTTCTGTTTGACTGATTTGCTCTCTCATAGAGACATTAGTTTCCATTTGTCCAATTCTAGTTTTTAACAGATTGTTTTCTTCTGTTAGTTTTTGTACTTCCTTCTTCAACTGGCCAATTGTGTTTTTTAGGGACTTGTTTCTTCAGTACTCTTCTGTTAGTTTTTGTCCTTCCTTCTTCAATTGGCCAATTGTGTTTTTTAGGGACTTGTTTTCTTCAGTGTATTTTTTTTCCAATTGGCCAATTGTATTTTTGAAGGACTCTTTACCTCTCTCATTTGACTATTAAAATCCTTCTTGAGCTCTTCTAAGAAGGCTTTTTGGGCTTCAGACCAGTTCATATTCCCTTTTGTTGTTGCAGATGTGGGTTTGTTGACAATGTTGTCCTCTTCAGAATTTCTGTCTTGATCTTCACTCTTCTCATAATATGAATCTATGGTATGTTTCTTTTTACTCATGGTGTTTATTCCCTGGCCTTTAAAGAGATTGAGCTCCCCTGCTGGGGAACAGAGGGTACTGACCCAAGCTTCTTGTGTTGGGAGCCTAGGTCTTGGTCACTGGCTTTGTGCGTTCTGGGGCCTCTTATGCTGGAATTGGAGGCTGTAGGTTTCTGGCAGCTTACCTTGTGTTGGGCTGGAATCAGCAAGGCTGGAACTTTCAGGCAATTCTAGGTTGCCTGCTTTTCCTTTCCTTTAGCTTTCTTCAGCTCCTTTTAGATGGGTGCTGCAGGGTGTTTATCTGCCTGGGGCCCCTGCAGTGTTGTCTCCCTCGTTTCTGCTAATGCACTGGGAGATTCCTTTGGGTGGATGCCGAGACCTGGTGGTTTTCTGAGCTGGTTTCCACCGGTTCCCCCCTCACTGAGGCACTCAGAGGTCCAGGTGTTGGTGTTTGCCTGTCTACCACCTGGGCTTCAGGATTTCTTCACAATTGGAGGCTGCAGGGCTCTACAGCTCACCTGGTTGGGTTGGAATCAGCAAGACCAGGGCTTTAGGAAGCCTTTAGATTGTTTTCTTCACCTCCTTTCAGATGAATGCTGCAGGGTACTTGTCCTCCTGGGACCCCTTGTAGATCTGCCTCCCTTATTTTTGCTGAGGCACTGGGAGACCCGTTTGCTGGGCTGCTGTACTGCTGCTCCCCATCTTTCTTTTAATTCAGGTGTTCCAGGATTTTTTTTCTGGGTTTGCAGAGGTTGATAGGGGAGAGTGCGAGCGACTACCTTTTCACTCCGCCATTCTGGTTCCCGGAAGTGGAAGTCCAATCAGAGGTTTTTAACATTTGTTTATGCAAAAGACCTTTTTTGGCAGTCTGGTGAAGCCTATGGCCCTCTTATTAGAATAATGGTTTTTAAATGCTTTAATAATATATATAGGATTACAAAGGAAACCAATTATCTATTGAAATACAGTTATGAAAAGAAAGTTAGGTGGCATAGTGGCTAGAGTGCTGGGCCTGGAATCAGGAAGACTCATCTTTCTGAGTTCAAATTCAGCCTCAGACACTCACTAGCTGTGTGACCCTGTACAAGTCACTTACCCCTGCTTGCCTCAGTTTCTTCACTTGTAAAATAAGCTGGAGAAGGAAATGGTAAACAACTCCAGCATCTCCAACAAGAAAACCCCAAATGGGATCATGAAGAGTCAGACACAACCACAAAACAACTAACAACAAAAACAATTACACATATGTGTGTGTGTATGTATATATATGTATATATGTATATGTGTATGTATACATATATACACATAATACAAGTTCGTGGACTAGGAAGCCTGTAGAAAGGAAGCCACTTGCAATCATTCTTGATTTTCATAGGCCTCTCCTGTTTTTTTGGCAAGAAGCTGAGAATCTTAAGTGTTTGGTACAGGAGTTAATGATCAATTGGGATGAGTCAAGGCACTCACCTGGATGATAAGGTAGCAACTGGCGGGCAGCCACCTAGATGCAAATAATGGTTTCTATTCTTATGGCTCCATTATGGTAGTGTATCTCTGAAGTGGCCTATGAAAGATCCAGCTGTTCCACACACTGGAAAAACAGGAGATAAAGGACTCTTCTAGAATGGAGACTGTTCCCTTTTCAACTGACAGACTATTAAGACAATACCAGTATTAGTGGAAAGGGTATCATTGAGCAGCTACTCAAAAGTAGCAGACAGGCAACCTTTCTTCAACTCCTTGCATTTAAACGAAGAGTATCCAAGATCCTTTATAAAAATAAAGCTATGGGGCTTTTGCAGGATTACAGCTAAACACCTGCAAATCTTTGAGCTTACGCTTTAGTGGCTGGAATTGATTTGCTCTTTGACTCTCTTTTTGTACAAGTAGTTTTCTACTAACTTGGGTAATTAGAGCTCCAATGAATGCTTTGAATTTCTACCAACATTTATGAATTGTGATTAAAGTCAATGCTTTGGGCTTTGCTCAATAAAGGTATTTCTTTAGGGAATAATGCCTTTGAAAGCTAATGGAGCAAGGTACAATTTTGCATACTACTACTAAATTTATTTGTATTCTTAGATTATTTTCTTTGCCAGCATTATCATGCTAAGCTTTATAACAACCCCATGAATGAAGTTGCTATACTTTGGTATTATTCCTATCTGCCTACAAAAACATAAACCAAGCCTATTAGATGTTTCCTACCACACCTTGTTCATTCTCAGTCTGTGACACCCTCCCAAAAGGCCTTTGCTTGCTCTCTACCAAGGCAACCCTATCTATTCTATAAGATAGGCCCCATCATGGTTTTAGAAAAGTGTACTGTATTTGGGGGCCCAAGGCCAGGGGTCAAAAGCTCTGGGTTTCATCTATAATGTATAAGTGGTGTACTTGCTGACTTTTCAGATCTGTTCTAGCTCTGACTCTATCATCAAATTCCCCCTTAGCCATGAAACCCTGGCTAACCACACTTTCCCCACCCTCAATGATCTCTCTTCTAAATACTTACTGGTTGCATCTATTGACTGGATGACAAAGCTCAAATGAGCTAGTCTATTTGTGGTAGCCAAGTTGACCATAGATAAATAAAGTATTGAGTGCTTACCATGTACCAAGCACCATGCTAGGCCTAGGGATATAAGAACAAATGATTGCTCTCAAGGAGATTATATTCTAATGGGAGATATTTATAAGTAAAGGGAAAATAGACAGAATGATGATGTGCACATGGACACATAGCATAAAGATGGTCAGGAAGTGATATGAAAATATGGTTTCCTGAAAAATGAAGTGAAAGCTCACATATCAGAGCTTAGCTTTCCAGTTGCAGAGTGCAAGGTTCTGGAAGGGAGATGAGGATAAGGGCCAGAGTATATGTGGCACGGTATGGAAATGTCTAGGAATTGAGGATTTCTGGGGCCACCACTGTTAGGTTCAGGTTGCAGTTGGGTTCAGGGTTCAGTCAGTCTATATTTCAAGACTGACTATTATACAATAGTACAGACTAGAGACAGAAGGTACAGGGAAATCTAAGAGGCCAGAGTATTATTATTAATAATAATAAATTTACATTCATAATAGTACTTTAAGGTTCTCAAAGCACCTAACACATATAATCTCATTTGTTCCTCACACCAACATTACAAGATGAGTCACTATGGGCATTTTTATGTCCATTTTACAAATAAGGAAACTGAGGCTCAGAGAGATTAACCTACCTGCCCACGGACAAACAATAAGTGTCAGATGAGAGATTTGAAAGCAGGTGTTCCAGATTGGAGGTCTGGCATTCTATCCACTACATCACATTGCCTTTCTCGAGAGAGATATTGTCTGGACATACTGTCCAGAGAGATTAAGAGTTGGAGTGGAGAAGACTGTGGGTCACTTATTAATGGGGAGGGGTAGGGACCTATCAGGCTTCAGATGAAGCAACAAGAGCATGATTAGGATGGAGTAAAGTTTAAAGGGGAGGGAGGTTGGGAGAGAGAGAAGGGGAGGGGGGAGAGAGAGACAGAGAGAGACAGAGAGGCACTGATGCCTAGGCCAGGCTTCCGTGTGTGGGAGGTGAGGGAGGGAATGAAGGGCAATTCAATCCACACCTGTGGGAAGGCAACTAGTGGGAGCTTTGGGGTAATGGGCTTCCAGGGGTAGGAAAGGGAGCTGGGCAGACAGCAGGTCCGTCAGTGGGGCAGCTAAAAGGAGGGAACAAGGGGTTGGAAGTGAGTTGAAATCTAGTCCCTAGGGCAGAGCCCCAGCTGTCCTGTGCTAAGTCTGGCTCATGTTGTAGAAAAAAACCATATGAGGTAGAGCAGAGGCCCTACAAAATCAATCAATTGGTTCAATACCCCGACCCCATTCTCATCCAAAGTCCAAAGTGAAGAAAGCATCCTTTGGTTCAAGCTCTCACATCTCGCTTACACTAAATAGGGAAGTAACACAATATTTAAGACAATTGCCCAAGAAAAAAAGTCACACTCACCTTTTGTCTATGCTAGATCTGTTACTTTCAGCAAAAGGTTCCTAAGTCAATAAAGTTGACCTAAGTCTGAACCCTCTCCAACAGTTTAGAAGGGGAAAAAGAGAAAGAAGAAAAAAAGTAGGTGTGGCACCTGATTATGTTTCTGTATGCCACAAAGGACATAATTTGTTTCAAGTTGCTCTTTTTGAAGTTTTTTGTGAATACGGTTTTTTTTTCACCTGCTGTTTTAATTCTTCTGTAGGTATTAATGAGTTGTGGAGTTTTTTATGGTCCACAGGACAGGCCTAACAGTCCTAGGCACATAGCAGGCCCTCAACAAATATTTCTTTGATCTCCTGGAAAGTTAAATTCAAGAATTACAACTTGAAGGAGCGTTACCTCCAAAGAGAAGTTTCTCAGATATGCTTCCTTATATCCCCCACTGCACCTTTAATGCCCAGCCCAGGAGAAAATGGGTTCAGTTATCTGCCCTTTTTGCTAACATGAGGGTAGGGACCATCCTGTGATTTCATTGGCATGTGGAACTTTCTTCACCAATGCAGATCATTGTCTTTTCTACAAATTATAGCATAAGAGGGCAGACTGGAGCAGTTGCCAGTAGACACACAGTTAGCCAGCGTGTGTCAGAGGCAAGATAGGAACCACGTCTTCCTGGCTTTGCGATTAGGGCATGCCAATTCTCTGGCCCACATGGACCTCATAATTTTCTGATGTGGAGGGATAATGATGACTCCCTGTTCAGTATTCATGCTGTATAAAGACTTACTTGTTCACTTCAATGTTTTAGTTATGGATATCTCCAAAATATGCCTAGACCATTTTTCATAAGGATTTGAGAAAGATGAGAAAAATAGGTGTATGGACTATTCTTGCTGATATTTTCTTAGTTGCTTTTTTGATATAAATAATAGCTATACTTCACCCCCTTCCCCGACCCTTCGTTTGGAATCTTCCTCTCAGAAATACCTGGATCCCTGAAAACTTTTTTGTATTAGTTTGTCTCTAACAAATGTTTTGGTGGTTGTGGTGGTCTTTGGTCTGTGCATTCATTCTTCCCATCAGAATTTTACATTTTCTCAGGTAGCCCACTGGAAATTGATGTGGTAGAGCCCAGAGGTGGTGATTCCATGATTGTTAGTAAAAAGACTAGATTTTTAAGAAGTGCTCACAAATCTAGTTTATTTCAGGTGGATCTATTATCTTCCTTGCCCTTTCAATTATTAATGACTTAGAGCTGATCTAGTTTCTCTGCATGATCACAGGCATTTTTCAAAGGATATCTTCACAATGCAAGGAGTAAGGAATACAAAATCACATTTTTTTTGTATGTTGTTAGTTTTAATTACAGAAAAGCATTTAACTAGAACAAAGCACAGTCTCTAAGCATCTCCTTTGACAAGTCTGGTATGCAAAATAGCTGTAGAGAGCTTTCAGAGTTACAAAGTATGTGTGTATAATATATATATATTATATGTATGTATGTGTGTATTTGTATAAACATGTATGTACATATATGTGTATATACACATATGTGTGTATGCACATGTGTATATATGTGCATGTAATTATATTTCAGGTTTGCAAAATACTAGATCTAGACACAGCTAGATCTAGTGGTTTGCAAACCTGAAAGCTGACTGTAGCTATTTTGCATATTATATATATATATATATATATATATATATATATTATATATATATATATATATATACATATATATATGTATATATATGTATGTATATATATATGTATATATATGTATGTATGTATGTATGTATATGTATGTGTATATATATATTATGTATGTATATATATATATATAGAGAGAGAGAGAGAGAGTGTGTGTGTGTGTGTGTGTAAGTACATATATGTATGTGTATGTGTGTGATCTCCAGAACAACCCTGTGAGGAGATGCTATTATTGTGATGATATTACAGATGAGGAAACTGAGGCAGACAGAGATTAAGTGATTTGTCTGGGGTAACACAGCTAGTAAGTTTTATGACCTTCATCCAGCAATCTATTCACTTCACCACCTAGCTGCCATTCATATGTTAAGATCATACAAGATTCCATGATAAAAGAAACCATGACAATAACTTTGTTCAATTTTCTTCTGAATATAGTATCAACCAAATCATGAAACAGGAAGTCAGTCACCAACCTTTGTCTCTCAATTCATGAAGGATGTCCTAAGCTAGGTCCAAACAGAAGGACTGACTATAATATAAAGGTTCATAACCTGGGATGAGGGAACTTTTAAAAATGTATGTATATATGTATGTATGTATATGTACATGCAAATGTATTTCAGTGTAATTAGTTTCCTTTTTAATCTTACTGATTTTATTTCATTAAAAACATTTTTCTGAGAAGAGGTTCATAGGCTTTACCAGATTGTCCAAAGGGTCCACAACATTCAAAAGAAGTTTAAAATACCTGCTCTAGCCCTTGTTGTATCAGGCACTGTAGCTGTGCTAAGGTCTAGGGATACAAAGAAAGGTAATAGCATGGTCCCTGCTCTTGCACACATTCTAATGGAAATGGCAACAGGCTATTAGATAAATAGACAGATGATAGATAGATAGATAGTCTATATATGTGTGTGCATACACACATATTACATGCATATATATATATACAGATATATTTATATTATATATGTATGTATATGCATAATTATATAATTGTATATAGCCATAATTTTATGTAGTTATGCATGTAGTTCTATAGTTATACATATATATGTACATAGCTATTGTTATATATAGTTATAAACTATATATGTATATATATGCATGCATATATATATACATATATATATATATATATACAAACATACAAAGACATATGTATATAACAAAAATTGGATAAATAATAAATGTATACCCACATACATATGTATATAGAATACACAGAGGATGATAAGTAAAAGAAGATGGCAAGGTAGAAAGAGGATCAGACTGTAAAAATCTTTAAAAGTCACACAGAGGATTCTATATTCAATCCTATAGGTAGAAGAGAACCAATGTAGTTTTCTGAGGAAGGGTGTATGAAATGTAAATAGTGAGGTACTCCCAATGCTGTTTCTTGTAGACAATGATATTCTGATTTCACAGGCCCCTGAAATACAGCAGGAACTTCTCAGTAAGATCTATTTCCACTCCTGGAGATCATCTTGTAATTCTTAAGAAACAAAAGTAGATGAAGAACCCATACTATGTAGATTATTGTGTGTATATGACCTAAAATCTCATTGAATTAGTCCATTAGTAAATATATTATAAACCAGTATGTGGGTCCATAATTGAATAGAAAGAGAAGTGTGGGATGCATTGAATTTGGAAAATTGAATTTCAGCCAACATTCTCCCAATGCTGCTACATGGCCATGACTTGTGGAATACCACCATTTCAAAGGAACAAAAATTATGGGTGACTCCTAAATCAATGGAAACACAAGGAGTCTGTATACTAGTAGGCTATGGAACATTACCAATAATGATTTCTGTATGAGAAACAGCAGAAAACAAGGATAACAAAAGGAGTTGGATAACTTATGTAGCAAGAAAAAGAGTATGAAACGAACCATCTAAGTGTTGCACTGTGTGTCCATCAAATCTTTATAGAACCAAAGAAAGTCCTCCAGCACACTGGTTGGATGGTCTCTGCATGGTTTATTTTTTTTTTAATCTGTACAATAATAGAACCAGTTGAGAAAAGAATGGATGGGTTGGCATCCACTCAAGAGTACTTGCATTTATTGTGTCCCTCTCACTCAATGCTCTATCTCCTGACTCTGTGTCTTTATCCTGGCTACACAGTTGAAATCATAGATCCACTGAAGAATTGCAATACATAGAGGTTATATTAAAATAACACGTGAAAAATTGCATGCTCTCGAAAACAAATTGCTTGCACCATCATTGAATGAATTGAAAGTATTCATTCCAACTTTCAGATAAAACCACTGACAGGAAGGAGAGCCAGGATAGATATATAATTTGCAAAGGTTGAAAGGCTATTGGACATCAAGAGAGTAAGATAAATGAAACAAGTTCACCTAGAAAAGGCTTGAAAGCAGGCTATAGGTACTTAGGGGAATATTGTCCAAGATGACAAGATCTGGTAGAGAAACTTGATGAGGCACTAGGAAGGATAATGTCATTGAAATAAGTTCAGGTAACTACTAAAAGAGTAGTTCTCCACTGAACATGAAGAATAGACCTTGCCCTATAAAGAAGCCTGATGCAGAAGGAATAAGGAATCCAAAAATAAGGACTATAGGCATGAATTAGCAAATCTGGGAAATTAAGCCTAGAGTCATAGTCTGTTATGAGCTTACACGAGGCTGGTTTTAGAAACTAGATTTTATAACTGTATTTTATCTACCAGTTCATGGATGGTATTGGAAGAAAATGGTTGTGTACTCTAACCCAGAGACTGAACATGCATTAAGGAGAAGGGATGCTATATAAATTTTTAAAAGGCCCAGAGGAGATTAAGAAGGGAAAAAACATATTCCCAAGGATCCAGAGTTTTGAGGAAATATATCTCTCTAATATTTTAGATGAAATATATACTTTTGAGGGAAGTTTTCCTGAATCTAATGTACCAACAACATAATAGGTGCAGATACCACATGACTAGGGAAGGGGAAAATAATAAACTGTATATTATGCAGAGGAGGGCACTACGGATAGTGAAGAGCCCTTGCTCTGCAACATATGAGAATCCATTGAAGGAAAAAGATATTTACCCCGGAAAAGTGGAGCCATATAAGGGATATAACAGCCATCTTCAAGTATTTGAAGGTCTTTTATGTGGAATAAGGGTTTTACTTGTTCTGTTTGAACCCAGGACAATGGACAGAAGTTGCAGAGAGGTAACTGTACGTTTTGAGCTCTAAAATTAGAACGTTCAATGTAAAGCTAGAGGCAGTACTTTTTCCCTTTCTGGCAGTCTTCAAGCTAAACCTGGATGATCACTTGTCATATAGGTTGTAATGGGCATTTCTTTTGCATATTAGTTAGACTGGATGGTAACTTCTCAATTCTGTGATTCTATAAATTGTCATCCCTCTTTAGAATGTATTCCTCCATTGAACCAAAACAATGAACCCAGAAACAAAAAAGGACTTCAAAGACTGGAACCAGAGGCATGAAATAGCAAACTTTCAGAGTTAAACCTAGAGTCATAATCTGATATGGGTCTAGATAAGGCTAATTTTAGAAACTAGATTTTATGACTATCCTTCACCTACTGGTATGTAGCTGGTATCAAAAAAGATAAAAGGACAGTCTCCTCCTGGAAAAATTCAAGAATACATTATTAAAGATCTGGTTAACAAACTATTGGAAAAGGAAACAGCCATTACAAAGAACCAGAATGACTTGATCAAGAAGAGGTCATGTCAAACTAACCTTTTTTTCTCCCTACTTTTCTGACAGAGGTACTAAACAAGTAGATCAGGCAAATACCATGAATGTAGTTCACAGAGGTTTTTCACAGAGATGTTACTAAAGCATTTGAGAAAGTATTTCATATTAATGTTGTGGGAAATACAGAGAAATATGTATAGATTAAAATATAGTTGTATGGATTTAGACTTCAATGAATGGCTAAATTCAAATAGTCAGTAATAGTTCAATGTCAGCTGAGCAGAAGGTCTTTGATGAAGTGTACCAGGAATGTGTACTTGGGCCCTGTGACAGAATCAGGATCACAAAACATCTTGGCAGGCGTTGGGTTAAATCTAATAAAATATCATTCAATAGGATCAAATATAAAGTCCTTCATTTGGATTAAAAACAAATCAAAAAGAAAAAAAAAGTAAGTACAGATTAGGTATCAGGGGTGGAGAACCTATTACCTCGAGGCCACATGTGGCCTCAAGGCCACAGGTTCCCCACACCTGGTAGACAGCAATTTTTTAATGGGGAGAATAAGGATCTTAAATTTTGTCAGTCAATAAACATTCATTAAATGCCTGCAATGTGCCAGACATTATGCTAAGCACTGGGGCTTGCCTCCAAAGGAGGCAAACAACAAGTTTTTAAATAGACTTAAATGGATTGAAAGCCCAACATGAAACAGCAGTATGGTTAAAACAAAACAAAATTAGTGCGATCCCAAATTGAATGAAAAGAGACATCACTTCCAGGAATAAGTTGAGTGGTAAGAGACAATAGCTCTTCCACATGCTGTCTTGGTCAACCCATATCTGATTTTGTGTTCAGTTCTGAGTTCCAAAGGATACAGATAAGCTTGAGAATTTCTGACTGTTCATGAAGAATAAGGTGAAGGGCCTGGAGTCCATGTCATAAGAAAATTTTCTGAAGGAGGTGGGGACATTTAACCCAGAGAAAAGCAAACCCACAAAGTCCATGACAACTGTATACAGGCATGATCTTCAAGTTGACACATTAAAGAAGGATTAACCATTTTCTTTTGGGTCCAAGAAGGCAGAAGCAAGGTCAATGAGGGGAAGTTGCAAAAAGGTAAATTTTGGATTAATATCAGGTGAAACTCTCCAACAGCTAGAGTCATCCAGAAATGAAATGAACTGGCTAATGTGGTACTAAGTTCCCTATAGCTGGAGGCTAGATGCCCATTTCTCACATATGTTATAATAAATATTTCTTTGGGGTATTGGTTGGATTAGAGAGTCATTGAGCTAGCATTTAATTCTAAAATTCTATAATACTATGAAATAGATGATTGGAAGAATTTTTGAATCATGTGTAGTAGGATTTCAAAATCTGCTTGTATTCATAATTTGACTTTTCAAAGTTCATCCCAGATTCATGTCTTATTCTGTGTGTGACACTGAGCAAATCATTTTGTCTCCATAAGTCTCATTTACCTCACCCCCAAAATGGTGAGGAAATATCACTTGGTGAAGAAGCTATCTACTTCAGAATTGTCAGTGTGGACCAAATGAGATAGTGTGCATAAAGGGCTTTGCAAACCTTAAAGTGTTATATAAATATAAGCTATTATTAAGCTACTGTTTCCATAAGGCAAAGTATCAAATGCTGAATTCAGTCAGTGAAATGGTTACTCTTGCTGTTAGTTGATAATAGGCCCTGTCGAGTGAGCATAGCAAAAGAATGGCAGAATTATTGTCTATGAAGTGACTATGATCTTCGCTTTTAAATGGATTATTTTAAGCCATGTTTCAGAAGCAATTGAACGTGTGTGGGCATTCCCTAGGGCATTTTAGAAGATTAATACAGGAATAACAAGTGCTTTTTGTCTTCTTAAGTTAAAAGCCTGACCCAGTTCAATGACACCTACTCCATGTTAATACACTTAAAAGCATTTCATTCCATCAGGAATTGTTATGCTATCCTATCTTCTTTGGTCTTTTACTCCTAGGGTAAAGTGACCAGATTTATTCTAGAAGTCATGAGACTGGACATTGAAAATCTTTTTTTTTCACACAAAACATATTTCTATACTAGCCATGTTGCAAAAGAAAATATAAACAAAATAAAACCAAAAAAAGAGTTAAACAACACTTCAATCTGCATTCAGAGTTTATCAAATCTGTCTCTGGATGTAACATTTTTCTTCATGAGTGTTTCCAAACTGTCTTAGATAACTGTGCTGCTAAGAATAGGTAAGTCATTCGCAGTTGATCAGTGTACAATATTGCTGTTACTGTGTACAATATTCTGCTGCTTCTGTTCATTTCACTTTGCATCAGTTTGTATGTCTTCTCAGGTTTTTCTGAAACCCTGCTGCTCATCATTTCTAATAGCCCAATAGTATTCCATTGCAATCATACTCAATTTCCAATTTTTGCCACCACAAAAAAGAACTGCAATAAATCTTTTTGTACAAATAGGTTCTTTTCACTTTTCTTTGATCTCTTTGGGATACAGATTTAGTACTAGCATTGCTGGATCAAAGGGTATACACAGTTTTGTAGCCCTTTGGGTGTAGTTCCAAACTGTTCTCCAGAATGGTTGGACTAGTTCACAACTCCACCAACAGTGTATTGTTGCTGTTGTTCAGTCACATCTGACTCTTCATGACCCATGGAAAACACTGTCCATGGGGTTTTCTTGGCAAAGATACTAGAGTAGTTTGCCATTTCCTTCTCTAGTGGATTGATGCAAACAGAGGTTAAGTGACTTGCCCAGGGTCACACAGCTACTAAGTGTCTGAGGCCAAATTTGAACTCAGGCCTTCCTGGCTCCAGGCCCAGCACTCTATCTACCCAGCCATTTAGTTACCTCAAAGGTACATTAGTTTCCCAATTTTTCCACATCCCCTCCAGTATTTGTCCTTTTCCATTTCTGCCATATTACCAATCTGCTAGGTGTGAGATGGTATCTCAGAGTTGTTTTAACTAGCATTTATCTAATTGGTAGTGATTTCAAGTATTTTTTGATTTCTTCTTCTGAAAACTGCCTATTCATATTTTGACCATTTATCATCCGAGTAATGACTCATGATTTTATAAATTTGACTCAGTTACCTATATACTTGAGAAATAAGGCTTTTGTCAGAGAAACTTGTAAAAAATTTCCACCCATTTTCTATTTTACTTCTAATTTTTGTTGTATTATTTTTTATTTGTAGAAAAGCTTTTTAATTTCAAAATTATCCATTTTAGATTCTGAGATGCTCTCTATCTTTTATTTGGTCATAAACTTCCCTAATTTACTTATGACATCACCCTTTATGCTTAAACCATTTATACATTTTGACGTCATGAGATGTTGGTCTATGACTAGTTTCTGCCAAGCTGCTTTCCAGTTTTTCAAGCAATTTTTGTCAAATGGTAAGTTCTTACCTCCAAAGCTTGAATCTTAGTGGGGTTTTTTTGTTTTTTGGGGGTTTTTTTGGTTAGGCAATGGGGTTAAGTGACTCACCCAGGGTCACATAGCTAGCAAGTGTTATGTGTCTTAGGCCGGATTTGAGCTCATGTCCTCCTGAATCCAGGGCTGGTGCTCTATCCACTGCACCACCTAGCTGCCCCCAAATCTTTGTGTTTTTCAAATACTAGATTACTATGGTCACTTATTATTATGTATTGTGTCTGTAATATAATCCAGTCACCCACCATTCTATGTCTTAGCCACTATCAGATTATTTTGAAGAATACTATTTTGTAATATAGTTTGAAATCTGGAACTGCTAGTCTGTCTTCCTTCACATTTTTTCCTCTTGATTCTCTTGATATGTTTGTTCTTTTGTTCTCCCAAATGAATTTTGTTAACTATTTTTTTCTAGCTTTATAAAATAATTCTTTGGTAGTTTGGTATGGCACTGAATAAATAAATTAACTTAGGTAGAATTGTCACTTTTATTATATTAGCTTGACCTCCCCATGAGCAATTAATATATCTCCAATTGCTTATATCTATATTACTATGAAAAAATATTTGGTAATTGTGTTCATATGCTTCCTGGATTTATTTTGGCAAGCAAACTCCCAAATATTTTATATTGTCTTCAGGTATTTTAAATGAAATTTCTCTCTCTTGATATAGCTTTTTATTGATAGTATATAGGAATATTGATAATTTATATGGGTTTATTTTATATCCTGCAACTTTACTGAAGTTGTTGATTTTTTTTTCAACTAGTGTTTTAGTTTATTCTTTAGGGTTCTGTAATTATAACATCTTATTATTTGGAAAGAGTGATAGTTTTGTTTCCTCATTGCCTGTTTTTATTCCTTCAGTTTCTCTTTCTTTTCTGATTGCTATAGCTGACATTTCTAGTACAATATTCAGTAAGAATGGTGGTAATGGACATCCTTGATTCCCTCCTGATCTTATTGGGATTGCTTCAAATCTATCCCTACTACAAATAATGTTTGCTCTTGGTTTAGATAGACATTATTTGTTATTTAAAAAAAAAAGATTCCATTGATTTCTATGTTTTTTAGTATTTTATTAGAAGTACTCATTATACCTTATCACAGGCCTTTTCTGCATCTATTTAGATAATCATATGATTTTTGTTGTTTTGCTATTGATACAGTCGATTATGTTGATAGTTGCCACAATATTGAACCAGCCTTGCATTCCTGATGTAAATCGCACAGTCATAATGTATGATCTTTTGACATATTGTTGTAATTTCCTTGTTAGTATTTTATTTAAATTTTTCACATCAATATTCATTAAGGATATTGGTCTATTGTTTTCTTTCTGTTTTTGTTCCTCCTGCTTTGGGTAGCAAAACCATAGTCAATATTTTATTTTCCCCCAATTACACGTAAAAACACTTTTAGCATTCATTTTTTTAAATTGTGAGTTCCAAATTCTCTTCTTCCCTTCCCTTTCCTTTCAGTGAGAAGGAAAGAAATTTGATATAAATTATACATGTGCAGTCATGCAAAACATATTTCCATATTAGTCATAATGTAAAAGGAAACACAGACCAAAAAACCCCACAAAAAAAGTAAAAAAGAATACTTGAGAAAACTGATTATTTCTCTCTTGTATTTAATAACAAATTATTGAATCAGGACCAAAGGTTTTTCCCCTTTTCTATTTCCTCATCCAGAAATCAACCAGTGTGGGAAATCTTGAGTAAAGACTTACCCAAGCTAAGATCTAATCAGACAGTAAAAGAAATTCTAAGTTTAGTCTAATGGATGGATTCCTGCTCATTGCGTTTACTCATTCAGGTCTGGGAAAATGTGGATTCTCCCTTCTGTCAGACAAATTTTAATTTTAGGAATTATTTTCTGCAGTGAACTTTTTAAACCCTTTTTTCCATTTGGCCAACTCTGCTTTTTAAGTAGTTATTTTCATTGGTGAAATTTTGTACCTCTTTATACATGTGGCCAATTTTGGTTTTTGAGGTATCATTTTCTTCAGTATTTTTGTGCATCTTTTACCAAGCTACTAATTGGGTTTTTTTTTTATCATTTTTTCCTTCTGCTTTCATTTCTTTGCCTGATTTTTCTTCTACCACTAATTTTATTTTTAATTTTTTTAGCACAGACCAGGCCCCAGAAAACCAGGAGCAGGCCTTGGGAGATACTGAATCAGCAGTGGCAGCAACTGCTTCAAGAGCTCTCAGCTCACAGATGGTAAGGGGGTTGAAGTGGTCAAAAGGAGATTGCAGGGATCTTTTTGCTAGCACTGAGGCAGGACTCTGTTGCTTTGACTATACTCAGATCTGGGTCATAGTGCTGGGAATTCTTTTTTGGCTTATTATGCCCAGTTTACAGATTTTTTTTCCCCCTTTGAGCCTATGCTTATAGCTGTTTTGACTTCATTGTCTTCTTCTGTGTTTGTGTCTTGATCCTCCCTATCACCATAGCAGATTTTTTGGTTAGTTTCTTTTTTGTTGTTGTTTGTTCACTCCCCTACCCCCAGTTTCTTTATTTGGAACTTTATGTCAATCTTGATCTCTGTTCCTGGCATGCGGAAGGCAAGGGGCACTTTCTGAGCTTCAGGCTTTTTCTCACTGTTGGTTTTAAGAGCTAGTTCTGAGTGTTGGAAGTTTTCAGTGCTTCCAAGGTGATGTAACATGGGAAGAGATATGGTCAGTGCTCTTATGGTCTGCATCTTGGTCCTTACCTAGAAAGGGCCCCTAATCCCTTGGGATTTGAATAGATACTGCTTCCAAGGGCCTCTCTTCCCTTGGGATTTGAAACAATACTGTTCCTCAGGGTCTCTGATCCCTTTGGGCCCGAAGCGATGCTGCATCTCAGGGCTTTACTCCCTCTTGACTGAAAGTATTAATCCCTGCCATTGAGTTGTGACTCAGAAGTAGGTATAGGCAATTGAGTTGCCAAACAGTTGCCCCTCAGGATTCCTGCTTCCTCTTGACTGAAAATGCTCCTCTGCCCTTGAATACAACCAAGACATGGGTATAGGAGATGGAGTTGCTAAACAACATCTGGTCCTGTGTCCAATCCTAGCCCAAGTGTCTCTTTTAATTTCTTTTTGACTAGTTGCCATTCCCCCTTACCATATCTTGTTTGAGAACTCCTGCAGCTGCTGCTGCATCTTTCACCATCACCTAGTTCCACCATTGATGTTTCATCTGCATAGGCTCTGGGTCAGCTTCTTCTCCTGTGCTACCAGTCTCTCTTTCTGACCTCCTATGTTACCGTGGGCTGGAAGACTATCACTCTGACCTTTTGCTGGCTCTGACACTATGGAATTCACTTTGATGTATTATTTTAAAGTTGTTTGGAGGGTAATGTTGGGTGAACTCAGCTAAGCACGTTCTCCACTCTGCCATTTTTGCTCTGCCCCCAAAGAATCTTAAAAGTTGAAAGGGTTATGTAGTCATATCACAGGATAACTCTGAAGTTGGAAGGAATCTCAGAGACTGATTAATTCATTTGTCTCATTTTATAGATGAGGCCCAGAGAGTTAAGTAACTTGTCCACATAGGTAGTAAGTGATTGAAGGTAACTTTGAACTCTTGTCTTCTGACTTAAAATCCATTGTGCTTTCCACTACACCATACTACCTCTAGAGGTCATATTGCAATCATAGATGGGCAGATAGAAGGAGTTTAGAATCCATCTAATCCAATCCTCTCATTTTACAAATGAGGTCATTGAAGATGAATGAGGCAAGGAAAATTGCTCAAGTCCTCAGGGGTCATTCAGTCCAACTCTACCTCTGAATGGTAGAAAGTTAGAAGACTTTTAGGTTATTAGAAAATTATTAGACAAATATAGGAAATGAGAGCTGGAAAGGAATTAAGATGCTATATGTTTTAAGCTCCTGAGTCTGCAGATGAGGAAGCTGCTCCAGACACCCAGGGAGCACAACTTGTATGTCTCCATTCTGTGGAGTGGGTGAAGAGTACAGTGGTAGATACATGTTGACTTGATGGGAACAAAATTCAATCATCCCCGGGAATATGATAACTTCCCAAGACTTGTCAGATCTGAAAAGCTCTACCAACTTCTGGTTATTCAGAAGGAGACAAGTGATCTGTCTAGAAGGAAAATTGCTAATAAAAATGAATGAAATCCTTGACAAGAAACTGGAAATCTTAGAAGCACAATAAGTGTTTTCATTACATTTTCTGGTTGGACTTTAGGAGATAAAGGAAGATTTGGGCAGTGAACAGCTAGTCAAGATAGTGCCAGAGAATATAATTTTAATTTCCGGATTACAGCTTCAGATATAGAAAACACGGACCTTTTGCCATCTGACAAGATATAAGGACACTGTAGCATTCTCACCCCACTAAACAAAGATGGCAGAGAAATCGGCCAAGATGGCAGAGAAATCTAAATCCCCTGAACCAACTTAGCATAAGGCCTTTGTTAAGGGCCAAAAACTCCTTTACCTCTTAATAGGAAGTTTAGATATTCACTGATCTACTAGTTCTCTGTATGTTTCGTCCAGCATCATTCTCCAAACCATCACCTGTACACTAGATAAAGGTTCCTTTTTTCCTCCTCTCAGTGTGTGACCATGTTTGAAACAGATAAGGACCCTATAAAAACCCATCAGGCTTTACCAGTTTTAGCACCCTGTGTAGTTGATACTCCAGTAGACCTAAGTTTCAGCCTCCATTGATGCCCCTCATATCGTAAGTATTTCCCCTCAATAGAAAGCTTGTTTGCTTTACTTTCTCTCTTTTGGCTCCCTTCTTGTGCTAAGTTCTAACTTCTGATGATTTGTCTCTCAGACATGCCAGTTTCTTCCTTCAGAAGCTTGAAGCATTGCCCAAACCTGGAACACATAGTTGTGGCAGCCATCCCAAACCCCTAAGCTATCATTTAGGTAAAGTAGAATTCCATGGCTGAGATGAGGAACTCCATTTTCTGGAAGGAAGGACCTCTATGTGATTAGGAGCCTACCCTGAGCCACTTGCCCCTCTGGTTCTTTCCCTAGACACATAAGTAGCCTTGTAATGCACCCTGGAAACCAAAATTCACTTAAGAATGGTAATAGAACAAAAGATCTGGTTAAAATAAAATTTGATCAAGAAAGTTTTAAAATAGTAATGGAGTGAAAGGGTAAACAGACACATATTCTCCAAGCTATATACCAGATGGCAATAGGTACAATTATTACAATAGGTCAGATTATCAAAAAAGAAAACCAGTGATCTATTGGAGATAATATTGAAGAAATGGGATGATAATCAATAAGTCATCAAGCATTTATTAAGTGATTATTATATTCTAAACCTTAGTATTAAGCACTGGGAATACAAAGAAAGCAAAAATATAGTCCCTATCTTCAATGAGATTACATTCTAATGGGGGAGACAGCATGCAAACAACTATATACATACAAGATAAATACTATGAAGATGGGAGGTAACCTCAAGAAGGAAGCACTGGGAATTTGGGAAGGCAGAGGGGGCAGACTGAAAGGGGCCTTTTTGAGAAAGTGGCATCTGAACTCAGTCTTGAAGGAAGACAGGAGGTGGAAGTTTAGGATGGAGAGCATTCCAGGCTCAGGAAATACTCTATTGTCTGTAGATGGAATGTCATGTGTGAGGAATGGCAAAGTCAGTGTCACTAGATATTAGAATATACAGAGAGAAATAAAGTGTCAGAAGACAAGAAAGGCCAACATTGTGAAGGGATTTAGAAGCCAACAGAAGATTTCTATTTGATCCTTAAGGTAGCAGGGAATTATTGCATGGCAGGAGGAGAGAGGACATGTGGCCTGTTCTTCAGGAAGATCACTTGGGCAGCTGAGTATAGAAGGTCAATACAACAGGGTGAGACCAGAGGAAGGGAGACCAACCAGAAGGCTATTGCTTTCTACACCAGGGTGATGACTGTGATTTGAGAGAAGTAAAATATAGAAGAAAAATTATGAAGGTACAAATGACAAGACTTGAAATACGTTATTGAAGGGATAGATCATTCAATCAGTCAGTCAACAGACTTTACCAAATGCTTAATACATGTCAGACACTGTAGTAAGCACTAGGGTTACATGACAAGAGAAAGGCAAAAACATGGCCTCTGCCCTCAAGAAGCTCACATTCTAATGTGAGCAAGTGAATATTTGTTAAAAAAAAAATTAAAAAGAGTCAATATGGCTTCATTAAGAACTACTCAAACCATACTAACCTCATTTCTTTTCTTGCAAAGTTTGGTAGACTGGTAGATTAGAAATCTACAGCAACATTATAGTGAGAGGTTACCTAGATTTTAGCCACGCACTGGGCAGTCATGCTATTTTTTGTGGATAAAATGAAATGTGTCATAAAAGATATGATAATTCATGGAATTCAGAACTTGTCAAGTAATTGGCTTCAATATCAATTTAAAAGGAATTCTCTAATAAAGTACCCCAGGGTCTGTGCTTTTCTCTGTGGTGTTGAACATTCACATCAATGGCATGCATAAAAATATAGAGGTGCTCTTATCAAATTTGCAGAAAATCAATGGAGATAATTAACATATTAGGTATTAAAATCTGAACTCAAATTATTTTTAAAAATCTTGAGATGCTAGAACAATCAATCCATTTCTAATAAGGCGTGATTTCACGGAGACAAATGTAAAATCCTACACTCAGTTTTAAAAATCAACTGCTCAAGAACAAGACGGAGGAAATATGACAAAGGACGTTTCATGTGAAAAAGATCAAGGAGTCATAGTGGGATGCAAGCTTATATGAATCAATCAAATTATTATTTGATTCTACACTACTTTTTTAAGGTCATCCACTTTCTCCTTTAACTATGCTAAGTATATGCTAGGCCTCAGTTTCCTCATCTATAAAATGAAGGGGTTGGCTAAAATGATCTCCAAGATCCTTTCCATTCTAGATCTTACGATCCCATAATCTCATCTGAACCCTGAGCTTTAGTTTGGTTTACAGGGGGCAACTTTAAGAAATAACTTCTTGGGACTGGGAATGAGATTGATTTTGAATTTAAAGTGTCCAGAAAGATAAGATACCTGCGCAGAAATTGCTGTTGGGGTCTTTTTTTCTGGATTCTGCAAAGGCCTAGATGAATTTTAAGAATCTTTATAAGTCTCTGACTTTCAGAGGGAAAGCACAAAAAGAGAAATCAACTTTAAAGGGGCACATATTAAATTCTGATTTAAATTAAATCTGTGCGGTCAACTATTTGCATAATGGAGGAAAATAAAGATTATTTTATAAAAGTCAGTCCTGTTTAATTTTAGAGCCTTAAAGACAGTTGGAAATGCATTGTGCAATTATATGGCTCTTAATACTCAGATAATGGAACAATGAAAGAAGTATGTTTGCATTTTGTAAAATTAAACTGTATGCAGTTATTTATCTTTTACCTTAATTGTTTGAGCTTGTTTCTAATGTAAACTGTTGTAATTTTAAATAAATATAATAGAAAAAACTTTCATAGGTATCAGAAATCCAGAGTAAATTTACTTTGCAAATAGGCTTTGTAGGTATGTTTTATGTGAAGGATCTTAAACTGACACTTTCATTCAAAAATATTTTGAATTACTCACTGCTCCTCTGAGGTTATGAGTATTTTGGAAGAGATTTGATTTTCATAAATGACTGTGGCCTGCCATAATGTAAACAAATAAAATAGAAAACAAAACCATATATTACTGTTCATACTGCCAACATATTGAGTAGATACTCTTTGAAGAATGTATGGAAGGACACGATCAAGATTTGCACAGAATAAATTAATGTGGATGGGTTGTGAGTTGCACCCCCTGAAAAGCATATCCACTACAACAAGATTGAAGTCGAAGCATTGAAGTCCAGAAGCACTGAAGGATGATACCATGAAACATAATACCCACCCTGTACACCAGTGGTGTCAAACTCAAATAGAAATGGAGGCTGCTGATACATACTTCAGTATTTATTAAGAGCTTTAAAGTTAGCTAGGCGGCACAGTGGATGGAGCACTGGTCCTTGAGTCCATGAGATCTGAGTTTGAGCCTCAGAGTTCGATATTTAGGTTTATTTGGACCACAACTTTGATTTCATTTGAAAAGAGAAGAAATAAACAAATCATGGTCCACAAGCCAAATTTAGCCCAATGCCTATTTTTTTGTGGCTCTATAGCTAAGTGTCACAAAAATGTAAAATATTGTACACTGAATTTAGACTGCCAGTTGTAGTGGGCCAACCTCTAGTACAGACAATTCTGAGTAAGGAAGCTTGCCCTTGAAATGAAAATTGGTACCTGCTCTGAATTGATCATTTTACACAATCAACACGTATCTGGGAAGGAACTGTAACTGAAATCTTTGTGAATCCTAGGCCCTAAACCACAGATATCTTTCTCTTCAAATCAATCACTCATTTTTCAGTCATGTTCAACTTTTTATGATCCCGTTTGGAGTTTCCTTGGAAGAGATATTACAATGGTTTGCCATTCTTCTCTAGCTTATTTTACAGATGAGGAACTGAAATAAACAGGGTTAAGTGACTTGTTCAGCTAGTACGTGCCTGCGGCCAGATTAGAATTAATTTTTTTTTTTTAGGCAGCTAGGGTTAAGTGACTTACCCAGGGTCACACAGCTAGTAAGTGTCAGGTGTTTGGTCTGAGGCCTGAGGCCAGATCTGAACTCAGGTCTTCCTGACTCCAGGCCTAGCACTCAGACCACTGCACTGCCTAGCTGCCCCTCAACAAATATTTTATCAATAAAAATATTGGCACGGAGGTGCCCCTGGATTCCTAAAGGCCCTTTCAGCAAAGAACAAAGCTTGAAAGGCTTTACCATGTTATAAAAGCTTCAAATATGGAATCAAGTACGGACTGAGTCTGCTTTGTAAGGACCAGTTTAGGCAATCACAGAATGCCACGTGACCAGTAAGCAGCCTAGCCACCTTGTGGTGATTTTTATAATGGCAGTCCATGAAACATCAATAAAATATGTATTTTAAAATATTGCGCTGCTCTTAAAGCCTCAGATACATTACTTAATTATAGCTTGTCACATGTATTTATTTATTTGTTTATGTTGGTCATAGTCATAGTTCTTTTTGAAATCGTATCTGGATCTACAAGTACAATTATGCAATAACTTCTCACTCTACTTGCCTTTAGGACCTGGAAGTATTTCAGATAAAATGGGACTTCTTTTTTCCAGGAATGTGAGATGAAACTGAAGCAATAACAATTGTTTTAAGTTGATGGTTATTTAATTGTGCTAAGACATCTTTGATTGTTCTTGTTTTAGGAGTGATCCTAGTGGGTTTTAACTGAATTACAAGTTATGAACAGGAGACCATTGGCGTTGCACTCTCTGCAGCAGAGTTTGAATGCCTGGCAGTTTACCTTGAGAGAGGACCTCAGTGTATGGTACCTTATCTTGCCAGGCAAACTTCAAAATCTTTCTAAGACAATTCAAATGGAAGTAATTCAGTCTCTTGCCATGATGCTGGCATACCATACAGGTTTCTCAGGCATTCAGCAATGAGATCAGTACAATGGCTCTGTAGACCTTCAGTTTGGTAGTCATTCTAATACCTCTTCTCTCCCACACTTTCCTTTGGAGCCTCTCAGACACTGAGCTAGCTCTGGCAATGAGTGTGTCAGCCTCATTATCAATGTGTACTAGAAAGTATACTCCCAAGATAAATGAAGTTATCCACAGCATTCAAAACTTCTCCATTTGCTGTAACTGCTGGTTGTATATATGGATGGTCTAGTGCTAGCTGGTGGAGCACCTGTAACTTGGTGGCAATTGTTAGGCCAAAATTAGCACAAGCAGCGAAGAACTGATCCACACTTGGTGGCATCTCAGCTTTGAAAGCCATATGGAATGAACAATCAAATCATCTGTGAACAAAAAGTCATGCACCAACTCTCTCTGCTTTAGTCTTGTCTTATAGCCTTCTCAAGTTAAATAATTTATGATCATGGTAACAACCTTGATACTGTTTTCATTCTCACTGAAGGCATGTGACAACACTGCTAAAAACATCATGCTAAAAAGCATGGAAGCAAGCATACAACTTGATTTTATTACATTGGTGACTGGGAAAGCACGAAAGCATCATCCATTATCCAGAACCCATGCAAACATGCTGTCACGAAACTGATGTACAATACTGATGAACTTTTCTGGATGCCCAAATTTTGCTATGATTTTCCATAAGCCCTCACAGCTAACAATATGAAAGTCCTTGGTCAGATTGACAAACATAGCGTACAGACCTATGACCTAATCATCTCATTAAAGAGGCCATGTGATATCACTCAATTCATAATAGATAACTCTGAACAAAGACTAAGCATGACCCTGTATCATCTGTTAAATAGCCAGTAGGGCCAAATAGCAGGGGAGCAACTGGTTTTCTAAAGTGGTATCATCAGTGGCTGCTTTGGGGAGCTTAAAATACCTAGACTTGGGTTGGGTTTGGTCATTGTCTTTGAGTAATTTGGAAGACTAAGAGCTAAAGAGGATTCATATTCATTCTATTTGTCTCTTGAATGAAGATCTAGGACCAAATGGTAGTAGTTATACACTACATGCATATAAGCAGAGGCTCAGTGGACAAAGATACATAGAATATTATTGAGTGGGGTAGGAGTTTGCACTAGATGACCACTAATATCCCTTCCAATTCTGATTCCACTTTGAAATTCAAACTTTCACTTTCCTTTAGTTTAAAAATATGAGAAGATTCTTAAAGAAAATACAAATCTCTCAGCCTCACCTTAAATTTTCAGTGTTAAAATTGTGATTTTCAATATAAAGGGTTTTTAGACATTTTAAACTTGCCTTTTTAAAAGATGACTCCCAGTGAATTTATATTTCAGGGACCAAAAAGTCATAGTAGAAGAGGGACAATAAGGGGAAAGTCTCAGCAGTTGGAGAGAAGAGAGATATGTGGCAAGGGGGTCCTAGAAAACACTGGAGAATATGCAAGAGAAGAGGTACTTTTGAGAGGTACAGCCTTTGAAGTGGGAGGAGAGGAGAGATAGAACATTAGGGGAGGGATGGTGAGTTCCTGAGGGAGAAAAGGGAGTCAAATGGAGGTGGTCAATAAATAAGAAATGATCTAGCAGTATCCTGAAACAAACCCACAGAGGCAGGAGTTCAGTCAGGGGTTTTCAACCAATTTTCTAAAGGAAAGAGTGCAAAGGGTAGAGATCACTTGAGGGAAAAAAAAACTTTCTGTAAGTCAGACCTACTTTTTGCTTTTGGGTATTCATGCCCATAAGGTAAGAGAAAATGGTTGAGGTGCATGCCTAAGAAAGGACTGGACAGAGAGACAGAAAGACTGAGAGAGAGACAGAGAGAATATAAATATAAATATAGACAAAGTCAGAAACAGAGAGGAAGACACAGAGAGAATGATTCTAGACACCAAGAGAGAAAAAAACAGAGAGAGACAGAGACAAAGACAAATATAAAGAGACACAGAGAAAAAAAAAGAGAAGGGATACTGGAGGAGGTATTTTAATCACACTAACAAGCAGGTTGCTTAGAAGTAAGAGCAAAGCTTTTGTTCACCAGATCCCCCAAGAATATGAGGACCCCAGCAAGAATATGTAGTGGTGTAGTGAATAGACCTCTGGATTTGGAATCAGAGTCCAAATCTCAACATGAACACTTACTAGATATGTGATTCTGAAAAAGTCACATAACCTCTCAGTGCCTCAATTTACTTTTCTGGAAAATGAAGAGGTTGGACTTGATAACTTCAAAAGTCCCTTCTAGTTTCAAATGAATGACCTTATGGTAAGAAATATTCTAATGAAGATTACACAATACATAAAACATTCTGGAATTAACAGACCAAGACATATACACATAAGCAGTTTTATATGCACATACACACATATAAATATATACATACACAATACATGTGTACATATACATACACACATACATATATTGCTACAAAAACTTTTTACATATTTAAAGGAACACTTTAAAAAGTGAAGAAATTATAATAATAGCAACAACAATAGCTAGCTTCTACATAGTGATTTAATTTTTTGCAAAATATTTTACAAATTTTACGTCATTTGATTCTTACAACAACCCTGAAAAGTAAGTGCTATTACTATCTCCATTTTATGGGTGAGAAAAATGAGGCAGAAAGAAATTAAGTGACTTGCCCAGGGTCAGACAGCTAGTCTGAGTATGGATTTGAATTCAGGTCTTCCTGACAGTAGGTCCAGTCCTCTATCTACCATGTCACATAGCTGCGTTAGTATTCAATGTCCACTAACATTCCAGACCAATGTAAAAAAAAATCATGAAACTACCTAAATTAATTCATGGATTAAGTGTTCCACCAAGTAAATTACCAAGGGGATACTTTATAGTACTACACAAAAATAATAATGTAATTCTTTTGGAGGAAAAGGAATCTCAATAGAAACAATGGAGGGAAAAGGCCTGAAGGGACCATAAAATTTCCAGACCAACTATATTTTAAATCTGTAATCTTAAAATCTATTTGGTAAGTATAAAACAGAAATATAGACTAGTGACACAGGCTAGATTAAGAAGAAGGAAAACAAATCAAAAACAAAATCCCAATGATTGATCAACCCACAAAACAACCAATAATGAACAGTTATGTATGGAAGCAGCGTTACTCATATAATATTAACAATAATATACATAACATACATGAATAATGATGATAGCTAGCATTTATATAGTGACTACTTTGTGCCGGACACTGGACTATGTGGTTTATAAATATTTTTCAATTGTTCCTCACAATATCCCTGGGAAGAAGGTGCTATTATTAACAACTATTTTATTAACACCTAACATCCTCAGATGAGGAAACTGAGACAACAAGTAACCTGCCCTTGATCAAAATGCTACTAAGTGTCTGAAACCATATTTAAACTCGGGAAGATGATTCTTCCTGACTCCAGACACAGTGCTCTCTCTCCATTCACTACATACACACACATATCCCATATGTGTGTATGAAGGAAATACAGGGTAGTTTTAGGTGGAAGAGGAGGCATGAAGACCTGGGATGGAGATAACAAAAGGCCTTGTCTTTTTTTTTTCACTTAATAGCATTTTATTTTTTCTAATTACATGTGAAGATAGTTTTCAGCATTCACTTTTATAAGTTTTTGAGTTGCAATTTTTTTCTCCCTCCCTCCATTCCCTCCCCCTCCTCAAGACAGCAAGCAATGTGATACAGGATATATATGTAAAATAACATTAAATATATTTCCATATTAGTCATGCTGTGAAAGAAAAATCAAAACAAAAGGGAAAAATCATGAGAAAGAAAAAAAAAGAGAGATAGAAAATAGTATGCTTCAATCTGCATTCAGTCTCCACAGCTTTTTCTCTGGATATGGATAGCATTTTCCATCATGAGTCTTTTGGAATTGTCTTAGATCATTGTGTTACTAAGAAGGGCTAAATCTATCAAAGTTGATCATCGCACATTGTTGCTGTTCCTGTGTATAGTGTTCTCCTGGTTCTGCTCACTCTACTCAGCATCAGTTCATGGAAGTCTTTCCAGGTTTTTCTGAAATCTGACTACTCATCGTTTCTTACAGCACAATAGTATTCCATTACATTCATAGAACTGCAACTTGTTCAGCCATTCCCCAATTATTGGGCATCCCGTCAACTTCTAATTCTTTGCCACCACAAGAAGAGGTGCTATAAATATTTCTGCACGTATTGGTCCTTTTCCCTTTTTTATGATCCCTTCAAGATACTGACCTAGTAGTGGTATTACTGGATCAAAGGGTATGCACAGTTTTATAGGGCGTTGAGCATAGTTCCAAATTGCTCTCCAGAATGGTTGGATCAGGAAAGGCCTTATCTAAGAGCTTCGACTTGACCTGATTTTTAAAGGAAATAAGAATTCTAAAAGGCAAAAAGGAAGAAGGAACATCCTCCGGGCTTGGGACACAAGCTGTGCAAAGGAGTATCACGTTTTGAGGATTAGTAAGAAGTCCAATTTAGCTAGGCTGCTGAGTGTATAAAGGAAAATAATTCAAAGGGCTTTAAAAGTCAAATAGGAGAAAAAAACTAAAATTTAAAAAAACAAAAAAAGTCAAATAGGGGATTTTGCATTTTATTCTAGGTACAATAGGGAGCTGTTGAAATCTATTGCAAAAGGGAATGATGTAGTCAGAAGTTTGCTTTAGGAATATCCATTTGGTAATTCTGTGGAGCACAGATTAGAAGGGGAAGAAAGCTGAGCTAGGCAGATCAATTGGGAAGCTATTGAAGCAGTCCAGCTGAGAAACGAGGAGGGCCTGAAGTAGGATAAGGGCCTTGTGAGTGGAGAGAAGGGGATGGATGTGAGAGATGCTATAGAAGCAGAATCATCAAGACATACAACTGATTGGCTATGTGTGATGTGGTTCAGTGAGGAATCAAGGATGACTCCAAGGTTGAACATATGGATAATTGGAATGATGGATGTGGTTCTCCCCAGAAATGGGAAGGTCTGGAAGAAGGGAAGGTTTTGTTCAGAGAAAGAAAATGTTCTCTTTCAGACATGCTGGGTTTGAGATGCCTACAGACATCAAATTTGAAGTGTCTAATAATATTTATTTGATAATGCAGGATTGAAACTCAAAAAACAAATTAGGGCTGTGTGTGTGCAGAGATAGATATATAGAGAAAGAGAGAGAGAGAGAGAGAGAGAGAGAGAGAGAGAGAGAGAGAGAGAGAGAGAGAGAGAGAGAGAGAAGCTGGGTGATGTAGTGGATAGAGCACAGGGCCTGGAGTCAGGAAGATCTGAGTTCAAATCTTGCCTCAGACACTAAGTCCTTAACCCCATTTGCCTCAGTTCGCCTGTAAAATAGGATCCCCTGGAGAAGGAAATGACAAATCACTCCAATATCTTTGCCAAGAAAACCCCATGGACTTTGTCCATGGGGTCACATAGAGTCAGACACAACTCAACAACTGAACAATGACAACAAAGGCAACAATATAGAGATCTGGGAGTCGTGTGAATATAGATATTAATTGAACCCATGGGAAATGGTGAAGTCACCAAGCAAGATGATTTAAAGAGAAAAGGCCCCAGTACAAAGCCCACAGTTAGGGGGTGGGACACGGGTAATGATCCAACAAAGGATCATTCCATAAATACAATGATTTGGTTTTGTTTTCGGAAATTATGTAAAGCATTTTGCTTCTCAAGTCATTACAAAGATAGAACAGTGGAAGCCTTCCAGAATACAATATTGGGATGAAGGATGAATTATTCAGTGATCTCTTCCACATTGTGACTTTCCCCATCTCTGTTTCAATATATTATCGGTTGGCATAAGAAATTGAATGGGAATTTAGAAGGAGTTTCACAGAAGCCATAAACCGTACATAAAGGCCAGCAAATGACACAGAAAAAGTTTACAAACTCAGAAATGCATAAAATATGTGTATGGTATTGTATAATATCAACCCAAAATTTAAAATAAGGTACTGTAAACATCTCATAAAAGAAAAAGAAAAAAATCAGACTTCTTCTCTGGTATAAAGAGGGGGAGCAAAATATTTCATGCAGATTTTCCAGGTTAGCAGGGGCAGCACACCCCTAACCCTCCCAGTGTGGAAGTGATAACTGTATATAGTCTCAGTACTTTATTCAATAATAGAATTAGAGCTCAAGGTAATCTTAGAGGTCAACTATCCAGTCCAATTTTATCACATTATAGATGAAGAAGCTGAAGCCCAGATCACTTAAGTAACTTGCTCATGGTACAATAGAAATTTAAGCCATATCTTTAGACTCCAAATCCAATGTTTATTTTCCCACAGTACATACTATGGTTTATCAGGTTGACTATATAGGCTAGTGTTTTAAGGGACACAATTGAAGCCAGGAGATATTAGAACCTGGGAGTTAAGCAGCTGCTTAATATTAACCTTTCTGAATCAAAAATTAATGGTATTAGTTATCCAAGTGATTAAAAAGCCAGAGCAGACTGTTCTGGGGGCAGATACCCATGCACCACTTTTCTTTTGTTTCCCTTAGATGGCACCATTTGGCTGTGGTGAAGCTCCATGAAGACTTATTTTCTTTCTTTCTTTTTTTTCTTTTTTCCCTCCAACTTCTCTTAGGAGGTGCCATTCCAAACTAAGGAAATTCCTTTAATGCCCTGGTGCCAAGTGGCAATCTGATAATTAAGGAAACATCAGCATTTGCATTATGAACCACATTTCCCACATGGGGTTATAATTCAGCAATAAAAGCTTGCTAGCAAGGTCTCCACTTTAGGACATTTTAAAGCAAACATTGCATTTAGCTTTGACTGGGCTACTTCTTTTTTTTTTTTTAATTACACAATTCAAAGCCAGTTAGAAAAATGAACTTTTCCTTTCTGCACATGACCAGAAAATAATCATAAAATGTATCTCTAAAATGGTGCTCATAATTTATCAATAATTGAGGCCTTAAACATCTCTCCAATAAATTTTACAACAGATGACACTAGAAATTTAAGAAAGAAGTAGAATTCTTTACCTTCTTTTTATGAGACAGAAAACACCTTATTCTGCTTTTCACTGTTCCTGAAGCTTTTGACATACCTATCCTACAAAACTAAGACTTGAGAAGAGTATCCAGAGAATTCTATTAAAAGGATTTTTTTCCTGAGAATTACTAGGATTTTTTAGTGTTTTAATATATTAAAACAGACACCATATGTACTGTTACAAAAGGAAAAAAATACATTGAATGGACCCTCTGTGGAGGATTTATGGAAAGAGGGAGCATGACAGTATTGAAAGAGAATGAAATTTAAAATAAGAAAAGCTGTTTTGAAATCATGTCATGACATTGGGCAAGTCATTTAATGTCTCAGGGTCTCAGTTTCCCTATTTATAGTCTAGTCTCTTCATTTTAGATTAGTGGTCCTTAACCTAGGGCCTATAAACTTTTTTTTAATATCTTGATAATTGTATCTCAACAATATTGATTTCCTTTGCAACCCCATGTATTTTATTTTACACATTTAAAAACATTATTCAGAAAAGGGGTCCATTAGTTTCACCAAATTGCCAAAGGGGCCTCCATCCCCCTCACAAAAAGATATAACCCTGTTTTAAGTGATCTCTAAAGGTCCATTTCTAAATCCTAGAGGACCTGAGTTTAAATCCTATCTCCACTACTTCCTGACCTTTGGCAAATCATTGAATCTCTCTGGACCTCAGTATCCTCATCTGGAAATGAATTCTGGACTGGTAATCAGGAAAACCTAGATTAAAATCTAGCTTCTCTCACTTATGAGCTATGTGACCATGGCTAATAATTTAACTCCTCTGCACCTCAAGCAACACCCCAGGATTCAAACTACTAAATCACAAGCAAGTGTAGTCTGGGTAGGTAGAGGGAATTATCATACTAGGAGCTCTCTGTGTCAATAAAAGCACAGATTCTTAGCCTCCTGGAGCACAGCATCACCAGGGTCCAGTGGAAAAAGCTAATATGGAAACTGAACACAATGGGATAATGGAAAGAACACTAGGTTAAGAATCCCAGCTTTACCATTTACTACTTGTGTGATGCTGGGAAAGTCATAACTTCTCTGGGACTGTTTCCTCATCTATAAAAAAAAAAAGAGTGTTTGGATTAGTTGTCTTCTAAGGTACTTTGCTGCTCAAAATCCATGATCCTATAACTTGAGGTCAAATGCCAAGGCTGCTATTTACTACCTGGGTGACCTTGGGCAAATCACTTAATCTATCTGAGCTTCAGTTTCCTAATCTATAAAATTAGGGGGTTGGACTAGATAACCTCTGAGGTCCTCCTCCTTACCCCCAGCAAATAAAGTAATTTTCTGCTACTTAAGAGTAGGCAAAACCTCAATTTATGCATGATGGTTAGCAGCAAGGAATAATTGCATGGCTAAAGTCCAAAGGTCTCATTTTATTTAACAGTTTCAAAATCCTCCTAAAATGTTTAAACCTCTTATCTGAGCAAAATGACCTGACTTGAGTTTCTCTTCCCAGGACCCCCTCTAATGGTGGAGGCAAATAAGAAGGGAGGCTGAACAGGTAAGTAGGATGGCAAGGAAGAAGGTACCTAAATAATAGAAACTGCTGATGTATCAGCTCTCCTGTAACTGTTTTCTGCTAACTTTTAGTAACGTCCATCCAGCTGCAGATAACAGTCGCAAAGGGGAAGGAATGGGGCTCCCCTATGTTTAAGTGCTGAATAATATTCCATAAGGACATATACTCCTTCCCATTAATGTAACTCCTGTTTATCTCTGGATGGAATGGTGGCCTTTAGAAATGCTAATTTAACGTTACTTCAAGATTGATTTATAGGCAGCTATGCATTAGTTGGGACCTAAGGGCCAGGATGAGAGAGTGGGAGCAGGTCTGCAGGGAGTAACATGAAGAAGCCAAGCAGATTGGGGAAATATGTGTGAACAGTGCTAGAGAAAAGTGGATTGATTGTGTCTGGGCTGGAGCCTTACCTTGAGGATCCAGAAACAAGCATTTCAGCTGATTACAGGTACAAAGATATCAGAGCTAACCCTCTAGTTTTACAGAGTCCCAAAGAGACTAATTGAATTGTCTAAGATCCCAGAGGTAATGATAAACCAGAGGAAGGTCAGTTAGGAAAGGTTTGGAGCAGGGATCAGTCCCAGAGGGATTTTTTAAGAAGAGAAAGAGTCTAGGGAAGACTGTCTTATCACTAAAAGAAAGGAACTGTGCAAAAGCCAAGGAAGTCATCAGAATGAGATTCAGGTAGCAATAGAAGGGGTAGTTTGGAATCATAAAAACACCTACAAAAGTCTGATTATTTGTTATACCATGCCAAACTGGCTTAAATAACAGACTATAGACTTCTAACCTGAGCCTCCAATAGCTACTCACACTGAAGCAAAATGACTCTTCATCCAAACTGACTATGTGTTGTGCTAAAGACCAAGCAAATGGGAAAGGCTGTGGTGCCAATGTTATAGTATAAGGAAGAGACAGACTGGATATCTTTATTTGTGGCAACAAAAATGACAGCATCTAATACCAATACAACTTCTATCACGGGTGTCTGTAGACACGTTAGTGGTTGTTGTTTGTTTGTTTGTTCTGCTTTTTTAGTAATTCATGAGCTAGGGAAGGTCCATGGACAGTGTTAGACAACTCTTAACTATATTCAGTGGGATGAGCCTGAGTTGTGGATTTCATTTCATTCCTTGCCCCAGCATTTATGTCAATCTACCCCTCCTTTCCCTTTACTGACTGTGCTTGAATGAGAAAATAAGGCTGTTTTGAGGTTTGGAGATGTGGTCAGTTGGTGGTTAAATTGTCCTGTTATCTGGTACTAGTTACCTAAGAGACCAAGCGTCATATACCTGATGAATCATGAACTTCAGTTTGATAACGAAAACTGACTGATAAGTTATAAGGAGTGGGTAATGTCATGGCAGAAACCTGGCAAACAAACCCAAGCTGCCTAATCTGAAAGATTTGGAAGTGTGAAACTGAACTCTATCACTGGAGTCAATGACGTGGTATTTAGGGGGAAAGGAAGATTACTTGAATGAGAATTGGCTATATTCAATTTAGAAACATGCAGCCAAAGGTCTTTATTATACTAATTATTAATGAACCATCTACCATTCTTTATCAAGTCTGACTTTGTTACCACATGGAACTCATATTTAGGTAACTCGCTGGTATGGTGGATGAAGAGCTGGAGTTGGAGTCATAAAGACCTGAGTTCAAATTGGCCTCAGCTCTCATACTTATTAGCCAGGTGACCGTGGGCAAGTCACTTAACCCCTATATGTCTCAGTTTCATCATTTGCACAATGTGGATAATAGGAGTATGTATCTCCTAAGATTGCTGTGCGTGTAAAATGAGATGATATTTATAAAGCACATCATAAACCCTAAGTGCTACGTAAATGTTAGCTCTTAGTATTAGGTTTGAGGCCTTCTCTCCAAGTTGATGGAAAAGGATGACTGGTGGCAAGTATAAAATTGAAAATGCAGAAATTCCAAATTCTCCCGTGAAACAATTAACTTTTTTGTTGTTGTTGGGGTTTTTTTAACTTTTTTTTCTTTAGAAAGAGAAAGACATTTCATTGGGTAACAGAGAATACTGGATTCATTCCAATGGAAATAAAGGAAACAATATCATTATAATAGAGGGAAAAAAGCACAAATTGGGAGTTTAGAAAGTAAATGGGTTTGTGGCAAAAGCCAAAAGTAAAGCCACCCCCATAACCACAATTGCCCTTTAGCAATTTGTAATGAAAGACTCTAAGGTTTAATGTCAGTGAAGATCAAAGACCAGGAAATGTCTAAAAAAGAATGAAAGTTAATTAGAGTAACAAGGGTAGTACAGTACTAGGATTGAACTGATTTATGTACTATACCTGTATTTCCTCTATAGTCGTTTTAGCAGTCTCCAGGCCTTACTACAGGTCCATCTCTACGCAATAATGTAGAAAGAAGTTATGATTCATCTGAACTCTTTTTTCTCAACCAGTAGGCTGATCTTTCAAATCTGTCTTCAGCTGCTATTCAATGTGGGAGCCCTATAAGTAAAATAGTTTGATTAAAGTTACCAGATCTAGTGATCAATCAGCTTACCAGTTCTTTGGTTCCACCTAACTCCTCCCCTTTTCTACTACTATATTGTTATAAACATGCCATATTTCATTTCGGAATATGTATTTGTAAATCACAAAGAAGTATTCTGTGTCATGAGATAGATATTTCTTGCTGGCAATGCTAAGAATTTAAGTGGCAGATTAGTACGCAGTTTGCATTGGTGATGAGAATTTCCACCTTGAAGATGTCCCAATAACAATAAAACCACTGTCCCAGATCACAGAAACAGACAAACAAAAATAAATATTACTTTAAAATAAGCCAAAAGTCCTGGTTCTTAATCCATTTACCCTGTATGATGGTAATATTTATAAGTTTCTTTATTACCCCTTCTCTGCTTTAGAAGGCTTCAATAACCTCTTCCTTCTCCCTTAGCTTTCTGTCACTTAAAGTTGGAGCTTAGGTTTTATTGATGTCTGATAAATTTAGAGAGCTTTTGAACTTTTAAAAAATGATCAATATCACTTCCAAAACAATTTTAAAAAAGAAAATCAACACACTTAAATTGGCTTTTGTCATATCATGTTTTTATCCTTTTTTCTTCTTTTTTATTCCTTTCTTTCTTTAATTATTCCTTTTTCTTGTATTCCTTTTTTATTTCTTTGTGCATTCCTTCTACCACTCTTCCCTCTTAGTATCTCCATCCTCTTTGTTTTTCAGAAATGCATTTTGTACAAGCTCTCACAATAACACTTACATAGGAAGTGGCAATGGACATTGCTCAGGATGTGTGCCTTCTTGGATTGGATTCAAAGTGAACTATCATATAGCTGTTTTTAAATGGTTTGGTTTTGTTCAAATGTTCCAAAATAGCCAATTTAAGAAATCTGCAGCCAGGGGCAGCTAGGTGATGCAGTGGACAAAGCATGGGCCCTGAAGTCAGGAGGACCTGAGTTCAAATCTGGTCTCAAACCAAACATTTGACACTTATTAGCTGTGTGACTCTGGGCAAGTCACTTAACCCCAATGGCCTAAAAAAAAAAGGAAAGGAAAAGAAAAGAAAAGAAAAGAAAAGAAAAGAAAAAAAGAAAGAAAGAAAAGAAAGGGGAGGGGAGGGGAGGGGAGGGAGGGGAGGGGAGGGGAGGGGAGGGGAGAGGGGAGGGAGGGAGGGAGGGGAGGGGAGGGAAGGGAAGGGAAGGGAAGGGAAGGGAAGGGAAGGGAAGAAAAGAAAGAAAGAAAGAAAGAAAGAAAGAAAGAAAGAAAGAAAGAAAGAAAGAAAGAAAGAAAGAAAGAAAGAAAGAAAGAAAGAAAGAAAGAAAGAAATCTGCAGTCAAAAGCCAAGTTTGAAAATGATACCGGAAGCTCATCTTAACATAGAAACCAAATAATGTAAGTAAATACAACCAATTACCTTTCCTTGGGTATACTCTCCACCTGAGGCCAGGCTTAGGGTTTAGTCTCTGTAATGGCTTAACCTCCAACACCAGATGTGTGAAATTACAAACTTTAAAGCAGTCCCCAACAAAGAATTATTGTTCTCTTCCCCAGTGAGAATGGCACCTAACTCTACTTGCCCTACCCACCTTCTGGAAGCAAAAATAATATCATCTCATATTCACAAAATACTATACAATTCAGAAAATACTTTTCTCACAACTGAATTGCTGACACATGTAAGGGAAGTGTTGTTTTTTCATAGATAAGAAAACAGAGGCCCTAAGAGATTTAATCACTTGCAAAAAAGTGGAAGAGAAAGAAATCAGGCATTTATATAGTGCCTACTATGTACCAGACACCATTCTAAGTTCTTTTTACAGATATCATCTCATTTGATCCTCACAACAACCCTGTGACATAGGTGATATCATTACTCCTTTTCTACAGTAAATGAGGCAAACAGAGGTTAAGTGACTTGCCCAGTGTCACACAGCTAGTATGTGTCTGAGACCATATTTGAACTCAGGTCTTCATAGCTCCAGGCCTATTATTGTATTTACAGTACCTCCAGTTGCCTCAGAGATATTTAGTCATTTGCCAATGATCATAAATTTACTGTTATAAAACTAATTGCTCAGCTCAGGACTTAAAACCAGGTTCTTTGATTCTTAGTCCAGTGTTATTTCCACTATCTCAAAACAAACAAACAAACAAACAAACAGAGGCTGGCACACCCCTTCCTTCCAAGACAGTATATGTGATTAGAGAGACTCAAGGCCTCCCTTAGACTGACATATGATCTGGTAGCTCCTTAAGCTATTGTGAGTTCTTTAGTGTACTCCCAGAGTCTCTTTCATTATCTCAAAACTCCACATATCCCAAGTTCATCATTTAATCTTGCAAGCTCTTCCAATCACTTCTTTTTTTTAACTTTTTTTCCAATTAATAAACATTTTCTTTCCCGCCTATCCCCCTACCAAGGAAGAAATAAAAAAAAAACCATATGTAGTCCGACAAAGCAATTATCACATTGACAAAGACCAAAGGTGTATATCTCATTCTTGTATTGAGTCTACTACCTCTGCCAGATACTGGGTAGCATTCTGCCTCATCAGTCCTCTGGAATTTTTGTTGATCATAAAATTGGTCAGAGTTCTAGTCTTTGAAGATTATTTTTCTTTGTAATGTAAAAAAATTGCTTTCCTAGTTCTGCTCACTTCACTCTGCATCAATTAATTCATCTTCTCAGGTTGCTCTGTAACTGTCTCTTCCATCATTCTTATGAATAATAGCATTCCATTATATCCATATACCATGATTTCTTCAGTCATTCCCCAATTATCTCTAAACAAATTCTCATGTTAAAGTGCTACGTAAGTGCCAGTGATAATTTCATTGTTACTACTCAAACTGTGAGTATAATGACTAGAAAAAAGAAGCAGCCTCTATAGAGCAGACCTTGCAAACTTAAATTAATAGAGTCCCAGAAGGACTCTGGATATTTGTGTCAAGTTGAATCTTCACTATTTCCCACTATTTCTTGTACTTGTTTACCTCCTTACCTTTCTTCCTGTTGTTTCCTTTGCCTGGAATTCCTTGCATTTCCATCAAAAACTGTACCCCGATATCATTCAAGATCCATCTCAAATTTAACTTCCTTCATGAAGCATTCCCTGATCTCTTCTCCTTCACCCATAACTTTAAGGTCCTATAATTTCATTGATATTAGTCCTCTGTTTGCAGATAGAGATGACAACTTAGCTTGTAGTCTTTGGGTATTGTTTTGGCTGAAAGATTTGTCAACCATAAACCTGCAGCCAGCCTGGTGATGTGCCATTCTATATTCATATAGGCTGTTCCTCTGTCAACAGTCCATCAAACAGCATTTATTGAGCACTTACCATGTGCCAGGCTCTAAACTAAGTATAAAGACACAACTCAACATAAAGTCAATACATGAAGGCAGAAGGTAACATAGCTTGCATGTTCCACTGACCTGCAAGAACCCAGAGCCAACTCCATACTAAAGATGAGGCATCAAGGAAGAAAATAAATAAAGGAAGGAAGGAGGGAACTTAAAAATCAAATGGATGATCAGGCATGTACACAAATAATTATACTGAAAGTTAGACTAAGATATGTAATAAGAGGAGAAGGAAAAGCATGAGACTATCCAAAGAATTACCTCTAGCTGAAGGAATCAATAAGTCAGTAATTCAATAAATATTTACCAAGTGCCTACAATCCTACTATGTGTCAGGCACTATACTAAGTGCTTGGGATACTAATAAGAAAAAAAAAATGCAGTCCCTGCCCTGAAGGAGGTTATAGTCTAAAGGTGGAAGTGAACATACACAAAAAGAACCAGGCCTTGGGTGGGGGGTGGAGGGAGAAGGAATAATAGACGTGGCATGGTGAAGTCCAGTCCCTAGAATGCAGCTAGTAGTAAATGAAGAGTTGGCTAGCCTGGAAGTACTCTTTAAAAAGGAGACTTTGGGAGGAGTTCTTTGCTTCATCCTTCAGTTTCCAATCAGAGGTACAGAGGAGAGTGAGGGTACCCTCAAGGAAGAGATAGCATCTGAACTGTGCTTTGACAGAAGTGAAAGATTGCAACACACACAGATGTGGAGACAGTTTCTTCCAGATGCATGGGATGATTTGCTCCAGATTTTTCATGGAGATGATAGAGGTCAGGAAGACGTCAGGGAGTAGCTACTAGTTCTGTTTGGCCAGAATGTAGAGTAAAAGAAAAATAATGTGGAAGAGTTGAAAAGGTAAAATGGAACCAAACTGCAGAGTGCTTTGAATAAATGCCAAACAGCAGAGTTTGTCTTTTATATTATGATCCATCAGGAAGCCATTGAAAGCTTCTACGTAGGAGAATATCATCAAATGTGTTCTTTGGGGGAGATTATTTTGGCAACAATGTAAAGGCTATACCAAGGACTAGAACAGGGGTTCTGAATCTAGGATCTACAAGCTCCCCAAAAGGTATATTAATATATTTTGGGAGATGCCCAAATTTGGAAAGGAAATATTTCTTTCAATTATGATTTTTTAAAATTTTTAATTTATTTATTTATTTTTAGTTTTCAACATTTACTTCCATAAGCTTTTGAGTCTTAAATTTTCTCCTTCTTCCTCCCCCCTCCCTTCCCAAGATGGCATACAATCTGATATAGGCTCTACATATACATTCCTGTTAAATGTATTTTCACATTAGTCATGTTGTAAAGTAGAATTAGAACTAATAGGAGGAACCACAAGAAAGAAGAAACACAAGAAAACAGAAGAAAAAAGGGGCAAATAGTATGCTTCAATCTGCATTCAGACTCCAAACTTCCTTCTCTGGATGTGGATAGCATTTTCCATCATGAGACTTTTGGAGATGTTTTAGATCCCTACATTGTTGAGAAGAGCTTAGTCTATCAAAGTTAGTCATATGATTTATTTTTAAAAGAATTATTCTGAGCAGGACTCCATAGGCTTCACTCAACTACTAAAGATGTGAATGGCATGGGCACGCACGCGCCCACACACACACAGACACACACACAGTCAACATGATCTTTAAGGTCTCTTCTAAATCTGAAATCTTCTGGTTCAGAGGAGACAGGGAGACCAATTACAAAGCTTTTGATATAGTTCTGGCAATAGAGTAATGAGGGTGCTAGGTAGAATGCTTTCAATGGGAGCTGTCTAGTGAGGCACAAATGCCAGAAATGGAACAGGTTACTGCTTCCATGCGGATTAGAGGGAAGGGAAGGGAAAGAGGAAGGAAAAGAGAAATGGGAAGGGGAAAGAAAGGGAAAGGAGAATGAGAAGGGAAAAAGAAGGGAGAGGAGAGGAGAGGAGAGGAGAGGAGAGGAGAGGAGAGGAGAGGAGAGGAGAGGAGAGAGGAGTGGAGCGGAGAGGAGCGGAGAGGAGAGGAGAGGAGGAGAGGAGAGGAAGAGAAGGGAAGAACTTCTTAAAAGTTTGTCAGTGAGTCTAGTTTGAAGGTACCACAATATCAAGAGAAGAGTTTGTTTTTAGGATATTGGAGACCGATATATTTGTTGGTAGAAGGGAAGGAGCCAGGAGAAAGGGAGAGTGAAAGCAGCAGTGGAAATTGCACGCATGACGAAGCTAAGTTTGACAATGAGAAGGTCTATACCATTTATGAAACCAGGAGAGAAGAAAAAGTAAGGTTATCTTTTGAGAAACAGGAGACTGATTCCTCTGAGAGCACTCTTCTGAGATCCAATCTCACTCGCACACACATGGGGGGAGGGTCGGAGAGAAGAGGCTTTACCTGGAGTGAAGACACTAAGCTTCATTTGCTCTATATATTTCAGGAAGGACATAAAAAGATGATAAATTGGTATTGTGGTAAGAAAAAAATATGTAAGAAAATATAAAGAATTAAATAGATCTCATGAAGCTGAGTTTCCCTGTATCACAAATCTGCCTTGAATGTGAAGAAAACAATTTTAAAATGGAAATATACCCATTTTCCTAGCAGTGAGAAGAAGGAGTTAAATGTTCTTTAATAACTGTTCCAGTAGCCATAGCCCATATAACCCTTTCTCAGTAGGGATATTCTCATCTTCATCAGCCCTTGAGTCCTACCTAGGAAAATGAGAACATTCTCCTTAGTGTATAAAACCTAATTAGAGTGGCTGCACATTCTTGCTCACATTTTGAAATATGTTTACACAAGACTTTATTTATAACTGAAATGGTTCATCAGCTACCCCCTCCCCCCAGTTTTAGCTTAGGGTGGATGTTATTGAAACAGGGTCTCCTGTTTTGATTGGAACAAATTAGAGGTGACTCTGGGTAATTCACATGGTTTCCGTTTGCTTCTCTTTCCCCATAGAAAGGTAAATATACATACCTGTTCCTCTCCACTTCCCAGGGATCCTATAATGACTAAAGCGAATGGTGTAAATTCAAGTGAGGCTGTGGGGAGAAAATGGATCATTGAAGTTATTGTATGGTAGGAAAAAAAAGTTCTCTGAAAGTCACAGGCCCTACACTATGCTGTTTGTTAAAAATTCCCATTTTATATTTTTTCAGCCCCTTCTCTTTCAGGACTCTAAGACGTTTGCTAATATAATTCTCTTAAACTTTACAAAACCAATATTGATGCAGATTTCTATAAAGAGCATAGAGACAGCTTGGCATAGTGGCTACAATGTAAGTCTTGGAGTAAGAATAACCTGGGTACAAATGCTGTCTCAGATAATTAGTGGATGTATGAAGAAAAAGAAATAATCTTACATCTTTCAGTCTCTGTTTCCTCATAAGCACAACAGGAATAAAAATGCCTACCTAACAAAGCTGGGAGGTTCAAATGAGATGGTACAGGTATTTGACAGTTTTAAAGTGCTATAGACATGCATATCCTTAAATGCAAAATGTCGTCGATTTATTACCAAATATAAGAGACAGGATGTGAGGTCCCCACTTTTCAGATGGGAAAACTGAGCCCTGGAGAACAAAAGTGAGTAACCTAAAAACACTGAACCTGTCAATGATGATATTAAGACTAGAACTCCACAACTAGAACTCCAGCCCTGCACCTGAGAGGCCCAGAGGATGCAACCTCTGTAGGTCTCAGCAAGCCTTGGGTGTGTGGAATTAGTGCACCTGCACCTAATCTTGTGGGATCCACTTTCCTGACAACTGAAGGAAGAGTAATCCTATCCCATCAAAGGGTAACAGTAATGAAAGGACCCGTGTGCTGCTCCACCTCCTCCTGCTGCCCCATTCTGGGCCAGAGCACAGCTGCACTGTCTGGGAGTGACAGAAACCCAGGAAACCCATTCCATCTCCCCTTGTTTGTTTAAAAAAAAAAAAGTGGGAAGCCACCTGTCTAAATGGGACTGCTGCTACCCCCCCCAGCTAATACATAGGGACAATGCCACAGCCTCCAGGGGTGGGATACAACACATCTGGGAGGCTGAAGGGAAATAGCTCTCTTTTGGGGACAGCGCGCATATCAGCATCAGAACTCAACTATCGTGAAGAGGTGTTTTGGCCTTGAAGATTCTCATGCAGGGTTTGGGTCCTGCTAAGAAAGGTAAACAACACGGGGTCCCTGTTCCTAGGAACAAACAGGACTCAGCTGGAGGGCTTGCCAAGAGGAGGAGTTCATTCTCCTTTTATCTCTTGGTAGGAGAGAAGTTTCTTCCGATAGAAGAGGCCGATTATTTGGTAGGGGGAAACAATACTGTGATTTGTCCCAGAAGAAGCTGTATTTTCCTTCTTTTTTTCTAGCTTCTGGAGTCTTCCTGCATGAACCTAAAAAGGACCAGAGGATAGATAGCTCTTTCCCATGCAATCTGTGAAATGGTTGGAGGAGGGGGTGTGAATTGTACTGGAGCTTAACATGTGTGGTTTCCCCTCCAAGTCTATGCCTTGAATAATATGATTCTCTGCCCAGAAATGAATATAAGGGTTCCCCTTTGACACCAGCAAATTGGATTGTGGATCTGATCCTATAGAGCTCAGCTTCTCTCTGTGCTTCAGCCACAATTCTTTGTTTTTTATCCATATGAGCATACCAAAGAATTATTCATTCAGTCATTCAAAAAATATTTATCAGGTACCTACAATGGGAAAGATAGGGAGCTGAGGCTCAGTGCACACAAAAGATTAAGTGAAGTCCCTTTAGATTTTACAACCTAGTTAGGGAGAAAACCAGTTGGGGTAATAGTAGTATTAGTAGTAGTAATAGTAGCAGCAGAAGCAGCAGGTTTTATATATCACTCTAAGGTTTGCAAAGGACTTTACTTTCAAATGACCCTCACAATAACCCTGGGAGGCAGGTACTATTATTATCCTTTTTTGCACAGATGAGAAGACTGAAACTCAAAGATTAAGTGACTTGCCTAGGGTCATACTGCACATATGTGCCTGAAGCAGGAGTCAAACTCAGGCTTTCCTGATTCCAAGTCCAATGCTATGACTATGAGAAGATCCTTTAAAACAGGCTTTTCTTCCAGGCATCATCATCTTCATATCTAATTTTTCTGTAAGTCATTTTACGTATATTCTCATTTCAATCTCACACTCGGTGCTATTATTATCCCAATTTTACAGATGAAGAAACTGAGGCCAACAAGCAAAGTGAATTGTTCGCAGTCACCCAACTTGTAGATGTCTGAGGCAGGATTCAAATATTGGTCTTTCTGACTTCAAATCCAGCACTCTACCCATTAACCCGCCTAAATAGCTCAGAAATCAATGTATCTTAGGATATTACATTGCCTCTATTAGAATCATAAGTCTAATACGAGAAGGTTCTTGGAGACAATCTAATCCAACTGTCCTGTTTTACAGAAAAAGTGACTGAGATCCAGGAAAAAAGTGACTTGTCCAACATCACACAAGCAGATGTCATAAGGCAGAATTTGAAACCATGTCCTTTGACTCTAGGACCAGTATACTTTCCATTTTCCCACCCTTCTCTGAATGCTTCCTGGCCTCTTACAAAGAATGTCAGCTTTTGGAGGCCAGGGCTGTGTTCCAATTTGTTATTGTATCCACAGCACCTCGAGTAGCATTCTGCACATAGTAGGCACCTAAAAAATCTTTGTTTTATTAAAAAACCGAAAATTAGAAGGTGGGATTTTTCTAACTTTCAGACATGTGTTAAAGTTACTTGACAAGATTTATTTCTGAGAGAGAATGCTAAGCAATTCTGCTCTCCTCCTAGTTAAGGTGGAGGGAAGATCCCTCACCACTTTCCATACTAAGCCAAATAACAAACAAAAAACACATAAGAGGCAAGCAAGTAGAGAGGTCTTGAGGCTTAATGTCTAAGGGAACAATTTTAAAAGTTCAAAATTCAAGTATGGCCTCTTGGAAGTCTACCACCCCTACTTCTCAAAAACAAAACAAAACAAAACTACCATTGGAGAAACTGAGTCAGTAAGCTGTTTTTCAAGAAATTATCAGGGCTTGTGGGTAGTTTAGTACTCCTCTTTTCCCCATCATTTAAAGTGTTCTGAAACAATATGACCTCAATACTTTCACGAGCAGCACTGGATTTTTCTACATGGCTTCTTAGCACCCACAGCATAGGCCTCAGAGTGATAAATTTGGTCATTTGTTTGACTGCTTGTCCCAACCTTCCTTTTCTATCCCTTCCCCTGAATCCCTTATGTATCCTTCAGGTGCCCAGTGCTTTCTTGTTCTTCATGTCCTCCTTCCCCACATCAAAACCTCATCTAAGTAAATAAAATACATTAACCTAAGGAGCCCAGGATCCTCTGGCTCTTTCTAACCCTCCACTCCAATTCTCTTCCCCAGGAAAAAAAAAACTGTTTTACGATAAATAAATGATTAATAAGATAAAATGTATCCTCTTACAGAGATATTTGTTTTAGTAGGTTCTAAAAATCCAGAAGACTAAGGTTCTTAATGTAAAGTCTATGACCTTGTTTTCATAATTGTATTTCAATATAATTTGTTTCTTTTGTAATAATATATATTTTATTTTACGTATTAAAATTTCTGAGAAGGGATCCATAGACTATATCAGATTACCAAAGGACTCTATGAGACACCCAAAAATTTAAGAATCTCTGCCATCAGAAAATATTAGTAGTTAATACACTTTAACGGGTTTTATAGTTACAAAACCAGTCACAGATCACTAGATTTCAGAGAGATCTTAAAGATCAATCACATTTGACAGATGAATAAAATGAGCACTAGAAAAGTCAAGTGACTCTCCAAAGCCTTTACATATATAAACTTTTTGAGTCTCAGAACAACCCTGACAGGTAGAACAGCAATCGTTATTATTCCTCTTTTAATGATGAAGAAACAGATTTGCAGAAGTTAAATGACTTATCTAAGACTAGAAAGTTTTAAGCATCACAGACCATAGTTCTAACTTGATACAACATATTAAAAGTTTTTAAAATGTAATAATTGAATTCTATACAAATTCTTATTGAATATGGAGCAACAAGCCCTGGAGGGGGGTGAGGGTGGGGTACTTCAGTCTTTCAAACATGTGCAGGGAGCTTGCTTCCAGAATTTTATGATGATATAGAATGAAAGGTCCTGGCTTTCCACTTAAGAACATATAGAGATATTTTCTCTTTTCTCTCCACTTACTTCATAGTGAAGAAAAGGCTTTTGGATTATCTACTGAGCTCATACAAAGAATGTATACATAAAGCCCTAAGATATTTTTTATAACTTTTCTTCTTGATGACCACAAGGTATAAGAAAAACTTTCTGAGCTTCAGAGAATACAGGGGAGGGAAGAGGGCTTCCTCTCCCACTGCTCCCTTAAGGCCACACTATGAGAACAAGGCCTCCTGGCCAGCCCGTATCTGGAATAGGGCAGCCTCCCTGTTTGGCTGTCCTTTCCTTTGGCACAAGGCCCTGAGGGATTTTTGAAAGGCCAGAGGAGCAGAGGTTCAGCGAAAGGAGTCCTCACCAAAGTCTGCCAGCATCCAAGCTCTATGAAGAGTAACTGTAGCCCCAAAGAGACGTCTGTGGGATCCAATCATAATATGTATAAAACTAGTAACTGAGATCCAGTGTTGTGCAGTAAGGGAACAACTTGTTCAATAACTGTTACATTCAGCAATCAGCTTGGTTGGACAAATACTTTGTAGCAGCTTCTTTCATTTGGAGCCCACTCTCAACTGAGGTGGTAGACAGAAGAGTATACCTGTTATACTTCTGTCTTGATAAATCTTTTCAGTAAATATCTCTTTATAAAAGCTAATTGATGTTAATTAGCTAAATCATATTTACCACAATCACTAAGTCAATGAATGATATAGAAGAGATATTAACTGGTACTGGTAATTGATATTGGGAATACACATGAATGGGGGTTCAAAACAATAGTATTAGAAGATTACTCCAAGTGTACCCTTAGAACCCTAAGGATGAGTAGTAACCACTTTCTGGGACCTCGACTTAACAGTGCAAATGGGATTTGGGATAAGGATTCCAGAATATATAGATTCTGCATGAAGTTTAGCTAATATGGGGCCTCTGCCTTCAGGGAGCTTAGGGTCTAACAGAGGGGGATACAATAATAACATAGTTATGATACCTTAGAAAAGTCTAAGGAAAATGCTACCTGAATGGGAAGATGGGAAAACTGGATCAGAAGAGGATTCATAGAGAATATAGCATTTGAGTTAGGCTTTCAAGAATAGGTAAGGATTCAACAGGTAGGATGGACAGAAGAAGACATCTGAGGTACCAGGAAGTTTGGGGTATGTTAGGCGAAAGACAACAATCCGTTTGAATGATTTTTTTAAACAAGAGAATAAACATTTATCAAAATGCTACTGTGTATAAAGCATTGGGAAAGATGCAAAGTTTAAATAAGACATCATCTCTGCCTTTACAGGGCTCATAGTAGATGAGAGTTTGAGACATCAACACAGACAGACATAATCCACCACATGTGCACTAAAGATTTAGAAAAGCAAAGTACCTTGTGACCTATGGTGGGAACTTTATTACAAAGGGGTGAGAGGCAGTTATAAAATCCTAGACTCAATGGGATTTTGAGAGCTGGAAATTACCTTAAGGGTAAGGGGCCTTCCAATCCAATCCTTGCACTCAAGAAACCCTCACCTAAAGCATGTCCAACAAGGGGTGTTCTAGCCTCCACTTGAAAATCTCTAAGGAGATGGACCCTATTACCTTTCAAGCAGCCCATTCCAATGCAGTTCTAATTGTTAGCAAGTTACTGTTTCTGTTTGTTTTGTTGTTATTACAGTTATCCCTGGCAGTTAGGGGCACAGTGCCCCTATTACCTGGAAAATCCTCATTAATATTTTTGGCTCTCCCTGAGTACCAGAGAAGTTCTGAATTCTTATGATATTAAAAGATAAAATATGTTGACATTATACAATACTATGCAGAAAGATTTATTAAGCACCTACTCTGTACCTGGCACTGTGCTAAATTCTGGGTTACAAACAGAGGCAAAAGACACTTCCTGCCCTCAAGGAGCTCCAATCCAATACAGACAGCTGTAGTTAAAAGGCTAGCTTTCCTTGCATGAATTACATTATTTAAATTCATTACAATCTCAGCATTCTCAGCACCAGCTCTGGAGTCATGAGGACCTGAGTTCAAATTAGGCCTCAGACACTTGACGCTTATTAGCTGTGTGACCCTGGGCAAGTCACTTAACCCCCATTGCCTTGACAAAAAAAAATCAGCATTCTCTTTCCATGATCCATGATTGTTTTAAGAAAACATTTAAGGCTTTTTCTGGTTGAGTCTTAATAAACCTGAATTTAAGGTTGAAGGGAGTGACAGGATTGAATTGTTGGTGACATTAGTTCATGCCTTTCTTTATGGAAGTTCTGGACTTAAGTTTACTTACTTAACTGTTTAAGACCCGAAGGAAGCAGAAGTTCTGTGGTGATTATGTGTGCGGCCATGGACAATCGGTGGCCTGACTTTCTCCACAAAAAATCATGCTGCCATTCTTTCTTTTGTAGTGTTTTCATTAGTTTCCTGGTCCTTCTGCATGAAGGACAAACAGCAGCTATCTCATACCTGTCCTTTCCAACATAGGTTTGGGGAGGCCATTCTTATGGAAATTATGAGATATTCACTCCTTCTTTAGAATGATGTTTTGTATATATACCCAAGTGTTTCCCCACCCCAGCTTCAGAGCCTCTGGCCCAACCCTTGACCTTATGGAGTTGCTGTGAGACCTTTGGTTTTTTAATTGTAATTAAGCAAGCAAGTGATGTTGTATGCAAGTCCTTTGGAGTCTTTCTGTTTACTCTGAGCAGGATTAGGTAAACACTTTTATAGGGGAGAAGTTATAGAGACATTCATATATATATATATATACATATATATGTATGTATGTATGTATCTAAACTTTATTTTTAAATTAGGTTTATATTTTCTTTCTTAAATACATATAGTTCCCTCAATATATTTTTACTCTGACTTAAAATGTAATTCAGATTTTTTTTTTTGCCAACATTGATCAAAATGTTCCAGAGTCAACCAAATCCTAAATTTAGGAGTGTGGTGCTTCCTATTTTGCCAGTAATCTCACATTAGTGGTTCCTTGTTCACAATGATCTTTGTGGGGGGGGGGAGAAAGAGAGAGAGAGAGAGAGAGAGAGAGAGAGAGAGAGAGAGAGAGAGAGAGAGAGAGAGAGAGAGAGAGAGAGATAAGGTTAAAATATTAATAAGGAGGCTTGAAATTGTCTCCGAATATTTTTTATGCAGCCTTCAGAGTCTCCCACTGTTATGAATGAATGTCTTATGCTTCTCCACAGTGATGAATATTGACTTAGCTTGAGGAGAGAAAAAAAAAACTAATTAAAAACGTTGTAGAAAATGCTAATGTAGTTGGTTTAAATAAGAAAAAGGAATTATCCCCCCAAATATAACTACCTACCCAATGTAAAAGTTCCCCAAATCTATTGGAATAATATGGATACAAACAAGTAGTTCTGTAACTTTGGCCCCCAAAATGCAAAAAGCAAAAATAAAAATAAAACCCACAAACACCCTTTGGTGTTCTGTTCTTCTGAGATATACACGTTAAACATTACACAGAGATGAAAGCAAACGTAAGAAGAAGTGATTTTTTTTCTCTCCCTCTTCAGTAATAATAATTCCTGAATTTCCTTTTGGAGTTTATCAGAGGAGAGAAAAATTCTGTTCTAGCCAACGACTCCGCCCCCCCCCACTCCTGTTTGCCGAGTTCCACAGGGTTTGCAGACAAGTTCTACTTGAGTAAATTGTATTTAGACAACAGTATATTTCATTCGGGTCTTTTGCAATGACTAGGCCAAGGTCAGTTTTATATTCTCCTGAAATCATAAAGTGACACTTGAGATAAACAGAATGTTTACTCTCTCCATGTGAGCTGAGGCTGATATGTAAATTTATCCTTATTCTTTCATCAAATTTGCATTTACCCTCTTAGTCAAACACTACAGGGCTCCAAATCAAACAGTTTTAATGGTGGTCAACTCTTTATGACCGATCGCCATATCAGAAAAAAAGAAACAGCAATTTAGATTACGATGAACAGAGTAGCACAATGTAGCTATCATGGCAGGTTAACCATAATTGGATAAACTTTTCATACATATGTGGATGCTTGACTGCCTGAAAGCAATTGCTGGATTCATCTGTGTTTTGTTTTGTTTTATTTTATTATTATTACTATACTCCCTTTATCTACCACAAACAGACCATACTCACCTGTCATTATTTTTTTTCTCATCAAACAAGCCAAGTACCAATAAACAGATTCTTTTTATTAAAAAATAATCTACATAAAAGAAAGGCTTGATTCATCACAAAAATGGGCCATTTCCTTCTATCTTTAGCAAGAGGCATAACAAACATTAACAATACACCAACTTGAAAGTGACAATAAAAAATCAAAGCCTTAGTTTTGATTGTCAATTACTTTTTCATATTAAACCATTATATCCTAGCCTGTAGCTTGACAAAGGTTGATTGTTCATAGGAGCAGAAGGTTTACTTGGATTCTAAGCAATGTATTATTCTCTCTCTCTCTCTCTCTCTCTCTCTCTCTCTCTCTCTCTCTCTCTCTCTCTCTCTCTCTCTCTCTCTCTCTCTCTCTCTCTCCCTCTCCCTCTCCTTCTCCCTCTCCCTCTCCTTCTCCCCCTCCCCTTTCTCCAAGGTGAATCTCTCATAGGTAAGGAGTTGCATGTAGCTATATACCCTGGGGCTCACAAAAATCACTGGGGAAGGCTTAGCCTTCCTATTGCAGTTCCACAGAAGAGACACGCTCATAACCAATGGGTGGGATAAAATTAGTACCTGTTTGCTCTCCTTTCTTTCTGAACAAAGAGAGTTATTTCTGTGTTATGAGTTTGCAGAACACAGCAGGGATTAAGAGACCACACAACTCATTTGATTTGTGCCTGGGCTGGGGCCATGGACCTAGCTTGCAAGAAGGATTGGCATCTACCTCCAGCTTTTCCTCTCTGTATCGTGGAGTAATGCTTTGGACTTGGTTTCTCCTGCTTTCCAACAGTTAGAAACGTATCTCTCTGCCTTGCCCGTAGCTCTTTTTGGTTTGACTCGGTTTTGTATTGCTAGAGCACAAAAGCACGATGTTAACAAGTTCAAAGCAAATGGAGCTCAGAGACAAGCTGCCCAGTGATGGAAAAAGTACCATTCTTTAGGGGCTTCCAGCCTCTGCTTCCTGTGTAGAATAAAAAAAAAAAAAACAGGAATGTTGCCACTGAATCTCACTAGGTTACTGCAAGTTCCTGACTTGGAATGTCAGACACATCAGTAAATGACTTGATCCAGCAACACTACTGACATAATTCACACCATTGATGCAAAAAGCCAAGTGTCCATTCCCAACTTTAGTGCTTGTCTTATGAAGAAGGAAGAGGATGAGGAGGAAAGAAAAAGGGGGAGGAGGGAGGGGAAGAGAGAAAGAGACAGAGGGAGCAGGGAAAAGCAGAGGACAGAATTTCCTTTTCAGGGAGGCTGTCAAATGGCTATGCAATAGTAGCAGGGCTGTAGGAGAACAGATATCTGCCTTTCTCTGGAGCCTGCAAGTATTTCTGCCATTCATGAAGCCAAAGGATGCCACACACATTCTGTTTGTTCAACATAAGCAAACAGATTGTAAACTGGCTGATAATTTTTGTACTGACAATGTCATTTACAGCTGTCAGCCTTTTGTCTGGCATGTTTGCTTTATTCAAATATGAACCAAGTGGACCTCCCTTCCACCGCTTTCTTCTGCATTAAAATCACATCAATTCCCTTCCATTCTGTCTTATCTAAAATTCATTGGAGCCAATCACTTGGATGAATGCTTTGTTGTTTCCATGGAGGCAAGAAGTCTAGTGTGGACTTCAGGGGATTAGGAAGTTTCAGATTTAAAGCCTTGAAGTGCACATTTCTTTCAGTCCTTTTTTCTTTTGATTGCAAGAAAGACAGGAAATTTCAACACAATTTTATTTTTTAAACTAAAGAAAGGGAGCAAATGTATCTCAGTCCTTAACTATGCCTTGCCACCCAACTACTTGCCCTTATCCCCAAACCCCAATGTATTTATTCCTCAGAATTTGTTTATGGTCTTGGAGCACTGCATTGGCCTTTTTTGAGAATCCTAAATAGCAATTTTCTCCCCTTGTCCTGTATATGAAATTCAGACTCTTCTTCAATTAGTTTGATTTGGATCCAGCTGCTTCCCAGGGTGCTGCCCATGGATCTCAAAGCATTCTCTTTGTTAACAGAGGTCATGGCACTCTGTTAAATAATTCACATCAGACCGTCTGTCTGTCTGGAAGCAGCTGCAGATGTTGCCACTTTGTTAAAACATTACACGCACAATTTTAAAAATGAAGGTACCTCCTGGACACAACACAGCTATGTCTGTCCACGTGGGGATAAGGACTTTTAAAACTAGCTTGGTTTAATTTTGGTAATGAACGCAACTTTTTTTGACCTCCTGCCGAAGGAATAAATTTATTCCTTTGAATTTACTTTCCAAGAAAGCAGTTGCAACAAACAATCTGAGTGCCAAAAGCAAAGAGAGAGAATTGGGAACTAGATGAAATAGCCATATTCCTACTGCAGGCATCACAAAGCCATTGCTCCATGTGGCAAAGCTTTCAGCTTCCTTCTCATTCTGAGAGAAGAACTTAGATCCACAAGCACATTTGATACTTTGCCTGTGACTGTGAGAAGGCAGAGCAATCTGCTGCTCTCACTTTGAAAGCATCTTGAGTATAATCAAGTCCTCAATGAAAGTTTCCAACTTTGGGGGCCATTTATTATTTACCCTGTGCCTAGGAAAGGACAAGGGTGGGAAGTACAGGTCCTTGTACTTTCATTTGTTAGATGATTGTGGGAAAATCACTTAACTTCTTTGTTACCTCATCTGCAAAATAGGCCTGATGAAAATTTGCCTTAACTTGTCATAAATCAAGTCAACAGCATTTAGTAAGTACCTACTATGTGCTAAGTGCTTGGGATACAAAGGAAGATAAAAATGGTCACTGCCCTCAAGGTGTCCACAGTCTAATAGGGGAGAGAATATGCAAATAGCTATATACAAATAATATACATAGAAAAAACTGTAATTAAACTAATTTGCAGATATAAAATGCCACATAAATCATGCTAACTGTACTTAAGGTCTCTTCCAGCTTTAAAATTCACATTCTATCATTTCTTTCAATCAGAAAGTTTTTTGGAATTCCTATTCTATGCTATGCTGGGCAACGTGAGTGATATAAGATGAACAAATGAATGAAAAAAAATTTGTTAAGTGCTTATTATGTGCTGAGAGGTATGAGTTTATAATCTAGTTCAAACAAGACAAAATTAACATATCAAATAACTATAGTACAATATAAAATAGTTCATAAGCCATTGCTAATAGTACAGAGATAGTTGCTAAGAGTTGGACAAGGCTGAAACACTCCAGGGGCAGCTAGGTGGCACAGAAGATAGAGCACTGCCCCTGAAGTCAGGAGGATCTGAGTTCAAATCCGGCCTCAGACCAAACACTTCACACTTACTAGCTGTGTGACCCTGGGCAAGTCACTTAACCCAACTGCCTTAAAAAAAAAAAAGACTGAAACACTGCCCAATAATGCCTAATGTCTTTGTATAGCTCTTTACCTAAATTCTCTTTTGACAATTCTCTCAAGCTAGGGATATAAATTTAACATTATATAAATGTCATATAAATGCTATAGGTACTGTTCTCATTTTATAGATGAAGAAACAGCCTAAGAGAGATCAAGAGACTTGACCAGAATAACTCAGCTAGTAAATGTACGAGAAAGGACTTGAACCCAGACTCACATTGCCTCACATGCTCAGGAAGCTTATTTAATATTTGAAATTTCCAGGGTTTTCATTGGATCTATGACCCTAGTTAACTCATTTAACTTCAGTCTGATTCAGTTTCTTATTCTATAAAATGGGGATAATGCTAGTGCCAACTCAAAGGGTTGTTGTATGGAACAGAGGAGATAATGTATGCAAAGCACTCTGTAATCCCTAAAATTCTCTGTAAATGGACCTTTTACTCTCACTTTTGGCTCCAAGAAGCTGTAGCGTGCACAGTGGCCACACTCTGGTAAAGCTGTCTCTGCAGATGGGCTAAACCAGGTAGAGGGTAACCAACAGGCCTCAATCCCATATGTGATTAAGGGGGATTTCTACTCCAAGCATGTGAAATTTCCCCAAATGGAATGGGTGGATGAGAACAATGTGTCCCAATGCTTATGAAAGCCTGTGTAAAGCAGGTACTGTGAAGCACTTAGAGCTTGATCAGACATGGAAGATGCCAAGGTCACCCACTGCATCCTGGGCCATTACCAGTCTTCTTGATTTTTGTCTTGCCACTGGACTTCAATGATTCTGGAAAAGAGAGTGAGGCTGATGGCTTTGAGGAACTCTGCCTCACTTAAATCAAATTCATGTGCAAGTCAAGACATCACCAGTGATGTCACTGATCCTCTTTGAAAACAAAGGATGAACAAAAACAAATGCTATGATTAGTGTTGTTATGGTTGTTATTATTGGTTAAAATTTAAAAATATTTGTATTATCAATTCATTTCTAAATATACTAACTGCTTATTTGATGACTGTGATGTGACACTTTAATATAGGCTTCAAGGGATAATTTCTTTTACCATGAAAAATACTTTCCAACTTTAACTCTTTTTAAATGATACTGGTGTATGTGGAATCCAAATCATTGTACTTTATTCTATCTGCTTGCAAGTTCAGCTCCACGGCTTCATTTTTCACCGCTATATAAAATACTCCCAAATCTATATATCCACATTACCACATCATCTTTCCTGAACTCCAAAACTTCATTACCAATCACCTACAGGACCTAAGATTTCAAACTGAAGTACTTTAAAGATTGTCTTATCCAATACTTTTTTTTTAGGTGAGGAAACTAAGACCCAGATAAGGGCAATAACTTGCTATATATCTTTGTAGCAGAGTTAAGATGTGACACCAGGTTCTCTAACTCCAAATCAGTGGCAGTTTCTACTAACTGCTCTTTCCCTAAATGTCTCCTGGGTGCCTAAAATTTGAATTAATAAAGCAAAGAAAAAAATTTTATTATCTCTTAACAAAAATACGTTCCTATTCCCTACCTCCCTTGCCCAATCTGGTGTGTGCCAAATCTTGGTGCTGTCTTGGGTTTTTGCCTCTTCCTCACTTCTGACCTCAGGTCAGATCTCAACTACCATTGATTCCAACCTGTGAATTATTGCTTGAATCCACTTCCTCCTTTCTCTTCCCCTTTTCATGATCCTACAATAGGACCATATGACTACCTTCCTATACTTGTTCTGATAGTATCCTAACTAGGGTAACTATTTTTGGTTCTTCTTTCCTCTAGTGTATACTCCACATCCCTACCAGGTTAATGTTCTACACATATAGATATGATAATGCCACTTGTCTACTCAGGCTCCCTCACTGACTCACTACTACTTTCCAAAGTCCTGTGATATTCAAGGGCTTCTTCAACTTAGTATCGTTTTTTTTTCTTTTTGCCTTTTGATAAGGCAATCAGGGTTAAGTGACTTGCCCAAGGTCACACAGCTAGTAAGTGTCCTGTGTCTGAGGCTGGATTTGAACTCAGGTCCTCCTAACTTCAAGACCAGAGCTTATTCACTGCGCCACCTAGCTGCCCCCTTCAACTTAGTACCTTGAACAACCCTTCTCCCTGCCTTCTGTAACGTGACTCAACTCCATCTGTCACTATATTCTAGTAAATTCACATGACTCATAGTCACATGACTCCTCCCATGACTTTATAGCTCTAGCATATTCAGTCTTTTCCCTGGCATGCCCTTTCCTCCTACCCCATCGCTACCTATTGAAATACTCTATAGCTCAATCATCATCTTTTCCATGAACTCTTCCTTTGACTTTTCCCTGTTTTCCCCTTCCTCTGTCAAAAACATAAACTGGCATTTGTATAGAACTTAAAATTTATAAAGCTCTTCATATACATTTTTTAATTTTATCCTCACATAAGACCTCTAAGTTAAGAATTCAAGCTTTTTGAAGTCTAGGGTTTTTTTTTTTAATTTTTGTATCTCCAGTGTAGCCCAGGGTCACACAACCAGTAAATGTCTAAGGCCAAATTTTAAATCAGGTCCTACTGACTCCACTGCACCACCTTGCTGCCCCAATTTGCTGATTTCTTAGCTATTGAGCTCTCATGAGAAAAATAACAACTGACTCTCATGAGCCAATTTGAGCTGCTTTTAATATATCTCTGTGTTTGATCTTCACAACCATATAAGGTAGGTGCTATTAATTATACCCATTCCTGATGATGAAAGTGAAGGTGGGAAACATTAAGTGATTTGCTGAGGAAGGCAGGATTTGGACACAGGTCTCCCTGACTCTAAGTTAGCGTTCTAACCAGTACCACCTAGCTACCCATCTACTATATAGTAACATTTCAGGAGGCAGGGACAGTAATTGGTTTATCTTTGTGTCCATTGCCTAGTACGGTATTTTGCATGAGACAGTCATTTAATAAAGACTTATTGAACTGAATCAAATTGAATTGAATTGGTATCATTATTAAAATTTAAGTTCCATACTAAGTAGGTTTTTAAGAAATATTATTTCTGGAATGACTTCCAGAAAAATTCTATTGAAACATTTTCAGGGCATCCAAACTCATAATCCTCATTGTCTTTCTAGAAGAAATAAAGAACTTCTGTGATTCAAGGACCTACCAAACTCCAACAGCACACTAGCTGCATTTCAAGAGTTCCTTAAAATGGTCAAGTAATGTTATTGAATGTACTAAGCATTCAGTGTGTTTAAGGAGATGTGTCCTTACACCAAGTATCTATTAAGTCTCAACTATATGCTCAATGTTGAAATTTTAAAAATTACATACATATATACATATACACATGTATACATGTATATATATGTGTATATATATGTATATATGTGTGTGTATAATATATATATATATATATATATATATATATATAATAGATCTCTGCTCAATTCCAATTCAATTCAAACAATTTTAAAGTGCTTACTATGTGAAATACAAGGCAATTATCTAGGAAGTGGGAATACAAGCATAAAAACTAAATGGTCCTTGCCTTCAAAGAATTTCCATTCTAATGCTTTCAAGATGCTTGCCATGGAGTTGAGGGGACAAGACTTGGAAATGTAAAGGCAAAAGGGAGCCCTTTACCATCAAAAGTTACTTAAGATGCAGTATAAGTGGCAGGGGAGGGGGAGATATCACTGTGCCTTAGAACAATGCCCTAATCAGACCTAAGAAATAGGAGGACACAGAAAAGTGTAATTATATAGGTGCAAAAACAAGTATGGGAAGACTTCCAGCTGAATATTGGAATCTGTAAAAAGGAGAATGTCCCAATGTAAATCAAGATGAGATGATAAGATTTGAAGAATCAAGTAATTAGCCCAAAATAATTTATTGAGCACCTACTATGCACCATATATTGTGCCAGGCAGTGAGGATCCAAGTTCAAACGGGAGTTCCATCCTTAAGGAGTCTGGACAAGTAAGACATTCAATAAATAAATAATTAATTAATTATTACTAGGCAGAATGGAGGTAGGAAAGGTTTTCTAGGTATTTCAAAGGAAAAACAAGGTGGCACATACACATAGAAACTTATAGGATTTATGGATAAAATGAGCTTTTAAAGAGGTATGAGTTGAGAATTTTCTCCCCCCACCCCAGTTAGCAACTCACTTAGAAGGAAACACCCCAACACCCTATCAAGTAATTTTGAGGCATAGATGAGGGAGACACATTATCCTGACAGATAGAAAGAAGGCATGTGCATACTGCTATGAAGGTATTTTTCTTCAGTTGCTACTCATTATTTTTTTTTCCTCTGAGGAGTTGGACAACTAATAAAGGACAAAGAACAAAAAATTTGGAGGGAAAGAAAAGAAAGAAGAGGAAATTCAGTTCATCTAAAATGGAAAAAGGAAACTGAAAAACATGCCAATAAACTGTCAACTACCTATCTGAACAATTATGTCATGGCTTCATTGAGACTAAGGGGTAGGTCATGATGTTGCATCATAAGATTCCAGCATATGGCTATCAAGTGAAGACACATCAATACACTCAGCAGTTAGTTAATACTTAGTTTCATATTCAAAATCTTGGTTTCCTGTTTTTCATGAACAAATGAGGGCAGAAACATCTAAATCTCAATTTCCATTTTCTAATTTCATTAGGCTGGAATTGTCTTTGTTGGCGTTTGATCCTAAGGAAGCATTCTAAGAGAAAAACTCCCTGCCCAAACCCTTATACATTCCTCCATGCCTCCTGCTTAATTGAGAATTAGTTTTTAATGTCTCGGTTTTCTCATCTGTAAAAGAGGGATTGCAATAGCTGTCCTATCACGAAAGATATGTTCTGAAGACAAAATGAGGTAACAAGTATAAATACATAAAGGTGATGTTGGGTCCCTCATAATGTTTTTAATCTGTTTCTCTCTCCACATGGATCCTAGTTCAATTCCTCACCACCAAGGCTAAATAATTACCAACGTGGTCTACCTGCTTGCAGTCCCAGCCCATCTCCAAACTACCTCCCTAAAGCTGCCAAAATAATCTTCCCAACACACAGGTAGGACCATGTCATTCCCTTGCTGCAGAAGCTTAAGTGATTTCTAATTACCTCTAAGATAAAATGCAAACTCTTAAACTGGGCATATAGTACCTTTCTATATCTGGCAAGAGCCTACATTTTAGATATTTCACATTATTCCCCTTCATGCATTTCCCATTTGGGCCAAATTGTTCTATTTGCTTTTTCATGAACTAGCCAGTCCATGTCCATTCTTCTCCAAGCTTTTGGAGAGGCTCACATGCCAATAATGCCCTACTTCTTCACCTTTTAGAATCCCTAGCTAACTTCCATGCCATTTCAAAACGGAAGCTTCTGTTGATCTCACTAATTGTCAGGGTTTTTCCTTCCTCAGATTATCTTGCATTTATCTATGCAAATGTTACATGCCCCAGTATAATATAATCTCCTTGAGGTAGAAACTTCTGTTTTTTTAATGGTATCTTTGTACCCATAACACCTAAAAAGACAGTGCCTTGTGCAAATTAAGCACTTAAATGCCTGGTGAATTGAATTGAATTTCTTAAGGCTTATGCCAGTGAGTTGCAAATATTTGTAGACCTTAGCAATCTGGAAAGGCCTTGGGTGCCTGGTGGAAGGCTCTTTGTTGATCCAGTCCCAGTCCTGATACTTTTGGATAAAATGAGCTTTTAAAGAGGTATGAGTTGAGAATTTTCTTCCCCACCCCAGTTAGCAACTCACTTAGAAGGAAACACCCCAACACCCTATCAAGTAAGTTTGAGGCATAGATGAGGGAGACACATTGTCCTGACAGTCATGGATACAGACAGTCAGTTGCTAATAAAAGGAAACAACTTCCAACAATGGGACCTCTGGAAGAAGAGAAAAGAGCTGTCTATGGACTCAAGGGAGAGCTAGCCCTAGTAACTGAGAGTTGATTCCATCAGATTCCATGAGAACATGAAATATATCAAGGACCTGAAGTTCTGGAGTTGTGAGGTTTTTTGGCCATATGTGTTCCCTATTTGTGTAAAATGCTAAATTTGTGACGACTTCACTCTTAAAAACTGGATGTATTTGTGGGAGATTATTGCCCAGTTTTGCGGCTATTGTTTTCATTATGCCTTCTTAGTGAAAGTTTTATAATCAGTTATAGGAGGAAGAACACTGGTGAAGGTTCATAAACTATAGTATCAAGAGTACATACTCCCTTGAACTCAAAATAGCAGTGGCCCTTTGGGGAGCCAATGTGTGAGTTCAAGTGAAAATTGGAGGAATATACTTGTATTCCTTGCCTAGAAGGAACCATACCTGGATTTTAGGATAATCTATCTTATATGGAGTTAAATCAAGAAGCACAGGTCTGTGTCATGGCATCCTGGCCTACAATATACATGTTATTCACCCTAGTTACACATCTCTTCTGGTCTGATTGGCACTTAATAAATGTTTGATGAATTGAATGATTGAATGTTGAATCTATGGAAGCCTGCCAATGTGTATTCTGGGGCCCATTCACAAGCCAGGGCCAACTTGACTCTGAATCAAGGCCATGAAGCCATGGTAATGGGTGCTAAATGTTCAGATATGGAGTAATAATTTGACCTTAAGTATCACACTTGGAGCACAATTAATCTCTGTTTTATGGGATTATATATTGCAAGTACATGTCTTATTAATCATTACAGGAAGGTATCTCTACAAACTTACTCTGGAATACTAAACTGCCAGGCAGGGATTAAGGATGGATTAGTAGTTTAGTTATGCAGAAACTGAGTTATGCCAATTTCAGTTTGTGGTTTTAGAAGGTATTTAGTTTTATTTATTTTTCTTTTGTTTCGTGGAAATTACTGAAAACATTTTTTGCCTTTTCTGTTACCTGTGGTTATTATTAATGAGTCTGGCATGTTCCAACCCAACATTCTAACACATTCAATGTTTGGGTCAATGTTTTAAAAGGAAAGAGGAAAAGGAATGAAATCAGATTTCTAGTAAAATGATCAGAGGACAAGAGCTGACATTTATATGAGGCTTTTGAGTTTTAAAAGCACTTTTCTTATAAATATGATTATTTTCATTTTACAGAGAAGCAACTAAGACTTTCTATCCCATAGCCACTTAAGAAAGTGACAGAGAGGGGTAGCTAGGTAGCACAATGGATAGAGCACTGACCCTGAAGTCAGGAGCACCTGAGTTTAAATCTGGCCTCATACCAAACACTTGACACTTACTAGCTATGTGACCCTGGGCAAGTCACTTAACCCCAATTGCCAAAAAAAAAAAAAGTGACAAAGGATTTGAATTGAATTCTGTGAATCTAATCCTACTGTGTGTTTTTTTTCTTTTCCACGAGGATAACCAGACATTCTCAAAAGGGTCCTTTATTCATCCTCTCCTAGCCTCTACTTCTAGAGGCTATTTCAGACCATTCCTACTAGCTCAGGAAATTGAATGATAGAATACTTCTGAGTAACAGACCGAGATTTCAGGACCTGAGAAGTCTACTTCAGCTTCTGGTCTGTGTTGGATAAGTCATTTAACCTCTGCAAAATGATGCCTACGGAAGCATATGCCTGCCAAGAGTCCCAAGATGTCAGGTATGGAGAATGTGGAACTGTACAGAGTCAGAACTATAGAATTTACTCCATACTGAAAGGTTTCCATGAGAAAGAAAGAGAATAAGTATTTATAGAGTGCTTGCTCTGTATGATACACATAAAAGCTTTTAAAATGCTAAATTCTGGGAGTGGGGGAGAGCACAGCCAAGATGGCAGAGTAAAAGCAGTGACTTGCTTGAGCTCTCCTCAAACCCCTCCAAATACCTGTAAAAATGGCTCTAAACAAATTCTAGAGCAGCAGAACCCACAAAAAGACAGAGTGAAACAAATTTCCAGCCCAAGACAACTTGGATGGTTGATTGAAAAGTTCTATTTCACCAGTCTAGGAGAGGAGCACAGGTCAGCATGGGTGCCCAGGCAAATAGAAGGTCTCAGCAAACCTGAAGCAGGCCTCAGGGGACTGAATCATGGGCAGCTATCACACTTTCTAGACTTCTCAATCCACAAACACCAAAGACAGTTTAGAAGGTCAGAAGCAAAGGTCTGTCAGGACCACAGTGAGAGAGAAGCTTGGTCCCAGCCCCAATCCTAGTGTAGCCCAGGGTGGTGGCTGTTTCCAGAGCTCTTGGCCCACAGACTGAGGGGGAATCAAGTGGTTGATCAGAGGGGGATTGCAGGGATCTCTTTGTTGGTGTTGAGGAAGGACTCTCTTGTTTTACCCATGCTTGGATCTGGGTCACAGCTCTGGGTAGTGGTCCTGGGGGGAGGAGGAGTGCTGGCATGGTGAAGCTTGTAGTGGCAGTAGATAGAGAATCCTCCTCACAGTTTCAAGGCAGAAAAGAGTGCTTGTGGTCACTCATAGACCAGAGCACAGGCCAGGAAAGGACTAAACACCTCGCCCTTGATTGTAGCACCATGAAAGAACTGAAAATTTATTGGTCCCTAGAAGTATCTCTGGAAACAGCTGCACAAAACCCGTGAGGCTTGGGACAGTACGTGCTCCACACTGGAAGCAGACCCTTACCTTAATGATAGAGTTTAAAACTCAAGTAATTGGCTGGGAACATGAGCAAACAGCACAAAAATTCAGACCATAGAATCTTTCTTTGGTGACAAAGAAGATCAAAACATACAGCCAGAAGAAGGCAACAAAGTCAAAGCTCCTACATCCAAAGCCTGCAAGAAAAATATGAATCAGTTCCAGGCCATGGAAGAGCTCAAAAAGGATTTTGAGAAGCAAGTAAAAGAAATAGAGGAAAAACTAGGAAGAGAAATGAGAATGATGAAAGAAAATCATGAAAAATAAGTAAAATAAGTTCTTTTGACAAATATTATCTTATTTAATCCTCACAACTCTGTGAGTTAGGTGCTTAAATGCTATTGTTATCTCCATGTTATAGTTAAGGAAACTGAGGCAAAAAGAGGTCAAGTCACTTGCCCAAGGTCCCACACCTAGTAAGTGTTTGAGACTGGATTTTACTATAGGCCTAGTACTCTATCCACTATGCCACTAGCTGCCTCCATGACTACACTGTTTGGGAAGTGATTCCTCAGAAGAATAAAGAGCTAAGTGCAGAGAAAGAGCTCACATAATTTGAATAAGCCAATTTGAATACTGCTACTTTAATCTTCCCTCTCAAAGGGAGGGAAATTATATTACCTATAAAGAATTTGTGTACAGAAATTTTCTATTCAGCTCTAAATGTGCACAGAGCCATTAGGTATGGGCTTCTTGTTCATAACCTAAGACCTCCTTCTTGTCTTTTTGATATTCACTTGTTCCAAGGAGGCAAGAATGATGGATGTAGAGCCAGAAGACCTGGACTGAAATATCAGCCTTCCCTCTTTCCCTTGTAAGAACTGGCATGAGTATCTTGAGATCCCTGAGCCTCAGTTTTCTTATATGTAAAATGGGGGGCAGTCACTAAATAACCACTAATGTCCTTTCCAGTTTGAAAGCTATGATCCTTAAAGACTAACATATGATTCTCTCAAAGTGGATATGGAAACTGGTCAAGTAACTTCTCTTTCTGTTGATCCCTCATCTGATGCTCATAATAATTCTGTGACCTAAGAAACCAAAAAAGGTATGGAAAAAGTCACTAAAATGAACACCAGCAGCTGTTGCTGCCAATACTTGTACTACTAGTACTTCTGCTACTGCTGCTGCTGCTGCTGCTGCTGCTACTACTACTACTACTACTACTATCACCACCACTACTGCTGTTGGTGCTACTGCTACATCACATTTACATAGAGATTTAGGGTTTACAAATATTATGAATTATATGCATAAGAGCCTATGCTATGGATCAGTAGGGCTCATTAGCTCCCACACTGCCTCTTCTTCATCCTGCCTCTCTGGTCACCACCACCACCACCTGGAAAAGTGAGTCCTATCATAACACAAATGACCAGAGTTTGGCAGGTGGCTCCCCTCCAGCTTCTCTCCAGAATTTTAAAGCATTCATTTGTATTCTGCTTGCACAGCAAAGGACCAGCCCCAAAGTAATAGATGAGCAAAAAGCAATGGGCAGCTGAAAAAAAAAGTCTGGAAATGATAGATGAAATGTTTCATGTCAGCAACTGGAATTTTCTTGCAGAGCTTTAGTGTTTTGGCCTATTGACAGCATGATTTAATGTGGTAGTTGCTAGATGAGTTGACATGGCAACCGTAGAATATGTCGTAAATATCTGAGTTTTGGACATGAATGGTATGTTTGCATTGTATGTGGGGCATTGTATGACATGTGGCAGGCTGTTATCCCATCCAGTTGGCAATGTCTGGGAGTGATAGCAACTTTTAAGAGTTATTTGGCTGAAACAACAGTCAGGTCACTTTTTGGTGAGTCCAGAGCTGTGCGTTGTATGTCTTTCTGAACTTTAGAGAAATTAAATTCATTATTTAATGGAAGTGCAAATTCTTCAGTAGAATTATAACCTGGATGCTTAATGCATTTCTTTGCCATCAAACTCAATGATAAACTGATGTGAATGTTATTTAACATAGATTGGATAGATTGGCATATAAATCAGGGTTATTGCCTCTGGAGCATAAAATGAAAAAACTTGAGACACTCTCCAGTCCAACCACTTTATGGGGGAGGATTTGAGTCACTGGGCAATTTCTTTCTTTGAAAAGAAATTATGTAATTATATAGTCATATATTATATAGTACTTATAAGCATACTATACTAATTACATATTAACATATATTCTATATTAGTAATATATTATATATAAATTACATAATTATGTAGTTCTTTTTACAGACATTATGTGAGGTATATACTTGGGATATTATAATTTGCGTTTTACAAATAAGGAAACAAAAGCTCAGAGATTTTAAGTGATTTGAGTGTGGTCACACAAAGAGTAAGTAACAAAGCCAGAATCTGAATCCAGTTCTTTTTGAATATAAGTTCAATAAATCATCTGCTATGTTGTGCTGCCTTCTATTTGGGTTATTTTTTGTTCTTCCAAATTAAATCATGGATGTATGTATAATGCGTTCATGGACACATGTATAATGTGTGTGTGTATATATACATATATGATGTGTATACACATATATAAATGCTATATGTGTATATCAAGTATGTGTGTATATGTGTTTACATATAATTAAATATATATACATACACACACACACACACATACACACACACACACACATATATATATGCTATAAGGTATGCTGGAAAAAACATGGGACTGGGAGTTAAGGGACCTGGTTTTTTTAATTACAACTCTGTCATTAATTAGCTATGTGACCTTGAGCAAGACATTTAAAGTGATATATTTATAGAGACTTGTAAGGTACATTTGTGTGTCCTTATGTGTGTTATGTGTTGCATTTTTATGCAATTTTGTTTTGCCTGTAGGTTATATGTGTTCACATGGGTCTTTCTAGATGTGGCTCATGGGGAAACAAGGATAAATAATACAAGAATCCACTTTCCCAAAATTTCTCCAAGGAATATTTTGATTCCTGACATGAAGGGAGCAAGAGGTTGAGGCCAGAAGCTGACCTCTCTGATGTTCTATGCTAGAATCATATCTCTCAGTTCTCTTAAATACTATTTTAGGAGAAGTAATTTTTAAGGTTTAAGTGACACTCCTGATTAACAAAGAAGAATTCCAAACTATATGTCCAAAGTTTTACTCCCTTCTCACCAAATCCCAGTTGCACAGGGAAAACACATAGTAAATGGCAAACAAGCCCTTCTATCCAAGTCAATAGCAAAACAAAAAATCAAAGAAAATATATGTAGAATGATATATATGCCAGACAATACAGAGTGAATGAGCTTTCCCATTTGGAATGAGATAACTCAAATAATCTGAGAGAAATCTCAAATGTCATCCAAAGGGAAATTCCTCTAAGTATCCAGTATAGCAACCTGGAGATAGGGACATGACAGAGATTGCCATATCCTTGAAATGCTTCTTCCTATAGTCTTTCTCTCCTTTCAGATACATGAAGAAAGATTGGAATGATACACCTTCTTTCTCAGACCTGGAAGTCAGAAGAACCCAGATCTCTCCTCTCTCTCTCATCAACTTCACCACTCATGGGAGTGCAGGAATTAAGTAATTGTTCTCCACCAAATGAGAAGAAAGTTTCCTACAATTAGGCCATTGAGTCAAGAGCTTCAGACCATTTAAAGTAACATTTATATAGCATTCTAAGGACTTGAGTGCCTGTGTATCATAGTGGACAGAGAGGTAGCCTTGGAGCCAGGAAGAACTGAGTTCAACTCTTGCCTATGACACATATTGGTTGTGTGACTTTGGGCAAGTCATTTAACCTCAAAGTGCTCTAGGGTATTTCTCTAAGTCTTTAAGTTTCAAAGAAGGTACTGAACTACACTAGTAAGGGAGTTTCTTCATTTAGGTTTTCCTATACCAATAAAATCAGTGGTCCACTGTTGTCATTCATTTCATTTTTCACTCATTTACAAAGTCCTTTAAAATATTTATTTTTCATACCAATATTGTGAATAAATTGTTCTTCTAGTTCTGCTTACTTTACTCTGCATCAGTTTGCATAAGTCTTTTCATGTCTCTTTGAAATCATTTGTTTCCTTATTTCACATAGAACAAAACTACTTTGAGAGTTGCACTATTTATGATCAATATATGACCATTCGTGATTTCAGAGGACTGATGATGAAGCATACAATTACAGAGAGGTGATTGATTTAGGGTAAGAAATATGCACACTTACATATGCTTACATATGCTACACAAGTATATAGAAATATGAGTGGTATATATGTGCAAATATGCATTACACGTATACATATATGTGCTTATGTGCATTTATGCATATACATATATAAAGTTATTGATGGAGGTTTTTTTTCCCTGACTGTGCCATCCCCAAGATGGTGGACAGTCAGATATAGGTTATACATATGCAATAATGTAAAGCATATTTCCACATTAGTCATGTTGTGAAAGAAGACACAGAACAAAAGGGGGAAAACTATGGAAAAAAAATAAACAAGCAAAAATGCTTCAATCTGCATTCAGACTCCATCAGTTCTTGCTCTGGATGTGGATAACATTTTCCATCATGAGTCTTTTGGAATTGTCTTGGATCATTTTATTGCTGAGAAGAGTTAAGTCAATCATAGTTGATCATTGATTGCACAGTGTTACTGTTACTGTGTACAATGTTCTCCTGGTTCTACTCACCTCATTCAGCAGGTGATATGACATGTTGAAGTGATTGCCAAATTTACAAAGTATAAATAACTGTCTTCTGAGGAGTGAGTGGTTTTGTTGGTGTCTGAGAGTATCAGATCTGTTGTTCAGTGTCACCTTAGGAATTAATACTAATTTGTCCTCTAGAAATGAGGGCCTCAACACCCATCCCTCACTCAATGAATCAATGATCAAATAATATGAATAGAAAAGTTACAAAAGTGAAAAATTCAAGATGTAATTGCTCTAAAAAATATTTGAACTCTCTGATAATTCAGTCAGATTCAGCAAGCAATTATTAAATGCTTGCTACATGAAAGACATCACATTGGTTACAAAGACAAAAAAGAAACATTCCTTACCCTCAATGTGATTTATATTCTATTGGGGGGGTTAAAATATACACAAGTAAATAAATATGAAGTGTATACAAAGTAGTTTCAAAAAGGAATACATGTTAACTGGTACGGTGAGTAAAGCAGAATGAAGAAGAGACTGTAGACAGGAAGGCCAATTAGAAGTCTATTAAAATTATAGTAGTTCAGGAAAGAGGTAATAAGTGGAGAGGAGAGATCACATGCAAGGGATATTGGGAAGATATAGCTAACACGGTTTGGCAAGGAGGCTAGAATGAGGTAGGAATTATTCAAAGAAAAACAAGCCCTTGAATGGGGGGGGGAGAGAGAGAAGGAAGACAAGAAGAAAAAAGGGGATAAGAGAAAAGAAGGAAAGAAAACATACAATTATTAATCGTATCAGTGAATGTGAGTGGACTACACTCACCCATGAACCTGAAGATAAGAAAATGGATTAGAAACTATAACCCAACTATATGTTGTTTACAAGAAAAAACATTTGAAATTGAAAAATACATATAGAGGTAAAATAGAAAGGGCTAGAGAAGAACCTATTGTGCTTCAGCTGAAGTTAAAAAAAAAACCAGGGACAACAATCATGACCTCAGACAAAGCAACAACAAAGGAACTGGAGCTAAGATGGCAGAGAGAAGTCTGCATTTTTGCTGAGCTCTCCCCATACACTCCCTCTACAACAAATTTAAAATGTGTCAAACTGAGTGGGGAATCCAACAAAAAGTCACAGTGAGTTATTTTTCCAGCCCAGCAAACTTTCTAAAGAAAGAAAAAGAGCTCTATGGACACTGGGATAGGGGTGATTAGGAGTGTAATATGGTGAAAGTTGCACTGGCTGTGGGATATAGTGAAGGCAGCAGAGTGAGGCTGAATGCTTGGTCAGAAAAAGATCCCAGGAATCCCTGTGCTAGAACTGGGAGCAGGATTGATTATATTTGGCAATTTTATCACCCATGACCAAGTTCTTGGTCTCAGCTCCAAAGTGGAGAGAAGAGTGGTAGTGAAGGAGCAGGGGCCCCACCTGAATAAAGGCCAGAGCATACACTAGGAAAGTAGGGACCAGGTGTCTTCCCATATCACACCACTTTGGAAACATCAAAAACTTATGGGCTCCCACTGAGCTGTCAAAGCAGCAGACCATAAAACATAAAAGCTGAGTTCAGTCATCCCTCCCAACCCCCAAGATGTGCAGAGCCCAATTCAAAATAAAGTCCAAAGTCAAGAAATAGTCTGGAAAAATGAGCAAACAAGAAAAATATAACCTAAGAAAAGATACTACGGTCACAGGAAAGCTCAAGACACTTACTCAAAAGAAGATAATGACTTGACTACATCTAGAAGCAAGGACTCAAAGAAAACTGCAGAATGGACTGAGCCCCCAAAAAAATTCATAGGAGAGCTAAAGAAAGCGATAAAAAGAGCAAAAGAAAATAAAAATCAAATAAGATCAGTAGAGGAAAATGGGGAAGGAAATGAGAGCTATACAAGAAAGTTGTGAAAATATAATAGCTTGGTAAAAGCAGTCTAAAAATACTGAAGATAAAAATTAAAAATAAGAATTAACTTAAAAATAAAGTTTTAAAAATAAAAATTGACTACAGCCTGGTAAAAATGCATATAACATTAATGAAGAAAACACCAAAAGTCATATGACTATATCAATTGATACAGAAATAGCTTTTGACAAAATACAACATTCATTCCTTTAAAAAAAATACACTAGAAACCAGAGAAATAAATGTAGTATTTCTTAAAATGGCAAGTAGCATCTAAAATTAAGAGCAAGCAGTATCTCTAATGGGGATAAAGTAGAAGCCTTTATGATAACATCAGAGATGAAGCAAGGATGTCCATTATCACCATTATTATTCAATATTGTACCAGAAATGCTAGTTATAGCAATAAGACAAGAAAAATTGAAGCAATAAACATAAGCAATGGGAAACAAAACTATCACTTTTGTCAACAATAAAATGGCGTATTTAAAGAACCCTTAAGAGCAAACTAAAAAACTAGTTGAAACAAAAAAAAAACAAATTTAGTGAAATTAGAGGATATAAAACAACCCACATAAATCATTAGCATTTCTATATATTATCAACAAAACCCAGCAAGAAGAGATAGAAAAAGAAAATCCATTTAAAATAACTGCAAACAGCACAAAATACTTGAGAGTCTACCTGCCAAGACACACATAAGAATTATATAAACACATTTAAAATACACTCTTTACACAAATAAAGACAACTAAATAAATGAAGACTTATTAAATGCTCATGAGTAGGCTGAGCCAATATAATAAATATGACAAGACTGCCTAAATTAATTTAACTATTCAGCACTATAGCAATCAAACTATCAATGAATTACTTTAGAGAGCTAGAAAAAAATAACAAATAAGATAAAAATTAATCTTGAGGAGCAGTCAAGAATATAAAGGGAATAAAAAAAAAAGGCAAGGGGGCCTAGCAGTACCAGATCTCTAACTATATTACAAACCAATAATCATCAAAACAATTTGGTATTGAATAAGAAATAGAGAGGATGATCAATGGAATGGATTAGGTGCACAATATCCTAGTGATGAGCACAATAGTGAAGAACATAATAAACTAGTCTGATAAACCGGAAGATGCTGGCTATTGGAGCAAGAACACTCTATTTAAAAGAAACTGTTGGGAAACCTGGAAAATAGTCCAACACAAACTAAACATAGATCAACATTTCACATTGTATACAAGATAACGGTCAAAATAGGTATTTGATTTAGACAAAAAGGGCCCTAAACAAACTAGAGAATCATAGAAGAAATTATTTTTGAGATCTATGAAAATAATTCATGACCAAGCAAAAGATAAAGAGGTTCACAAGAGGTGAAATGGATAATTTTGCTTACATAAAATTAAAAACGTTATGCAGAAGCAAAACATACAACCAAATTAGAAGGAAAGCAGGAAAGCGGGAAAACATCTTCTTTTTACACTAAGTTTCTCTGACAAAAGATCTCATTTCTCAAATGTGTGGGCACTGAATTGAATTTATGAAAGTAAGAATGATTCTCCAATTGATAAATGTCAAAGTATCTGAACAACCAGTTTTTAGAAGAAATCAAAACTATCAATAATCATATCAAAATGCTGTATATCTCTCATACACAAATGCAAATTAAAGCAACTCGGAAGTACCATCTTATATTTATCAGATTGGCTAAGATGACAGAAAAGAAAAATGACAAATGCTGGAAAAGGTGTTGGAAAATATGTACACCAATGCATTGCTAATGGAGCTCTAAACTGGTGCAGCCATTCTGGGAAGCAATTTGGAAGCATGCAAAAACAGTTATTAAATTTTGCATACATTTTTACCCAGAGATACCACAACTAGGTCCATAGATCAAAGAAAGAGGAAAAGGAACTTAATGGACAAAAACATGTATAGCGGCTCTTTTCATGGTGGCAAGGGATTGGACACTGAGTAGCTACTACTCATCAATTGCGGAATGGCTGAATTATAATATATGAATGAATGTGATATATGATTATGATATATGAATATACTATTGTGTTGTAAGAAATGATGAAGGAGATGGTTTCAAAGAAACATGGAAAGACTTGTATAAAGTGATGAAAAGTGAAAGGAGCAAAATCAGGAAAAGCAATCAATACAATAAAAATAATAGCATAAAGACAAACAACTTTGAAAGACTTTAGAAACCCGAATCAATATAATAGCCAACCACAGTTCCAAAGGACTCATGATGGAATATATCACCCTCCTCAAGATATAGAAGTAGTTGATTCAGAGTACAAATTGAAGCACACATTTTTGGGACACGGCTAATGTGGAAATTTGTTTTGCTCTGTTATAAATATTTGTAACAGTTTTGTTTTTCTTACTTCCTCATTGGGCAGGGAGGGAGATGAGGCAAAAGGTGGGAAGAAGTGAACTGAGAAATGAAAATAAAATAAAATTGAATTTTAAAGAAAGAAACAACATAAATGGCCCCACCACTGCTAATGGACAGTGGTTGAATAAACTTTTATATCAGTATAATGCAATATTATAAAGCAATTAAGTTTGAAAATAACAATAATAGCTAGCATTTATATAGCACTTCAAGATCTGCAAAACACTTTACAAACATTATCTCAGTTTATTTCCACAACATCAACGAGAGGTAGATGCTATATTATTCACACTTTACAAATGAGGAAACTGACTTGTCCAGGGTCACACAGCTAGCAAGTATCTGAGATTGGATTTGAACTCCAGGCCCAGTGAGCACTCTTTCCACTGCTCCACCATCTTCAATATAAGGAATATTAGGAAATTTGGAAATATCTATGAAGTGATGCAAAACAGAACCACACCAACACACATATTGATTGCAAAAATAGTTCCTCTCTACAACATTTTGTAATTTCATCAGCATAAGTATGCCCTTCACTAACTATAATAATAAAATTTATCATCCTTTGACTAGCCTGAAGATGAGTATATCTTAATTTAACTAGCCTCATATCCATACTTAAAGCCTTTCTGGCTTAGCAGGACCTACTGAGACCTTCATTCTATTGTTATCAAATATGAGAACCCAAGAACTTTTCTGTCCCATAATCAGGCAATAGAAATGAAAGAATTTGACAATATGAAAAGAAAAAAAAAACTACCAAACTTTGTGTGCCTTTTGACTTAGCTGTACCATTTCTAGGGCTATACCCCAAAAGAAATCAAAGAAAGTGGAAAAGTATCTATACAGGCAAAACAGATTTATAGAAGTTCTTTCTGCAGTAGACAAAGATTAGAAACTAAAAGGGCATGCTCCTATTGGAGATTAGCTAAATGAATTATGGTATGTGACTGAATTGGAATAATACTGTGCCATAAAAATATTGAAGTGGACAGATTCAGAGAAGCCTGGGAAGACCTCTACGAACTGATACAAAGTGAAGTGAACTAGAAGAACAATGTAAACAATGATAACAGCACTATAGAGAAAAACAACTTGGAAAAGTTTTAGAACTCTGATCAATGCAATGATAAGCTACAAATCCAAAAGAGAAAATGAAACTTGCTACTAACCTCCTTAAAGAGAAATGATAAACTTGAAATGAAGAAAAGATGTACATTTCTGGACATGGCCAATATGGAAATTTGTTTAGCTGGATTTAAGCTGGATATAGATAGATAGATAGATAGATAGATAGATAGATAGATAGATAGATAAAGATATATACACACACACATACATATGTGTGTATACATATATATATATACTACACATAAACTTATTTAATATATACATATATTTATATACTCATATTATAGAGAAAGAAATATACAGAAGAGAAAGCTAAAGAGAGAAGGGACTTTATTTTTCCTCACAAAAATGTTGAATGGTAATAGATGGATGTTGCATAGGGAGCTTTGGAAGGGATGGATTAATAAAAGAAAAAAATACATACATATATGTATACACACACACACACACATATACACACACTGCTTTTTCACTTAAAAAAGTAAGTCAGAGGAGAGTCATCATCCTTGATCAGGTACACTAATAATACACTTACTTCTCATAAAATAACCTGAAAAAAGAGAAGGGAGATTATCAACATGGTATTTGAAAAGGGTACCAGACATGGAGACAGAGACTTGGTTTAAAATCCCAGTTCTGCTCCACACTATCTGTGGGCTCTAAGGGAATTAACTTACTTCTTCAGGCCTTTAATTTCTTTATAAAATAAAGGGTTTGGACAAGATGATTTCTAAGCTGTCTTCTAGCTCTAGAATCTTTCAGCCTCTGAGTAACTTCAGCTAAGTCAAAATCTTCCCATCATTTCCCTCCTCTTAAATCTTCTTAACTTAGCATTTGCGAAATCTGCATCATAGCATCATCAACTCTCAGAAGCTGGAGCTAAAGGCTATCTCGTAAATTGCCCTGTCTCCTTAGCAGATAGGCTTTACTTTTACCTCAACACCTCTTAAAGGACCTGCACCTTTCTTTAATGAGGATTTGACCTCTATTATGACTTATATGTTTCAGACAAGATTCAATTGTTCGTTTTAATTTTGTCCACAACCCTTTGAAATTAAGAAATGACTCCACAGAGAACTTATTCTGAATACTAGGACAAAATGTGCAAACCAAGAGAGAGAAAGAGAGAGAGAGAGAGAGAGAGAGAGAGAGAGAGAGAGGGTGGGAGGGAGGGAGGAGGAGGGAATCTGAAGAGCTGATATTGGGATAAAGAAAATTTATTTCTAATATGGTTATATATGAAGATCCTGAAGGTAGATATGGTATCATAAAGTCAAAATTGCCACATCGTAACTTGTAAGACAAAAACTTCTATCTTTTATTGCTATATCGTGTTACTCAGTCTTAACATAGCACCAAGAAAAGAAAAACGGCTTCAGCATCAGAAGACTTGGATTCAAACTGACACTACCAGTTACTACCTATGACTTAAGTAAATTCATCTCCCTGGACCTTGATTTCCTCACCAGGAAAATAGGAAGAATTGGAGACGATCCCTCAGGACCTTCTCACCCTAAGCCTGTGATCCTTTTAATAATTCTTAACCAATTATTAATTATAACTTACATTTAAAAGAAGAAATACACCACAGCAGATTGAAGACTGGCCAGGAAGACCTGAGTCCAAGTATTGACTTTTACACATGCTAGCTGTGTGATCCTGGGCAAGTAAATTAACCTCTCTGTGTCTAAGATTGAATGTTATAGAGGAGTTACCGATCAGCATCAGTTCCAAGTGGAGGGAATTTATGCACAATGAAATCACCAAAACAAAACAAAAGCTTATTTATACAACACTTTAGAGTTTGTATAATTCTTTCTTCACAACCCTATTCGTTGGGTGGTATAAATATTATCATCATCCTTGCAAATGACAGAGATGAGGTACACTGAGGTAGAAACTACTTGTCTCACATCAGTTGGTCAGAGAGTCCTGGAATCAAGATGTAACCTAGATATTCTGACACCAAAATTGGTACTTTGCCCTCTCCCCTCCCTTATTTGACCTACATTTCATTTGTCTCTGGAGCAAACTGTAAGGAGCAAACAGATCATTTGGGCCAAATTTGTACCAGATGAAAATATATGACAGAGGTAGAGAGGACCTTTGAGATCATCTAATCCATTTCATCCATACCCCATTTTACAAATGATGAAACTAGAGAGCCGAATATTTTTCCTATAGTGAATAAGCTAAGACTTTATAGAGTCAGGCCTAGAGCTCAGGTCTCCTCCCTTTCAGTCCAGTATTTTTCCCTCTCCAACAGTCTACCCTTTTATCCATACCCATTACTGACGTGTTTAGTTCACAGAAGCATTTATCATGAAGTGCTCAATAATCATCACTCCTCCCCCAAATGCTTTTCTCCAAATATCTTATTTAATATTCTCCAAAAGCCATTCCCCTAAGATCTGACCTTTCTACACCCTGTCCCTTCAAAACCTGTTTGTCTTCAGGCCTATTTCAAAGGTTAAATAATTTTCATTTATTCAACACCCATTTATTAAAATATATTATGAAGGCCAAGGGAACTATAAAGATGAACAAGGCAGCATAAACTAAGATATTATTGGGTACAGAATGAGTTAATGTGCAAACCCTCCCCATGTGCCACTTTTGGATCTTAACATGCATCCCTTGAGGACACAATCCTTTAACTGAAAGGAATGACTCAAAATTTCAGGTAGTAGGGCTGGTCCAATGAGGTAGAGTCCTAAAGGAAAGGAAGATAATATGCTTAGTAATCAGAAATGATAAACCAAAGTAAAAGTACCATTGAGTTATCATGAATCCTTTGGTCATAAGCTGTTTACTTGATATTTGAATCTAAGTTTGCTTACAATCAGAATAAACCTCTGGGATATAGTCTGAAAAAAGTCACCTATATATACTTTCATACTGTCAATATAGTAATTTTTATTTTCATCAAAAAATTTGTAATTCCTAATGACCATAATGTTATACAGAACCCATCTGAATGTTACTACTGGACTGGAATGACAGATTAAATGTCATTGGTTTCCAAATGAAAGTTCTTTTTAATACAAATCAAAAATAAAAAGCACAATGGGCATTAAGAAAAATGCAAATCTTCCAGTACACTTCTGGAGGAACTAAAGAAAATATGTTGCTAGACAATTTATATTAATCCAGAAACTTAAAACAATGGAAATGAGTTATTTCTTATTGAATCAATGGGTAAAAAAGAATGGTAGGATGCAGATCTCTGTTTATTACCTCCTCAAAATGCATAAATAATTTAAGGAATCCCACCATTTCTTTCTTTCTTTCTTTTATTTTCTTTTTTTTTTTTTGCTTTTAGGCAATTGGGGTTAAGTGACTTGCCCAGGGTCACACAGTTAGTAAGTGTCAAGTGTTTGGTCTGAGTCCGGATTTGAACTGACTTCAGGGCTGGTGCTCTATCCACTGTGTCACCGAGCTGCCCCCCATTTCTTCTTATATTTGGTATATTGTGATATTTCAATAACTTAGAATTTTAATAGTATTTTTATTCCTTAAGATTACCCTTATATAAAATAATCATTGCCTAGGCTTAAAATACTTACAATGCCCTTGTGAGTTACCTAAAAACTCCTCCTTTGATCATAACACAGTCCTTTGTTTTCCATCTACCTGACAATTTCTTAATAATGAAAGGATAGATTGAGGTTCATGTAACTGATTGAGGTTGAAAACTGTATTGATGGCATGAGCTAGAGATTAAAAGAAGTAAGGAAACAAGCAAACAAGAAAATAAAGGTACAGGAAGAAATATTTGTCTTCATATTTAATTTTAAGATTATATTCTTTAGAGGGGCAGCTGGGTGGCGCAGTAGATAGAGCACCAGCCCTGGATTCAGGAGGACTTGAGTTTAAATCCGGCCTCAGACACCTAATACTTACTAGCTGTGTGACCCTGGGCAAGTCACTTAACCCCACTGCCTAACCAAAAAAAAAAAAGATTATATTCTTTAGGACATTAAAATTAAAAATAAATAAAAATCTAATATGTCATAAATGTCTAAGGAAATCTTATGTCCTTCTCCTCTTCTTCCCCATAATTAAGGCAGGCAACAAACTAGAAAAGAAAAGTCAATTAGGTGTTGAGAGGCCTTACCCTTAGTCCTGCCTCAGTCACTAATAAGGTGTGCGATTTGGTGTAATGATTATAATGACAGAATTACAGGATTAGTCTCAGCACCAGAAGTGATCCAAAACATCACTTAGTTCAATTCATATAATGAAAATAATATTTGCTGTTCATATGGTACTTTAATCTTACAAAGTACTTCATGCATTACCTCATTCAGTTCCAATATAGTGCTATCTCCACTTTACAGATGAGAAAACTGAGGCTCAGAGAGGTTCTGTGATTTGTCTGTGTTTACATAGATAATGATTGTAAGAAACACATAAGCCATTTATCTTCTATTCATCTCAGTTTCATTATGAATAAAATGAGAAAACTGGATTAAATGAGCACTAAGGTAACTTTCACTTTTAAAAAATTGTGATTTTATTGTTTACAGACCCTAAATTTAGGCATATTGTCCCTTTCAACATTGTATTTTCTTCTTCATTATCATCATTGACATCAATGACAACAACATTATCATACTCATCATCGTTATCATCATCATCGTTGTGATGTCCAAAAGGCATTTATGTAGTGCCTGATTGTGGAGTAGCAGTAGCAACAAAGAATGACAGTAAAAACTTTGGTTATACAGATCTCTCATGGAAATAAGCATTATCTGTAAACCTGAATTTGCTGTTTAAACATCAAGGATTTTTTCTTGTACCTCAATGTTAATTATTATAAGATAATTATTATTTTTTTAACATGTGATCCTTGGAAATCACTTAACCTTTTAGTGCCCTGTGCAATTTTCTAGAGAACACATCACAGAATTAGCTACCAATCTGAATGTGTAAAGCTAGTTTTGTATACCTTTGAAATCACAGATACATATATATTTATATGTAGAGTGTATACATGTATGCATATATGCATGTAAATATGAAAACATATTAAACATAATTATGATGTTCTTAGAGATTCAAGATAAATGTATATTATTGAGATATATTCCTTTAAAGTTTAAGAGGAAAGTATGAAAAAGATCATTTAGCTATGATAAAATGAGTAAGAAACAGAAATGATTATGGTAATGGAAGTATATTATGGACTGCCTATTCAAAAGGAGGAAATGGATAATGAGTTTTTCGAACAGATTATAATGAAGCCAAGGAGGTATGAAACAGTCATGATGAGGACCTTTATCTATGTGGATATCTGTTTATCTTTTCATTCTGCTAAAAGCTGAGCAGTTGATAAATTCTTGACTTTCCTTGATAATGATTTCATTTTGAAGAGGTAGAGCAACTGATAAGAGATACTTCTACTTTGGGGGGGCGGGGCAGCTAGGTGGTGCAGTAGATAGAGCTCCAGTCTTGGAGTCGAGGAGCTGTCTTCAAAGCCTCAGACACTTGACACTTACTAGTGGAGTGAGCGTGGACAAGTCACTTAACCCCAATTGCCTCACAGAAAAAGAAAGAGGGGAGAGAGAGAGAGAGAGGGAGGGAGAGGGAGAGGGAGAGAGAGAGAGAGAGAGAGAGAGAGAGAGAGAGAGAGAGAGAGAGAGAGAGAGAGAGAGAGAGAGAGAGAGAGAGATACTTCTACTCTGGAACTGATATTGACCAAGAAGTAGTCCTGGTATGAAAGTTGAAATCATGGAAACATTGGGACCACATCTTCTGGTGGATAAAGTAAAGAACCTTGATCATAGCATTCTAAATGTGTATTCAATATTTTGGCAAAACATAATACAAAAAAAAAGGGAAAAATGCTTGTTGGCTCTAGGACCATTTGGCTTTGTGTTGGAAAAGGTGGCCAGCGATTTCTCTTCTAACTCTGAAGTCCTGTTATTCTGTGAAATAAGATTTTACAGTGAGAATCTATTCAGAAAATAGTGAGAAACTTTTTCCTATGATTTAAAAGAATTAAATAATATTTCCCCCCAATTACATGTAAAAACACATTTTAATATTTGTTGTTTTTTAAAAAAAGTTTGTTCCAAATTCTACACCTCTCTCCCCGCTCCCTTCCCTGAGACTATAATAGGTTACACATCTTCTATCATGTAAAACATTTATGCAAGAAGGAGAGAAAAAAGGAAAGAGACAGAGACAGAGACAGAGAGACAGACAGAGAGGAGAGAGAGAGAGAGAGAGAGAGAGAGAGAGAGAGAGAGAGAGAGAGAGAGAGAAGGAAGGAAGGAAGGAAGGAAGGAAGGAAGGAAGGAAGGAAGGAAGGAAGGAAGGAAGGAAGGAAGGAAGGAAGGAAGGAAGGAAAGAAGGAAGAAGAAAGGAAGGAAAGAAACAAAGAAAATGAAAAATAGTGTGCTTCAATCTGTATTTCTCTGGAGAAGAATAAGCATTTTTTCATCATGTGTCCTTTGAGATTATCTTGGGTCATTGTTTTGATGAGAATAGTCAAGTCATTCACAGTTCATTATTACACAATATTCCTGTTACTGTGTACAATATTCTCCTGGTTCTGCTCACTTCACTTTGTATCAGTTCATGAAAGTCTTTCCAGGTTTTTCTGAAATCACTCTGCTTATCATTTTTTTTTTTTGCTTTTTAGTGAGGCGGTTGGGGGTAAGTGACTTGCCCAGGGTCACACAGCTAGTAAGTGTCAAGTGTCTAAGACCAGATTTGAACTCATGTCCTCCTGACTCCAAAGCCAGAGCTCTATCCACTGTGCCACATAGCTACCCCCTTATCATTTCTTATAGCACAATAATAGAATGAGAAACTTTTATGACTAAAAATCTGCTAACACAAGCACAAAATATTTAGATGAGTAATTTTTTAAAAAATCACTAGCTAAAGAAACCAATTATAATACACAGGGAATTCATTGAAGAACTTACAATATGGCAGCAGGGACAAATAGCAGAATGAAAACAGAAGTGTGACTTAATTTTACAAGAAGATAGTAAAAGCTAAAGTCTAGGAAAAATTAAGGCTCACAAGAAGGACTACTAACAGGGACTTTAAAACTACATTGAGGAAAATGAAAAAAAAAACAAATTGACATGCTTCTTAGGAGGTATAATGAGTGAAAAAAGAGAAGAGAAAACTACTCAACTTTTATTTTGCTTCTGTCTTCTCTACCAATGGCCTTTAATCAAAAAATTATGGGGGAGAAATAGTTAGTGGAATAAAAATCCAATACAATTGAAATGTTACTGAAAGAGTAGTTTGTTATTCTCAACAAGGTCACAACAAAGGATGGATAAAAACATATCCCAGTGCATTGAAAGAATCTGGAGAAGTAATCACCGAGATGCTAGTACTGATTACGCTTAAAATTGAAAAATCACAGAAAATAAAAAATATACCTTAGTACCAAAGATAGATAGACATGCTAATTTTCAAAACTAAATTGAAAAAATGAATTCTTCAAATTGCTGATATATTTGTTTTTGATTCCTGTAAAATTCTAGACCACTATTTTAAAATAAATCTTATTGGTATCTTAAATTGGTAATTTTGTATGGTATTCCTCCCCCTAGACCCTCCTAGAAAGTCATCTCTTAAAATAAAGAAGGAAAAATGAGGAAGAAAAAAAATTCAGCAAAATTAAGTAGCAAAGTGAACAAATCTGACATTATATGCAAAGCTCCACACCCATGGTCCCCAACCACTTCAAACAAATGGTGGGGGTGGGGGAATAGTCGAGGAAGAGAATTATCTAATATCTCTTCTCCAGAGCCAAGATTTGTCATTATAGTTATAGCTTTAGAATTTCAACTACTTTGTTGCAGTTTTTTCCAGGTACATTGTTGAAGTTTTTGTGCATATTTTTTTTCTGGTTCTACTTACTTCACTTTTCATAAGTTCATATGTCTTGTGTATTCAACATGATAATCATTTCTTTTTTTGTTTGTTTTATTTCTTTTGTTTGTTTGTTTTTTGGCTAGGCGATGGAGTTAAGTGACTTGCCCATGGTCACACAGCTAGTAAGTATCAAGTGTCTCAGGTCGGATTTGTACTCAGGTCCTCCTGACTCCAGGGTCAATGCTCTATCCACCACACCACCTAGATGTTCCAAAATAATTTCTTAAAACACAATCATTTACCATGAGTTTTTCAGCCATCATACAAACAAAGGGCATCTAGTTTGTTTCTAACTCTTTGCTACCTCAAAAAGTGTTGCTATAAATATTCTGGTGCATATATGGCCTTGGTTTTTTTTTTCTTATTGAACTCATTGGATTATATGAATAGCAGTGGAATCTCTGGGTAAAAGCATGGAGATTTTAATCACTTTCTTAGCATAATTTCTGGAACACGTTGTAAAGGAACGGTTTGTGAGCACTTATAAAGAAGTCCGTGCTCACCGTAACCCAACCTTAGAATGAGTCAACCCAGACACACTGCATTTCTTCTTCTGACAATTATACCAAAGACATCATCTACTTCTTTTTCAGCATGGCAGTTGACCAAATACTTTATGATATGTTAGTGGATAAATGAAGAGCTATGTAGTGGGTGGCAGTGAAATAAGATAGATTCAGAATTTGTTAAATACCTATATCAAAAGAATGTCAATTAATGAATTATGTCAGCCACAAGGGAGATTTGTAGTGCAGCAGCTCAGGCACCTGATTGTCTTGGCCCAAAGTTTTTCAACTTTTTTTTTATAAGTGATGTAGACAGAACTGCATAAGTGTCATGCTTATTGATTTCTCAGATGACACTAATCTAGGCATTATGGTTTACACATTCATCTAAAGACCCAGGATCCCCACAGCTTGTGACATGTTAGATCAATTTTAATAAAATTAAATTTCACAAGGATAAACTTAAAGTAGAATGTAAAGTTCCTACTTTTGATTACAAAAGATCAGTTTCACTAATACAGGGTGTGGGAGACATCAATTTACACCAAGGAAATCTAAAGAGTTTTAGTGGGATGCAAACTCAATGTGAATCAATAGTATGGAATGGCAGCTAAAAAGACAATGAGATTATGGGCTGCATTAACAGAATAATTGTGGCTAGAATAACAACCTAGTCTCCCCAGGTCAGAGTAGTTTTGTAGTATTGTGTTCAGTTCTGTGCAACACATTTTTTTATTTAAATAGTATCTTTTCCAATTACATGTAAAGATCATTTTCAACTTTTGTTTTTATAAGATTTTGAGCTCTATATTTTTCTCCCTCTTTCCTTCCCCTCCCCTCAGAAGGTTAAATAATCTGATATAGGTTATACATGTGCAATCATGTTAAACATATTTCCACATTAGTCATATTGGGGAAGAAGAAACAGAACAAAAAGGGGAAACCACAAGAAAAAAAAATAACAAAGAAAGTGAAAACAGTATCCTTCAACCTGCATTCAGACTTCATACATAGCTCTTTCTCTGGATGTGGCTAGCATTTTCCATCATGAATCTTTTGGAATTGTCTTGGATCACTGTATTGTTAAGAGCTAAGTCTATCATAGTTGGTCATCGCAGAATGTTGCTGTTATGGTGCACAATGTTCTCCTGGTTCCACTCACTTCACTCTGCATCAGTTCATGTAAATCTTTTCAGGTTTTTTTTTTCTGAAATCTGCCTTCTCGTAATTTCTTATATATGTATAAAGAACATCAACAAGCAGGAGTTAGTCTAGGGAAAGTAGGATCAAGGGACTTAAAACCCATATGCAGTTAAAGGAACTGGGAAAAGGGAAGTGGATTTTTAGCCTGGAGAAGAGAAAACTTAGGATGTGATAACTCTTTTAATATACTTGAAGGGCTATGATGTGGAAGAATTGCTTCATTTGACTTCAGAATCAGTCACTAAATAAACATTTATTAAGCTCTTATTAAGATCCAGCCATTGTGCTAGGTAAGCTATGGGGATACTAAAACATAAAAACAGAAACAACAAAAATGCCCCTGCTCTGAAGGAGCCTGAAGACAATGTGCAAGCAACCAAGATCCAACCATATATAGATGGGATCAATTAAGGGCAGTGCTAGTATCAGAAGGAAAACACTCTGGGCAGGATAGGGAAAGTTTTCTTGAAGAAGGTGAGATTTTACCTGGTACTGGAAGGAAGCCAGAGATGCTAGGAAGCAGATATCAGAAGGAGAGTGTTTCAGGCATGAGGAAGGACAGCTAGTGAAAATGCCTAGATGTGGGAGACAGAGTGTCATGTTAGCGAAGCAGCAAAAAAGGTCAATGTTACCAGATTGCAGAGTTAGAAAGAAATGAAAACAAGTTGTAGAATGACAATTGAACTATGGTTAAGGAAATTTTTTGTAAGAATTATAGCTGTCAAAAATCTATCAGGCTACCTCAGAAGGAAGTCTATCATTCACCAATACTCTAAGCTTTTAAGATGGTTGGAGGACCATTTGCCAAGGATGATGTAGAGGGGAATTGTTGTTCAGTTTAAAGTTAAATTATATGACCATTCATTTCTATTTCAAATTTAAATTTTTCCAATGATGAGAAAGAACAATTACTACCCTGAGCTACAAAACAGAATATTGAGGCATAGAGAGCTATTTGATGCTACATTAAATGACCCCAGATGCCTACATTTTTTTTGAGTTCTCTTGTCTGTCTTTAATTCATTCTGTCTTCTTTTGCTTTCAGGATTCTGGTTACTGTTAGTATGGATTCCTAAAACAGCTCTCTATTCCTCCTTCTAATTTGCATTTGGAAACAGGATCAAAAATCTTTTCAGAATCATGTACAAAATAAACATAACTAGATCTGGTTGAGGTCTTAAGGGACTCTCTTATGGACAAAATAGATAATCTTTTTCATGTTGACTTGATAACATCTATTTTAGCATCTCTTAAGTTTTCTTTTGGCTCGCTTACTGCTTCAGAGTTTCATTCCAAATAGGTAAAGTTGTCAGACAACAAAGATGATTTGCTGCTTTACAGGATTTTCAATACTGCCCTCTGATTCAACTTTCTGAGAGCATGTTGTAAGACGTCTAGCAGATACCATGTTTTACTAAGCTCTTCCAATAAAAAGTAAGTCTCTTGAGGTGAGGGATTATCTCATTTTTGCCTTTGTATGTCTGACTCCTAGGAAAATACCTGACAAAGAGTAGGTGCTCAAAAGTGCTTATTGATTGATTGATTGAAGTTTACACTTTCCCCAAAGTCTAGCATAGTATTCTGCACATGGCAAGCATGTAATCAATGGGTTAGATTGAATTGAATATCTGATATTCCTCATTGGAGCACAGGAAGGAACATGTGTGGCCATGTGTGCTTGGGAGAGTTTTGCTTTGGTTGAATATTTTGGTAGCTATTTTTCTTCTTTTCTGAATCATTTGTCAGCTCAGCTTCATGAACAACAACAAACAGATTTTTAATATATTAATAATCAGTAAACCTTTAATAATTTGCTCTCTACTTTTCTTTCTTTTTTAACCTCTGTCTTCCTTTTTTACCAATAAAAATAACTCTCAAACATTTTACTTGCAGCAGTCTTGTGAAGAATGTAGCATACTGTTATCACTGTCTTGTAGATTGGAAACTCAGCCTCAAAGAGATAGAGTAACTTGTTCAAAGTCACGTAGCTCATAAGTATTAGAATGAGTATGAACCCAGGGCTTCTGACTTTGAGTTCGTAGAGAAATTAAATGAATTGAAGTGATTTTTTCCTATTCAGGATGATGAGGGGCAGAATAACATGATGTATAGCAGGTTGAACTTAGTCAGAAAGACCTGTGCTCATGTTCTTCCTCTGACTCAAACTAGTTATGTGACCATGAATAAATTGTTTAACCTCTCAATGTTCTCATCAAGTCTCTAAGATGGAGACAAGTTACACTGCATTAGTTAATGAACATTCTACATAGGTAGTTCCTTACACCAATGTAATTGCAGTGTGAGATTTTTTTTAAATCACTAAGATAGGGTTCAAAGTCTAAATTAGAATTCTAAGGCCCTGAGACTATAGTAGCAATTTATAGATTGAATAAAGGAAAAGCGAGAGTAAGGACCCAAAATATCCAGGTCCCTAAATTCATTAGCTGATTGATGACCCTCTGTTTCACCTTGTGTGGCATACACCTGGTCTCCGACTAAGAGGTTCTAGTTCATTGGAATTGTTTTTTATGGATTTTGCTTCCCCCATGCTTTGCACCTAATAGGCATTTAGTGGATTCTTGCTGGTTTGATCTGCCCAGCTCACCAATTCAGCACATATAACTGACAAAGAAAAACTGATGCCTTGGTAGCAGTCTTAAAGGAAGACCAAATTGTGCAAGTGTCTGGGATGGAGGACCTTGCCTCATGAGTAACTCTACTCTGAAAGCATCCCTTTTCTTTTCTTTCCTCTTTCTTTTGCTTTTTTTCTTTTCTTCTTTCCTTTTCTTCTTCTTTTTTTGATTGGGCATATACCTCTTTCTCACTCCTCCATATGTTTTGGTCATTTCAGTGATTCCTCAATTTTATAAAAGAAAAGTTGGCTTTTGTCCTGAGTTCACTTGAACTTAGCAGTACTGATAAACAAACAGATGGCTCACTAGGCCATTTCAAATTCTTTGTCATTTTGTAAAATTCAAATGTTAACCCTTTATTTCAACCCTGGTTATTTACCACAAATGGTAATTGATCTGTTATGTGGCCAGGGGCCTCAGTAATGTTGAATCATAACACTCCAAGTTTTAACTTCCCAGAGCAAATGGGGAGGGGAAGGATAGTTATCTGGGTGGCAAGGACTGTCCAGCATTGTTAGGAATAAAATAGCCCTGCTGAGTTTTTGTATGCACAAATAGGACACTTATCTTTAAGGGATATGGAAAAAAAATCAAAACCAGTAAGATCTGATTGGGAAGCTTGCAAAGGAGATCAGAATTCAGACCAAATGTCCCACCCTGGGGTCTCCCAAGCCTCATCTTTTGTGTCCCTTCTAAGGGCTTTGGGAGGATCACAGACCCCATCCTAGTGCTGTTTGCTTTGGGAACAATCAGTAATGTATGAATAATAATGCCACCCTCTGACCATGGCTAATTGAATTGCAGCATGCTGGGGAGGCGGAGAGGAAGCTTTGCTGGCTGCTAGTCCATCTATCAAGCTTGTTTTTTAAGGAGCCCTAGACAATGATTGATGCTGATGTGTTTTCCAACAAGGATCCTTGAACACCTAATAGCAGGGGTATGAACCTGCATTGAGAATTTCTATTAAACCGGGACCCAAAAAAGAAACAAACATCAGACAGACAAAAGACTAGTGCAGGTCCTGAAAGCCAAGAGGTGAGGCAGATTGCAGTCCAGCCAACAAACTGACTTTTATTTATTTATTCATTTATTTATTCATTTATTTATTCATTCATTTATTCACTTATTTATTCATTTACTTATGTATTTGTTTGTTTATTTATTTATTTACAAAAGAGACCAAAAAAAATCTAAGCCTTCACAACAAAGACAAATGGTAACACATTAGATCAATGACAGTATTTTGGATGATGGGTGTTGCCTTTGCTAAGACCATGGAATTAACAGGGCCTTTACCTGGGACATTTTGTTTTCTTCCATGAATGCTCTGAGAAATAAACACGAAAAATATTCATGCTATTCATATTATTATTATTACTTTTAAAAAATATTATTTGGCCTCTTCCCTCATATAACTGGGACTGTAGGACACTGGGCACAGAAAATCAACTGAGAATGTATCTACCCCAATGGAGAATTAAGAGTGCAACATTGTGCATGTATTCTTACAGAAGCTGATGCAGAAATGAAGGCAGCAGTTAAATAGGAGGGATAAGTGAAATCCACCAACTGGTTAAATGTGTAGTCTATGGTCATGTCTTTATTCCAACAGAGAAGCATACTAGACATTTAACATTGAGCCAGACCTGGCCGTTTCAGGCTTATTGACACAGCAGCACCACGCTGGGGGCTGAGATCCAGAACTTCTGCCCTGGCTGCTGTCACAGCATGAAGATGACCCCTAGCAAACCAGGTCAGTCTAAGCGTATGCTTCCACATCTGGTTCACCATGCTTATATAGACACAGTTTAAGTTTTCCAATTGGAGGGTTGTTGCTTGCTCTTTAGCCTGGGCCAGGTCCCAGATTGGCATGTTCAGATGAGAGCTTTCCATGGGACAAGTGTTCCTGTTACCAATTTGGCCAGACATAGTCCCAGAGGGTACCAGATGTAAGTTACTTGATCAATGCCATGGAGAATCATATACATCTTGAATTAGTTTGGGCCTTGGAAACCCAGAAATAACAAGTTGGATCTAATAATTCATTTCCTCTTGGAAATCCCATCTAACTAAGTCTTCTACTAGGGTGTGATGAAGGGGATTTTTTCTTCTGGGGGTGCTCTGAGGAATAAACAAGAAACACAATTCTATTCACGCTAGTCACATTGTTATTACTAACTTTTAAATTATTATTTGACTTCTTTCTTTATACAAAGAGAAAACAACTCTGACAGAGTAATGAAAATTAATGTTGAAGATAGTTCTCACAGAAGTGGTTCCTTCTGGGAAGAGATTAGCAAAAGAAGGGAAAGGGTAGCTCAAGACTGTTTTTGTTTTTACTTTTAAAGATTTGGAGAGAATGTAGGAAAAGAGACAGAGTTATGTATCTGGAGTCAGAGGACCTAATTAGGTTTGGAGCCTGACTCTGCTACTTATTCCATGTGTGACCTTACTCACTTTCTCATTCTAGCCATCTATTTCCTTATATGAGGGGTAGAGTTGGACTAAATGGTCACTAACATCCCTTCCCAATCTAAATCTCTGTTCCTCTGATTTTGTGGGGATTCTTGTGTTGCATTTCATTTTAAAAATAAATTCAGAGTTCAGAATGACCTTATTTGGACCAAATCTCTCATTTTACAGATGAAGAAACTAAGACAGATTAATGACTTGTCTAAGTCTTACAGGCAGTAAGTGGAAAAACTTGGACATGAACTGGGGTTCTTTGGTTCCAAATGCAGCAGCTGTCTTTCCCAGTGCAGCCTGCTTCCTCTCAAAAGAAACTTCCTTTTCTTCAGGCTGGGACTAGTTTAAAACACAGGCTATGAGACATTAGTCTAAACTTAAAAATAAAAACAATTTTTCCAGAATAGTCTAGCTCCTAATCCCATTTGACCGAGAGAGTAACATAATACGCAATGAAAATTATATTCTTCTAGTCTTGTCTATTATCTCCAATAAGAAATATTTTTCAAATCTCCCAAATCCTCACTATTCTAGTGTATGAGTCTCCTCTTCTCTATCCACCAGCCTAACCTACTAAGCTAGCAATATGACCACCCTGGAGCAGGACATACTCCTTGGGTTAAAATATTCCACCTAAAATCCCTTTGCTCTTTCTTCCCTTATATTCATTGGCACTATTCTTGTGCTTTGAATACCAAACAAAAGAAAAGGGGCTAGCTTAGCAGACTGTGTAAGAGGAGAAAGGACTGGTAAAGAGAAATGTTTATGCCTTCTTTTTGAAAATGTGTAGAACAAAGATCCTGAATGCTGTCCCAGAAGGCATATTCTGACCTTAGTGATGGAGTGGGAATTGTTAATTAATAATATGAAGGAGAAACTGGTCTACTTTCCCTATACATTGAAAACGTCTTCTGTCAGTGGCCAGAGTCAGCTTAAGAATCCATACTAACTATGTCTCCAAGTGAGCCTAATGAGATAAAGAAAGCTTGATCTCATGGACAATAAAAGGAATCATATTTAAGAGGTACTCAGCAGACCACCACACCCATTTAACATATCTGTCCCACCTAATATCTACATCCCACCATTATAATTTATTTTCATTCATTTTCTAGAGGTGTTCCAGAGTATCCTATGAAAATACAACTGCCCCTGAAAATGACAAATCTGCACCAGCAAAAACCGTAGGAGATGAGGAAGGGAGATGAGGAAGCATGTAGGCCAGACCAGGAAAGAAGGGTCACTTAAAAGAGATGGGAGACCTCAAAGGCAAATTTAGATGTTTTCCTATTTTGAAGAGGGCAACCTGAGGTAGGTCCCTACATTTATAGCAGTATAAATGGAGACATTGGAAGGTCTGATAAAGAAAAACTACACTGAAAGTAGCTTTGGTCATAAAAGAGAAATAACACAGATGATATGAATCTGTTGAGATAAAAGAAAGGGTATAATAGCCATCATGAAGAGTCATGACCTCATTTGGGGTTTTCTTGGCAAGGATTCTGGAGTAGTTTGCCATTTCCTTCTCCAGCTCACCTGAGGAATCTTAGGCAAACAGGGTTAATTGAGTTGCCCACGACTGGGTTGGGGGGAGATGGTGGGTGGGGTGTCGCACAGCTAGCAAGTTTCTGAGACTGGATTTGAACTCTAGTTTTCTGGATTCCAGGCCCAATGTTCTTTCCACTGTACTTACCACCTAGCTGCCCTGCAAGAATGATGCAAAGGATAGAGCACCAGGCCTGAAGTCAGGAGCATCTGAGTTCAAATTTGGCCTCACACCCTTGCAAGCTAGTATATTAGTAAGCTAGTAAGTCTAGCTGTGTGACCCTGGGTGAGTCACTTAACCCCACTTGCCTAGCAAAAATAACAATAAATGAATTCTTTAAAAAAGAATAACACACATACTCTAATAATAATTTACCAAGCTCTAGCCTTTGGTGAGATTTACCACAGTCAATATAGGAATTCATTAGATGCTTCTTTCAATTCAATTCAATGTGGTATTCATTAAATAGCTACTATGAGCAAGGCATTGAAGGATACAAAGATGTGAATAAGACAATTTCTACCATCAAGAATCATATTTTTTTTTTTCTGGAGGGATACAACATATGCCCAGGCCTGACTAGGTAGGTCACTTTTACTGCTCCAAAAGCTCAGACGGTTTCCTATTGCCTCTGGGATAAAAGACTAAAACCTCTATTTAATTATTAAAGTCCTTCACAGTCTGGCTCTATCCTCATTTTTCTAGACTTATTATGCATTTTCCCCCTTCATCCACCCTATATATAGCCAAACTGACCTCTTTACTGCTAGTCACTCATGACCTTCCATCTCCTGCATCTGTATCTCTGTCCAGACTGTATACCAGTAGTATCAAACTCAGATAGAAAAAGGGGCCATTAAACCAAACCTAAGGATCCTGGCAGGCTGCATATTGACTTAAAAACCAACATATTAGCAGTTCTATTGTATTTTTTTAATTTATTTTGTTAAATATTTCCCAATTACATTTTAATCTGATTTGAGCTACACTTAGGTATGGTGAATTGCATAGTGGTCTGTGGGCCACATTTGACACCTCTGCTATACCTTAGCAGTTCTGTGGAGCAGTGGATAAAACACTGGGCTTGGAATTAGGAAGATATGAGTTCAAAGCTGGCCTCAGACAATTACTAGCTATGTGACCCTGGACAAATCACCTAGCCCTTTTTGCCTCAGTTCCTCATATATAAAATGAACTGGAGAAGAGAAATGGCAAAACCATTTTAGTATCTTTGCAAAGAAAACCCCAAAAATGGGGTCATGAAGAGCCGGGTACCACGGAATAGCAACAACTATACCCCATACTTAGAAGACACTGTCTCCTAATTTCCCTCTCTTAGAATCTCTAGTTTTATAGACTTGATCCAAGAATGTTTTATGTTTTCAAATAAGTTAATTGGTAGCAATTTAATTAAATTCAACAAACATGAGCAGATAAAAGCTTTTTAACTAAATGGATTGTCCAAAAGGATATTTACAATTGTACTCTTCCCTCTTCCCTTTTCTGTGCCCTAACCCACCTCATTCACTACTTTAATCCAAAATATTTTCTGACAATCTCAGGTGCTCAGAAATCTACAACAAGCCAAAAGCCTTCACTATTTCCCCTGTTTTGAATGTTTTATGGTGGGAAATTATGTACCTGTAATCAGTAAATCCACAAGTATTTATGAAGTGTCTATTATGTGCCCACCATTGTATTAGGAGCTGAGGATTCAAAATAAAAATAAAATGGTCTATCTCCTGAAGGAAATTGCATTATATAAACTGCTGATTTGATCTATACATGGAAGACATTCTTCCAGTGATATCAGACATCTATGAATATTGTAATACTATATTTTCTGAAGAATTAAAGTTGAACATCACCCAAAAAACCACAAAGGGGAACATGGTGTGCAGGCTGTAATTCATTACATATAAAGAATCAATGAGAATGAAAATCAGTGAAAAAAATTGTCACCAAATAAATGGCAGCTACATGACACAGTGGATAGAGTGCCAGCTCTAGATTCAGCAGGTTCAGAGTTGAAATTCAGCCTTAGACACTTGCTAGCTGTGTGACTGTGGGCAAGTCACTTAACCCTGTTTGCCTCATGAGCTGGAGAAAGAAATGGGAAACCTGTCCAGTGTCTTTGCTAAGAAAACTTCAAATAGGATCACAAAGAGTTGGACATGACTGAAATGACTCAATAACAAACTAAAAAAAAATGTAAAAAGATGAAGATCAGGCAACTAGTCCACCCCACTTAATGTAGTAATTACCCATATTGGGCATAGATATAATAATTCCATCAGAAATTTACATCTTACCTAAGAAAAACTTCCAGTAAAAGGACTTCCCAGAGTTATATGTTTTGTTTTGTTTTTTGCTTTTTTTGTCTCTTTCTTTGTTTTTGTCACATGTGGTTTCTGAATCTTAATCTACTTCTCCCCTTGATTGTGTATATATTGATGGGAGAGTGTCTCACATAGTTTTGGGGGATTTTTTTTGTGTCAACTTTCCTATACACCATTTTAATAAATAACCTTCTAAGATCTAGTTTAGTAAGTACTATCAACTGATGATGAAGGGGTGAGCACACCAGTAGTGGCTCATAAATAATCACAATGAAAAGGCAAATGTATACCTCTTCAACCTGTTAGGGTAATCCTATAGCCTTGAAGGAATGCAGAAGCCTTGTTCTTGGACCTTACTTGTCAGTGAGTGCAGAAGGTGGGAAGTAGCTATAGAGCCTGTGCCATAAGTAAATTATCAAAACTAATGCTGAAAATGAAGGATAATTGATAGACTGTCCATGTGCTCTATTAGTATTCTTGAAATATCAGGAGAATTAAAAAGAAAAAGCCAATAACATGTTGTGGGATTCCCCTCTGACAAATTTATAGGAGAATATAAACAACAGTCACACAAATATTATAATCTGAATTAAAGAGAATGTCCATATAATTGAAATCATAGATCTATTTGAATTTAAAACAGCATTGTCACTTTAAAACTCTGTGTGCATGCGTGCGTGTGTGTGTGTGTGTGTGTGTGTGTGTGTGTGTGTGTGTGCATGTTAGGGAGCAGGTGAAGATATTATCAACATTATGTAATTCTTTTTTTTATTCATTTCTCTCTTATTTAAATAAATATTTTTATGATAAACTTGACAGTAATCAATAAGCTCAAACATTTCCTTATACAAAGAGCCAAAAAAGACAGTTTCATGTAAAACTATGTTCCTAGCTTGTCCAGATTAGTTTTGATTTTGTTTTTTTAAGTACACATCAAATTTATCGTGGTAGTATCATATTGTTTTTCTTGTCTATGTCCCCTTCTGAACTTTCTTCTCTTCCCTTCTGTTTATCTTTTTTTAATTAATTAACTTATTTTTGTTTTCAATATTCACTTCCACAAGATTTGGAGTTCCACATTTTCTCCCCATCTCACCCCTCCCCCACCTCAAGATAGCGTGCATTCTGAATACCCTTTCCCCTAATCTGCCCTCCCTTCTATAACCCCTGCCTTCTCTGATCCCCTTCCCCTTAAATTTTCCTGTGTAAGGCAGGATAGATTTCTATACCATATTGTCTGTATATCTTATTTCCCAGTTGCATGTGAAAACAATTTTTAACATTTGTTTTTTAAAACTTTGCTTCCAAATTTTCTCTCTTCCCTCCTCCTCACCCAACCTCATTGAGAAGGCAAGCAACTTGATACAGGTTACACATGTGTAGTCATGTAAAACACTTCCAAAGTAGTCATGTTGTAAAAAACTAACTATATTTCCCTTCATCTTATTCCACCCCCCATTTATTCTATTGTCTCTTTTGACCCTGTCCCTCTTTAGAAGTGTTTGATTCTGATTAACCCCTCACTCAATCTGCCCTCTGTTCTATCATCCCCCCATTCTGTTATCCCCTTTTCCCCTCTTTTCCTGTAGGGTAAGATAGATTTCCATACCCAGTTGAGTGTGTATGTTATTCCCTCCTTAAGCCAAACGTGATGAGAATAAGATTCTCTCATTCCTCCTCACCTTTTCTGACTTCCCTTCCTCTGTAAAAGCATTTTCTTGTCTGTTTTATGTGAGATAATTTACCCCACTCTACTTGTCTCTTTCTCCTTCTCCAAGTATAATCCTCCGTCACCCCTCATTTTTTATTTTTTAGATATCACCCCTTCATCTTCAACTCACACTGTGCCAATCTATCTATCTATCTACCCATCTATCTATACATATATTTTCCTCTCCAACTACCCTAATACTTACAAAGGTCTCATGAGTTATAAATATCAGCTTTCCATGTAGGAATGGAAACAGTTTGACTTTATGATTTCTCTTTCCTGTTTACCTCTTCATGCTTCTGTTGAGTCTTGTATTTGAAAGCTGATTTTTCTATTCAGCTCTGCTCTTTTCATCAAGAATGCTTGAAAGTCCTCTATTTCACTGACTATCCATTTTTTCCCCTGAAGGATTATACTTGGTTTTGCTGGGTAGGTGATTGGGTTGTAATCCTATCTCCTTTGACTTCTAGGAATATTATATTCCAAGCCCTTTGGTTCCTTAATGTAGAAGTTGTTAAATCATGTGTTATCCTGATCGTGTTTCCATGGTACTCGAACTGTTTCTTTCTGGCTGCTTGCAATATTTTCTCCTTGACCTGGGAATTCTGGAATTTGGTTATAATATTCCTAGGAGTTTTCCTTCAGGTATCTCTTTCAGATAGTGATTGGTGGATTCTTTCAATTTCTATTTTACCATCTGGCTCTAGAATATCAGGACAGTTTTCCTTGATAATTTCTTGAAAGATGATGTCTAGGCTCTCTTTTTGATCATAGCTTTCAGGTAGTCCAATAATTTTTTTAAAATTATATCTCCTGGATCTATTTTCCAGGTTAGTTGTTTTTTTCCCCCTGACGGGATATTTCACATTGTCTTCAATTTTTTAATTTTTTTTGGTTTTGTTTTACAATGTCTTGATTTTTCATAAAGTCACTAGCTTCCATTTGCTTCATTCTAATTTTTAAGGAAGTATTTTCTTCAGTGAGCTTTTGGACTTCCTTTTCCATTTGGCCAGTTCTGTCCCAAGCTTTGGGGGGGTTGTGCAGCTGTTTTCAGAGATACTTCTAGGGACCTGTAAGTTTTCATTTCTTCCAAGGTGGTATGATCAAGGGTGGGGAGTTTACTCACTTCTTTGTCTGTGCTCTGGTCTATGAGTGACCACAAGCACTGTTTTCTGCCTTGGAACTGTGAGGAGGATTCTCTCTGTACCACCACTACAAGCTCTACCACGCCAGTGCTCCTCCTTGCCCCAGAACTACCACCCAGAACTGCAACCCAGATCTAAGCAGAGGTAAAACAAGATAATCATGACTCAGCACTGGCAAAGAGATTCCTGCAATCCCCCTCTGATCATGAGCAAAACTCGCAGAAAGAGTCAGACTATATTATCTTACTTTGGTGACAAAGAAGATCAAAACATACAACCAGAAGAAGACAACAAAGTCAAAGCTCCCACATCCAAAGTCTCCAAGAAAAATATGAATCCATTCCAGGCCTTGGAAGCGCTCAAAAGGGACCTGTAAGTTTTCATTTCTTCCAAGGTGGTATGATCAAGGGTAAGGAGTTTACTCACTTCCTTGTCTGTGCTCTGGTCTATGAGTGACCACAAGCACTCTTTTCCGCCTTGGAACTATGAGGAGGATTCTCTCTTCACCACCACTATAAACTCCACCACACTGGCATTCCTCCTCCCCCCAGGACGACCACCCAGAGCTGTGACCTAGATCCAAGCATGGGCAAAACAAGAGAATCCTGCCTCAGCACCAGCAAAGAGATCCCTGCAGTCCGCCTCTGATCAGCCACTTGATTCCCCCTCAGTCTGTGGGCCGAGAACTCTGGAAGCAGCTGCTGCTCTGGGGCTGTGCTGGGACTGGGGCTGGGACCCAGCTTCTCTCTCAGCATGGTGAGACAGACCTTTCCTACTGACCTCCTAAATTGTCTTTGGCGTTTCTGAGTTGAGACGTCTGGAAACCACCACAGCTACCTGAGATTCAGTCCCCCCTGAGGCCTGCACCGGGTTCACTGAGGCCTGGTCTTTGCCTGGGCACCCACGCTGAACTGTGCTCCTTTCCCAGCCTGACGCAATAGACCTTTTCAATCAACCACCCATGTTGTCCTGGGCTGGAAATTTGTTTCACTCTGTCTTTTTGTTTAGAGTCATTTTTCACAAGTATTTGGAGGGGCTTAGGGGAGAGCTCAAGCAAGTCACTGCTTTTACTCTGCCATATGTAACTTTGTATCTGCTTTCATTACAATCTCTAGCCAAACTTAGAGCACCTTGTTGTTTGAATTGGTTTACCCAAACCATTTGTAGACACTGATATCTCTGCCAACCTGACTTGCATGAATATTTCCATTCTATGTGCTCTCTATAACTTAACTCCCTAGTAAAATTTCCATAGATAATTCATCATCTACTTTTGTTTATTTGCTTATTTTTTTTAGTTAGGTGGGCTAAATTTATCTTCCCAATTGGTCATGTGTATATATTGCAGAGAAGTACCGAAGTATTTTATTAGAAGCCTTTTTATCCCTTCATAATTCCATGATTAGGATTGAATTTGGGGAAGAGGAGACATAGACAGAGATGAGTGTGCACTTTATTAGTGGTTACTTTAACTTTAAAAACAGAGACTTGTATGTTCCCCCCCACTTTACATCAAACTAAAAACAAATGGCATAGTGTAGCAGAGAGCATAAATTGATATGTGCTGCTATATACTACCTACCCAAAGCAGTCTGGGAAATTCCTATGATGTTAAACTGCTAAGTAGAGATATCAGGGGTATCAGGCCAATCTCTGTCTTGAACCTACAAAAAGTGCAGGTTGCCACTGGGAAAGCCTCTAACCTCAATGACCTTACACAATCTCCAAAATAAAAAAAATCTTACTTCTCCTAGAATGACTTATTTTTTTTCATTTTGTGCATTTTTCCTGGCTCCCCATTTTTGCTACCTTACTCTCCATCATTGCCTGTATTACATCACATTCAGTTGCATCTTCCTTCACAATTTTCTTTTCTATTTCAGCTGCTATGACTTTGTCAAAGCTATTCTCATTTCCCACACAGCCTGTTGTAATGAGGTCCTCATTAGTCTGCATGCCTTCAGTCATTCCTCCATTAATCTGTCCTGAACATTTTCATTTTTAATCTTCCCTAAAACATGTCACCTTCCTGCTTAAACTTCTATAGTTCAGCCAGGCACAGTGATACACACCTATCATCCCAACTATCAGGAAGGCTGAGGTAGGTAGATCTCTCAGGATCAGCCAAAGAGTTCTCAGCTGAAGTGAGTCACAGAGGCAGAGTGTCTGCATTAGGTTTGACATCAATATAGTGAGGCCCCAGGTGCAGGCAGACCAATAGGTTGCCTAAGGAGAGGTAAAGTAGCCCATATTAGGAATGAAGCAAGTCAAAGCTCTCATGCTGATCAGTAGTAGGACTGGGCCCATACATTTCCAACATGGCCAAGATGGAAAGACCCCATCTGTAAGAAAAAAAAAAGACTCTACATTCATTTGATCTTTCCATAATCCTCCAAACAAGATAGTGCTTAAATCTGCCATTTCCCTCATTATTCCCGTAATCCAAAACCTGTATTTTTTCCAAGGTCAAGATTTTTCTATTTCATGAAAATTTTCCTAACAAAACCTAAAATGACAATCAGGTTTCCCTTTCCTAATTTTCTTTAGAAATAAGGACATGATAATCCCACTGAACTCTGCCCTAATCAGATCAGATCCAGAGTATAGTTTTCATATTTGAGTACCAGACTAAAGGAAAGCCATTGACAAGCAGGAGAGTCTGAGTTTTATTTGGCCCAAGAGAACAGAAGTAGGAGCAATGGGAGGGAGTTACGAAGAAGCAGATTTGGAATTGATGTCAGTAAAGCATATGCTCAGGAGCTTTTCCATCCTCTACTCACACTTGCAGGCTATGTTTCCAGAGGTCAGCAATTATGGCTTTCCTCAGAGTTAAAGGGAGAAACCCAGATAAGTTAGAGGTTATTCTACTACTATAAATCACAAGCCCCCACCAGTGTTTTCTCTTCCCGATGATTATTGGTGGATGTCAATTAGTCACCCAGATTTAACTTTTAAAAAGGAGGTATTTGCTAAGGGGACATGGTAAAAACTATTGGTACAAAACATTACCTCAAATATCTATGACAAATTCTCCCATTACACTGAAATGCTAGAAAGAAAACTTGCTTGAGTGATTTTATATGAGCACCACATATTGTGACTTAGTCTCCTCAACCAATCCAGTGTGACCCCATCACAATGGTTTTAATTGCCTTTGATTAATTCAAATAGAGGTGTTTTACTTGTTGAAGATATCAGAGCTAGAGTATTTTGTTAGGTACTTTAAGTTAGGATGATTGATTGGAGGAAGAGGAGGAGGAAAAAGAAAAAGAACTACTACTACTACTACTACTACTACTACTACTACTACTACTACTACTACTACTACTACTACTACTACTACTACTACCACCACCACCACTACCACTGCTACCAAGGAGTTGGAGGGAGGAAGAGAGACTTCCTAGTAATTAGAGACTACTGAAAGTATATACACTGCTTAGGAGGAATTCTTGCCAAGGCTGAATGACCTCTTGGTGATGTTGTAATTAGCAATCTTATTTTAAGTGAGGACTGAACTAGCTGGACTATAATGCCCCTTCCAATTCTAAAATTCTATGAGTCTATAAAACACCTGTGCATACAATACATGCTTGGGTTTGGTTGCATCTCACCTCAGGAGTTTTCTTCCCCAACTTGACTGCAAGTCCCTTGAGGGTAGGGCCAGGATTTATGTTTCCTTTGTATCATCCACTTAAGAGACAATAATAAAGTCTTTATGGCACGGAGGTGACTGTGGGTCTGTCAGGTCTTTCAACTAAATGTATGCTCTAGCAGGTTCTCTTAAGACAGGAAGATTTCAAATATGGTACCAGAGAGAAACAGTATTATCTATTATCTAAAGACTAGCATAGCTAAATTCTGAAAATCTCATCATCAGAAGATTTGTCACCCAGTGATGCATTGTTTTGGGCCACAGCAAATCATATAATTCTCCACTAAGATCTGGAAGGACCTGTGCTCCCTATCTGTGAATTTTAACTCCTGATCCTTTAAAACATTGAATCATTATAATCTCCATAGCATTATAATGTCCACAGATGCTGAAACAGATTTGTTGCTTGACTAATGAAGAAAATACACTCAGGGGAAACAATGATACCTTCTGGACATTTGTTAAGATGGTACTACATCTCCTACATTTCCACTATATAGTTTCCATATTTGTCCCATTGAAAGAACAGTAAAAATATTTACTAATTTGTTTTATCTATAAATATGTTTATTAATTTGTGTATGTGTATATGTATGTAGTGGAGGAGAAATGTTTTTTCTTGTACTTTTTCACATATACATATATACACATAAATAATATACATGTATGTATTGTGATGAATGTGTTGTTTCTCTATACATGTGTATGTATAACAATTTTAGAAGTAAGTCCTCAATCTAGGAAGGCATTTCGTGGGAATCTCTCTCATGATATGAGAAAAGTTAGGTAAGTAGGCTGGCCATGAGAACAAAGGAGGCCCCTTTCACGTGGGACTTGCTCTATTTGTAATAAGAGGCTCTGGCCCAACTATCTCAAGGCCAGGCCTACAATATTACCTCCTCAGGGTTTCAGATGGTAACCCCTAAAGGTTGGGGCTTTTCTTTTCTAACGGATGTAAACTTAAGCCCCTATTTGCTGTGTTCCTCTTATTGTTAGGAGGCCATTACTAACCCCAATTCTATTTAATGACAACCTTTTACAAAGGGGTATTTGCTTTATAAATACAGGAAAAACAAAATGAATAACATAATTCTAGGGCATAGTGTCCCCCACACTACCTTGAACTCTAGGGTTAGGGCAAGCACACATCTTGGCTCTTTCTTACAGACACCTCCCCCAAGCTCACACAGAAATATGTCATGATTGCCAGGTGAGTCCTTCTATTGGGCTGCAGTCCCAAAGGTCACTCCCGAAGATTCCTTCTTTGCTCCTTGAGGCATTAACAAAATTCTTACATCAAAACTTGATCTTGACTCTTGAGCTCATATATGTCATAATTTTCTTCTTGAAGCAAGCTCCCTAGCATCCTCTGCCTGAAGAGTTTGCATCAGCCATGTGAGCTAATAGGGTCTGTATGTGCACCAGATCCACTCGCCCACCCCCATCACCTATATGCCTGAAGTCCTTTCTGATCAGTGCATAGAACAACTAGGTGGCACAATGAATAGTATGCTAGATGACTGAAATCCTTACTAGGTATGTAAACCTGACTAAGTGACAGCCTTGATTTCCTCATATAAAAAATGCAGATAACAATTTCACAAGGTTCTTGGGAAGATAAAATTAAATACCATATAAAGCACCTTGCAAACCTTAAAATGGTGGCTATTATTATCATTGTCATTAGCATAATCATCATCATCATTATTTAATGAGAGCCCTTCTGTCCCATTTCTTGCTAGTATCCTTTTTTTCCCCTCCAATATGCCCACTTCAGTTCATCCTTCATTCTATCTTCTTAAAACATCATTGTCATCATGACAGTCCTTTGATCACAAAATGACTCTCCAAAGCCATAGAAGAAAGTCCAAATTGCTTAGTCTGGCATTTGAAGTCTTCTACCTTTTACCTCTTACAACTCCTCAACACATATTCTCTTCTCCACCCAAGATAATCATATCATTTGCCCCCTAAATATGCCATCTTTGCTGCTACGAATGAATGCCTATTCTTTGTGTATCCCTCTGCCTCAATACCCATACACACTCACACAGAGACACACATCTCTCTCTCTGTGTACGTGTGTGTATATACATACTATCTATCTATCTATCTATCTATCTATCTATCTATCTATCTATCTATCTATCTATCTATCTATACACCCTCATCCATCTAAATCTTATCCATCCCTCAGGGACCAGCTAAAGACTTATACCCTTATGAAACCTCTGATGACAACTCTAATCCACAATGATCTCTTATTACCCTGACTTTCTAGATAATTTTTTCTAAGCTGCCTGTTTGAATATTATTCATAATGTGCCTTCACTTTAACTTAATAACTTCAAATTGAAGCCAGGTGACAAACATTTATCAAGCACTTATTATGTGCCCAGCACTATGCTAAGTTATGTGCCTGGGAAAAAAGGCAAAAATTCTTATCTTCAATTAATGTATATTGATATATACACATATGTAACATATGCATGTATATGTGTGTGTGTATATGTGTGTATACATATATACATATAATTTTTAATCCATAGAAAATAACAATAGCTAGCACTTATGCAACATTATAAAGTATGCAAAACACTGTACAGCTATTATCTCATCTGATCCTCACAACAACCCTGGGAGGTAGGTGCTATTCTTGTCTCCATTTAACAGCTGAGGAAATTGAAGCTGATAGAGGTTAAGTGACTTGCCCAGGGTCACATACCTAGTAGAAGTAGAATTTACACTCAGATCTTCCCGGCTCTACGCTTACACACTGTACCACCTAGATACTTCTAGTAACTTTAAATGAATTTAAGACATATTCAGAGTAAATGGAAGATGATCTAAGAGGAAAAGGCCCTAGCAGCTGAGAGGACCAGAAAGAGCCTCTTACTTATGCAGGCAGCTGGGATTTGAGCTGAGTTTTGAAGGAAGCCAGGGAAGCCAAGAGGTGGAGGTAAGAAGTTCAAATATCTCAAGCTTTGGAGTATATCCAGTGCAAAGGCATGGAGGAAGGAAATCAGGTATTATTCTTCAGAAACTGCTATTAGGTCATAAAACATGTGGAGAGGAGAAGGGTGTAAGAATGAAAAGGTAGGAAGGGATGCTGTCATGAAGTACTTCAAATAATCAAGGACTACCTTTGATCTTTGAAGTAATAGGGAGCCGCTGAAGTTCACTGGGGGAGGGAGGCAGGTAATGATGTGGTCAGATATATGCTTTAGGAAAATCCCATTGAAAGCTCTATGGAAAACGGATTGGAAGAAGGAGAGAGTCGAGGTAAGGAGGCCAATTAAAAGGATGTTCTACTGTACACAGTAACAGCAATACTGCATGATGATTGATTGTGAATGACTTAGTTATTCTCAGCAATACAATGATCCAAGACAATTCCAAAGAACTCATGATGAAAAATGCTATCCATCTCCAGAGAAAGAACTGATGGAGTCTGAATGCAGATTGAAGCATACTATATTTCACTTTCCATATCTTTTTCGTTGTTTTTCTTTTCCTTTAGGTCTGTGTCTTCTTTTACAACATGACAATTATAGCAGTATGTTTTGCATGATTGAACATGTATAAGCTATAAAAAATTGCTTACTGTCTCAGGGAGGGGGGAGGTGAGGGAAGGAAAGATGAAATTTGGAACTCAAATTACTTTAAATAAATGTTTAAAATTGTCTTTATAAGTAACTGGGAGGAATAAATATTATTTTTTAAAAAGACTATTGCAATAGCCAATGTAAGAGATATGAGAGACTCAACTAAGGCTGTGACTGCATGTAAGGGAAGGGGACCTGCAGGATAAATGTTTTGAAGGCAGAAATAGCAAGATGTGGCAATGTGTTGGAAATGTGGGTTAAGAGTGAGCAGTAGAGATTAACAATCAAATTCTGAGACTGGGTACCTGGGAGAATGCTGTTGTACTTTACAGTAAGAAGGAAGTTTAAAAGAAGAAAGGGTTTATGGGAGGAAAGATAATGGGTTCTTTTGGTGGCATGTTGAGTTTGATGTGACTGCTTCAGACTAGAATTTAGGAGAGAGATTATGCATGTGGTGTGTTTGTGTGTGTGTGTGGTGTGTGTGTGTGTGTGTCTGAAAACAGCTAAAGAGAAATTATAAGTGAACGCATGGGAACTGATGAGATTATCAAATAAGATATTTTAGAAGAGAAAAGGGACCAGGACCAAGTCTTGTGAGACACCCACAGTTGGTTGATAATAAGGTGGATGAAGAACCAGAAAAGGACGTAGAGAAGAAGTTGTTAAATATGTATGAGAAGAAACAGGATGGAAGTGTGTCATGAAATCCAGGGGAAAAGAGAATATCCAGGAGGAGGAAGTGACCAACAGTGTCAAATGCTGCAGAAAGGTAAGAAAGAATGAAGAATGAGAAAAGGTCATTAGATTTGACCATTTAGAGATAACTGTTGACTTTGGAGAGAACAGCTTCAACTGAATGATGAAGTCAGGAGCCAGGTTGAAGAAAGTTTAGTGGGGGATGAGAGGAGAAGTGAAAGGCCTAGGTAGATAGCTTTTTCAAAGAATTTAGCTACAAATGTGAGAAACAATATGGGATGATAGAGTGGGATCAATAAGTTTTTAAAAGATGTTTTTTTCTAAGAAATGATGAGCAGGTGAATTTCGGAAAAATCTGGAAAGATTAACACGAATTGATGTTGAGTGGGGTAAGCAGAGCCAGGAGAACATTGTACACTGCAGCAGCAACACTGTGCAATGATTAACTATGGTAGACTTGGCTCTTCTCAGCAATGTAATGATCCAAGGCAACTCAAAGAATTGGCTGCAAATCAAAGCATACTATTTTCACCTTTTTTGTTTTTGTTTTTGTTTTCTTTCTTGTGGTTTTTCCCTCTTGTTCTGATTCTTCTTTTACAACATGACTAATGTGAAAATATGCTTAACATGATTGTACATGTATAATCTATATCAAATTGCTTGCTGTCTTGGGGAGGGGGGAAGGGAGGAAGAGAGAAAAATTTGGAACTCAAAATTTTATAAAAACGACTGTTGAAAACTATCTTTACATGTAATTGGAAAAAATAAAATATTGAAGGAAATATTGAAAACAAAAAAGATGTTCTTTCATATATAGCATCTCCAAAAACTCTTAGTGTAGTTTTAAGCTTTAATAGCTTTAAGCTACATTAAGCTACACTTGGGACACACATTGATATAAATTTGTCCATAATGTATGTATGATAAATATTTTAATTCATTTGAATAATTATGAATACAACATTTACTAAATGCTTTACATGAAAAGCATCATCCTAGGCAATGGAGGAAACAAAAATTTAGATACAATATGGTCTTTGCTCTCAAGGAGATTTCAGGCTAGTAAGCAAATAAGATGGCTATGATACCAAATATTACATGATGAGTGAATTGTTGTTGTCATTTAGTCAATCAGTCATGTCCAACTCTTTTGGACCCCATGTGGGGTTTTCTTGCCAAAGATACTGGAATGATTTGCCATTTCCTTTTCCAGCTCATTGTACATATGAGGACCTGAGGCAAACAGGGCTAAGTGACTTGTCCAGGGTCACACAACTAATAAGTGTGTGGTGTCATTTTAACTCAGGTCCTTCTGACTCAAGGACTGACACTCTCTTCATTGTGCCACCAAACTGCACCAATGAATGAATAAAGCACTCCAAAACCAAATCCCATGATATGTGTGTCATATGTAGGAAAGAAGAACATTACCTACTGAAGGAGCAGGAGATTAGGATGTTGATCCAGAAAAGGGTTCCTAAATAAGGCAGCTTTTGAGTTGGATTCAAAGGATTGGTAAATATTCAACAGCAAGGAGAGAGAGAGAGAGAGGTTCATCCTACATACAAGAAAGAACTTAAGCAAAAGTATAGAGATGGAAGAATACATTATGTTTTTGGGATGCCTAGCTTGGCTGGGGAAATATGAGATCAGGCTGGAAAGGTATAGTAGCCATGGTTATAGAGAACATTGAATGACAGACAAGGAGTTTGAAATTGGGAGACAGGATTTTTTTTTTCATTTGAACATATTTTAATGAAATATCCCTTCCAATTTTCAGTTCTGATTGAAAATTACTAAAGGAACCTGAAAAAATAAGTGAATATTTAATTGCAGTTCTTGTTTAAAATTGACCTAAGATCTGGTCATTTTGGGGCATTGGTTTAATTTCATTTCATTCTAAAGGGAAACATGAGGTTCACAAACTCAGGCAAGCTGACATTTCTATCTCAACACTATAGTATTCAAAATAGGTGCAGGACGCTTGTGAAAATGTTGTATACCTACTTTGGAATTTATTAATTTAACTGACTAAGTTAGGTTTCATCAGAGAGCAAGCAATTTGATTTCATAGTTTGTTTGAATATTGAACTGTGGCCCCCAACTTTTTGGTATCACAATAACTAGATGAGGAAATAACCACCAGGAATTGAAATCCATACCACTTGATCTTGTGTGACTTGTGTCAATTGATATAGATTTACATGAAAAAAGTGAACAAGGGTTAAACTGCCTTGTCAATTTCACTCTTCGTTCTCTGCATGTAGCCTAGAGAAATATCACCTCTAAAATCCATTCCCTGCAAATAAACTTTTCTGACCTCTCCTTTTTTTTATAGTCAAGGAGTAGAAAGCATGCATGTAATTGCCACACAGTTTGTCTTCTGAGTTTTCAACTTTCTTTCATATAATAAGAAATAACATCATATCACGTAATATAATATTATATGCTATGATATAACAAAATGTACATAATTTATAATATTGTGTTATATATATATTATATCATATTATATGATATGTTATAATATTTGGATTTAAAATAGAGAAGTAAGGATAGTTAAAGATAGAAGAAAATGTAATAATCATAAAAATAACAGTTAAAAACTGCATAATTATTTTATACAAGAAAAGCTCTTGAAAATATATAGTAATCACTGATTTAAAAAAAAACTTTAAAAAGCATTAGCATGGAAGGGTTCTTTAATCTCAAAACCATATATTTAAAATCAAGTGACAGTATTTTTTATAGAGAAACATTAGATGCTTTTCAAATATAAACAAAGGTAAAAGAATGCTACTCCCTTTGCCCTCCAATAATATTTTTACAGTTCTAGAAATTCTACCTACAACAATAAGACAAAAGAATACAATTAAAGCCATAAATAGCAACATAAGAAGCAAATAGATAAAATTATTGCTAGTTACAGATAGACAATATGGTTCACTTAGAAAACCTCACAGAATAAGCAAAGAAACTAATTAAATGATTAATAGTTTGAGTAAAGAAGCAAGATACAGGAAGCATTAACCTTACTATGCAATATTAGCAAAAACCTGTCATAAATTATAATAATGGAAATTTCATTTGAAATAATTATAAAATGAATAAAATATTTAAGAGTTAATCTACCCCAATTCTGACCACTTAAGTTTTAAATGAATAGAAGAACAAAATATTCTTTACAGATATAGATGAGAGATAATGATAATGGTGATTCTTAGAGAAATAGATAATAAATGGAGAAACATTGTCTCATAATTAAGTTGTGGCAATATTATAACATTTGTAATACTACCTAAAATAATTTACAGATTGAATACTATTCCAATCAAATTACCATGAACTAAACAAAACTAATAATAAAATTCAAATGGAAGAACAAAAGATCTAAAATTTCAAGGGAAATAATAAGAAACAATATAAATAGGATATCACATCACTGTATATCATACTTTCTCATAATTTAGTAGTCATCAAACCAATGTGATACTGGTTAAAACAGAAAAGTAGATTGGTAGAACAGCTTAGAAGCATGCAAAAATAAGTCTCTTTTTAAAAAATTAAGCAGCATAAATTCTTCTTTAAGTAGTATTTTATTTTTACCAATTATATGTCAAGATAATTTTCAGCATTCATTTTTACAAGATTTTGAGTTCAGTTTTTTTTCTCCTCCCCTCTCTCCTCCCTTCTTCCTTAAGTGGTAGGCAATTTGATATAGGTTATATATGTGTGATTATATAGAACATATTTCCATATTAGTCACAGCTGTTAAAGAAGAAACAGATCAAAAATGAAAAAAAAACAAACATGAAAAAAGATAACTAAAAAAAGTATGCTTCAAGTTGCATTCAGAGTCCATCAGTTCTTTATCTGGATGTAGATAGCATTTTTCATTGTGAAACCTTTGTAATTGTCTTGGATTATTGTGTTGCTGAGAAGAGCTAAATCATTCACAGTTGATCATCACAAAATATTGCTAATACTATGTACAATGTTTTCCTGGTTCTGCTCATTTCATTTTTCATCAGTCCTTACAAGTCTTTCTAGGTTTTTCTGAAATCTAACTAATAACATAAATTCTTGATAAAAGGACTTCCATTTTGGGGAAAAAAACATACTAAATAAAAACTGGAAAGCAGCTTAGAAAATGTTAAGTTTAGGTAAACATGTTACACCATATATCATAAACTCAAAATTTATTCATGATGTGAAAATATGAGATTGAATTTTTAAAAGAGAGAAAGAATGAAATTATGCACTTTGACAATTCTGGTAAGGAAATAATTTTAACTAAGAAAGACATAGAAATAACAAAGATAATATGGACAATTTTGATGAAGTAAATTTGAAAACTTTTGCAAAAATTAAATTAATTAAAATAGGATGAGAAGGAAAACAACTTATTGGTGGATATAGTTGCATTAAATGTCACCAATATAAGTTTAATAATCAAAATATATACAGAAATTATGTGAACGCATAGAACAGAAGACAAAAGATCAGTGGATATAGAATTTTCGAAAGAAGAATTGTAACTACAAATAGCCACATGAAACCATTTTGAAATAATTAATAAGAAAAATGTGAGTTAATCAACCCTGATTGTCAGAAGAGTGTTGTGCTAGATGCTGTTGATACACATACAAAGGTGTGTCTGGTGTGTTTGAAAGCAGTACTCCCTTCCCTGACCTCAAGGGGCTTATTCTATTGAAGGAGAAAACGCATAGAGAAATGGTTGCGAGGGAAGGCAGCTATGATCTGGAAATATCAGTGATGAGGACAAGTGGAGAATAGTCAATGAGAAAGTAGTTGTGGGAAGATAGACACAGAGAAAGCACAACCATTCTGTATACTAATTTGGAATTATGAAAGCAAATTGACTAAATCATCCATGCTCTTTGAACTAATGACTCCATTACTAGGTAAATAACACTATGAAGTTAAAGACAGAAAAAAATGGCCAAAATATACTAAAATATTCATAGTAGAATTTGGGGTTTGGAGAGCAAAGAACTGGCAAAGTAGGGTATCTATTGAATGGGTAATGCTTGAAAATTCCTGTGACATGTGAATGTAATGCAACATAATTGGGCATTAAGAAATGACAAAAAATACACAGCAACATTGTAATATGTGTATGAACTGATACAGAATGAAATAAGAACTCAAGATAATATATACAATATAAATGAAAAGATTACAAAAATGAAATTGAACTAAGAGTAACTGAAAAACCAATGAATGTCTGTAGATTAGAATATGAAGCATATCTTTCTGTTAGAAAGGCAAGCCATTGCCAGGAAAATATTGTGTACATTGACAAATGTTTCATTATACTAAATGTTTTAACTTACTTACTTTTCTTTGTCATGAGAAATTTAGGAACTAAGAATGAAATAATTATTTTAAGGAATTTTCTTTAGGCAATTGGGGTTAAGTGACTTGCCCAGGGTCACACAGCTAGTAAGTGTCAGGTGTTTGGTCTGAGGCCAGATATGAACTCAGGTACTACTGACTTCAGGGCCAGTGCTCTATCCACTGTGCCACCTAGCTGCCCCTTAGGAAAAACTAATTAAACTAAAATTTTAAGTCACAATAAAACTTTTTAAAACACATGACAAATAGTGATGAATTTAATCAGGCCCTACAGTAAGAAAATTTAAAAAAACAAGATGGCTGAAGGAGCAGAATAAAGTGTACTCAGAAGAATATTTTAGGATAAAAGAGACAATCAAACTGTCAGGACAATGACTCTGGCTCTAAAGGACAAATTTAGAGCCCTTTCAATATTTGCTTATGTATTACACAAATAATGACTGGTTCTTATATCTAAATTACTGGTCCTATCACTAGTACTCACCTGCTTTTTTTTTTTGTACTTCAAGCTGCATCAGAAAATATTTGTGAGGACCAGATGAGGTAATTATGTAAAGCACTTAGCATAGTGTCTGCCAAATAGTGTCTGTTATAGTCATCATCACCATCATTAGGAAAATGTGGCTCCTCACCCATTTTAAGGGCCCAGATCCAGGTAGATATATTTCCTGAATGGTTTTGAATCTAGGTACTATTTCCTCACTTCTCATTGTAGTAACAATTTGAACACTCAGCATACCTCTAAAGAGGGAGTCACAAAATAAGAATACCCAAATTAATTTTCTGAATTCATTCTGAATTAATTCTCTAGCAACTATACCTATCCTATGACCCCCATACTAGAACCTTGTACTAACTTTAGACACTTCAGAAGCTCTAAGATAAATGTTATTACCAAACCTAAAAAAGGGTCCTACCATTATGGATGGTTGTAAAATATTAAAAAAAGAGTATTTGTTTCCCAGAATGTATCTTTCTGAATACCCGAAAGACTGAAAGAGCACTTAGAGCACTGAGCATATCAGCGACAAGTAGATGACAGAACCCATCAGAAGATAGGAGTGTTTCCATTAGGGATGAAGGACAATGATAAGGAAGGGCAAGAATCTTTCACAAAGTCCTGAGTTCTCAATAAGGGTTCTGGTTCTGAAGATTTCATTTAGTTCCAGTTTGTTAAGCATGATCCATTTTTTTTTTTTGCAAAATTTTTCAACTCGGGCCAACCCTGGAAAGGCCACCAAGTCACATAGTCCATGGCAGGGAACTAGAGTAAGCATGGCATTGTCCTCTTGACCAACATAATAGGAAATTTATTCAATTTGGCATAAATCTTTTTTTGTAAGCTGGAGCTAGAGAGTCATTTTCTCTTCTATGCTTACATTTTTAGAGTATAGGTGCCAATTTCTGGACTCTAATCCAAAACCCCAAGTATTAAGTTGTATTGGTAAATCAACAAAAGCCCTGTTTGCATAATGAAAGCCAAATGCAAATCCTTTTTATTTGGGAGCAGACTAATGATTATTTTTTCAATGTTATTTTTTTAAGTACCAGAAAGCATGTCTTATTAATTCTCACCTTGAATCATGAAAAAACTAGGCTGTCTTCCTTCAAACTGAACCTAAAAAGAAATAGAACAGCTACAAGGCCCATTGTGGCAATGAACAATTTTGAGGACATATAATTGCCTTTGGGTATAGATGACATGTGGTTACTCATGTCAGTAATAAAATTACATGAAAGTATGAAGAACAGATAAGCACGGTGCTTACCCCAGAGCCTGAAGATTTGAATTCAAATAAAGCCTTAGACACTTAATAGCTATGTGAAGTTGGGCAAATCATTTAATCTGTTTGCCTCAGTTTCCTCAACTATAAAATGGGGATAATAATAGCACTTACCTCCCAGGGTAGATATAAGGACCAAATGAGATATTTTAAAGCATTTAGCACAGTGTGTGGTACATAAGAAGCATCATATAAATACTAGCTATTTGAAAATATTTGATATTAATACTTGATATGATTATTATTATTTGATATGAAATTATTAAGCTAGTGCTTTGGGGATATTCTTTAGAGACCAAATTCTAAAATCCAATATAGTTTGCTCTTAATAAGAAAATTTTGGAACTAAAGTTCTATGACATAATTTTTAAAAGCCTGTAATTTTAGAATAATGATATAATAACCTACATATTATTAAGAATCCATTATTGGGTAGCAAGAAAAAAAAATGCTAAGGAAGTCAAGTGATCAGATTGCAAGAGCAAATAAAATTTGGTGGACACAATCTCATAAGGATGATTTAGGGAAATATTTAGATAGATGCAGAGCTCAATTTACCCATTAATTGTATTTTTTGAACTATGAATTAAAATGTGTTTTGATTTACCAATGGATTTAAATTAGTTGTTATGAGAAAAACACTCAAACTGCTGCTAATGCATGTACTCTGCATTTATCTTGTATGTAACAAATATCTACTTTATATACATATATATACATATTATATATCCATATGTGTGGTATTTCTCCCATTAGAACATAAGCTTCTTGAGGGCAGGAACTGTTTTTGCTTTTTCTTTATATCCCTAGCACTTAGCACAGTGTTTGGTATCTGGTAAGTACTTAAGAAAGGCTTGCTGTCTGATAGTGAGTCATCTTCATTATTATTAAGAAGAAAGAGGAGAAGGAGGAAGAAGGAAGACAAGAATTCCTTTGAAATAGTAAAATTAACAATAGATTTAGACAATATCTGAATAGAAATCTATACAATACTTTTTAAATCATAGGACCCATAACTTTAAAAAATTATAGCAAGATTAATAAAAGAAATAAGAGGATTAAAATGTTCTTAACGAATCAAAACTATGTGGGAAACTGATAAGGTACATATCAGCCCTATCATGATTTCTTCTACCAGACTTATTCTAAAGATGCTTTCAGGGAGCTTATAAAGAAAGAATTTATATTTCAATATTTTGAATCAAATTTTGAAAAGCAATCATTTTATTCACCTGTGAAATATTCCAAAGAACATAAAATAATAACAATAGGAAAGTGATGTCCCAGGACCCATTCTATTTCACCATCACCAAAATTGATGAGAAGAATAAGATAACAACAACAATAATAACTGCAGTAGAGAAAATTATTTTGTAAAGCAGCAGTTTTTAACTTGGGACCCATAGATTTCAGGGATCCATGAAATTGCATGGGAAAATATATCTTTATTTTCATCAAACATTAGTTTCTTTTACAATGCTAAGCTTTTTGCTTTACGCATTAAACATATGATTCTGAGAAAGGCTCCTTGGTTTCATCAAATTGCCAAAGGGATCTAGGACACAATAAAAGGTTAAGAACTACTGCTGTAAAAGAACATTGTAGCAAATACTTTGGTGAAATGAATAATCCCTCTGTAATGTGAACAATCACTCTCAGGTCATTATTATTCGTAAGTAAAGATTTTTATGCTTACTTTTGAGTATCTAATTCAACAAACAATTATTAGGCACCTACTATATATAAGACCCCGTGCTAAGCATTGAGTATCAAAAGAAAAAAAAAAGAAATTATCCTTGCCCTCAATTCTACTGAGTGCTTACAACAGGAATTCAAATAATTATAGTTTTGGGAAAAGAACTTCAAAATTTTCCAGCACTTTATTCGGATTTCCTCCAAGTGGCACAGGGTCTGTGTCTCTGTGTGTGTGTGTGTGTGTGTGTGTGTGTGTGTGTGGTGTGTGTGTACATACCTTATATAGTCCTTCCTACAAATCTAAATATGAGACATTACCATTTCTAGGGAGAGATAATGCATCCTTAGCACATTGGCTTCTTAGTATTCCCTAGATAAAGAGACCTGTAGGAAAACAATTATTTGTGTTTGAGATTAGCAAAATATTTCTAATTCCACAATTCTACTTGGAGGATGGCTATTGAATGAAAGCTAGGTTCTGAGGCCAATGTTGAAAAAGGCATCTGATCCTGGGGATGGGACATCTGGGATGTCAGCTGGGTAGGAGACATGACTGTTTAGCCTTCTCTTGGCCATAGGAGCCTGCATTGTTATAGTGTATGTTCCATTCCAACATGGCCCCGAAGAAACTCAGAACAGCAGGGCCCTCACATCATCTGTACTATATGTACACTTGGTCAGGCTGTGTAAACTTTGACATGTGGATGTCAATCTTTCTCATATTTGCAGATGGCTTTATCAGAGCGTGATTAGTTTCCAGAACAAATTTGAGCAAAAGAAAACATTACCTACAGTATGTAAGCCAACAGACCAGCTAGTTTTCAGATTTGTCTATTTACATGGGCACTGGATGTTTTGCTAAGGCTCTCTAAAAGTGATGGTAATTGAACAGTGCCAGTATGTTAGTGGAAGCTGATGAGTTGTAAAGGTTTTATAAACAACCAGGGTGGATTTGGCCACAGCCTTTCTAGTAATGTTTGTTAATCTCCCTGAGCAAGTGTGCACCTAACACAATGTAAATACTCCAGAATTTGGAGGTGTCAATAGTGTAACTTTTACTGTTTGTAAAATCATTCTTTGATATCATCAGTAAGTTTACTGAATGTCCCATGGCCAAATATAATAAAAGCTTAAGTAACCTGGCTTGTGGAGAAATAAGAGAAAACATGTGTTTTATTTTTCTTCCTACTATGTGTTTGTGAATGGATCACAGATAAAAATAGGAAGACTGCTAACTAATAGATAGAGTCATTACCCTTATATGATTGTGGATTTCTGTCTTCTATCTGGGTAAGGCCAATTGTTATTGAACACTAAGAGGGGAAAGTATCTGTTTAAAATTGACTGCTGGCTTAGTTTAGCTATTCATTTAAGTAAGAATTGCAGAAGACTCTCAGGGGGAATCCTGATTAGCCAAAAATCTTTTGCATCCATGACAAAGTTTCTTAAAGCTTCCCCTCATACAAAATTAAGCACATTTGTACAGAAACCACAGTTTACTGGCATATAAATCCTTGTGTATACATCTCCTAATGGGTGTATGTGTACGTTTAACCAAAAGATGCAAAGCTTGAAAGTTAGGCCTAAGGTTTATTTCTTAACTTGAGAATTTCCAACATGAGAATAGTACATTAACCACTAGAGGGCCTAGCAACTTGCTGTATTCCTCTATCCAAGGAAAAAATATTTTCAATTTAAGAGGAAAATCTTTAAAATCATTCTTTTTATTATAAAAGAACAGATAGAGGAAGAGAGAGATAGACACACACATCACTGAGGATGTACCTTTGGAATCTTCACTGCAGCATGTAGGACGCCAACATCAGGGTTAATAAACCCACCCTCCCATTTGCAGTATTGATGGCCAGAGGAGATGAAATGCCTGTGACATTTTAAAGAGGAATTTGTGAACCACAAATATGAGCATGATTGACGCTGCATAGCAGCACATAAAATCAATACAAATAACCTAAACCTTAATACCTTGATCCAAGGAAAGAGAATTGCATTATCTGGGCCTATCAAAGAGCAGCCCCCACCCAGGCTTTGCCTGCTGTGTGCTATTGACTCGCCCTAAGAAAGGCACAGGGCCAAGAACAATTTGAGGCTCTTGGGTTAGGAAGATTTTTCTGGGGAAAATCTGATGCCTAGGCTAATCTGGAATTTTTTGAATGCGGATGTACAAATGTCCTCAGGATAAGGATTTTTGTCATCATGGAAAATGGGAGAATATCTTTCTTCCTTTGCTCCATGCAGAAGGCCCATTTGGAAAGTTACTTTGGCCTTCATATATTGTCTTCTGCTTTCTGATTCAATTCAATGAGTATTCTAAGCTGAAGGGGGAAAGCTCCCACTTCAAGGCAACTAGGCCAATGGATTGGCACTGCATTTTGCAAGGGCCTAAGCATCAAACAAAGAAGTATCTTGATTATAACACTAACTGCTACATATGTTCTTCAAAAAGACATTTTTTTCTTCTTTGCCAAATCAAATTAGTATGTCTAAAACCAAATCTGTGCAGATATCCAGTTAAAAAAAGAGCTAGCATTTATTTAGCGCACACAATATATACATATGTACATATATGTATATATATACACACACACTTTTTAAAATTTAATGTTCGCAACAATCCTGTGAGTTGTGTGCTATCATTATCTCCATTTTAGAGATGAGAAAACTGAGGCAGAAAGGTCACAAAACTAGTAAGTGCCTGAGGAGGCAAGAATCCATCCTAGTTCTTCCTGACTCCAAGGTGAATGTTCTATCCATGGCCTATAGCAGGCAAAAAAGTCAATGAAAATGAAGAATATACACCAAGAGATGTGCAAATAGTGGTAACAGTATGAAACATTCCTTTTTGACATATTAAATTTAATTAACAAAATGCTGTGAAGTGATTCAAGACACAAAGTCAATTTGGAAAAAGAAATTCTTAAATTAGGTCTATACAAATTCATAAACGTGATATATTTATGGTCTCAGATAGGAAAGAAAAGGGAAGAAATTTCTCTTTGTTGAGCACATTGTACTAAATACTATACCAGTTGGATTCTTAATAATAATCAGAGATAGAATTGGTATGGGTCAAATAGGTTTTATTTTGCCTAATATATCAACATGTTGAAGGTGAAAGTGAGTGACATATTTCTTCTCTACCAGGGTACATTTTCTTTGCCCCAGTAACCACTTATTACTTCCCTTCATGGTTCTCTACTGGCCTTCCTGGATCTATTCTCCCCAATCCTTGTGTTGGAAGACAAGAGGTAGGATTTGGGGGCCTGACCACTTTTCCCAGGAATACTAATCTGGCAGTCCTTTGCATTAGAGGTGTCAAACACACAACTCAGGCATGCAGCCAGAGAGTGCAGCAGGAATCAGATTAAAATGAAATCAGAAAATGTTTAACAAAATAAATAAAAGTAAAATAGAACATAGATAATGTTAATATGTAGTTTTCTAACTCAATATGTAACCCACAGGGATATATATCTAGAGTTTATTGGCTCCCATTTCTAATTGAGTTTGACCCCACAGCTTTGCATCATTTCTTCATTCTTCTAATCTTAACAATAACTAACATTTATGTAGCATTTAAGTTTCACAAATTATATGTGTCATCATATTTGATCCTGTGAGGTACATATTTCAGCTTATCCCCATTTTGAGTCTTTGTATAAACATAAAATTAGTTGTCATCCTTATCTGAAGTTAGAGAAAAAGTAGAATATTTCCATGAATGAGAACAAGACAGATGGATACATAATCCCTAATGTTTTCTGCAAGAGTATAAACCAATTTAAAAAGCTTTGTAATTTCTAGATTCGTTTACATTTGTAAATGGGAGAAAACTGAAGCTTGAATAGCCTGAGTGACTTGCCCATGGTCACACAGCTAACACATGTCAGAAGTGGAATTTGAACCAAAATCATCCTAATCCCAAGTCTAGTACCATACTACCTCTTTACTTAAAAAATAAAATCCTTAAAGTCAGGAGGGCCTGAGTTCAAATCCGGCCTCAGACCAAACACTTGACACTTACTAGCTGTGTGACCCTGGGCAAGTCACTTAACCCCAATGCCTAAAAAAAATCCCTTATAAATAAAAAATATATATTTAATTTTGAATGATGAAACATTCTAGATTATTCTTTTCAACTGAAATATATATTTATCTATGTGTACATTCACACACTTATATGTGTAGATGCAATATATATACATATGTGTATAATTTAGCTTTATGTGTATTTCATCTTGATATCACTTGTCTTTTAAAAAACACTATATGTGGCCATTATATAGACTTGGTATGGGTCCCAGACTATGGAAATCTAACAGTTATTTTCAATAAACACATGGAATAATCAATGAAAAATAAATCCTACACTTGAATTTTCATTTAGATGTCACCCTTCTTATAGAACCCTGAAAAGAATGTAAAATTATTGGGGTTTTTAATAGATTGGAAAACTCAGTGCACTAGTTCTGACCGTTTCATTCACTAAAATCTAAGCAGAATGTAAATAAAAGTCTGTGAGAGAGTTGAGGGAAGCCTTTCATAAGAATCTAGTCACCATCATTTAATGAACAAGAATGGAGATATTGGATTTTAATCATTTTAAATTTGTTAGATTATGTAATTCACAGGGGAAGGAGGAACAGAGAGCCTCTGAGTTTCTTTAGCCTTTGTCTTAAACTTTATGCTGATTAACTACACAGCATATGAAAAAAGACTCTATCTGCATCCAGAGAAAGAACTGATAAATAGATGTATAGAATAATTTTACATACATATGTATGTATATGTGTCTGTGTATATGTGTGTGTGTGTGTGTGCGTCTATTTGTATCTAATGGGAGCCATCTCTAGGAAGGGAGGGAGGGAGGGAAGGAAAAAGAAAGAAATTTACATGATAACATTGTTGGATATTTGGAGAGAACAGCAAGTTGTACATGATAGATTTCCAGTTTCATGTGCAATCATCTTTTTTACTATATTATGTTATGGAAATGCTTGTTTTGTTCTACGACTTGAAAATAAAACAAATTTTTAAAAATAACTTTATGCTGATTGATTACATATTGGTTACATGACAAAATGACAAGGGCAGGAGTCTATTATATTGCTATTAAAATAAGTGATTTGTCATTCCTTTTAATCATATGGAAGTGATCAGAGAATCTTTACATGAGTTTCATTTTTTATCTTCTCCAAACTCTTTTCTTACTAACTTTTTTTAAAAGGCCATGTCACTGGATCAAAGAGAATTTTTCAAGTCCCGTGTTATGAGTTAATACCAACCCAGAATGCTGAATCTAAGAACGTCTACCCTAGTCTTCTCTTTACAGGAACTGCCAGGGATAAGAGTCTAAAACATGAAAACTGCTGGTCAACAAAGGCTTGTGTGTAAACTATGGGACTGAAAAGGTGAAAGCAGCCATCGCTGTTGGAGTTGTGTTTGTTAATGTGTGTACAGAGTAACTCTGTTTGTTTGTAGGTCCTTAGTAGAAGTGTGTCTAATGTTGACTTTTTGAGTCTAATATTGTTTGAATTTTCTATCATGAGTCTAAGCCATGTTACCAGAGTGCTCTTTCCAATGCTGTTTGTACACTCATTACCTTTTAAAATGTCTTGGAGTAGTAAACAGTTAAACAGTTCTCTGGGCCTTTCTCCCATTGTCAGGGAAAATGAGGGCACAGTCACCAAGTGAGGATTCAGATACTATTTGCTATATGCTCTGATTAAAAATATATATATACACATATATTATATATATATACATATATACATACATATATACACATATATATTACATATATACACATATACATATATATATACACACATATGTATATGTATTTAGGCCTTTTAAGTAGTCATTGTCAAATACACTGTAGCCAAAGAAGGCATTTTTAACAATGAAATACATATATATTAGAAGAAAGCCGGTCCAGTGGCTTGATATCTTGAGGTGAAGATTATCGTATAGTATAATAACAACAATAATATAATCTAGAGGCAGTTTGATGGAGTTGTGCATAGAACACTGTACCTGGAGTCAGGAAGACCTGAGTTTAAATCAGACCTTATTCACTAGCTGTATGATCCTGGGCACCTCTATGGGCCTCAGTTTCCTCATCTGTAAAATAGGGATGATAATAGCACCTACCTGTCAAGGTTATTTGGGTTTTTTTCCTTTTTCTTCCTCATTTTTCTTTATTTCATTAAATATTTCTCAATTACATGTAAAAAATTTAACATTCTTTTTTAAATGTGAATTCCAAATTCTCTCCCTTCCTCTCCCCCAACCCTGAGAAGATAAATAATTTGATATAGATTATATATGTGAAGTCATGAAAAACATGTTTTCATATTAACCATGTTGAAAAAGAAAACACAGACCAAATAAAGAAAAAGAAAGTTAAAAATATGCTTTGATCTGCGTTCAGACTCCATCAGTTCTTTCTCTGGAGGTAGATACAGTTTTCAATTGTAAATCCTTAAGAATTATCTTGGATCATTGAATTAATTAGAATAGCTAAGTCATTCACAGTTGATCATTATATAATATTGCTATGTACAATGCTCTAGTTCTGCTCAGTTCACTTTGCATTAGTTCATTTAAGTCTTCCTAGGTTTTTCTGAAATCATCCTGCTAGTCATTTTTCATAACACAATAGTATTCCATCACAATCATACACCATAACTTGTTCAGTAATTCCCCAATTGATGGACATCCCCTCAACGTCTCATTCTTTGCCACCACAGAAGAACTGTCACTTTGGGATTTAGACCTAGTAGTGGTATTCTCTGTTGTGAGGACCAAATGAAATAATATTAATAAACTCTTCACAGAACTTAAGGTGCTATATAAATTCTAGCTGTTATTAATAACAACAATAATGAGACTTACTGGCATGCTAAGATCAAAGCTCAATGGGTAGAATACACATAAAGCAAATAACACCTAGGTAATACCAATCTTGATGTACATTTATATTCACTTTCAGAGCTCTAAAATGGAACACAAAGGATTTACAAAGCATGTTATATTAATGAAACACGGAATCCATCACCCAAAACCAACTATAGAAAAATGAATACTTAGCCAACAAAAAAGAGGAAAGAGACCTATAGACATTTTCAGAACACATGAAGGACAGTCAGAAACTTTCAGAATACTTTTGGTAAAAGTAGATATCACTTTACTGAACAATGGCAAAGGGTGACAACAAATACACATGACTGTATCTGTGAAATTTAACTAGAAGCAATTTACCCCTGATCTGAACCTATGAAAGAGCTAAGATACAAGACAGGAATCAAAAGTCCCCCATGGGAGACATCTACATGAGTTCAGTTAATGGTATATAGACAAGCCTTGAGCAAATGACTGAAGAATGTGGATTTTTTATGGAAATGGAGGGTCATAAATGGCCTTTCTATTTTATGGAAGTGGTTTATAATGGCAATTTAAAACCATGTCATTGCCACTAGAAATTGCAGGATTATCCTTGAAGATCAATGCGAATTATACAAGGAAATTGTAGAAACTATGCATCACATCAGTACAGGTTACAAAAGTTTAGCTCCTAGCAAGACATGACCTAGAGGGTAGAAGTATACATCAGAAACTCTATCTCTCAGGGAATTACTAATGATAAATCTCATACGCCAAATACAGTCTCATAATATCCTTGAGAATACCACCAACAAATCATACTGGACATGGAACATGATCACAGATTGAACTACTGCCCACAATCACCTAGCCATAACATCAGTCCATAAAAACTTAAGAACAATAGTTTCATTGATGTCACCATACCAAATAATCCTTGTCTCCAGGCCACATACTATGAATTTTTTTTAAAATATGGAGATCTAGTAAAAGAAATCAAAATCGTTGGGGAACAGGATAAAATGCACATCACCCTCATCTTATCTACTACAGGAATTGTATCAAGGATGATTTTTCTAAGTCTATAGTAGATAAGTTTACATTCTAGTGCTTTTATTCAACTTCACAAAGCAATACTTTTTTCACTTACGTATTAACTCATAAAAAAACAAATTTAAAAGTATAGCAAAATAATGTCTTGTTTTAAAGCCATTTCTATCCGAACTCCTCTTAACAGAATGAGAACGATTTTTTTTCTAGAATGAGAATAAACACTACCATATCACTTTAAAATTTGCAAAACATCTCATGATACCACAATTTTAAGATATATAACTATTGTCTCAAATAGGATATCTAGTAAGCTGGAAAAATCAACAGCATCATATGTATTTTATTTCCTTTAGCCTTGGACAAGATGAGCAATAAACCTCCAGAAGACCACGCCCTTGTGTGCTAAAGCATTTACTATTGCCAAGAAAAGGGAACAGTAATTATGGCTTTCCAAGGCATCATTTCCCCAATCTTTGTGTGAGTACAAAATGAATCTAGATCTCTATCCTTTTCAAATAATTTAGAGAAGTTTAATGTTCCCTCTAAGAACTTGAATAGCATAGCTAGATGGACATCCCATTCACCATTCTTCATGGAAAGTAGCCTTCCTTTCAGTCAAGCCAGCGCCCTAGTACTCTGTGAAACCTATCCTGTACTCCTCACCAGATCAAGCTGTAGGATCCTTTTCAATAAAATTAATTAAAACTTGAGGGGAGATGGGGAGATTTATATATCACTTTGTTACTCTGGGAGGTAGACTCGCTTATGAGGAGCCACCCTTATACAGAAATGATCAACAATTAGAGGATTTAAATTGAGTGGTTGCAATATCCAGGGAAATGTGTACTTTGGAAGTCCTAAGAATGAAGGCAGTAACCATGTGGCAGATAGTGATGATTCTAAGCGCAGGAAAGAAGGGGGAGTCACTCACAGTTTGCCTTTTCCCTGGGGTGAACTACAAGTACAATACCAAAGTATGCTCTGGGTATCTTCTTCTATCTGTTTCTATCTACCAGATCACTGATTAAATGAATTCAACATTCCTTCTTTGCTATTAGAGATCATATTTCAGCTGAGAAAATCCAGTAATGATGACAGCCAGCATATTATCTAAATTCTGCTCAGGCAATCAAAAACCCAGAACGTAGAGTCCAGCTGGATGCCGTTAACCCAAAGAAATGTAGGGAAGACAGAAAAACAGAGGATGAGGACTGTCACAAATCACCAGATAAGTTCCCTAGAAATGATATCTGGAAGGAATCTGAGAGAGCAGATATTGCACCTCTTACCATTTTATAGATGAGTAAGCTGAAGCCCAGATATATTTAATGACTTTCCCAAGGTCACAGAGCTCACCTCCTCATGAGTTTCCTTCAAAAGTCAACTCAAGTATAAATTTTTTATATGAAATATCGCCTAATCTCCTAGTTCTTCGTGACTTTCCTGATGCTGGTAAAAGTTTAACAACTGGCTCTATCTTAAAAAAAATGTACACACAACACACTTTTAAGTATAATTTGCATTATCAAATTACTTCATCACTTTCTTAAGTCTACAATCAAGAAAACAATAAATTGAACACAAATTTGTAGTGTTGCTGATTTCTAAAAGGCAGAGGCTCTCACTGAGAATTTAACAATTGGATCTCACTCTGGCTAAGGTATGCACCTGCTTCTCCCTCACCAAAATGGCCATTTATTTCTTTTGTATATACTTTCATATGTACGTATTTTCTCCCCTGATAGAACATAAGTTCTTGAAGGTAGGCAGTCTGTTTTCATTTTGTGGTGTTGTTGTTGTTCTTATTGTTGTTGTGATCCCCAGCATCTAGCACAGTGCCTGTCAGTAGTCACATAATAAATTGACTGACTTATCTTTGGCAGAGCTTGTACTAGAACTCAGTTCCTGTGGCTCTTATTCTAGGGCTTTTTTCTACTACTTATAGTTGGAAACTTCTTGGTTAAGCAAAAGAAAAAGTCAGACTTTGTATAATATTCACTTTGAGTCAAATCAATTGAATCATACTTGGTAGGGCTCTAACCTGGAAAGCGTTGGGCTCCAAATCTAGATGAATTTTTGCCATCAATTTTATATTTAATATTTATGGAGAGAGCAAGGACTGTTGCTTGAGTTTGTTAAACAAGCTTTGCATCATGGGATCAGCAAGAACCATCTGTAAGTCAGCTCCTAGTAAATACCACTCTGGGACTCATGTAGCTGGCAAGCAACTTGGACCTCATTTACATTATAACAGATGTCTGGAACTTGGATCACATGGGTACTGAATGTCCAGTGCTTCCATAGGTTACCCAATTAGATTACTTGTGTTTTAATAAATAGCCAGATATAGGCAGTTGGCCAGTCTTTTACCCTGTTTTTCTACTAGACTCATACTCACACAGTCAGTTCTTCCTACCTAGAATGCCCTATGTCTCATACTCTCTCCACCTATCTGAATATTATCTTTGTTTCTTATGTTCAGGAGTTTCTGTCATGTCTGACTCTTTGTGGGCCCTTTTGAGATTTTCTTAGTAAAGATACTGGAGTGGTTTGCCATTTCCTTCTCCAGCTCATTTTACACATGAGAAACTGAGGCAAACAGGGTTTAGTGACTTGCCCAGGGTCACACAGCTAGTATGTATCTGAGGCTGAATTTGAACTCAGGAAGATGAGTCTTCCTGAGTCCAGGTGCAGTGCTCTGCCCACTGTACCACTTAACTGCCCACCCATCTTCTATCAGCTACAAAACTTTCTCCAATGATTCAACTATCCTGATTTTGTAATGTTCTGAGCCTCCCCACCTTGAAATACCACCTCTTGCCTTATCTTATTACATGTTTTACCCTACAGCGAGCAGGTACTGGTTTTTGTTTTGCCTTTGTATTGCTAGCACAGTGTCTCGCACTCAACATCTGCTCCTAGTCATGACTGGCAAAGAAATCCTTGATCTTATATGTTTTTTTTTTCCAACCTGGTGGGGTTTTCCCATTTATAGACAGAATGGTGGTCCTCTACTCCTGAGGGCTCAAAAAATTCATGCCAGACTTAGGGCGTTAGCCCTACTTCATTCAGAATTTCTTGGCTCAGTAGATTCACCTGCCTCAGTCTCCCCTTCAGGCCTGCACTACCACTGCTGAGCCTTAAGAGGCTCAATAAATGCTTATGGAAGTCAATTTTGTTCCCTAATTCTGTCATTTAATCATTGCTCTGGTTTATTTGTCACTTTAAAGTTAGTGAATATTTATGATATTTTATCTCATTTTATGCTTTCAGCAACTCCAAAAGTAAGTTTCAGTAACCACATTTCACAGCTGAGGACATTGAAGTTCAAAGAAGTTATTAGACTTGCTCCAGGGACATATTGATAGTAAACATCTGAGGTGGGATAATGTCGCAGGTATTCCTAACTTCAAATCCTATATTCAACTAAATATATTATGTTGTCTTTTTTTTAGATTGACAAATTAGGATTAGGCGTCTTCTACTCCATTAAAGTCCCTAGCACAGTGTTGGGCATAGAACAGTCACTTAATCAGTAAATAGTCTTGTACTTGATTTTTCTTCAAATATGGAAATAAGCCCCACTGAACAAGAGTCAGTTGGTTGAAAAGTCGGGTTTGTTTTGTTTTGTTTTGTTTGTTTGTTTTGGTTTTTGGTTTGGGGTTATTGTTTTTTTGTTTGTAGGTTTTTTTTGGGGGGTTGGGTTTTTTTTCGGTTCCACATGAAGTAGTGGTTGGGCTTACTGTAGGAGTGTGAACCTGGGCTGTCAGGTGTGTTCACAGAAGACTAGTACTTCTGGTGTGAGGGCTGTTGACCCCTTTTTGGGGTTGGTTTCCGCTTTTGGTGCTCACCTGATTCACCCAACCCTCACCTATGGCTCCAAGAAACTGTAGCATTGCAGTGGTCACACCACAGTCAACCATTTTGGCAGATGGGCTAAACCAGGCTGAGAGTAACCAAGGGGTCTAAAACCTGCCATAATATGTAAAGACTTCTCCTGGTGAAATGTGTGGATGAGAACAATTTGTAACAATGGCTGTAAAGGTGACTTAAGCAGGAGCTGTGGAGCACTTAGAGCTTGGTCAGACATTGAAGATACAAAGGTTCATCCACTATATCCCCAGCCATCACCAGTCATCTTGACTTTTGTCTTGTCACTGGACTCTGAAGACTGTGGAAGACGGAGTGAGGCAGACAACTTTGAGAAACACTGCTCCACTTAAATCTAATTGATGCACAAATAAAAAGATATTATCCATGCCATTTTACCATTTTTACCTACTTACAAGTCCTGTGGCAAAAGGTAAGTCACAAAACAGCAATCAATGCTGAAACCACTGACTGTATACCTCAAGTTGAAGTCAATCCTCCCCTAACCAAAGTTCCAACTGAAGGAGAGGCTCCTCTCATGTGGCAAAGTTCCTTGTACGGATTCTATTCCAGCTAAGATTTATAGGCAGGAGGTCCATTGCACATATAAAAGCTAACTGAAATTATCTGGGAAATATGGCAAGAGGAGGATGTCCTCTAATAATTCAAGGATGCAACTCTTATGGGCTGACCACATAATTCAAATATCAAACTCATGTTTACCAAAAAAGACTATATTATAGAGAATTCACACAAGGCAAGTGCTCACACAGAGGTCAGAAGAATAGTACAGAGATACTCTCAAGGTCTCTCTGAAGAACTTTGGAATTGATTACATGATATGGGAGGCACTGACAAAAGACTGCCCAGCATGATGTACCTGCATCAGAGAAGGCACTGGGATCCACGAGCAAAGCAGAATTGCAGTAGCTCAAAAGAAACCAAGAGATGCACCATTTTAGAGCCATCTCCACTCCAAATGTTCATGTGGAGTATTTGTGCCTGATCTGTAGTAGAGCCTTCTAAGCTTGTATTGGTCTGATCAGTCACAGTTAGGCACACTGTACCTTGACCTCAATATAGTAATGTCATTTTGGTCCTCTTCAAGAATGAAGGACAACCACCACCACCACCACCATTTGACTCAGCTTCCCCAGTAATTAAATGAGAAGAATAATAGCACCTACTTCTAAGGGATACTGTGAGGATCAAAGGAGATATTTGTAAAAAAAAAAAAAACCTGCTTAGCACATTGCCTGGCACACAGTAGGTGCTATTTAAATGCCCTTCCATCCCTTCCGTGCCTGTACTCATTGGCACTTTGAGGCCACTGTTGTATTTCAGTTCCTACCAAGGCTCTTCTCTCACCTTCCAAGTTGAGTTGATTGCAAACATATCAACTCTTCTGTAGACTGTCCTCAACAAACTACAAATTTCTTTGGAGATCTCATTAAGACATTAATCCTCGCCTCTCTATAATTATATTAGACCCCTTTAAAGACATATGGTCTGATAATGGAAATCCATCAATAGTTTTACTCCTTGAGATCCTTGGGGAAACTAACACCTCCCCAGGAGCCATTTGAGGAACTACTGTCCTTTCCTTCCCCCACTTCCCACCCCTTTCCTCCACTGAGCCCGGAAGCCCATATGGTCTCTGATAGTCCAGGGAGACCCAGCTCCAGACACAGACCTTAAGATCATCCCATATCATCTCTACCTGTCCTGAGACTTCTACAAGCCACAAAAATATCCTTCTCTATTCCTAAGGACCCTTGTACCTTGCCATCTGCCTCATCATTGTATCCTGGGGACTCTGGGGTACTATTATCTATCTTGTAATTCAACTGTCTTATCTCTTCTAATTAGAAATCAAAGGTCTGTCTCAATTTTCTTTTTCGTGTGCCCAGATCCTGGCATGTAGTAAAAACTTAATAAAGCTATTTTCATTTGCATCATTCATTCATTAAATCTCTTAGCTCATAAAAAAGATAGAAAGGCTGAGTCTCATAAAATTCACCATTTTTGTGACCAATTTGATTGTATGCCAAATTCCCAGCCAGAATATTGTTCACTTCTGCAAAGGGAAAAGTATGTCTGGATATTTCAACAGTGACACCTTTCACTAGAAAGTCTGCCAGTAAGTTTTATAAGTGGTAGGGCAGGACTACCAGAGCTTTACCCCAGGATGTAAATTTTAGAGGGCTCTAACAACAAAGCCTCAAGGTCACGTCCTCCCCTACCTCTCATGACATCAATTCAAGTGAGTTCTAACCAACCTATGCTTTATACAGTAGTCAAATTGATCTTCCCCAGAGTGCAGGTTTGTCCATGTCACACACACACACACACACACACACACACACACACACACACACACACACACAATTTAATAAACTCTGATAGCTCCTTATTACCTCCAGAATCGATCATAATATTCAATTTGACTTTTAAAGTCTTTCATAATCTACTCCTTTCCTACCTTTCCAGTCTTCTTAAATCATATTCCCTTCCTCATACTCTGATCCAAAGACACTCGCTTCTTTGCTGTTCTGTGCACATGACACTGCAACTCTCAACTACGAGCATCTCCTCTGATTGTCCTCCATGTCTGAAACCAGGTGACACAGTGGACAGAGCACTGGGACTGAAGTCATAAAGTAATAGGTTGACAAACCTTTTTCTTCTGTCTCATTTATGCACTAAGGTTTATTCTCACTATGGTCCCCACACATACGCACCACAGCACCCTCTGGTTGGATGACGCCAGAAGAGAAGCCAAGAGAATCCAAGGTGAAGTTTTGCCTCTTTCCTACAAAACCTAACCAGGTCCTCTCTTTTGGACACTCTGGACTTTGAGAAGCAGAAGACAGACGTGAATAAGAAGGATATAAGGGACAAGTGTTCTGAGCTCCTTGTATCCACTTAGAGGTGGAGGAGGGCGATTCAAATCTTCAAAAACAGGCTTGCTTCCTCCCCTTATACTCTACCCACCTGAGCTCCCTTCCCCCATTCAAGAATGGTCTCTGAATGACTGCTAAGGTTTTTGATATTTCTAGCCAAGAATTAGGATGTAGTCATAGTCAGAAGGCATGCAAGAGGCACTCTTAAATCTAAACCTCATCATTCTGAAGCATGTTTTTGAAGCCCAGTGAAAACCTTCCTGATTCAAAAGCAGGTGCTAGACAGACATCTCCCATGTTTGCCAAAAGAGCCATTCAACATCTGTTAGGACTTTCTCTACAACTACTTTCACAGCCTCAATTTTAAGCGGCCAAATTTATAGCACTCTTTCCTCTTGTTAGAAAATAAGCCTCCCTTTTAATATCCCACCTTCTTTCCTCTCACATTTGCCATCACCCTGGTACAGTTCCTCATAACCTCATGCCTAGACTATTAAAATAGCCTTCTAGTTAATCTGCCTGCTACAAGTCTCTCTCCATGACCTTCTATCGTCTACTCAGCTGTCATAGTGAATTTTCTAAAGTTTGCATCTAATCATGTCATCCCACTCCCATTCATTAAATTCTGATGGTTCCCTGTCACCTCCAGAATCAAATATTAAATCTTCTATTTGACATTTGAAGGCCTATATAACCTGGAACCCACACACACTCCTTTCCAAACCTCTTATACTTCATACCCCTCCATACTTTTTGATCAAGTGACACTAATCTCTTTGCTATTCCTCAAACAAGATACTCTGTCTCTTAACTGGGCATTTTCACTGGCTATTCTGAATGCATAAAATGCTCTTCCTCCTCATTTCTCCCTTCTTTCTTTCTTTGCTTCCCTCAAGCCCTGGCTAAAATCCCCCCTTCTGTGGGAAACCTTTCCCAATCCCTCTTAAATCTAGAGGCTTCCCTGTGTTGATTATTTCCAGCTTATCCTGTATGTAACTTCTTTGTACATAGTTATTCACATGCTGTCTCCCCCGTTAGATTGTGAGCTCCTCGAGACCAGGGATTGGCTTTCACCTTTCTTTATATCCCCAGTTCAAATCCATCCCCAGACTCTCACTAGCTGCGTGAGTCTGGTTAACCCTGTTTGCCTCAGTTTCCTCATCTGTAAAATGAGCTGGAGAAGGAAATGACAAACCATTCCAGTATCTTTGCCAAAACAACCCCAAATGGGGTCATGAAGAGTTGGACACGACTGAAAAACGACTGAACAGCAACTTAGCTGATTCCCCAAGAAAATATCTAAAGGAGATATATGAGATGACCAAGGTGGCCCGGTAAAAGGACGTCTCCCAATCCATCAGTCTCAGAAAGTGTCATCCAGAAAATCAAATTAAAATTTAAAATATACTAATCAAAATTAGCAAAACTAAGTATGAGGCATATATAAATAATTATATTTTGAGTGGTGTTCTTGTAACTAAATAACATTTATACTTCTCAAGTTATTTCAGCTTAAAGCTGTACTGTTACTTTTGGAATACCCTATATGATTATTATTTCCTTTTTCAATGACTATATCTGTCCCATAAGGCAAACTCTAATCCAAACTTCCTATTTACATTGACAGCACAATTATCTTCCCTGTCATTCAGGTAACTTCAGAATCATCCTTGATTTTTATGTCTCCATTTCTCTTCCATATACAATCAGCTGCGAAGTTTTACCAGTTACATATATATCTATATCTATATAGATAGATATAGATATAGATTAGATGTAGATATAGATATAGATATAGATATAGATATAGATATAGATATAGATATAGATATAGAGATAGAGATAGAGATAGATATAGAGATAGATATAGATATAGAGATAGAGATAGATATAGATATATAGATATACACACACATACATTGCTCACATTAATTTCCCCCACATGCATCCCCCAATTACCTTCTCATCCTCACTAATGTAAAAGCATACAGATCATTCTCCTTTCCTCCAGCTTTTTCTCATTTCTTTCAGGTCCTAACAAAGATGATGAGATATATTTACATGACTGGTATCTGTTGTTTAAAAAACTTTAAAATTTAACCAGGAAAACATTGTACACAATAACAGTAACATAGTATGTGAATGACAGCTATTCTCAGCAATACAGCAATCTAGGCAATTCCCAAGGACTTGAAAAATGCCAGCCACCTCCAGAGAAAGAACTGATAGAGTCTGAATTCAGATTGGAGCATACCATTTTCACTTTATGTTTTTATTTCTTTTGATCTGTTTCTTCTTTTACAATATGACTAATATGAAAATATGCTTTACATGATTGCATATATATAACCTTTATCAAAGTGCTTACTGTTGTAGAGAGGGAGAAGTTGAGGGAGGGGGAAAAATCTGGAACTCAACTTTTTTTTTTAAATGAATGTTAAAATTTGTCTTTACGTGTACTTGGAAAAAAGTAAAATTCTGTTAAAAAGACTTTAATGTTTGCAAAATGATTTACATATCTTATCTCATTTAAATGGAGTTGATACTACCCCTGTTTTATAGACAAGGAAACAGATTCAGAGACAGTGTTTGGTTTCCTTTTGTCAGAGGCAAGATTTGGAACCATCTTCTTGACTCCAGTTCCAGCACTCCACTGTGCTAGTCTGCTTCTTAAGTGACCATGTTACATCTGTGCTCAAAAACCCTTCAGTGAATTCTCCTTCTCTATTAGGAAATTCAAACTCCTCATCAGGGTCTTTAAGGACCTCACAATCTGGTTCTACTTTTCTTTAATTTTTTTTTTTTACACTGATGATTACATATGTGTGTGTATGTATGCACATGCATGTACGTATGCACCTGTATGTGCATGTGTACATGTGTATAGATATATACATATATACATGTATGCATACATATACAATACTGTCATTTCTCAATGTTTTCTCCCTTTTCACCCCTCTTAGCACCCACCCTTTTAGCCTATAAATACAATCAGGCCAAATAAATTAATACACTGACCACATCAGAAAATGTACAACTCTCAGCCTTTCTTTATAAACTTGTCTCACATTATACCCCTTCTCAACCCTCTTTATTCTAGCCAAAGTGGACTAGTACATGCTTTTCAAACCTAATATGCTATCTCTTACTTCCATTCATTTGCACTAGCAGTCAAGCATGCCTAACCTGCATCACCTCGGCCTCTTGAAACCTTTATCTCTTTTCAAGACTTAGTTCAGGTGCCATCTGCTCCCTCACCCTTCTCCTGATCCCTCCAGTTGTCAGCACTGGCTCCCTTTTCAAACGACATTGTGTCTACTTAACTATGTACATGTTGTATGCCTTAGTACACAACCTGGGGCATACGGTCCTCGACCTTAAGTTCAGGGACTGTTTCATTTTTATTTTTGTCTCACTGGTACCTTGCATGTAGTAGGTGGTTTATAAATGTTTGTTGAATTAAATATTCAACAACATATTTATCTCTCCTATTAGTTACTCACTTTTTTTTTTCGTGAGGCAATTGGGGTTAAGTGACTTGCCCAAGGTCACACAGCTAGTAAGTCTCAAGTGTCTGAGGTCAGATTTGGACTCATGTCCTCCTGACTCCAAGGCTGGAGCTCTCTCCATTGCACCACCTAGCTGCCCCTAGATATTTACTTTCAAAGCAGTAGAAAGAACATGAAACTTAAAAGTTAGGCAATTTGACTTTGAGCTCTTTTGCTGTTGACTTTATCTTTTTAAACTTCGCTTCCTCATTTTTAAGTGTGAACAGCAATGTTTCTCCTACCAACTTCACCCAGAGTTATGAGGAAGGATCTTCAAGGGTTGAATGTAAACTTTTTAATGGCAATGAACATTTTTTTTTATATCTTCAAAATCTAAAATGCGTGTTGATAGACTGATTTTGTAGCACTTCCTTTGGGTTACTGCTCCAATCTGCATTCAAGGATGGGTACTCAGGGCAGTAAAACTAATACTATTCTAGAGTAACCTTGTGCGGGTGGCTACTCCCACTACTATAACTCACATGTCTCCAATGGTATGGTTTCCATTAACAACCAAGCAGTAAACCCAATTATATCTTAGCAAAAACATTTACTTAAGTAGCATAGTAAAAATATTAACTACAAAATGTCCTCCCACAAGTTGGGGGTCATTCACCCCTAGATAGACATGCCTTTTATGGGAACAGTAGGCTCAAAGGTAAACCACATGCCTTGACTCTGCTGGAATGATTGCTTTGCTGAATTCCAAAAGTATGTTCCTTTTCACACATGGTTCTCTTCTCAGATATTAATGTTCCCACTCCTCAAAACAACTTTCTTCTTACACTCCCTGCCTCTGTGTATTTATGGCTGTCTGGTGCATGTGTGTTTCTTTGCTCTCCTTTAGACAGAGTATCCCCTATGGTCCAGTAGGCCCCCTTCAAATCTACATGTCCAAAGAGGGAATAGGGAGAGGAAAGAAAAGAAATTCCCTCCTCCTCCTGCAGAGACCTCCTCTATAGGCAGCTCCCAGTTTATAGTCTCACTCCCACACACACAGTTTGTTTGTTTGTTTATCCAATTGTATTGTTTCCTTTTGGACTCAATTATAGAGGTGTTTGTATTTCATAAAGGAACAATAAGTTATTATAGCTCATCTTATGATACTACATTCTATTTAATGATAGGATGTAATAACAACAATAATAATGATGGGCTGTTGAGGTGGAAGTACATATTTTGTCCAGGACCCCATACTGCATTGCAACTGGACTTGGAATTGATGTGAAATAAATATTTACTGAACTGAACTGTATAGTTCAATTTGTTAGTGGACTGGATGCTATTTGCAAGGCTGAAGCAATGCCCTACTAGAGCTATATGATTACTGAGTCTGACTGAACCTAGTAAAAAGAGCTCCAAATTTGGAGGCTGAAGGTGTAAGTCAGTCACAGCTGCTACACATTCTAAGTGTAATATCATGTCTACTACTCATATAACCTTGAACAAGTCACAACTTCTCTGAACCTCAGTTTCCTCAGTCTACAAAATGGAGATAATTCTTGAACTTCCAATCTCAAAAGGTTATTTATTAATGTCAGAGGACTCTATAAATGTGATTTAATGTTGTTTTTATTATTATGAGAGAGAAGAAGAGAAGAGCATGGTAGGTGGGCCCCAGAAGGTTTAAAGAACTAACCATTTCAGTGCATATTAAAAGCAAATCAAGGCCCCAGGCCCTTTTCAGATTTGCTGATCACTAGGTTTCATGTAATACCTTTTCTCGGTATTAAACGGAATGATTTTAAAACTACTAAACAAACATGGGCACACACACATCATTGGAAACCCTTCATCTTACATCAATCATCTCTAACCCACATCTTACACAATATGACCACTTACGATAGGTGGGGAGATCCTAGCACTTGGGTGAAAAAGATCAGCAGGGATGGGGGGGAAGAAACGGGCAGGATGAAGGATGTTGTGACATTTTATCTTTAAGAAAAAAATTAGGTGTCAAAAGGAAAACATCTGTGAAAGAAAGAAATAGCCATATCATAAAGTTTTGTGGGATTTGGGAAGGAGGAAAGGGAGGCAGGGAAGGTGTCATAGGGTGAGGAAGGAAATGAGAGGACAGTAGTAGGGTAGTATGAGTAAAACAATTTCTCCAGTGTATTTTACCTTGAATTTTATAATGTTCCCTCCTTTCAGTCTACCCATCTCACACTGAATTCAGTAGGTTGTATTATTGCATACACTCCATTCTTACCACACATATCTAGTGACCTAGAAGGTGATTAGGGATATTTCTTAACTCCTCAGCTCAAGCCAGCATATTATTTTATTGTGGACATGACAGTTCTTGAGAGAGTGTATCTGGTGAGCCCCAAGAAAGCCTGCCTTTATGACCTACTTTCTATACACAAGGAGGACTATATTGACTAAATTGAGAATGGAAGGCAGAAAACCTAAGCTTGCTAAGTGCTTAATAATAAATGGGTTTTAACACCATTGATGTAGTGACTAAGAGATAGTTGTGTATTGGAAAGAGAGGTAGATTTGGAAGAAAGAACTAGTTTTGATTCTCAGCTCTGTTCCTTACGGGTATGATCTTGGGCAAATCACCTTTCTGGGCCTCATTTTACTCATTTATAAAATGAGAGGATCAGACTCAGTGATCTCTAAGGTCCTACCCAGATGTAAAACTTGTTCCTCTGAATTAGAGGAGATGTCATCGTGGTATCCCAGCCCCTTCTTTGTCTCATCTCCATTAGGATTATGACATGACAATACAGGAGAGTGAGTCAGTCAATAAGCATCTCGCTGCCCTGGCTAGAGCTGTAGGAGAGGTACACTGATGTTCTCATGACTCTGACTCAGATTTTGACAAGAGGTTTAAAGGTCTGCTCCACTGTCTGAGCAGCCCATGTTATTAGAGCTCAGGCTGTGACTATAGTCTCTCCTATTAGATTGTGAGCTCCTTGAGGGCATGGGCTCTCTTTTGTCTCCAGGTATCTCCAAGGTTTAGCACAGTGCCTGTAAAATTGTAATATTGCGTTTATGGATAAAAAGGAAATTGAGGAAGTAGAAACTGGAGCCATCTCAATGTTTTTTCCATAGTTCTTGTTCAGAAACCTAACTCTAGATACCAATTATCCTAACTGCCTACTCTGACTGCTCTCCCAGAAGGACAAATTCTTATAATGGATCTAGGAAGGGAATTTCAGATCTAAGTCAATCTAATTTCTCAATAGTAGGTGTTATTCTAAGAAATACCATGAGACAACAGCAGTATTATTGAGGGAAAAAATTTCCAAAGTAATTGTGTACATAAGTACATCATAGAATATCAACTGAGATCTTTTTGGTTGACAAACTCCCTTTTCAAATTCCCTTTGTTGGAAAGAGTTCTAGGCAAAACTGGCCAAGGTGTTGTTCTGTCTTTCACAGGTTACCATTGAAAAAGGAACCTTCAAACTACACAGGTTCCAAGGGACTAAGGAATCTCAATTGTAAAAAAAAAAAAAGGTGATCTCAAAACTTTACTATTCCAAAAAGACTGACAGGTTTTCATTGACCTGAGCCTGGAATTATTTTTGCTTCTCAGTAATAGAAAAAAAGAAAAAAGAAGGATTACAACTGGAAATGGCATCTCATATTAATTCATTAGTTAAGACCCAAAGTAAATTTATCTAGTTTTACTATGTTTTAAGATCAATCTATCTTTCAAATCATTAGTGATTCCATGTTAACTAAAAACTGATGAGTCAAAGAGGTAAGCCTGAGTGGTTTTTGTTTTATCTTCTCCTCTCAGAGTGCACCCAGTCAGTCAGTAAACAAGCATTTATTAAATAAATATACTATATGCCAAGCGCTGTGCTAAGTTCTAGCGATAAAAAGAAAGAAAAAAGGAAGGAAGAAGGAAGGAAGGAGGGAAGAAAAAAGAAAGAAAAAGGAAGGAAGGAAGGAAGGAAGGAAGGAAGGAAGGAAGGAAGGAAGGAAGGAAGGAAGGAAGGAAGGAAGGAAGGAAGGAAAAAAGTCCCAGCTCTCAAGGAGCTCACATCTAATGGGGGAGACAATATGAAAACATCTATATGCAAACATGATATACACAGGATAAATTTAGGATAATCTCAGAGGTAAGTAAGACATTAAGATGAATGAAAACTTACAGAAGGTGAGACTTTAGCTTAAACTTGAAGAAAGCCAGGGAAGCCAGAATACAAAGATGAGAAGAGAGAGAGTTCTAGCATGGTGGACAGCTGGGAAAAATGCTTGAAATTGGAAAGTTGTTATCTGAAAGGAACAGGAAAGAAGCCAGCATCATTGGATTACAGAGTATGTGGAGGGAGTAAGATGTAAGAATATTAGAAAGGGGGAAAAACCCAGATTATGAGGGATTTAAAAATCTAGATGGAATAAATAATAATAACAATAATAATAATTAGTATTTATATAGATCTTTAAATTTTACAAAGCACTTTACAAATATTACTTCATCATTACAACAACCCTGAGAGGTAAGTGCAATTATTATTCCCATTTTGGAGTTGAGGAAATTGCAGACAAAGGTTAATTAAATGATTTGGCAGAGTTACACAGCTATCAAGTGTCTGAGGTATAATTTAAACTCCAGGTTCTTGACTAGAGGCCCAGCACTCTGTCTACTGCATCATCTAGCTGCCATTTCATATTTGATCCTGGAGGTACTAGGGAACCATTGGAGTTTATGGAATGAGGGGGTGACACAACCAGATCTGCATTTCAGTAAAATCAATTTGGCTAAAGTAGAAGATGAACTCAGATGTGGTAAGATCTAAGGTAGGGAGACCAACTACTATAGTACTATAATAGTCCAGACAGAGTTGAGATGATAAAAATATGGACCAGTGTGGTGGCAACATTGCAGGAGAGAAAGGGGTTTATATGTGAGATTTTAGGAAGGATTTGACGGTTAAAAAGCTATGGGGGGGTCAGACGGAGTGAGGAGTCAAGGATGACAGCTAGGTTGCAAGCCTGGATGACTGAAAGGATGGTGATACCCTCATAGTAATTGGATAGTTAGGAAGACAGGAGAGTTTGAGGGAAAAGATTATGAGTTCGATCCTGGATATGTTGCCTTTAAGATGTCTACCCGACATGAAGTTCAAAATATCAAATATTTGGAGTTGCAAACTCAGAGATCAAGTAACTAGTCACTCTCCTTCAGTTGAATTCAAAGTACTTTGTTTAGGAAAAGAACTAAACCACAAATCCCCACAGCTAAAAATATCAGACTGAAACATACCACATTATACAATCAAAATTAAAGTCATTACCTCTTAAGGAATTTAGGATAAAATTGCCCTGGAAATTTAATAAAGAGAGCTAATTAGTCAATTAGTCATGTTGGTGTCTAAGGCAAGTTTACAAAAAAAAATGCCCAATCAAGCAGCACAAAAGATTCACTCAAATAAACTTTTTAAGACAAATTCATTTTGGAAGTGGCAGTGAGAAGACAGTGAGACAAACAATTTGCATCAGGATAGCGCAGCTTCCAGTGGGCTGATGCTGCTGGACACTTCAAGGTCACCTCAATTTTGGAGGAGGAAGGAGAGCAAGACTGGGCTAGCTAAAGAGAAACTTATTTGATCGTTTCTCATTTTAAATATTCTCATTAACTAGGTGCTAAACTAAATTTTAGAGGCAGCTAGGAAACTCAATGGATAGTACACTGAGCCTGGAGTTCAAAGCTAGCCTCAGACACTTTTTAGCTGTGTGAAGCTGGGCAAGTCACTTGACCTCTGTTTGCCTTAATCGTTTGGAGAAATAAATGTCAACCATTCTACTACCTTTGCCAAGAAAACCCCATACAGCATTACATAAAGTTGAACACAGCTGAATAACAAAGTTATAGCTACATTACTTAAGGTGTGTCTTCTATTAGCTGCCTTCTAAATTTCTGTACCCAAGGTACAGGAATACCTCTGCCTCCTGTTAACTCTTGGGTCCCAAGAAACTCCCAAGTCATCCTAGCATAAGTACAGCTCTGATAATAAAATATCACCCTACACACACACACACACACACACACACCTAATACATGTAGTATTCTGTACAGAGTCTTGGACTCGGGCCAGAAGGCCCAAGTTCTATTCCTGGCTTGGCTAATCTAAGTAACTTCAGTCAAGTTATTTCATCTCTCTGACCACAGGTTCCTCATCCATAAAATAAGAGGGGCTATATTAGATGACCTCTAAGGTCCTTTCTACCCCAGCATTCTATGATTCCATTTTTCTTTTGCTTCTAGTCTTTTGTTAACTGCACAGAAAAGCTAGGTAATAAGTATTTGTTTAATTGAGTTGCTTTGTTGTTTTTCTGATCTCTCAGTTGTGGAAGGGTCTCTGACCCTTCTTTACCCCATTTTTTGTTTTGTTTTGCAAAGATACTGCAGTGGTTTGCCATTTCCTTCTCCAGTTCATTTTTACAGATGAGGAAACTGAGGCAAACACGGTTAAGTGATTTGCCCAGGGTCATACAGCTAGCAAGTGTCTGAGGTCACATCTGAACTTAGATCTCCAGGGCAGGCACTCTATCCACTGCACCATCTAGCTGAATTGTTTTAAGTTGAATGATATTGCTACTCCCTGCTACTATATTCCCAGAAAATTAATGGAAGTGACAACATTTACAAAAAAATCCATATGCTAATAGAGTAAATGATCATGATAATAAACTGTTTACTCTTCTCAACTGGCAGCAATTTTTCTTACTTTGATGAGGAGAGCTCCCTCCAAACACAGCCATACTGGTGTCGGGGAACCAGAGTACCCCCAAGGCTTTTTCATTTGTGTGTGGGAAATAGATGGATGACATTGCACAGCAGCTGCTCTGGGGACAGGATGGGGATATTCCTTTTCTGTATTCCTTATAGCTGTGCCTCATGATGCTGCAACAGACTCTCAATGTTCAGGTTGGTAATGGAGCTCTGGGGTCACTTACACATACACCCACACGCTCACAAAGGATAGTGAATAATAGCCCAGAAGAAAGGAGTCAGGGAGGAGGGTAAATGTAAAAGCAGTTGAATGGGAATATAGCAATATTCTCCATTGTGTGAACAGTAAGTCTAAGCAGAAGCTAGTGACTTTAAATGAGTGTTGTGAATATGAGTCCAAAGCAGGTGCTTGGAGAGCAGCTGTCACATAAATGCTGATATTTAAAGCCACTGTGTTTACCTTACAATTATATTTACCTTTAATGTCTTCAGGGCATTATTAATTTGCTCCATTATTGCCCAGTTTAACATTTTATTTTACATAACGAGGAATTTATTCCTCTGTGTGTCTCTAATTACCAGACTGCCATAAACTATCTCAGGATAGGGAAGTATCAAGTAACTAAACAGTGACAGGGCATGAAGTTTTACCCAGACAGATCATATACTTAGGTTAATGGGGGGAAAAATAAGTAGCTTGTTTTCATGATTGTTCATTAGATCAGTTGTTATAGACAATACCATGTGTATTCTAACTTAAGCTTCCCAGTTTTTAAAGTTTTTGTTTTGTGTTATTTATTTTGTTCTGTTTTTTTTTCCCTTCTACTTTAGCCCTCAGGGGAGACAGTCAGCCAATAGGATCCAGAGAAGGAATTTGGAAAAAAGATTAAGGACATAGAAATTTGGAAGAAGGAGGAGGTATCCAGCAAGGAGCTAAAAAATGTATAAGAACAAAGAGCTTGAGTATGTCCTTTGAGTACCATTTTTTTTTCAGCTCTGAACTAGGGAAATGGTCCTCATTAGCAATCATAATTTCTTAATGCTCTGACCATTTAAATGTTGTCTGTCAGTTGTTTTTAACAGTAAAAGCAAGGATTAGTCTTTGCCCCCTTATTTGGTGTTCTCGTGTTATAAAGCATGTCAAGCTGCCTGGAAGCCAAAGATTGCTAGCAGAACTGTTTACATGCCCCAATATTCCTAGAAACATAAAGATTAAGGAAATTTTATTTCTATTCCAACTTGGAGGAAAGCCATCATTAAATTGTTAGTCACAATAATTAAGAACTGGCAAAGGAAGAGCTCAAAGGTACCTAGGTATTTGTATTTCTCTAAATCTTCCTCTAACATACCTCAGTTTTATAAATACAACTATCTTCATTATCTTCCTCTCAGTAGAGAGTTGGTAGACTATGAGTGCAAAGTATTACATATGCCATCAGGATTGATAGCTCTTGCCATTGGTTTTTCTCGATCCTGGGGAAAAGGGTAGAATAATTGAAAGGTGACTATGGTATTTAAAAAAACAAAAAGCAGCAATAAAACATTTAAATAAGGTATTATTTGACATTTATGCTTAGCTATTTTAGTAAAAGAATTTTCTTTGATTTTTTTTAGGGGAAAAGCATGCTGTTCTATGTCTCTCACAAGGAGATCTTAGCTATTCTGAACAGAGGCTCTAGTTATCTAGTGATAGTTTACCCATATTCCTATCCTCATGGGTACCAGCTTCATAAACAAATGCCTAACATACTACCTGAGAGTGAATTAAACAATGTAGCTCATAAAACAAGATCATTATATTAACCAAGATACGTGTCAGTTGTAAAAGCATGGGAATTCAGAGAAGTTGAAACAGCTATTAAGAATTCCTATGATTACCTATAATATTCCTATATTAACATGTCAGAATAGTTCCTTTGCCATTGAAATACTGTGCTTTGAGGCCAATCATACCACTGGGGATTGGCCCTTTTATCACCAAGAGTACCATTTCCCTTATATGGAAGGATTCCTGTGATTGAGAAATCCCATAAAAAGTCTCTATTAAAATACCATCTGAGTTAAGGGGGATGTAGCCAGTTAAGAGGGGAGGAGACATATCCACATGTCAAGTCCCAAGTAAATCCCACCAGTGTAGTCTCCATCATCAGAGAGGATTCATCAAGCACCCACATGTAATTGACTGCACAGGGTTCAGGATAAAACAAGTTAAATAGATTCAGTGCCTTCTCTATAGGAGGTAATACATAGGCTAATCCAAGACAGGATTTTCTGCCCAGGTTTAAATTCCATCTGTTTGAAGTCCTTGGTTTAGGCAAGTAAAAGCTGGAAAATGTATTGGCAGGTTGCCCAAGCTACTAACAGGCCCTCTAGGGTGGGAACAACCTTATTGCTCCTATATCCATTAGGAATATGTTGAGATTTCTCATAGACAACCAAAAAAATTCAATCTAAAACTCTAGAAAGAGTGTGAAATCCTGTAGGAGTTGTGGGGATCCACTTCACATTTTCTCTTAAACAGTTTGGGCCTGTTTCAAAGAGTGAGAGAAATATTCTTGTATTTCATGTGTAATTTCCTTTAAATACTGAATGCCAAATGCAAAGAGTCTTTAAGAGACTACAAACCCAGAAATGGGACTATTCTGTTTGTTTATTTGGTTTTTTTCCAGAACAGCAGTTTTTCACCTTCACTGAAAAGAAACAGCACAATTCCTAGAAGTCAAAGAAGATTCCAAGTCCAAGCATTTTCCACCTGAAATTTTGCAATGCCCTATGATACTAGGAAGACAGTTGTCATTGTGCAACCAAGGAGGTTGTGATCATATTTTCTGAACAGATATTTGGAGGTGAATATGAAAAGATTTTTTTCAGTGGAAATACGTATCAACGTTTTTCCTACTATTCTTGGCCTCCTCAGGGCAAGGATAATTTCATTTTGGAGTTTGCATCCCCAACATCTATCATGATTCCTGGCACATAGTAGGTGCTTAATAAATGTATATCTATTGATATTGACATACGTTGTCTAACAAGTGCCTTTCTCACTAAAACCCTATAAGTAGTGAAGTTTTATTATCTCTATTTTATAGATGAAGACAATGAGCTTCATCATTTTGGAGGATTTCTACGGCATATTCTTATTGGCACATCCCTTGCATCTTTCTTCTTTTCATCTATAGGCAGATTTTCCTTAGGAATAAAAGCAATTAATATGCACTTGCCATCAAGCAAATTTGCCATAGTACAATAATGAGTAGAGTTAAACAGGTCGGGGAGGCAGCTTCCCTGATTGAGTTACAGAGCACAGTTGGGTGAGGACCATGATTAAGGGGATCCACCTGCCAAAGAAGTTGACTAAGCATAGCTTTAATGGACATGGGGGTGGCAGGCAGGGTGAAGCGGTTCTATAGATGCATTGCTATAAAACAGAGAGAGATAAAAGCATTTAAGAACAATAAGGCAGCCAACTTTTTTTTAGTAAATGATCCCAGTTTTACAAAAAGAAATATCTGTGTTAGTCCTTGTCTTTCATATATTATACTCTGTTTGGTTAAGCTATACAAACATCAGTACTGTGATGTAGGGAAGACTTTTTATGTTGTACATAAATGTCTTTAATCTTTTGAGCGAAGAATTTATTGGTGGATTCTTCATTGCTGTATTAAGTAAAACCCTTAAATGGTTTTTACAAATGAAAAGAAATAGCAGGGTGGAGGGGAAACCCATTTAGGATCAAGCCAGGAAACTAAATGAAAAAAATATTGACCTGCTTTTCCAGGAATAAGAACATGATGACAGTAGATGGGAGTCCAGTTGACTTCGAACCAGATGACCTCTGGCTGTAGGATTAGTGTATCTGAGCCTAGCTACGGCAAAGACCCTGCTTTTGACTTAAATTGTATGAGCAAAAGAAGCCTCTCCTGGGAACCACCAGCTAGTCACACATAGTGTCCTGTGCTCAGAATTGGGGCCTGCCCATGCATTTTATCCTTCTTGTTCATTTACTCTCATGTGGTAACTGAATTCAAGACTGTACTACTGTCTTGCTTTTTTTCCCCTCCCTCACCCCCACGCTTTTCTAGTTAAGTAGGACCACACAAACTCTGTTTCAGCTGACTGCATTTTCCCTTCGTGGTAGCTGAGAACTAACAAAATGTTCTTAATAAATCAGACGGGGAGACAGGGATAGAATGTCATAAGGAAAAGAAACTATGGAATAGACATCATTGCAACTCCTCCTACTCCACCAACCACTTATTTTTCAGGGCTTCTCTTGGTAAAAGATGCAGTGTCATGATACCGAAAATGTAAGAAGTCTCAATGACTATTTCAATGGAACAAATTATTCAGTCCAGAAGGTTTTATTCTCTAAAAATAGTGTTTTGTGAGAAGTAAAAATAGATAATACTCAGAAAAAGAGTGTCCATTTCAATCTAATTTTGTGGTTAAATGCCACTAATCAATCAGCAAGCATTTATTAAGTACCTATTTCTTGCTTAATGCTGTCATGCTTGTGGGAGTCACAGAAGCATATGACCCAAGTTATTCAATTTCTTAAAAATTGGACACATGCATTAAAGTTCTACTTACATTTTTCGGCAAAGCTGTCAAGCAAGCAAGCATTTATTAAGTGCTTGCTATGTGTCAGTCTCTGTGCTATTACTGAAGGTGTTAGAGATACAAAGAATAAAACAATCCTTACTCTCAAGGAACTCACGTTCTAACAAATGCTAGTAATTTGTTTTAAAGAAAATGTTTTACCATTTAAATCATCAATTCATATTGAAAAGTGAAAATATTTAATTCGTCATATACAGGGATACAGGCTGGTTAGACCTACAATCTCCACCTTGTTTTTGTTTGCCCTTCATTCTTTTTTTGTGAGACATTTGGGGTTCAGTGACTTGCCCAGAGGGAGTGTTATGTGTCTGAGGCCACATTTGAACTCAGGTTCTCCTGACTCCAGAGCTGGTGTTCTATCCACTGTGCCATCTAGCTGCCCCTTGTCCTTCATTCTTGAAGAGGACCAATGACATCATGGAAGCGATGTCTTGACTTGCACACGAATTGGATTTAAGTGAGGCAGAGCTGCTCAAAGTCATCAGCCTTACTCTCTCCTTCAGTGGCAAGACAAAAGTCAAGAAGACTGGAGATGGCCCAGCGCCTTTCACTTAGTCAATATAGCTCCCAATTTTCTTTCAAATCTCATTTAATACTGTTCACCTTTACATATTCTCTATTCAGATAAAACTAGCCTGATATCTGTTCTCCCTACACGTTGTGACATCTATTGTCTCCATGCATTTACATAATTGATGTCCTATTTCTAGAATGCACTTCCTCCTCATTTCTGCCTTATGAAATTTCTGGTTTCAATCAAGACAGAACTCAGCTGCCAGATTATAATGAGATCTTTCCTGATCTCATTAGTTGTCAATGTTCTTTCCCTCTTTAAATTACTTCGTATGAAGTTGATATATATTTTATATTTACTTATCTTTAATCATGCTAAGTACTCCTCCATTAGAAGGTAAGCTTCTTAAGAGAGAGAGAGGAGAGAGAAAGAGACTTGTGTTTCATTTTGGTTTTACATTCCCAATGCCTAACAAAGTGACTTGCATATAATAAGAGCTTAATAAATGTTTGTCTAATTGAATCAATTTGTGCCACTACCTTCATTGGCTTCAGAAGTAAGTAGGGGAGGGCACATGGATAGCCACTGGAATGGTTGATGGATTCACAGGTACAGCCTCCAACTGAAAAGGAATTCTCTTAACTCCTTGTGTTTATCCTTATCTTACCAGCTCATGCTTGGTGATTCCAAATCACCTGAGGTCTGTTAATCCAAGATTGATGTGTTTTTAATAGGTTCCAACTCCCTTTATCTACTTCAGTATAAATCTGCATAGCCCTTAACTGTTGTGGACCATTTGGAGTCATTTTATGTATGGAGACAGTTGACATACTAGGAGAAGTTACATAGATGTCTTCAAGACCTCACTCAAAAATTTCTTCTCTAATCTATGTCATGCCCTCACATCAAAATGCATGAGGATGTGGGGCAGCTAGGTGGCGCAGTGGATAGAACACCAGCCCTGAAGTCATGAGGACCTGAGTTCAAATCTGACCTCAGACCAAACACTTAACACTTACTAGCTATGTGACCCTGAGCAAGTCACTTAACCCCAATTGCCTAAAAATAAAAAGACAAAAAATGCATGAGGATGTCCCCTAAAACACACTGTCCTCTCAGTTCATCAACCTCTGAAACCCGTATGTCCTTCATGTTCAGTCATTCATTTATTTAACCATATATTTCCATGATCCAGAACTTTGAAATTTCACTCTCTAACCACAGTTTCTTATCCTCAGCCTCTCCCTTCATCCTAAACCTATTCATCATCCTCTCTGATATAGAATTTCTCCAGCAATTCTCATTTTCTATTCTTTCAATACTGCTCTGACTTTACTTCCCTCTTGTCACAGTCTTGACCCTGATGTTTAAAACTCAACCATACATAATCAAATATCCTTGAATACCTTGCCCTCTTGCCCAGCCATGTTTTGCCCATCTCCAAACATTTGCTAGCTCCACTATCCACTTTCTCTATTTCTATTCACATGCTGTTGAACAGTCCTGGAGAAAGTCATATAACCACACCAAGTGAACTCACTACAAATTTTTATTATCTTCTCTCACCTGGACTATAACTTCTGCATAATAATTCTTTTCATCTTCCCTGATTCAGTTGGTTTTATACATTCCACTGTCACTATTCCAATCCTTTCCTAGTTTCCTCAAGTCTCCTCTATGACTTTCTCCTCTCTCCCAAAGGATCTCACCTCATACTTCATTGAAAAAAATCTATCATGAGTTCTCTATTCTCCCAATTCTATATCACAAAAACCCTTTTCCTCATTCTCCATTGTTTCTTACTATGCTTTAGCCTCCATTAAGGTGGCCTTTCTCCTTGTTAAGGTCCACAACTCCACTGCTCTCTTTTCTCATTCCCATCTGTCTCCTCAAAAAATTTACCGCTGTGTTCATTCCCCCTCTTTCTATTGCTTTCAATCTTCATCCCCTGGGCTCCTAACTTATTTCCCCCAAACAAACCTTGGTGTCCCCAGTCCTTAAAAAAAACTTTCATTTGACCCAGTCATTCCCTCAATCTATCATCCTATATCTCTCCTACCTTTCATAGCTAAACTAGAAATGGTCAGATACATGTATTTTTTTTTTTAGGCAATTGGGGTTAAGTGACTTGCCCAGGGTCATACAGCTAGTAAGTGTCAAGTGTTTGTTCTGAGGCCGTATTTGAACTCAGGGCTTCCTGACTTCAGGGCCGGTGCTGTATCCATGGAGCCAGTAGCTGCCCACTGATACATGTATTGCTTATATTTCTCCTTATTTCCTAGTTTCTTCAATAGAGGGAATCCCCTATTGAATGAACCCCCCACCATTCAAGTAAAAACACCTTCTCAAAGATTACCAATGATCTTTAAACTGCCATATCTAATTTTCTTATTTTTCAGTCCTTATTCTATTTGATTTCTCTGTACCTTTTGACACTGTCAATAGCTCTCAACTCCCAGACATTCTTCCATTGGTTTCTGTGACTATGTTCTCTATCAATTCTACCTCCAGTCTACTTTGCAGAACAGTTATCCACATCCTACACACTAACACTAGCATTCCACAATGAAGGTCTTGGACCCTTTCTTTTTCTCTACTGTTTCCTATCAGTTTCCATTCATTCAATTATCATCTCTATTCAGATAACTACTAAATCTATGTCTAATCTTACTCTCTTTCCTTATGTCCAGTCTAACATTATATAATAAATGTTGGACATTTTAGTTTGATGTCCCATAGTTGTTTCAAACTTAGTATATCCGAAAGAGAATACATTATATTCCCATTTTCCATGGGAAAGAAAAAAAAACTTTTTTCAAACTTTCCTTTTTCTATTGAGATCACCACCTTCTTCTATTCATGCTGTACTTCAGTATAAGTATCTGTAGAATGTTTGCAACAATAACAGTAGTTTGTTACTATATGGTTAATTATTTTCTATTTATCTTATACATAGCTTGCTCAACATGTATTTGTTTGCATGTGGTTTCTCCATTAGGTTCTATGTTCCTCGAGGGCAGGGAATTTTTTTGTGCCTCTTTTTGCCTCCCCAGCACTTAATACACCACTCAGAACGTAGTAGGCTCTTAACAAATGTTTGTTGATTGATTGATTGTGTTAATTATTTTTATATCTTAGGTATTAGACTTAGAAGAGATATTGATGCAAATTTCCCCCCCAATCTATAACTTCCCTTATTATACTAGCTGTGTTGATTCTGTTTGTGCAAAAACTTTTCAATTTCTTGTAATTGAAATTATCTACATTATCTTTTTGTAAGTGCCTCTATTCCTTGTTTCCTTAATAACGCTACCTATGAAATGTAGTTGACCTCATTCTCCTTCTTGTTCTCCTTTATTTTTTTTGGCATGTACTTTTCCAGTATTTACTCTTATGATACATAAAATTCTGAGTGTGGGAATTTTTCAGGGCAAATCTGAATACTGAATGCTAGATTGGGTCAAAGAAGGGACATTTCTAGCATATTCACAGGAAGATGCTACTGAACAATAAAGGTCCAGTTTTAAACAGGAGTTGGTACAATGTTCAGCTTTGCTTATGTATTAATGCAATCATATAAAGGTACATAGGTATATAGGTACATCTCTAATCTTACCTCACGCCATTAAAAACACCTCCTAAAGTACAGAAAAAAAGTAAAAAGAAAAACGGGATTTTCACGCTCCTGATCTGTCAAAAATATTTCCCTCCCTAAATGAACTATTAAGGAAATTTAAGGGGAAAATCTTTACCTTCTACAAACAAGACCGAGACTACCAGCCACCACCTCATCTGAAATTCCACACACAGCCTGACACTCACAAATTCGCAATTCAAAATTAATTGGTTTTTAGGCCATGCATTTCGGTCAGAATCGTCCAGACACTCCATTTCATGTGGTGAAAAGAAATTAAGTCAATTTTCTACTTGCTGGACTCTCGACTCTCATCTTGCTGTTTTTCTTTGCCACCCTTTCTGCTCGAGGGGAAAGGCAACCTTTAAAGGCATTCTCATTATTTCTCTGAGATGCTATTAAGTACTGTAAACATGTCCTGGATGAGTCCATGTCACAAAGTTTGTAAAGTGTTTATAGAATGAGAGCCAAAGTGAGATTAAATTTTTTAATAAAAAAAGAATGAACAAAGGAGGAAAACAGTCATATATATTAGGAAAAGCAACAGATTTGGATCAAGAAACATCAGTTTAAAATTCTAACTGCCACTTAATAACCTTGGCAAGTCACCTATCTGGAAACTCAGTTTCCTCATTTGTAAATGAGGGCACAAAACTACCAAGAATTCTAGGCTCTGTTAACTTATAGATAGATAATAGATAGATAGACAGACAGACAGACAGACAGACAGACATATAGATAGATAAATAGATAGATGGATGGATAGAATTTTGGATAGATGATAGATAGACCCATTCCAATATAATTGACATCCTTTTTAATCTGTTGTATTTTATGGATTTAAAAATATTCTTTTTTTTTCAGCCAAAGACAAGGTTTATTAGAACACCCATCATACTGGGCAGACTCTTAAGGAGTCTGAACATGGGTAAGCAGTGGATAGATTATAAGAATCTCAGCAGTGGCTAGATTTTAGGAATCTGAGCTAAAAATATTATTCCAAGAAGGGCTCCATAGGCTTCACCCAACTGCCAAAAACATCAAAGACCTGACACAAAAAATGTTTAAGAATCCCTGGACTAGATGTTCTCTAAGGTACCTTCTTGCCCTATTACCTATGATGTTATGATCAGACTGCCCCCCCGATAGGTTATGTTAATGAAAACATCTACAAGGCAGCTATCCTAACCTGCCCAATATTAATCACACAGCAAGATTAATTAACTTTTTTTAAATTCCTTAGGATTATGCTACAATAAAGTGACAAACTGTACAACCATTATTTGTTTCTTGGACAGTTGTTTCTTAAACTTGTGGTTTGTATTATCAGAGACTTCATAAAGTATCAAGAGCTAGAAGATATTTATCTAGTTCCCTCAGTAAACATGGAAGGTTAAGGCACAGAGAGGTTATATGTCTTGTCCATAGTCACAGAAGTAATAAGCAGCAGAACAAAGTTTTGGACCCAGGACCTCTGCCACTAAATCACATTACCTCACACTGCCTTATCCAGAGAGGTGTGATGGAAAATCAGAGTCGGCAGGTAGCAAACAACTACAGGACCATGGCAATGTGGAACTACAAAAACAGAGTGAACCAATTCTCTTTATCCCAAGCTCTAAAGTCCCCTGCTATTGTATGGAATGTTGTAGACATAACGCCCAAAGAGCTGTTTGCTTGCTTCCTTGTGATATGAATGATAGGGCCATTAAAACAAGAAAAAGGTTGTAAAGAACAACAAAAAAAAATGCTGACAATGGAAGTTACATGGAATGAAGACGTCAAAGAACCATTTATCTAAAACCAATTTCCTGGTCAACTAGATGAGTGGGGATGGTCCTGACCTAGCCTGGTCTCCTGTGAATTCTCTAGTAGCTTTATATGGGAGGAGGTGTTCTCTGGGTTTTCCATCTTGTCTTGTTTCTTGGTGAATAGAAGCCTTTTCCCACTCCAGGATACAGGAAAATGGAACATGAGTGGCCAGCAAGGAAATTAACAGGACTTACAAATTGCTTACTATGTGGCCAGAACTATGCTAAATGTTACAGATACAGAGAAAGGTAAAAAACGCAGACCCTGCCCTCAAGAAGCATACATTCTGCAGAGGGTTGACAACATATAACCATGTACATACAATATATAAGAGATTATATGGAAGATAATATGAAAGGAGAAAGGGTTAAGAGCTGAGATCTAGAAATGCCTCCTACAGAAAGTGGAATTTGAGCTAAGTCTTGAAGGAAGCCAGGAAAATTAAAAGGCCAATGTGAAGGACAGGAGTATTCCAGGCATGAGGGACAGACAGTACGAAGGAAGAGAGATGGAGGATGGAGTGTCTTGCCCAAAGAATTGGAAGTAGGTCAGTGTCACTGTCAGAGTGCATAAAGGTGAATCCAGTATTAGGACTAGAAAAGTAGGGATAGACCAGATTATAAAGGCCTTTAAAGCTAAACAGAGAATTTTGTTTTCAGTCCTGGAGGTAATAGAGTTGCCAGAGCTAATCGAGCAGGGGCATGACATGGTCAGTCCTACGTACCTTGGTATGGAAATAGAGAGAGACCTAAGGCAGGCAGATCAATTAGAAAGCTATTGCTATCTGCATCCAGAGAAAGAACTGATAAATATAAGTATGTATAGAATAGTTTTACACATTTATACCTATTTGTGTCTAATGATGGCCATCTCTGGTGGGGGGCAAACAGGGGGTAAGGGAAGAAGAAAAGAAATTTACATGATAGTTTTATTGTACATTTTAAAGGAATAGCAAGTTGTGCACAGTAGATTTGCAGTTGTATGTGCAATCATCTTTTTACTGTACTCTGTTATGGAAATGCTTGTTTTATTCCAAAAAATAAAAATAAAATTAAAAAAGAAAGCTATTGTTATAATCCAGGCAAGAGGTGATGAGGCTTTGAACTAGAGTGGTAGCCCCCTTCAAGACTCAAGTGAAGTGCTCTCTCCTTTAGAAACCTTTCCCAATGCCCTCAGCTGTTAGTGCACCTCTCTGTCCCTGGGTAGTTATTGTGTAAATAGTCTGTATTAACTTAATTGTGAACATGTTGTTTCTCCTAGTTGCACATAGACTCTTGAGGGCACAGACTGTCTCACCCTTGTACTGGTATCCCTAACAAAATGTATAGCAGCAGATGTAGGAGGAGCTTAATAAATGCTCATTGATTGAAGTCCAGTACTATACTCACAACCCTATGCTGTTGCTTTAGGTGCTACACACACATGATCTAATTTAACCCTTGAAACAAACCTGGGAAGTAAATGAGGTACTATAGGTGTTATTATTGACCAGTGATTATTGCAAATTAATATTAACATTAAGGGTATCATATTATCCCCAAATGTTGCTGTATTGTTAATTTTAACAATAGAGATATTGAATCACAGGTATTATATTATTACATAGGAATGGTTCTTAACATTTTTACATGTGTTTAATTGACATCTTTGGCAGTCTGGTGAAGTCTATGGAATTCTTCTCAGAATAATGTTTTATTAAAAGCCTAAAAGAAAATATAACTATTACAAAGGAAATGAGTTATTTTTAAAAATAGTTATATGTTAAAATAAGAATTTTAAAATACTTAAGTAATATTACATTTATTTAATAAATTAACAATTAAATCAATAATAAATATTTAAATAATTAATATTTCAGATATTATATATTTTAAAAATAAAAATAAATTCATGGACTTTCTGAAATCTAGCCTGAGGCCCCCTGAGGTCTATGGACTCCAGATTAAGAAGTTCTATAATAGAGGTATTCTACAGGTTATATAGGCATTATACAAGAACTCCTATGATTAGAGGTATTATACATCATTAGACTGTCAGCTTCCTTGACAGCAAGGACTGCTATTTGTCTCTCTTCATATTCTCAGTGCTTAGCACTATGCCTGGCACATTAAATAGATTTTTAATAAATGTTTGTTGACAAACTTTTGTCACAGTTGTTATAGTATTATTCTAGGGATAGAGGCTAGATCTGTGATATCACTAATATAGAAACCAAGGCTCAGCACTTTCTTTAACATGTATTGAGTTGCCTAGAGTATAAAGAAGTTAAATGACTTGTCCAGGGTCACATTGCCAACATATGTCAAAAGTAGGACTTGAGCCTAAGCCTCTCTGGCCTCAACACCAGCTCTCTATTCATTACACCATGCTGTGTCTCTCATTATAGGCAATAATGCAAGTATTGCTGTATCATAACTATTACTGTATTATTGCAGGTATATATTACTACAGATAATATTATCTGTGAATACTTCCTGCTCATAATTGCCATCTTGACCCAAACAATGAAAATCTGAGTGTGTGGGTGTGGCCATGACATTCAGTGGGAAACCACATTTCCTCCTTCATACATACCACTTCTATAGATGTCCAAGAGGAGAGATGAAATTAGGAGGAAGATGTATAGTCTCAAAGCAAATACTGTAACCTCCACAGGAAGACTGAATTTTGTTTCTGTCTGTCGCTTGATTGTTAGGCATTGAGAATTAATTAGCATGAGATTGATAAGATTATTAAGATTAATGCTGCTTGCTGGATCTCTGCAATTTTCAAATGGACTCAGGTCATGATTATCTATCTTGGAATTTTAACATAATTAGAACCTTTGTATGTCTGTGTACTTGTGGAAATGAGAAATTAAATGTAAGCTGGTGTGGCTTTTTGAAATTATTATAGGAGTGATGACCCCAGTTTTCATAAATACTAAGTCCTGTCTGTGGTTAACTAAAGGTTTCAGTGTGACCTTGGATCTTTATTATCTCTGAGAATGAATCCTTTATAGACTCCAGATGGAAAGTGTAAAATTAATAATCCCTGGTAGACTAACACCCATATGTTTTTCATCTACTCCAGAGATGCAATTTGTTTATGGTGACATTTATTTAAAGGAAATTATCATATAAATGAAGATACATTGCCGTTTCTGAGAATTTATAGAAACTAGAGCACTGAAAAGACTAAAGGAAGTATTTAATGCAGACATCCAAATTTAGCTAATGACCACTGTTTAAAGGACTCATAAGCTGTAAGAGTGTGTCTAAATTGTGAAAACAGTTCTTTAAAAAGACATGCTTTCATTTGTAATAGATGCTTGCATTTTCTTGGGGAAAAATAGGTTTAGACATTAAAATATCCACCTCAGAATTTAAAACATGTTTCTTTAATTTCTAAGTAATCATAATTCAGCTGTTTTTCAAAGAAGACATCCAGGTTCCATTTCCATGTTAGTCAAAGGAATTTTTCTTAGTGCTTGTCACCATTAGGTTACTTATTCTGGGATAAGAGCCAAATCCCAGGTCAAGCCTTGTAGTGTCCACATATTAGCTCCTTTTGAAACACATGAAATCAGCCTGTGATCGCCCCTATGTTCAGAAGCAGGGTCAGCTTGCATAGTGAGTAACTGAAAGTCAGTATGTTGGGGTCATTTGTTCCATTTCCCATCATCTTTTCCCATTAACAAACTAGTTATAAAACTAGGGCACAGGAATCTGTGTGCATCAAGGCTGCTGCCATGAATTTGTCTTGTAATCTTGGATACAAGTCAGTGAACTTCTTCTGAGCTTAACTTCTTTACCTGTAAATAGGAACTTTGGTCTGATCTAACTCAGAACCTGGCATTTCCTTCTCAAAACAGGCATAGCAATCAGAGAATCTCAAAGCTAGACAGGACCTCATAGACTGTTTACTCTCTTCATTTTATAGATAAAGAAACTGGGGCCCAGAAAAGTGAAGTAAGTGGGAAAGACAGGACTGGACCCCAGATCCCCTGACCTAGGCCTTCCAGGGCCCTTCCGCTATGCTATGTCGCTTCCACTTGGCACGCAGTAAGTCTTTGAAGAATTATGAGAAAGTTTCAGTGACAGTGCATTCCATTTCAATTTAATTCAACAAGAATTTATTTATTACCTATTAGCTACTAAAACCTGGGGATATAAAGACAAAAATGAAAATAGTCTATGCCCTAAGTTTACATTCCTGTGTTAGAAAAAACATGTACACAGAAAAGGAAATGCATTTGTAGGAATAGAGATCTATAAGGTATAAATATAAGGATATACATATAAATACGACATATAGACATACTCATAGATATATTTATATACAGATACAGATATACAGGTATTACATGAGTATGTGTTCAGATACATAACATATTGCTGTTCTTCAGTCATTCAGTAGTGTCCGACTCTACTTGACCCCTTGTTGTTTTGTTTTGCTGTTGTTTTGGTTTGGTTTGGTTTTTTTTTTTGCAAAGATTCTGAAATGGATTGCCATTTCCTTCTCCAATGTGTCCCCATTTTACAGATGACGAACATCAAGTGACTTGTCCAGGGTCACATAGCTAGTAAGTGTCTAAGGGCAAATTTGAATTCAGATCTTCCTGACTCCAGGCCTGATTCCCTATCCACTGCACTACCTATGTTGTCTACGTAACATATGAATGTGAAAATATTATGTTGTGAGGATAAAATGGGATAATATTTGTAAAGCAATTAGTACAATGCCTGGCACATAGTGAGCACTATATAAATGCTCATTCCCTTCCCTTTCTTCTACTTAAACATCCTTAGAAGTATGTGGCTATTGGACAACCCAAGGACCCTTACATTTCTTGAGTCATTGACCAAAGTTTTGAGTAGTTGTGCCTCCAGATGCCACTCCAGGACTGCCTCTCAAGACTTAGCTGAGCTTCTTATTTTGTGTCTTTTCTTCCATGACTCCTGTTATTTTAAGAAAAGAACCCAGCCAACTGAAAGCTCTAAGAAGTATTGAAGCTGTCTCTGTTGATGTTATCACTACAATAATCTCAGGACAATGCCTGGCACATAGTAGGTGCTTGTGTACTGACAGATTTATGGCTATCAGATTGGAAACATGAATAAAAGCACTTAGCTAAAGTATTCTCAAGAAAAAAATACATATGTACATATATAATGTTTTAATCATATATAATATATAATATATTATCATTACAAATATTATAATTATATATTATATATGATTGTCTATTATAATAATTACAAACATTATATATAATAGTATTATAATGATTAATATTATAATTACTAATAATATATAATAATATTATATGTATATATAAAATGTGTTAATCATTCCTAAAGAAGCACTTTGGCAGTGGACAGAATGCTGGGCTTGGAATTGGAAAGATCTGATTTGAAGCTGGCACCTGACCCGTACTAATTGTTTGATAATGTCACATAACCTCCCTGTGGTTACTTGTCTCTACCAAATCACTAAGATTTGTCTCCTAAGTTATGAAGAGATATAGATCCTTGATACAGCCCAACAATTCATATTAGATATGCCATGAATTGAACACTCAGTATAGTGTTTCATAAGTAGTAAACTCTGAATTCTTCATGAGTGGGTCATTCATTGCTTAGAGTCTACACCATAGACTTTAAGAGTGACTACGGGTTTCTACCTATCTCATAGAGCTGAATTGAACCTTGAGTTACCAATCACAGGGCCAATATATGTGAAGTGATCCTGGGGTAAGTGATCTGGCTGTTGGACTTTTTAAGGATTCCAATGGAATACTGTCCAAGTTTCTGCCAACTTTAGAAATAATCTGGGAGGGGCAGCTAGGTGGCGCAGGGGATAGAGCACCAGATCTGGAGTCAGGAGGACCTGAGTTCAAATTTGAACTCAGACACAACACTCACCAGCTGTGTGACTCTGGGCAAGTCACTTAACCTTGATTGCCTCACCAAAAAAATAAAATAAAACAAAAGTAAAAATTATAAAAAAAAAAGAATTTGGAACTCAAAACTAGAAAGAAAGAAAGAAAGAAAGAAAGAAAGAAAGAAAGAACCTGGGGATATGATTGCTTCACACTCAGTTTAGGATTTTGTCTTCATGAGTCTGACCATGAGCATACAAATAAGGTGTGTTTGGTGTGCCAGGGGAAATGCTAATTTCACAAAATCTGTTTCATTATTTAACATTGTATTTTAAAATTAATTTACTTGTTTTTAATTAAAAATCAAGTTTTAGTCTGTAGTTTGTTAGATGAATAAAGATAACATACTTTTTTATTTAATATCTAATAAATATTCTCCCTAAAATGTAAATAAATTCCCAAGGTATATACCCTAATGAAATATGTGGCACATTCCTATGTGCCTGAACAATCCTTCCTCACTATGTAGGCTATATGATTTGAGCTTTGACCTCATCCCTTGTTCTTATATGTCATTCCAGTGGAGTGTCTTTCTGTCTCACACTCCTAGGATGTAGCATCTCACATCTCTATAGAGTTTTAAGGTTGGTAAAACTCTTTCCTCATGACAACACAATAAAGTAAACAGTACAGATATTATAATCTTCCTTTCCCAGGGTGCTTGATGAAGCTTGAGATTTATTAAGCATGCTCTCCATTTCATCATCCATGTCACTGAGTTATTTTTTGAGTAATACTGGCTTCCCAATTCTCCTTCACTTTGTGTTGAGAATATTAATATTGATACTCAACGTCCTAGAAAACCAGAGAAAGTAAGAATCCAAGGGATCCTTTTAGATCCCTAGCTAGATTGTGAACAGCTCTGGTTTTGCCCCACAATGCTGACTCGAGATGGCACTGATAGCCTTGATTCGTACTTTGTAGGAATATTCTCCTTGCCTGGGTCGCTGAGGTCTCTGTGTCTTCCAAATGAGGTGGTATCTACTATGCCCAAAACTCAAGACAGCTTTTGTGTCATTTTCCCAGGGCACAAAAATTCATTGTTATGCGTTAAGTGCCTTTAATGTTACAGGATTTCAGTGTTAAGCACCATGCCTATACAGATATATATGGATGTATATAAAATCTCACAAGCATGTGTGTGTGTGTGTGTGTGTGTGTGTGTGTGTGCATGCTAACTTTAACATAAAGAAAGGGATTTTCCTACTTTTGCCCTAGGCCTTTGAAAAGACTACATTTCTAAGAAAAGTAGAAAGTAAATAAATATTGTCCCTGGCAAGCCTTTCCTAACATGTCATCAGCACTCAGGAAAAAAAAATGGTTGTTAAACTTTTATTCCACATGACCTAGAAAAGACTCCAGCTGCTGATCACATATCAGACCATGCTCTGGGCAATAAAGGACTTTCTAACCCACCTTTATTTGTTCTTAGTCCAAGATAAACATTTATCACTGGGTATATCGATTAACAGCATATCGCTTCCCTTATTACACTTTCACAAAGCAAGCAGTCTGCCTTCTGGGGGCCTGAATATTTGGTGGAGGTGGAGGGGAGGGAGCCCGCAACAGCTACCATACCCTGAAAAGACATAGGGGATAAAGAAAAAGTTGGGCACTTTCTACTGTCCAGTAAGAGACCAATCTTCTGCAGAGGCAGGCAGAACTTTTAATGGCTCAGTACAAGGACAGCTTCTGTCTTTCTTACTATGTAGCAGCAAGATGCAGGCCACTGCAAAGTCTACTGGGTAACGCATTGAAGGATGACCTGAAAAAAAATGTCTAAAAGAAGTTGAGAGTTTTTGCCTGTTGGTGCCATGTTGATGGCCACAACAAAATTGTCCGTTTGCTTGTGTTTTCATTAATGGAAACTCATATGCATACACACATACACACACACATACAAACAGAGAGAGAGAGAGATACACACACATCCCAGAGAAAAATAAACATTGCTGGTTTAATTTGCAATTTGCAGTGAGCATATTCAAATATAAATATGCTTCCATAATTTTGAAGTTTTTATTCTTCCTTCACCTCTTTCCCCAGTTCTTTCTTTCCTTTGAGAATCTTTTCAGACATTCCTAAAACACAGATCTGATCATAGCAGTCCTCTGCTCAAAGATTTCCAGTAGCTCCCTATTTCCTAGGACAAATTATGAAATATTTAACCTATCATTTAAGGACCTTAACAATCTAGCTCCCAATTACCTTTACAGTCATTTCATATTACTCTCCTTCCCGTACTCCATTAGAGTCAAATTGACCTGCCAGCTGTTTTCTGCACATGACTTGTATTCCTTGCCTTATTACATGTAGTCTTCTATATCTGGAATGCATACGCTCCTCACCTCCATCTGCTCAAGCCCCTAGGTTACTTAAAGTGAAGTTTGGCTTCCATCTTCTATTAGACCTTTACTGATTGCTGTTTCCCATCCCCCAATTGCAATGTTCTTTCTCCCTTGGAATTACTTTGTATCTACTTACTTGTGTATATACTCTGTTCCCCCAGAAGAACATAAACTCTTTGAAGTTAGATACTGTCTGCCTTTTGAAATAATAATAACAATAACTAACATTTATATACCACTTTAATATTCTCAAAGCACTTTACAAATAGCTCAACTTAATCATCACAATAATCTTGGGAGGTAGATGTTGCTATTGTCCCCATTTTACAGATGAGGAAACTAAGGCAAATAGGTTAGTGACTTGCCCAGAGTCACAAAGCTAGTGAGTGTCTGAGGCTGGATTTGAACTCAAGTTTTTTCTGACTCCATACCTAGCACTATATATACTGTACCACCTAGAAGCCTTTTCTGTCTATATTCCCAACAGCTAGCATAATGCCTGATAATTTAAATGTCATTCATTCTTTCATTCTTTCATTCATTCATTCATAGAATGGAATAAAATTCTGATTCTTACGGTTATGAAAATAACGTATACCTGCCATTTGATAATTCAATTCAACAAATTCAACAAAAGTTTGTGAATCTCCTTGACAGGATTTGCCCACTTCCATAGGAACAAACCAAGTTATTTATGCATGAAGGAAATGTTTGTTTTTAACTATCTATACAGAAAACCTTATATTTCTTTTTTTTTATCAATTTTGAATCAATTTATTTTCATTAATATTTAATTATTTTTTCTGATGTAATAAATCACTCTACCTTTCAACCTACACACATATATGCCATAGTTTTGCTTTGTTTAAGTTTTGAGGCTGAGAACTAAATGAATTTCTCAGAAGTCCATAGCTAATAACTGTCAGAAGTAGAATTTGAACATAAGTCTTCCTGACTCCAGAACCAGTATTGTACATGGTCAGGCAGTGTTGTATAGTGGATAGAGTGGAGCTTTGGAAAGAGCGGGATCCTGTCTTTCCCCTTATTGTATCACAGCCCTTTAGTATTATTCAACAAAGACAAAAATGCCTACTAATCAGTTGTTCATCTTGTTTTCAAAAAACAAAAAACACCCTCTGTTATCCAGAATTCTTAAGGAATCTGTGGCTAAATTTTCCAGATAGCACACATCTTTTCTCTTTAAACACCACTTTTTATTTTGAATTAAACATTCTTAAAACATTTCACATATTTTCTCATCTTTAAGAAAATAATAAACAACATAATTCAATTAAATTCATTTAGCAAATATCTATGAATTGTTTACTAACAATAAAGACAAAAAATGTAAGAACAACAAAAACAAAAACAAAAACTTTGTCTCTGCCTTGAAAGGGATCAGCTACTACATTGGGATACAACATGTAAATATGTAAGCAAGCAGAATATAATTTGAGGAAGGAGCACTAATTATGGGAGTAGGGGATAAGGAAAAGCTTCCTGAAAAAGAAAGTGGCATCTTAATTGAGTCTTGGAGGAGGTAGTCCCTTTATTTTATGATTCAAGATCACTGTTACAAATATCAAAGATAAGGGTGATATCATAAGCAAATTAGGGGAGCATGGAAATTTTTACCTGTGAGATTTATAGATAAGGGAAGAATTTATGACCAAACAAGAGATAGAGAGGATCATGAGAGATTAAAATGGCTAATTTCAATTACATTAAATTCAAAAGGGCTTGCACAAACAAAACCAATGCAACCAAGATTATAAGGAAAGCAGGAGAGTGGGCTAGAGGGGGATTTATAACAAGTTTCTCTAAGAAAAAAAGGCCTCATTTCTCATATATATAGGGAAGTGAGTCAAATTTATAAAAAAATAAGCACCATTCCCCCAACTGATAAATGGTCAAATAATATGAACAGTTTTCAAAAGAAGAAATCAAAGATATAGTTCTATGAAAAAAATCCTCCAAATAAGTATTGATTAGAGAAATGCTAATTAAAATAACTGAGAGAGGTAGCACAGTGGATAGAGTGCTGGGCCTGAAGTCAGAAAGACTCCTCTTCCTGAGTTCAAATCTGACCTCAGACACTTAACTAGCTGCGTGATTCTGAGCAAGTCACTTAACCCTCTTTGCCTCAGTTTCCTCAACTGTAAAATGAGCTGGAGAAGGAAATGGCAGATCATTCTAGTATCTTTGCTAAGAAAACCCAAATGGGGTCATGAAGAGTCAGGCATGACTGAAAAATGACTGAACAAACAACAAAAATCTACCACCTCACATCCAACAGATTGGCTAACATGACAGAAAAGGAAAAGGACAAATATTGGAGGGCATGTGAAAAAATGGGACATTAATGTACTGCTGGTGGAATTGTGAACTGTTTCAAACATTTTGGAGAGCAATTTGGAACTATGCCCAAAGGGTGTTAAAAGTGTGTATAACCTTTGACCCAGAAATACCACTACTAAATCTATATACCAAAGAGATCAAAGGAAAAGACCTATATGTACAAAAATATTTATAGCAGCTCTTTTTTGTGGTGACAAAGAATTAGAAATTGAGAGCATGCCTCTCAATTGGGGAATGGCTGAACAAGTTGTGGTATGTGATTGTGATGAAGTGCTATATTCCACTATAATAAATGACAAGCAGGAAGATTTTAGAAAACCTGAGAAGATTAATGTGAACTGATGCAAAGTGAAATAAGCATAATCAGAAAAACATCATACACAGCAACAGCAATATTGTAAGAATGCTCAGCTGTGAAAAACTTAGCTATTCTAATTAATGTAATGATCCAAGACATTTCTGAAAGACTCATGATGAAAAATGCTATCCACCTCTGGAGAGAGACTTGAGGAACTCTGAATACAGATTGAAGTATATACTTTTTCACTTTCTTTTTCTTTTCTTTCTTTCTTTTTTTTGGTGCCATGGCTAATACGGAAATGTGTTATATACGATTTTACCTGAATAACTGATATGATATTGCTTGCCTTCTCAATGAGTAAGGGAAGGGCAAAAGAGGGAATTTGAAACTCAAACAAAATTTAATGAATGTTAAAAATAAATACATAATACATTTATTTTAAAAATAAATATCAAAGATAGCTCTCACTGGAGGTTTTTAAGCAGAGACTAGATGACCACTTCCAGGTACATCACAGTGAGAGTTCCTTTCTAGAATGGGCTGATCCCTATGGCTGCTGAGGTCCTGTCCAGCTGTCAACCTCTCTGATTCTCTGATACTTATTTGATGTATCTAATTCAATTAAACTGAGGACCCACTAACTGATCACTTCCTTTGTGCAAGACACTTAGAGAAACATGAAAATAAATGACATGGTACATGTTCTGTAGGACCTTACCATCTAGAAGAGGAGGTATGGCCTTAAAATCATATAAGCTGACATATATACAGCACTTTTAGGCTTGTAAAGGATTTCACAGACATTTAATTTGATCCTTGAAACAGCCAAGACAGAGAGAGAAAGAGACACAGACAGACAAACAGACAGACAAAGAAAGAGAGAGACAGAGAGACAGAGACAGAGAGAATTAGCAGGATTAAGTAAACTGGTCATGATCCTACAACTAAGTATCAAAGGCAGCATTTGAACCCAGGTCTCTCCTGACTCCAAGTCCACTGCTGTTTCCACTGAATCACACTATCTTTCTAATCAGAATTTCAACACTGGGAAGAATATTAGAGATTTATTATTCCAAGGCCTTCATTTTCATTTCCCAAATGAGGATACAGAGAGTTAATGAGGCAAATTGACCTTTCTAAGGTCATGTAGGTATTTTGTAGCATAACTGACTGGCACTACAACCTCAGTTTCCTGACCCTTAATACCAGCTGAATAAACTTTCATGCATAGACTATGTGACAATTATTTTTTTAGGTTTAGGTGGAGGCAGGCTTTTTTTCCCTTTCTTTTATGTTTACTTACTTAGCTGAGGAATGAATTCTCTATATGTGAGGCTGCCAAATAAATAAGGAGTTGCTTTAACAAATTGTTGGCTTAAATTAGACCATCTGTTATTGTTGTTGTTATTTTTCTCATACTTGTTTTCCATACTGGTAAATATGTATGAGTACAGTCTTAACTTTTCATCTTTGGGAGAATCATTTTAAATGACAAGAGATCAGGGAGTGTGACTAAGCCCACGAGCAAAACATAAACAAAGGTTTTCTAGTTTAAGAGTGAAGAGCCTAACTGTCCTTATTAAATCAAGGTATGATTGCCCAATTTACATTTACACCAGCAATAGTTTAATTTATCGTTTTCCCACTAAACCATCTAAAGAATAATTTTTCCAAAGGATATTAAACATCATTCTGCTGTTTTGAATGTTAACAGCTCACATCTTTATAGCATCTCAAGGTTTTCTAATTCCTTTACATACATTATCTCATTTGATCATCATAGCATCTGTGAGGTTGGTGCTATTATTATCCCCATTTTATGGATAAGAAAACTGAGACTGAATGAGATTAAGTGACTTGACTAGTGTCACACTTCTACTAATAACCAATCAAGTAGGATTTAAACTAAAGGGATATCTTGAAGTCTATGCACTGAAGTTTATGACTGGATTTCTTCCCCTCAAAGGGAAATACTAGAACAGAAATTGGGATGAGTTTTTTCTTCTGCAAAGGAACCCATTGGGAAAACTACTCAATATTTTTTGGAATTCCTAATCAGGCGCTATCTTCAGAACCTTTGCAACTAGAGTTACAAGACCTAGGTTCAAATTTCAGCTCTTATGCTTATGAACCATGTGACCCTGTGTAAGTCATATGATTTCTTTGAGCCTCCTCAGTTTCTTCATCTGTAAAATTAGAAGATTGGACTCAATGATCCCTAAAATCCTTTCCATTTTTGTATACTACAATATTATAACTATCTTCAATAGCAGCAAATCTTTGTCCTCAAATAATGACTATGAATTTTGGAAATATTCAAAAGTTATTCAAGCTGAATCTGGTGAACCATATAGGTTATCAAGCTGGCTAAAACAGGATCTTATCCAAAAAAGGTAAGGTAAGTGACTGTGAAACAAGGAGATTAATGAGACAATTTCCCAGGGTCATCATTAAGAAAGTTTAATTGTAAAACTTACCATGTTGTAGAAATTTGAACTATCATTCTGGTTTGGCTCAGTCTAGGTCTAAACTAAAGGCTATTTCCCAAAAAGGAGTTCATGGGATAACAGATTTAGAACTAGGAGGAAGCTCAAAGATTATCTGGTCCAACCCCTTGATTTTACAGATAAGGAAACTAAGGTCTAGAGGGCCAAAGTAACTTGTCCAGCATCACACAGGTTATGAGGAACAAAACCAGGTCTTGAATCAAGGTCCTCTGATTTCAAGTTTAGCTCTTTTTACATTGCCCCAAGATTAACGGCTTTCAGCAATGGCCACTTTTGACTCAATTCCATATAGACTAGAATAAATATCTCTGGAATAAGTGTAGCACTCTAATGCAGCAATTTTGAAGGATACTACTCATTTGGATGGGCAAGATTCTTTAAAAAAAAAACCTATTGTATTTTGTTTGCGTCTGCTATATAGCATCAACTCTGGAGATTTTCCATTTAGGTTAGCTATCCCAGCAATTGTAGGCAGGCAATTTTTTCTCTGGTGCTGAAAATGCCCCCCAGTGAGGATCACAATTTGTCTGACTTCAGCTGAACCATCCTTTCTTTAGTACTTCACTTGCTTGGTCTCATTTGCCTTTATCCAGGTGTTCTTAATCTGTCTCATTTGAGTGATTTACATCCAAATCTCTCCCATTTTGTCCCTTCCCTCTTGTGCACATGATCTCATTTCAGCTAATGCAAGGGCATCAGTCACTTCCATCTCGGCCTATTTTAATGATATTTATCCATCATTGTACAGAGGAAAAAATTGGCTGTAGCTCAATAGAGAAAAAATAAATTGGCACTTATGGGTTCCAGGCATAATCTTGCTAAATACACAGATTTTAATTTTTCTGTATGTGAAATTTTTCCTCTTTGTCTGCTCTCTTCTCCTCCATAGCAATTTCCCTAAGTCTTGGTTCATCCCGATCTTGATGCTGAGTTCTTGTCAGCATTTGTCAGCTGCCTGCTGCAGCTGAACTGAGACCTCTTCCTGTGCATTCTAATCTTTTGACAATTCTCTCATTTCTGACCCTCAAGATGAACTCCATTTTAACTGAACCTGGAGGGTTTGCCTAAAGAAAATGTCATTAAAATCTATTTATTAGCATAAATACTTTTCTACCCTCCCCCAAAATAGGATTCAACTTGCCTTAACCTTTAATTTTTTTTTTTTTGTATATTTGGGTTTCCTATCTTCCCCAGGCTATAAGGACAGGGGCTACTTTTAGATCCAGCCCCACTCTGATGGGTGCAGGATCTTAGACCTACTCCATTTCTCACCTGGGCTAGCTCGTCCGTCCCTCCTTAGATAATCTGTTGGTTCCTTGTCCCAAGGGGACTACCATATTGATGTCAGACTTAGTACAGCTCAGAACTCCTAAGCTTTAGAGATGCATCAGCCTCAGCTCCCTCTGCCCACTCCCTGCCCCCAAACCAGGAGGTGAAATTATAGGTTTGAGCTACCATCCCTGGTTTAACTTTCCCATCCCCATCCATATGTGATTTTTATCAGTGTGAGGATCTCCTTCCAACAATCAGATTAGTGTATTAACTTACAGTCTTAGAGAGTGCCTGTGGCCTTCTCTCTTTTTGACTACCCACTAAGGCCTAGGCCATCCTATTCCTCAATTTGCCTCTTATAGCTTGAAGATTGTTTGTACTAGACTCCTGTTTTCATAGGGAATTGCCAGTGAGGGAAGTCCTCTAACTAATGCATATCATTTGCAGTTGATATCCTTAGAGCATTGCCTGAAGGCACTAGGAAATGGTGAGTTGGCCAGGGTCACACAGACAGTATGTGTCAGAGTCAGGACTTGAACCCAGGTCTTCCTGACTCCAAGGCTCACTTGTTATCCATTACAGCCTTTCTAGGCTTGAGGATAATAGTTGTACAATACTAGTACCTTAAATTCATGAAGGAAAGGAGGCAGAATGGAAGCATTTATACGGTACCTACTACGCGTGAGGCATTGTGCTAAGTGCTTTTTACAAATATTATATCATTTGATTCTCATAACAACTACGGGATGTAGGTGCTGTTATTATCTTCATTTTACAGTTGGGGAAACTGAAGGAAACAAATTAATCGACTTACCCAGGATCATGTAGCTAATAAGTGCCTGAGGCCAGAATTTTCCTCAAATCTTCCTGATTCCAGGCCAACTGCTGTGAAGAATTTAGAGCACAGATTTTCCAAATAAAAAATAAACTTCTGACAATGAATGTGGTGCATGAAAGAGCAACTTTCTGACAATTCCTAAGTATGTTGCTTTCCCATTTTGTGCCCAATCACCCTTTGACACAGGGTACTTCCTGCAAATTTATTTGCAAATTTAATATCCTCAGTAATTTTGGAAATCCAATAATATCATGTGAACTGTTTTTTCTTGCTAGAAAGCCCAGGGATAAAAAGAAAGCATTATTGATCAGTTTCCAGTTCACTTGTCCATGGAAGATAGTTTCCATATCTCAGGTTTTCAGATTGGCTCCACTCATTAATCTCCTGTAATATCTCCTTTGGCTGTGAGAGATTTGTGAATTTGGTCATCATCTTTGAAGTCTTCTGGGCAACAGGGAGGACACCCTCTCCATGGATTTGAAATAAGAATGGCAGAATTCAACCAGTTCAGTTGATTTTAGTTCAATCTCCATAGCCAGCCTATGGCCTGCTGTTCTTTGGGAGATGAGATTTTTCTTTGGACACAGGTGTATTAGAGCATCAATATGGAATGATAGATAAACATGGGATGAAATCTCTATAGTGACTAACCTCTCAAACCAGTAATAAAAACTGTCTCCATCTACACACTGGAAAGTTGCAGAATTTGGGATGGGTAGATCCATAAATCCCCAACAAACAACCACAATAGAAGGGAAGTAGCCTATATCCCATTTGGTGTCAAGCCATGCTGGAGCTTTTCCTTCTTCAAATAGCATCAACTGGGAAAAGACAGTAACACAACATAGCACAGCTGTGCTTGGGCTGGCTGGCATTCAGCAACTGAGAACTGCATCCAAGAAGGCTCTGCTCTGAGGTTGGCTTTTTTATTTTTTTTAATGAGAGATCCAGTAGAATGTCATATTTAAATATCAAACATCAATAATCATTGCAATGATATTGTTTGGATAAAATTTCTTTCCTATTGTAGCTAATTGCCTGAATATCTACAGACTGATATATTGACTATTTGTAGACATTCATGCTGTCCTCCTTTTATAACTTTATTTCATTTTCTGTTCATTTCCCATGTTTACTCAAAGCACCTTTATCATCTGGAGCTGATAGTCTCCACTTTATTGCCCTTGGTGTGATTGTGAACAGTTTAAGCACAGTACAATAATACACATATATAAATATTTGAACAGGGAAAGAAAGTCTGTCTGATTTGGGCTTGGAAAGGAATAAATTTAAACTAATAATACCACTAGAGGGACCTTGACTCTGAACTAGCTTTCTGGAGAGGTCAGACTCCTGCAAAGGACCTTACCAATTTACTCAAGCCGCCGGGAAAACAGATTAGGAACGGAGAAAGAGAATCACTGGATCATAGGACCATAGATTTAATGCTAGAAGGGTCCTACAGAGCATTCCTTTCAAACCTCCTTTTCTCTCGCCCTCCCAATTTACAGATAGGAAACTGAGGCCAGGAAAAGTGACTTGCTTGAGGTCACAAAGAGAATAAAGGAGCAGAGCCAGAATTTGCACGCAGGACCTTTGACTCCACATAGAACGCACTTTTCCTCTCAAGCTACAATCGTATTAGCAATCATATTTTTTTTTAAGTCATGACTTTCAGCCCTGTTCATGAAATATTCAGACCCCAAATGTGCAGACCACGGCTCCCTATCTTCTGTGCTCATGGCATGATTCTTGTGATTTGCTGGTGGGTTGGGCTTCAAAAAAAAAAAAGAAAACGCTGGGGGAGAGTAATTTAATTTTGACGCTAAAGACCTAAGCAATTTTAATTAGTTGATTTGCTCTTTACATTTGGCCACCAAATGCTGCTCTGGGTTCAAACAACCGTCTGTCTGTGCGACTCGTGTGTGTGTGTGTGTGTGTGTGTGTGTGTGTGTGTGTAGAGGCTTTTTTTGGTTAAGCACCTCATGTGAATAGTTGAAAACCGACAGCAGAAAAAGACACTGGATGTAGAAAGTAAGATCTCCAGGAAGCAAAAAATGGAGGCAAACAGAGCAGCTAATTTCGCCAAGCATAGCTGGTGCTGTTTGTGGTTGTCCCTGACAGCGCTGCTGACTCTGAAGCACCTGTGTTTGCTCACTAGCTTTCCCCAATCTGCTAGAAAATGGCCCGAGCTGTCACATGGCAGCCAGATAGTCCGAGCACCATGGGAATACAAAAGCCGGAGCTTTTAGCCTAGTTAATCATTAATGCGCCTTTTCTTTGTCCCATTCAGGAGTGCTGACAAGCGCTTTGATATTTCATATTTGCCATCAGGTCCGTTGCAGCCATAAGCAGGTACTGATGAACACATGGGCCCAAGCTCTCGGCTTTCCGGGCCAGCATGGGGGGCCACGTGGGGCTTGCCGATTTCATTTCCACCTGCCTTCAATTTACCCTTTGGCGCACTACCCCCACCCCCACACACCCCAGCTCTCCCACTCCCATAGCCACACTCCCACCCTCTTGTCTTTCCATTTAGGCACGCAGCTATAATTCCCCCCACCTACTTTACATATTATCTTCATGGGCTGGGGCTAACAACTTTCTGGCCCTGGTGTAGGAAAGGCGCATGATTATGAAAAGTCAATATCCTCCTCCTCCCCACCATAGTGTTATCTTTCTCCCAAACCAGAAAAGTGACCTATAGCTATTCCAGATGAAAAAGTGCAGTTTCTTTTTCTTTCTTTCTTTTTTTTTTTCTCTTTCAGTTGAACGCGGAATAGCCTCTTTTACCCTGTGACTTAGTATGGGGTGTGGTCGTTTGCGGGGCTTTCTTATCCAAAAGTCTAATCCCGGGGTCTCATATGGAGTGTTCTGCTCTTTCTACCCTCAGCAAATAAAATGCAGGTGTCCCCTGCCAGTTTTGTATGGAAAATCACAGCTGAACCGCCTTAACAGTGGGGAGCTCCTGTGTAAATATGACTTGAGTTAGGGTAAATGAGAGCCACATTAAAACCTCCTTGCTACCTACTTTTTTTTTTAATTAGCCTTCATCAAATCCCAAATCTCATTGTACATCCTAGCCCCATAGTCACTGACCCAAATAATCTGAGCTCTCACTGCCTCGGTTCTTGCCCTTTTGCCTACAGGTAAAGCCAATGGTTTTGGATGGGGGATGCCAAACTAGGGCTCCCCTCCTACCTCCCCCCTCCCTTCAAAATATATAAAACTGCTGGGTTGACGTCAAGCTGATGATATTTCAGCCTTCTGAGAAGAGATACAAACAAGCAGGTACACTGTGCATCCTCAAAACTTGGCCTAGACTGGCAGCACAAGGCACTTTAAAGTTTGGAACAGTGTAGGCAGTAAAACATTTTCTAGAGACTGAACAAGTTTGTCTCAGCTTTCTCAGTGGGCATTGACAAGTGGCCTCCAGAACCTGAGAGTCTTGTGTTATACATATCATAGTTGTCCACAAAGATGCTAAATTAGAAACCTACTAGATTTCTTGTACTTGCCTGTCACTTTTCTAAAGAGACAAAAGGCTTTTAGGGAGTTTATTTAATTGATCTTCACCACATCCTAGTCCCCACACCATACCAGGAGTTTGGCAAATTGTTAATATACTTAGATTTTATTTTATTTTTAAAAAATGAGGAAGTGACAACACCTTGGCCTGCCCAAGGTTGACAAGCAAATCCAGGTAGGATTAGATCCAGTAGGTGCTTTATAAAGATTTGACATGAATTGACCAGTACTCTAGCCCCAGGAAAGACCTGAAACTATGTAGGGACTGCTTCAGGCCTAGGAAAGAGTTACTCTATTTACTTACATATTCAAACCAATCCAGCAAGATTTACTAAGGATCCAGTATGTGCCATGCACCAGACCGGGTGCTAGGGGTACAAAGACAAAATTGAAACTAGCCTAGAGCCTAAGGAGTTTGCAATCTCTGAGAAGAAAACAACATATAGACAGGTAAATAAATATAAATTATATGCAAAGAAATTGGTGGGGTGTCAAGAGTGCCAAGAAGTAAGATTATTAAGCATGTCTTCCCATAGGAAGAGGTCCTAGATCAGAGTCTTAAAAGGACATTGGGATTCCTCAAGTCAGAAGTGAAGAGGGCAAGTATTCTAAGTCTGTTCAAAGAAAAAGCTGAAGGTAGAGAGATAATGGAATCTAATTTTAGGGAGGGAATTGAGCCTCTTTGTGACTAGTTACTTGTACAATAAGTAATGATAATAAGTGAAATTTACAAGGTTCTACCTAATTTTGTTGATCCTCAGAACAATCTACGAGGTTAAGTGCTACATGTATTGTTTCCCCCATTCTGCAGATGAAAAAAACCAAGGGTTAGAGGGTATAAGTAACTTGCTACTGTCATTGAGCTATTAAGTGTCTGATGTGAGCCCAAATCCCTTAGCCAAGAATTTACTGAGTACCACTATGCTCTAAGAACTGTTCTAAGCAATAGAGGACCAAGTGAGGTAGTTACAAAGATCAAGAACATATCTGGGCACTCAGGGAATTTACAATCTAAGAGGAAAGATAAGATACACATAGCTCTAGTATAAGGCAGTTTGGCATCATCCTACTATATCTGTTAAATGAAGAAGGGCATCCATTCCTATCTCACGTAGGGCTTAGGTGAATCTGTGATTTGGAAGTGCCTTGTGATATCTAGCTGAAAAAAAGGCTACAAAAGGGCAAAAGTTAGTCATTTCAGAAAGAATTGACGTCACAGTGTGGGAGGATTACAATCCAAATAATGTTATCAGTTCCAACAAAATGCACAGGACATTTAGGCTCATCAGCCTTCATGGAAATTCTCTTTTTTTAACACTGGCTATTTATTGGGGTGATAAATACGCTAGACCACACATTAAATCTGATTATTTGCCTCTAATTATTTTAAGTAAGACACAGGTCACTCTACTATTCTACAGGGAAGCATGTTATGCTTCTTCTCGAATTAATAGATGGTCTTAACAGCCTGGGGCTTTCTAATGGAGGACAAGGATTTGGTGGAGGAGGGGTTACATTTAAATGATATATTAGTTAAACATATACTAAAAAACTCATGCACAACTTGGGCTTTGGAGAAGAATAGAAACTTCACTGGTAAATGGTAAATAGAAATAAATAACGATCAACAACCTGAATAAGTTGTATCTGATGAACAAATGGACATATTTACTTTCCAAATTTCATTTCATTTCTGTTTTAAGAGCTTATTAGTTCAGGATCACAGATTTAGAAAAGGAAGATACTTTAGATGCCATCTAGATCTAATCCATCTCTTTATTTTACAAAGAAACTGAGGGCCAGCAACTGAGTTACCCAAAAATACGCAGGTAATAAGTAGCAAAGACAATATTTGAACCCAGGTGCTATGATACTAAATGTAGCACTCTTGCCAGGGATTCGTGACTATTTAACTAATTCATGACTGATTTAAAACATGACAAAACCTGGTTCTTTGTGAAGTGTATTGGTGTTTATTCTGGGGAGATGAAGAAAGGAAAAAGGCATTAGAAAAGGACTTCAGTGTAGATTACTGGAGGAAAAGGGAAAAAATGTTTCAGGAGCCAAATACAGGAGGAATTTTTCTTGACCCTACCTTAGGTTAGCAGGGTACTTAGAAAGGTCAATCAAGGTAAAGAGATCCCAAGAGAAAAAACATTTGTTTGTGGATACATGGAGAATGCACACTCTAGAAAATTATATCTACACAATTTCCTGGTGTAACTTGTATTCAGGATTTTCCCATAATTCATCTTTCAGTCCTTAGGGAACAACTATTGATATTTCTAAATATGAATATTTTAAATATTAAAATAAGTGCTTAATTAAAGCCTGTTGAGTGAATAAATCCTAGCAACCAAACCCCACCACCATCTCCTTGAATTAGATATAGTTGATTACGTATATTTCATCACGTAAGAGCCTAAAATAGGTAAATGGACAATTTGAGCTGAAAGGAATTCAAGAGATCATCAATTCTAACCTCAACCTAACAAGTAAATCTACACTACAGTATCCCTGAAATGTAGTCATTCAGCTTATGCCTGAACACTTTCATTTATGGGGAATTAGTATAGGAAACAACTTCTTGTCCTTTTTTCCAGAACAGAAAACTTTTCTTCTTCCCTTGTCTCCAGTTAGCTCCTGACCACTAAAGTACATTAAAAATTAAGAAAACTCTTCTACTAATAAATAAGCATTAGAAAATCACTTGGTTTCTCCATATTAACATCAATATGACAATGGGTAACCCATTGAAAACTGAAAATATCAAATCTAGGCTCTACTATTTATTACTATTTATGAGCATGAACAAGTCACTTAAATATTCTGGGCCTCAATTTCCTTAAAGGTAAAATGAGAATATTGTAATACATAAACACTAAAGTCTATAACAGCTTTATAAATTATGACTTATTATTAAATTTTTTATTAGTCAATGTAGTACCCCCCCCAAAAAAACTTGATCATTTCTGAGGGTTGTAGGTATAGGAAAAGTCTTTTTCCCAACTGTAAAATGGAGATAATAATTTCTCTTCTTTATTTCCCTAGAGGGTATTGTAAAGATAGATTAGAAATATTCTACATGTTGTTTGCTGGCGATAATGCACTAAAAATTCTATTAAAGGGCTACTGAAGAAAGGGTCAAAATTAATTAAATTAATATAATTCTTAGAATATTAAATCACAGTTCTAAAGGACTGATGGGTCAAAGAACAAATTATAGAAATAATTTAATCAAAGGAAATAAGGAGGCAACATAGAAAAATTTGTGTAATGAAGTCCAAGCAGTCCTTGGAATAAGTTTATGTCTTTAAATACTTTCCAAAATAAATCCCCATCCTCTATCCACTTTGCCACCTAGCTGCTCCTCCAAAAGATAACCTTAAGAATAACAACAACAAAATAAAATAAAATTCATCTGGATGAGCAAAAGATCAAGAAGCCTACCTTAAATACCTACTACTACTGTTGCTGTCTCAGCCACCCCGTAGGTGGCAAATAGAGCACCTGGCCTGAAGTCAGAAAGACTCATTTTCCTGAGTTCAAATCTGACTTCAGACACTTATTAGCTGGATGACCCTGGACAAGTCACTTGGCCTCTGTTTGACTCAATTTCTCATCTTTAACATACATATACCAATAGTACCTACCTCCCAGGGTTATTATGAAGATAAATGAGATAATATAGAAGTAATTGTTGTTCAGTTATGTTCCACTCTTTATGATTCCATTTGGGGTTTTCTTGGCAGAGATACTGCAGTGGTTTGCCATTTCATTCTCAAGCTCATTTTACAGATGAGGAAACTGAGGCAAACAGGGTTAAGTGACTTGCAGAGGGTCACTCTAGTAAACTAGCTAGTAAACACGTGACTCTAGATACATACTCAGGAAGATGAGTCTTTCTGAGTCCAGGCTTGGTGCTCTATCCACTGCTCCACCTTAGTTAACAGTAGTAGCAGAAGTTATTAGTTTAGTTATAATCACTCCAATTTCCCAGTTAGAAAAATTCCTAACATTTAGGCAAAAGTTGGACTCTATATTTAACTTTATATATTTATATCTATCCCTAGTTAACCTCTGGCATCTTCGGTTGAAGCAAAATTTAGTTTACTGAAAAGGTTTAAATAATTGAACAGCAGATTATAGGATGGGATCTGTGGATAAACAGATACAAGAGCCAAGCAGGAAAGAGCCAACCTTTTCTTGGGACTTCCCCTAGTCTGGGGCTTCTGTTATGATGTGCCTAGGGAGCCAGTGACCCGCTTTGATATCTACCTCTCTTCTATGGCCCAGTATTACCTTACTCCTCAAAAATATGCTTGAAAAGTCACAAACTCCAATTTCTCTGATTCATTTCCCTTCTCAATTTAGCTGATAATTTGTTGACAATCCCTAGAGTTGTGGATGCTGCTAGGTGGCACAAGGAATAGAGAGCTGGCCCTGGAGTCAGGAAGACCTGGATTCAAATTCAAACTCAGACTCTAGCTGTGTGAACCTTGGCAAGTCATTTAATGCTGTTTGCTTCCTTTCCTCATCCGTAAAATCAGCTAGAGAAGAAAATGACAAACCATTGAAGCATCTTTGCCAAGAAAACCCCAAGTGGTGTCAAAAAGAGTCAGATAGACTGAACAACAATAGAGGTGTGGACATGTTTCCCAATCTATTAGGACATATTTCCTATCTGGTGTCATTCACTTCACAGAAAGACTTTCAAGACTTTCTAAGACAGTCTAAAGTCCTGTAATTGATTGAGACATGTTCTTGCCTAGTAAGGTATCCAATGATATGGGGTAGTTTCAACACTAAAGAGGGTTTCAACCTTAAAGAAAAGGAATGGTTTCAGAAACATGGGAAGAGTTGTGTAAACTGAATCAGTATATGAACAGAGCCAGGAGAACCCTTTATACAATAATAATAATGTAAAAATAAATTAAAAGATACATTTGAAAGATTGAATAACTCTGAACAATATAATGGTCACCCCATAGTTCCATACTGAGCATCAGTAATGAAGTATACTACCTGAAGCCTGATAAAGAAGTGACAGATTCAAGATACATGATGTCAGGCATACATTTTGGGGTCACAGCCATCGTGGAGATTTGTCTTGCATGGTTGTACACATCATTTGCTACAGTGGTTTTACTCTTCTTCCCCTCACCCCTTTCATGTAGTGGGAGACTGGGGAGAATGGGGTAGAGAGAAAGAAAGGGTTTTTAAAAAGAAAAAGACAGTTTCAGGAAAACCAGAAAGAATTGGTCATTTCTCTCCAGACTTCCTGTACTATGTCCCATTTCATCATCCTGAAGCCTCCTTCTAGCTCTGGAATACATACAGTGAAAGTACCATTTGCATCCCAGTTCTCCCTCTCTCTGTCTCTGTCTTTCTCTGTCTCTGTGTGTGTGTGTCTCTCTCTGTGTCTCTCTTTCTGTCTCTCTCTGTCTCTCTCTATCTCTGTCTCTCTTTCTCTTTCTCTCTCTGATTGGATGACTCCTCTCAGACTTCCATTTCAGGAGGGCTCCCAGGAAAGCCATGCCCCATTCCTCTTCAAGCTGCACTCAATATTATAGAAATTCACTGTTTCATGTATGATCCTTCCCTGCTGATCATGCTCACTTTATTTGGTATTTGTTAAGTTCAGAATTTTAAAATTCGAGAAATAAAAGAATAGGTATTTTATCAGTTACTGATGATGAAACACTTTGAACACCTCCAAGAAACACCTGTCTTGGGTTGATGGCCTGATCTTCCACAGCTAGCTGTCTCCAACCCCAATATCAAGATGCCAGAGTTCAGTCTGCTATTACAGGAAGTGTCCCAATGGTGGTGACTCCAAGGTTCCGCTCCACATCTCTTGTTGGAACGTTCCTTTCTTGGTGCATTTGGATAATCTGATGGGCATCATGCCTGAGGGCCCTCCCACTTTCAGCAGCTGCCCTTCTAAGTTTACTTTCTTCCTCTTGGCTTACAATATGAGTGGTGTGATTAGGCAAAAGGGTTGGCTGCTTGCATCCACCTGCATGAAGTGGCTCCCTTCTGGTTAGACTATCTTTTCCCTGCACTAGGATCACTAGGGGGTCTGCTGGGTGCTTTGCAGATGTTGTTCTAATGCTGTTTTCACATGCAAAGTTTATTTTATTTTTTTCATTTTTTATCACTGGCTTCATGGAGCAGCTGCTCAATGGGCTCCTTCCTTCCTAGTAACACATTTCCTCTGCAAACAACAGCTTGCATCTGGTGCTGCCCTCAGATTTTTTTCCTTCTCCTCCCCTCCCCCAATATCTTCTTTTCTTGCCAATGGCCTTCCCTGGAGAGAAGGAGAGGCAATGAGGCTGAGGGTACTGTTCTAGTGATGGCCAAGTCTTACAGCTTAATTGAAGCTCAACTATGACCAGACTATATGGGGTTTGAGGGAACGTTCCAGATAAACAAGCACTAGCTCCTCCTACCTCTCCACCTGATTCAGGAGTCAGGGTAACTGAGAACAATCTCAGGTAGTGCATAAACCAAGAAGAATCAGGACAGTGACAAATGGAACAAGAATTCACAAACGTGTTTCTGCTCAGGTAGCCTCCATTTCACTTGACCCTGCTGGGTCTTCCTTCTCAGCCAGGAAAGGTTTTCAACTTGATGAACTGAGATTCCTTTTTATACTATCATAAAACCAGAGAAATTCCCCAATTAAAAGGCAACCTAGTGCAACCTCCTTGTTTCCTGATGAGGAAACTGACAGCCAGGGAAGTTATGTGGCTTACCAAATATCAAAGTTTTCATTCAGCTGAGGTTAACTAGGACCCAGATTTCTTGCCTCCCATCCCAGTGCTCCTTTAGTCTCCCTACTTTTGTGGCCTTGATGTTGTCTTTAAGAAAATCACCTATCTCATTTGGGGGGTCCTCTTCTTCTAATTCCCAGCAAGCCACTATGAAGGACAGCAGAAATTACATCTCTGATATCATACCACTCACTCCCAGAATTAATGTCAGCCATACTTGGGCAGAATAAACAATTTCCATATGATATGATTTAAAAGGAACCTTACTAAAAAACCATCACCTGCCCAGGTGCTAGAGTGACTGTGGTTAAAACCATTAGGGATTCCTTCCTTTGGAATTAAAAATTACCCTCTCCAGGTGTCCTATCTTCAAATGAATAAAATGCTTATAAAAAATCAAACATTAAGTTCTTATCAGTCACTAAGGCTTTAGTTGGAATGGGTTTATCAGATACATTTTTCTTTGATAAAAGGGAACAAGGTGAACTTAGAGTCCTGGGCACCTGGAGTAGGAAGGGTTACTTAGTGGAAAAGAACTAAGAAATAGGCATTGGAAGTAGAGCTGAAAATGTGGTATGTCACTAAAGGCAGACCACTTGCTTCACAGTTTTGTCCAAAGCCAGCCCAGTTTATCTTATTGTCTCGTGAATTCACTTTCAGCTTCAATAACCATTAGGAAGTATGCATCCTTCTATTCTTCTTTGCAGTATTGAGTACCATTGAACATCCTCTCCTCCTACATACTCTTCTCCCAGGGTCATTATGACATTATTCTCTCCTGATTCTTTTCTTACCTGTCTGGCTCTTTCTTCTTAGTATACTTTGCAAGATCAATGTTCATGTACTGGCAAAAAATGTTTTCAGGGTGGAACCTGCAGCCTCAAGGCCACAAGTTCCTCAGCCCGCAGGGCTTCCTCCTGGGCCCTCTTTTACACTCGTTCTTGGTGATATTTTTAGCTTCCGTGGATCCAACTATGATCTCCTACATCTACATATCTAACATATTTAACAGAGAAAAAGTGTACCATTGATTCCTACTCTCCCCAAAGGTCTAAAAGTCAGGTCAGGAATTAGTGGAAAGTCTAAAGTTGTAGAGATTTTTTACATGTCTTTTAGATGGTACGTTTCCAAGACTGTGCCAATACAACATCAAAGTAACATGTTGAAAAATAAAAAATTCAATTAGACTAATCCACTGGGTCTTATGTTAGCCAGAATATATATTTGGTTAATTAAATTCAGCAGTTTATTTTGTTGAGTTGATTAATCAATTCAGCTACAGAATTGCAAGATCTCATAGGTGGAAGGAACCTCAGAGACCAATAAGTCTAACAGGTACCAAAAGAAAAATTCTTCTTTGTCACCAGGCTGTATGTGGTAATGTGGTAATCCAACCTCAACTTAAACACTTTCAGTGAGGAAGTACGTACTACTCAGTGAAGCAGTCAATTCCTCTTTGAGTTAACTCTCATTGTTAGAAATTTTTTGGGTCATTTTAATTATTTTTTAGTATTCTTTTTATTTATTATTTATTTTTAACATTCTTTTCTTCTCAAATTTTGAGTTCCAAATTCTTTCTACCTTCCCATACCTCCACCTCCCACTGAGAAGGCAAAAAATATACCCACTATACATGTGAAATCATGGAAAACATGTTTCAATATTACCCATGTCTCTGGAAAAAAAAAAAGAAATAAAATTGTGCTTCAGTTTGCACTCAGAGATCATCAGTTCTCTCTCTGGAAGTGGATAGCATTTTTATTTCATCCAAGAGTCCTTGGGAATTGTCTTGGATCGCTGTGTGGATCAGGTCATTCTCAGCTGATCATCATTACAACATTGCTGTTACTGTGCACAGAGATCTCCTGGTTCTTCTCACTTCACTTTGCATCAGTTCATATAGGTCTTGGCATATTGTTTTCTGAAACCACCCCCTTATCATTTCTTATAGCATAATAGTACTCCATCACAATCATATGCCACAACTTGTTTAGCTATTCCCCAACTGATGAACATGCCCTCAATTTCCAGACACCACAAAATAACTGCTATAAATATTTTTGCACATATAGGTCCTTTTCTTTTTTTTCCTTTGATCTTTTTGGAGTATAGACCTAATATTGGTATTGCTGGATCAAAGAGTATGCAGAGTTTTATAGCCTTGTGGATGTAGTTCCACATTGTTCTTCAAAAGAGTTGGATAAGTTCACTACTCCATCAGCAGTTCATTAATGTAACTATATTCCCTCATCTTCTCCAGTGTTTGTTATTTCTGTTGTGAGTTGGTACCTCAGAGTTGTTTTAATTTGCCTTTCTCTAATCAATACTGATTTTGAGCATTTTTTCATGTGACTACAGATAGCTTTGATTTCTTTTTCTCAAAGCTTCCTGTTAATATTCTTTGACCATTTATCAATTGGGGAATGCCTTTTAGTTTTATAAATTTTATAAACTTGACTCAGTCCCCTATATATTTGAGAAATGTGGACTTTATCAAAGAAACTTGCCATAAAATTAATTTTATATTACTTTATTATCTATGGTGTCTTTTAACAAAATGGAATTTCCCTGATTGTCTTTTTTTCAGTTTGGTCAATTTTTGTTTTTGTTTTGTCTGAGATTATGATTACCACCTCTGTCCTCTTCATTTCATCTGAAGCATAACAGGCTATGCTCCAGCCATTCATTTCAACTCCGAGTGTGCCTTTCCTTAGTGTGTCTCTGGGCATAGTATATTGTTGGATTCTGGTTTCTAATTTATTTTGCTATCCCTGTCCATTCTATGGGTTAGCTCATCCCATTCACATTCACAGTTATTATTAGTAGCTGTGCATTTCCCTCCATCCCATTTTCCTCTATTTATTCTTTTCTATCTTTTTGTTTTATCCAGTCCCACCTCAAAAGTCTGTCTTGCTTCAAATTACTACCTTACTAAATCCAACCAGCAAGATGGTACAGTGGATAGAACTCCGGCCTTGGAGTCAGGAGGACCTGAGTTCAAATCCAGCCTCAGATATGTGATACTTACATTTACTAGCTGTGTGACCTTGGGCAAGTCACTTAACCCCAATTGCCTCACCAGAAAGCAAAAAAAAGAAAAAAATGAATGAATAAATAAATAAATAAATAATAGATTGTCATTCCTCCAACCATATCCCCTTCCTCTCCTATCTCCCTATTGTGTAAGATAGATTTATATACCAGACTAAATATGTATTTATATTCTTCCCTCTTTGAACTAATTTTGATGAGAGTAAGGTTTAAGTATTGCCCACCACCACCACCCCATTTTTCTTCCATTATAAAAGCTCTTACTTTTAGACAATGTGGCCCATTCTACCTTTTCCTCCCCAATTCCCTCAGTTCATACCTCTTTCTCACCCTACGTTATTTTTTTAGAGATCATTCCAATATAAATGACTCACACCTATGACCATCTATCTAAGCAGACTCCAAACTGTCTTAATAATATAAAGTTCTTAAGAATTGCATGTATCATCTTCCTATATAGGAATATAAACAAACTCCATTGAGTCATGTTTATCTTTTTATGCTTCTGTTGAGTCTTCTGTTTGAATATTAAATTTTCTATTTAGCTCTAGTGTTTTCATTAGGAGTACTTGGAAGTCCTTTATTCCATTAAATATTATTTTTCCTTGAAAGTTATGCTCAGAGAAGTTGGAACTCAAAGTTTTAAAAATGAATTTTTAAAACTGCTTTTATGTGAAACTGGGGAAAAATATATTACTAAATAAAATAAAAAGTAAATAAAATAAATAAGAAAATAAAATAAAAATAAAAATAAAATAAAAAAGAAAGATTATGCTCAGTTTTGCTAGGTAGGTTATCCTCAGTTGTAATCTGAGTTCCTTTGCCTTTGGGGATATCATAATCCAAGCCCCCCATTCTTTTAACATGGTTGCTGCTAAATCTTCTGTGATTCTGACTGTGAGTCCTTGATATTTGATTTTTTTTCTTTCTGGGTACTTGCAATATTTTGTCCTTGACCTGACAGCTCTGGAATTCGGTTATAATAGTCCTGGGCATTTTAACTTTAGAATCTTTTTCAAGAGATGATGGGTAGATCCTTTCCATTTCTATTTTTCCCTTTGTATCTAAGATATCAGGGCAGCTTTCTTTGATAATTTTTTTAAATATGATGTTTAGGTTCTTTTTTTATCATGGTTTTCGGCTAGTCCAATAATGGCTAAATTATCTCTCCTCAATCTATTTTCCAGGTCAGTTGTTTTTCTAATGAAGTGTTTTACATTTTCTACTACTTTTTCATTCTTTTCACTTTTTTTTGTTGTATCTTGATGTCCCGTGGATTCATTAGCTTCTGTTTGCCCAATTCTAATATTTAAGGAAATATTTTCTTCAATATGCTTTTGTACTTCTTTTTCCATTTGGCCTATTCTGCTTTTAAAGGAGTTCTTTTCTTCCATGAATTTAGTTTATGTGCCTCTTTTACCATTAGGTCAATTCTGTTTTTTTAAGCTGTTATTTTCTTCAGTATTTTTGTGCTTCTTTTACCAGGCTGTTAATTCTCTTTTTGTACGCCTTCCTTTTCCAAATTTTTTTCTTCTACCACTCTTATGTTTTTTCTTTAATTTTTCAAGGATTTTTTTTTGCTGTCTTTACCTCCAATTAGCATTTACTTTGAGGTTTTGTTTGTAGCTATTTTCATAATGTCATCTTCTTATAAAATTATGTCTTGGTCTTCCCTGTCACCACAGTAGCTTTTTATGGTCAAGTTCTTTTATTTGTTGTTATTCTTTGCTCATTTTCCTAGCCTATTTTTTCTTCATTTTTATTTTTATGCTCAAGCTGGGCTCTGCTCACCTGGGGTTGGGGAAGTATTGTGCCAAGCTTCAGACTTCTTTGTGTTGTTGTTTTAAGAGCTAGTTCTGAGGTTTTGCAAGTTTTCCATACTTCTAAGTTGTGTGTTGGGAAGGGAAAGGTGTCATCACTGCTCTCTTGGTCTCGACTCTAGTCTTTACCCAGGAAGGGCTCCTGATCCCCTGCATCCACAAGTACTAATGCTCCTCCAGGCTCTGGAACTGTGACCAGGGCCCCTGCTTCTTTACTACTAATACCAAGTGTCCCTCTCCACCCTGGAACTGTGACCCTGAACTGTTTATGCGCAATAGAGTTGCCAATCAGCGCTCAGTTGCACTCAGTGCCAGCAAAGGGTCTGCTATAATCTCTTTCTGACATGTTTTCCTAAGTCCTAACCATCTCTGGGCTGAGAGCTCCCAAAGCTGCAGCTTCTGTCTCTGCACCCAAAGCCCAACATTTATGCTCCTGTTGTGCTCCAGGCCTGAGTCTACCCCAGTGTTACAGACTCTCCTGTGGACCTCCTAAATTGTCTTAGGCTAGAAAAATGTCTCCCTGCAACCTTTTGTTGTTTCTGCCACTCCAAAATTTGATTTGATGGATTATTTTAAAGTTGTTTAAGGAGATCAGCTGCCATCTTCGCCAAGAATGTTTTCTATACATCAAATATAAAATCTCTCTCTCTCTCTCTCTCTCTCTCTCTCTCTCTCTCTCTCTCTCTCTCTCTCTCTCTCTCTCTCTCTCTCTCTCTCTCTCTCTCTCTCTCTCTCTCTCTCCCCTCTCCCAAATACTAATAGCTCTTCAGTACCATTTGCTAATAGCTGACATCAAGAAGAACAAAGCTCCCCTCTCTTTCAAATAAGAACTCCTTAGAAACTTTTAGGTAGCTATCATGTTGTCTTTTCTTTAAACTAAATACATCCCACTTCCTTCAAATGATATTCATGTGGAATAATCTTGATGCCCTTCCTCATCCTGGTCACTTTTCTGAGAACTCTCTCTAGGCTTTCATTGTCTTTTGTAAGAAGTGGCCCATTGCACTGAACGTAGAACAGAAAGAAGTATAAAAGGAAGAAGTTAAAATATTCATATGATAGAGACACCCATTGCTGTGAGGCAATAAGTCCACATATGTAGGAGGAAGATGCCTGCATCTGATGCCAGAGTAGGGACATCATGGTCAGAACCATTAATGAGATCTATGATACTATTTCCATTCAATCTACTGTGGAGCTGTGTTCCTATCCATCTCTATAAACATTGAAAAACCAAGCAAAGTAGCCAATCACTTTACTAATCCAAAATGAAATCTTAACCTTCATGCCCAGTCAACAGCTCACTCTTTCAATGTTCTTTGTATACATTATGATTGACATTTTTAATCCAAGACATACTTGCAGAGTCAATGCCCTTAGTATTCACTGTGATATTCAACTAGCCTGGCCTCCCCCAAGGAGAGATGAATTATAACAAACATTTATTCAGTAAACCTAGCCATATAGTGTCATATGTTTGAATGACACTGGCACCAACGCTTATTAAGGGGCATCCGCACAAAAGCAGTAAGTATTCAAGATAGAAAACAATGTATATTAATCAAGCAAGCCTATTAGGAAACCAGATGTAAGGCTAACTTTTTTAAGAGTAAAAAGCTTAAAATGTCTTCCAGGAAAAATGCACCTCTCTCCCTTTTTTGTATATGTAAGGACTGTGGGTTTTGAACTTTGTATATGCTTTCAGATTTAGTTATTGTAATGATTAGTTTGATCTACTTTTTCCCTTTCTCTTTTTATTCTATGTTATACAAGATGGCTTGCTGGGTAAAGTAGGGATAAGAATATATTCTAAAATTAAAATTATGTTAAAAATGAAATATTAAAGTTAAAAGGAGATTTTTAAAAATAGGTCACTCTGGGAAACTAGGTGTGCAGTTTCTTTTAGGAGGGCTTCTCTAAGAGCTTTTAGGAAGTCAGCAATGTATAGGAAAGAGGCAGAAGTTGGTCAAGGCTTAAATTGTTAATTCTCAGCCATGGTTTTCACATGTTGAGGGAATGCAGTAATCTCAAGGGGCGTTTCAAAATTATCAAAACTCAGTTGACTTAGACTTACTTTAATTTTATACATATTTTTCTGCATATCAACACACAATATACAGTTGTATAAATACACATGTACATGTGCATACATGCATTTATGCATATATCCATTTATCACACATGTTAATATGTCTTTGCATGTGTATATATGTACAATAAACACAAATATATCATGTGTAATATAGCATTGCAAATATCAGGAGTGGGGAGGAAGAACCAAGAAGTTATACCCTCTAAAAACACAAAAGGATGCCTCAAATTCAAAGGGATTTGAACTGATTGTCTGACTCCTAAGAAAGTTGCATAGAAGGAAGATCATAGGATTTGAGTCAATGTAATATAGTGGAAAGGGCATTGGACCTGGAGTCAGGATACTAGTATTCAAATCTCATTTCAGATATATAATGAATTCAGGACTCACTGCAAATCATTTCACTTCCTGGTGCCTCAGTTTCCCATCTTTATAATGGGAAAAAAATAATAAAACTACTTAGGACAATATGTTTTGAGCTAAATGATAAACTGCGGGTGGAGTCTAAACAGAGTGGTAAACAATTCCCTTTCTCTGGGAGTTCCACTGCAGGCAAAGAAGAGATAGGATTTATCCTAACCATCTGGAGAAAGTAGGCCATAAGAGGGGGCGGAGCCAAGATGGCGGAGTGAAAGCAGTGACTTGCTTGAGCTCTCCCCCAAGCCCCTCCAAATACTCATAAAAAATGGCTCTAAACAAATTCTGAAGCAGCAGAACCCACAAAAAGACAGAGTGAAACAAATTCCCAGCCCAAGACAACCTGGATGATTGATCAGAAAGGTGTATCGCGCCGGGCTGGGAGCGCAGCGCACTGCCAGCATGGGCACGCAGGCCGCAGCAAACCTGGAGCAGGCCTCAGAGGACTGAATCTCGGGCAACTGTGGAGGTTTCCAGACTCCTCAATCCACCAATGCCAAAGACAACTTAGAAGGTCAGTGGGAAAAGTCTGTTTCTGTCAGTGGTCAGAGAGGAAGGAGGGGTCTCAGCTCCATTCCCCTACAGCATGGCCCTGGTGTGGGGGGGCAGCTGCTTCCCAAGCTTCCGGCCCACAGACTGAGGGGGAATCCACTGGCTGATCAGAGAGGGACTGCAGGATCTCTTTGCCTGTGGCTGGTCTCGTGGATCTGGGTCACAGTTCTGGGCGGCAATACTGGGGTGAGGAGGAGCACTGGCCTGGTGGAGCTTGGAGTGGCTGTGGAGAGATGCCCCTCCTCACAGTTACAGGACAGAAAGGAATACTTGTGGTCACAGGCCAGGAAAGGAGGAAACACCTCGCCCCTTATCATACCACCTTGGAAGAACTGAAAATTTACAGGTCCCTACAAGTATCTCTGAAAACAGCTACACAAACCCCTGAAGCTTGGGACAGTACACTCTCCACATTGGAAGCAGACTCTTACCTTAACAAAGAGTTTAAAACTCAAGTAATTGGCTGGGATCATGAGCAAGCAGCGCAAAAAGAGTCAGACTATATTATCTTACTTTGGTGACAAAGAAGATCAAAACATACAACCAGAAGACAACAAATCAAAGCTCCTACATCCAAAGCCTCCAAGAAAAATATGAATCAGTCCCAGGCCTTGGAAGAGCTCAAAAGGGATTTTGAGAAGCAAGTAAGGGAAGAGAGGAAAAACTGGGAAGAGAAATGAGAGTGATGCAAGAAAATCATGAAAAACAAGTCAACAGCTTGCTAAAGGAGACCCCCAAAAATACTGAAGAAAATAACACCTTAAAAAACAGCCTAACCCAAATGGCAAAAGAGGTCCAAAAAGCCAATGAGGAGAAAAATGCCCTAAAAAGAAAAATTGGCCAAATGGAAAAGGAAGTCCAAAAGATTACTGAAGAAAATACTTCCTTAAAAATTAGAATAGAGCAATTGGAAGACAGTGACTTTATGAGAAATCAAGACACTGTAAAACAAATCCAAAAGAATGAAAAATTAGAAAACAATGTGAAATATCTCATTGGAAAAACAACTGACCTGGAAAATAGATCCAGGAGAGAGAATTTAAAAATTATTGGACTATCTGAAAGCCATGATCAAAAAAAGAGCCTAGACATCATCTTTCAAGAAATTATCAAGGAAAACTGCCCTGATATTTTAGAACCAGAGGGCAAAATAGAATTGAAAGAATCCACAGATCTCCTCCTGAAAGAGATCCCCAAAAAAACTCCTAGGAATATTAGCCAAATTCCAGAGTTCCCAGGTCAAGGAGAAAATATTACAAGCTGCCAGAAGGAAACAATTCAAGTACTGTGGAAACACAATCAGGATAACACAAGATTTAGCAGCTTCTACATTAAAGGACGCAGGGCATGGAATATAATATTCGGAGGGCAAAGGAGATAGGATTACAACCAAGAATCACTACCCAGCAAAACTGAGTATAATCCTTCAGGGGGAAAAATGGTCATTCAGTGAAATAGAGGACTTTCAAGCATTCCTGATGAAAAGACCAGAGCTAAACAGAAAATTTGACTTTCAAATACAGGACTCCAGTGGAACATGAAGAGGTAAACAGGAAAGAGAAATCATAAGAGACTTATTAAGATTGAACTGTTTACATTCTTGCATGGAAAGATGATATTTAACTCATGAGAACTTTGTCAGTATTAGGGTAGTTGAAGGAAAAAAATTGTATGTATATATATAGATAGATAGAGGGCACAGGGTGAGTTGAAGATTAAGGGGTCATATCTGGAGAATAAAATTAAGGGATGAAGAGGATGATACTCGGAGAAGAAGAAGGGAGAGTAGAATGGGGTAAATTATCTCACAAAAAAAACAGAAAAGAAAAGTCTCTCACAGTGGAGGGGAAAAAGGGGAAGGTGAGAGGGAATGAGGGAATCTTATTCTCATAGGATTTGGCTTAAGGAGAGAATAACATACACATTCAATTGGGTATGGAAATCTGTCTTACCCTACAGGAAAATAGGGGGAGAAGGGGACAAGAGAGCAGGGGGTGATAGAGAGGAGGGCAGATTGGGAAAGAGGGTAATCAGAAGCAAATACTTCTGAGGAGGGACAGGGTCAAAAGAAAGAATAGAATAAATGGGAGGGCAGGATAGGATTAAGGGAAATAGAGTTAGTTTTTCACAACATGTCTACTAAGGAAGTGTTTTGCATAACTGCACATGTACAACCTATATTGAGTTGCTTGCCTTTTCAATGAGTGTGGGTGGGGAGGGAGCAAGGGAGAAGATTTGGAACTCAAAGTTTTAAAAACTCATGTTTTAAAAAACAAAAGTTTTCACATGCAACTGGGAAATAAGAAATACAGGAAATGGGGTACAGAAGTCTATCCTGCTCTACAGGAAAATAGAAGGGGAAGGGGATAAGAGAAGGGAGGGGGGAGAGTTAGAAGAGAAGGCAGACCAGGGGAAGGGCTATTCAGAATGCATTCCATCTTGGGGTGGGGGGAGGGGTGAGAAATTTGGAACTCAAAATTTGTGGAAGTGAATATTGAAAACTAAAAATAAATAAATTTATATTAAAAAATGTTAATAATACAGATTAGACTTTAAAGTGTGTCATGGGTACCTCTCCCCTTTTATACATAAGATCTCCATGGAGGGGATGGGGTTCAAATCTAAAGTACAAAGATATTGAGGCACTTGTGTAGGGGAATATAGGTGACAAGGAAATAACTCATAGTTCCTGTTTACTGAGAATCTTTTCTTTCTTTGTAGCTGGACTCCCTTTAGGTGTAGCTCTCTACTGGGCTTGAGGCTCAGTGCCTTTCTAGAGTGCATAGCTGACACTTTTCTCCGTCACAATGGAGCACAATCCTTGAAGTTGTCACTGTACTCTGGTGACTACGTCTTTCCATATTCTTCTGTAGGTACTTTCTCTTTAATCAGCCACTATTTGCTCTAATGGACTCTTCTGCTGACTCTGATCACAGCTAGAACCTCTGATAGAACTTCTGGGTGGAACCTTTGACTCTCTTGAACTTAGAAGGTTGCTGCTTGGATAATTTAATCTTGGGATAGTCATTTGCAAAAGCTCCAGTAAAATGAACTAAAGAAACAGAGGTTCCATATGCTCATGGACCCACAGTAGTTAGTGGGGAGATATGGCAGCCACCTTCTTTCTCCCCAACCCCCAACCTGGAAGCTCTTGCCACAAGGAAGGAAAAAAAACTGAGAGATTATCAGGTTATTCCTTCTGCATGAGAAATCAGTTCCAACTCAGCACTTCCTGAGTCATCCATCCTTCTAATTCCTCAGCTAATTAGAAGATTTTTCATCATCACATAGTACTGACTTCTCAGTTACACATGACTGGAAATAGATTCTTCCCAACTTTCCACATGGTTACTTATGCTGGAACTAGGCAGGGAAATATCTGCACATGCATGAAGGACTGAATCTTTGTAGAGAATATCTGCACATGCTTCAAGGACTGGGCTCTCATGGTTATTACACATATAAATTTATAATTCTCCATTAGAATGCAAGCTGCCTCTGTGTAGGGATGGTTTTCTTTGTATGCCAGGGCCAAGCACAATAGCTTTCACATGGTAGGTGCTTAATGAATGTTTGTTGACTGATTCTGAGGGCCCTAGTGCCTTTGATGGAGAATACACACACACACACACACACACACACACACACACACACACACACACATATTGATAGATATGTATGTATAGCACAATCATTTGCAGACAGGAGCATCTATGAGCCCTCAACATACGTAGGAAAGCCCTCTTCAATTTGGACTATGTGCTAGATTTCCTCTGTTATAGTAGCAAATACCTTTGGTAAACATTTGGCTTCATTTCTTATGTCATGCCTGATAGTAATGATTGGAGAGTAATATCTTAAATAATTTTGATCTATGTATATGAGAAAATTTGTGAGAAAAGAATTAGCAATTAACCCTTCTCAGTAATGCAAGGATCTAAGACATCTCCAAAGGCCTCATGATGGAAAATGCCATCCACAACCAAAGAAAGAACTATGGAGTTTGAATACAGATCGAAGCATCCTATTTGCTTTTTTTTTTCTTCTGTTGTGTTTTATTTCCTCTTTCTGGTGGTTCCTCCTATTGGTTCTAATTCTTATGTACAACATCACTAATGTGAAAATATGTTTAATAGGAATGTATATGTATAGCCTATATCAGATTGAGTGCCATCTTGGGGATGGAGGTGGGGATGGAGAGGGAGAAAATTTTAAAACTCAAAAGCTTATGGAAGTGATTGTTGATAAATCAAAATAAATTAATAAAGTTAAAAATTTTTAAAAAGAAAAAAAAGAAAGTAGGCCATCAACTGACATGATATCCTTTGTTCCAAGGGGATTGGAATAATTTTATAGAAAAGAAAATTGAAGCTCAAAAAAAGTAATATGACTTCCTGATAGTCATATAGGCAGTCATTTAAAGATAAGATTTTAATTGAGTTCCCCTGACTCCAAAGCCAATAGTCTTTGTACTGTTGCATGATGCCTCTGTATGAGCTCTTTCTGAGAAAATTTGCAAACCTTAAAGACCTACAAATATGTAGAAGCTGGAAGAGACCTTGGAGATCATCTAGCCCAACCCTCTCATTCTGTCATTGAAACCTGAGGCCCAGAGAAAGGTCTAGTATCTTGCAGAAAATAAGTAGCAAAGAAGGGATCTTTAAAAATAGAAATCAAATGCTTTTTTCCACCATGCCACATTAAGGGAATGGAGTCAGATACACCTCAAACAAGGAGACAGACTTCTGTCTCAGTGGCTAGTCTGACCAGTTAAGGCTGTAAAGATAATAAACCAGATGCCAGATAGGCTTGGACAAGGCAGTAGTTACTCAATCTACTAGGGAGATGCAGGTGAATGAAGAGGGCTCCTCCAGGCAGCAGGCAGCAGGCAGCAAGCAGGAAGGAAGTAAAATGTCTCCTACCAGCCACAGTGGAGATAAGCAGTTTATGGGGGCAAGCTGGGCAAGACTTTAAAAAAAAAATTAAGGATCTCTAGCAAAGACAAAGAGATTATTATTCTCTCTTTCTCATTAAGTGATGAAGGTGGGGATATAAAAATGAGACAAGTTGAGATTAATTTGAGAAGAATAAAAGAACTGATAGATTTTCAAATATCTATATCTGCTACACATTATGATAATCCCATTGCAATGCTGTATTATGAAATCTCATACTATTTCATTGCATTTAAACAGTGCCTTTTCTCCTCTTTGTGAGCATGATAGCATATATTGTCTCATCTCCCTTTATAGTATCTTTGTGGAGTAGGTAGGTATCAGTATTGCCATTTGCAAAGGAACTTAGGAAATCCTCTAATACATAAATACCAGGTCCAGCTGATATTTTCCACTATAGACTAGAGATATGATGAAAAGGATAGGCTTGCCCATTTTTGGGGAACTTTAAAATACCATAGCATAATTTCATTGAATTGTAAATGATTCTGTTCTCTGGGAGTTCCACTCTAGACAAAGAAGAAAGAGGATTTATCCTGCCCATCTTGAGAAAGTAGGCCAAAAACTGACATGATGTGCTTTGTTCCAAGGGAATAGGAATAAAAATATCAACAACTGATCATTAACAGGGGAACAAGGAAAAAAAAATCAGCAGTGGAAGGTACTGCTGTGTTTTGGCAGACTTCACATGCTACTCTGGGATACTTTGGGCAGAGCTAAAATAAATGTCATTCATTGCTGCACAGTAGTTTACGTCTTATCTTTTTCAATGAGGACTAGCAAAAGAAAGGAGGATATGATGATGGCTTCTGCCTTTGGATATTGTACTTTGTGGGAAGGGGGTCATCTTATTAAAAAGAATGTCATGAAAGCTCTGACTACAGGACACCAAACAACTGGACACACTCTCAGTAAGTGAGTTCATTATCTGGATGCTTCTGAATGACCAGCCATTTGTCCTTCTGTTGATAGAACATGAGGTTGGACTTCTGGAGGCAGAGCCAAGATGGTGGAGAAGAGAAAACAGCTAAGTTCTCCCAACATTCCCTTCCAAACAAATTTAAAATATTATCTTAAAACAAATTCTAGAATAGGAGAGACAACAAAATGTCAGGATGAGACATTTTTTTAAGGGGCAAGAAAATTTAGGTTAGTAAGCAAGGTATGTGACACTGACTGGGGTGTGAACTGGCCCATGTGGCAACAACACTGGCTATGGTACTTGGAGGTGGCAAGAGCAGCAGCTTTGGGAGGTTTCAAATGAGAGATAGTAAGGGGGTTGGGCAATTTATCAGAAAGACACTACAGGGACTGTTGAGCTAGCACTGGTTGCAGGGCTCAGCACTGTTTGGCAACCCTATTGCCTATACCCATTTCCAAGTCATAGTTTCAGACCAGAGAGGAGGACTTTCTCTCACAAGGGAGCAGGAGCTCTGAGGAACAGTATCACTTTCAAATACTAGGCAACAGGGGCCCTGAGGAACAGCATAGGTTCTAGTCACAAAAGAATAATAACCACACCTCTCTCCTGATCACATCATGCTGGAAGACCCAAACACTTTCAACCCCCCAGAAAAAGCTCTGAAAACAGCAGTGCATAAAAGCCAGAAGCTTGAGATGGTGCCTTCCCAAACTCCACCATGTGAACACAACCCAATTGAAAAATGAACAATCAACAACAATAACAACAAAGACAAAACAAAACAAAACAACCTGATCATAAAAGCTACTATGGTGACTGGGAAGATAAAGGCACAAACTCACAAGACAATAATGTTAAAACTGTTACAAGCAAAACCTCAAAGAAAAATATATGGTTAACACAAGCCCAACAAGAATTCCTAGAAGAGCTAAAAAAGTTACTTTAAAAATTAAATGAGTGGTAGAGGGGGGAAAAATGAGAAAAGAAATGATAATCATGCAAGAAAATTATAAAAAAGATAACTAACATCTTGGTAAAAGAGGCACAAAAATACCAAAGAAAATAACATCTTAAAAAACAGAATGTGTGTGTGTGTGTGTGTGTGTGTGTGTGTGTGTGTGTGTGTGTGTGTATATATATATATATATATATATAATGTGTGTATTTGTGTGTATGTATGTGTATGTATTTATACGAACTATTTAAATATGATGGAGCCACAATCAAGATCATACAAAATTAAGCAGCAACCATGTTGAAGGAGTGGAGAGTTTGGAATATCATATTTCAGGAGGAAAGGAGCTGGGATGATAACCAAAAATTATCTACCCAGAAAAACTGAGTATAATTCTTCAGGGAGAAAATGGACATTTAATGAAATAGAGAACATTCAAGCATATCTGATAAAAAGTCCAGAGAGTAATAGAAAAGTTGACTTTCAAATATAAGATTCCAGAGAAGCATAAAAAACATGAAAGAGAAATAATAAGGGACTCAGTAAGGTTAAAGTGTTTACATTCCTCTATGGGAAAATGATACATATAACTCCTAAAAATTTTATCATTATTAGCACAGTTAGAAGGCCTCTGCATAGACAGAGGACGCAGAAGTGAGTCAGTTATTTTAGGATGATGTAAAAGATGGATGCAGTGACAGAAAAGGGAAAGAAGAAGAAGAATGAGGAAAATTGTCTCACATAAAAGAGGCATACACACACACAGACACACACACTCACACACACTCAATTGAGTGTAGACATCTATCTTAAATGGAAACAGAAGGAGAAGAAGATAAGAGAAATGAGGAGAGACAAAAATGAAGGCAGATTAAGGGAAGCAGTGGTCAGAAGCAAGACAGACTTTTGAGAAAACATGGAGTAAAAAGAAAGAAAGATAAAATAGAAGAAACTATGATGGGAAAAATGAACAGTTAGTAATAATTTCTGTGTGATGAATTCACCCATAAAATGAAAGCAGATAGCAGAATGAATGGGAAACCAGAAACCAACAATATTCTATTTACTAGAAACACACTTGAAAGAAAAGTATAAAAACAGAGTTAAAATAAAGGGCTAGAGTATTATTATTTTATATTGAGTACTATTATGTTTCAGGTGAAGTAAAAAAGGCAAGAATGACAATCATGAGCTCAGACAAAGCAAAAGCAAAAATAGGCTTAATTAAAAGAGGCAAATAGGGAAACTACATCATGCCAAAAAGGCACCCTAAATATTCAAGTAATATCAATACTAAATATGTATCCATCAAAGCATATAGCATTCAAGTTCTTAAAGGAAAAGTTAAATGAGTTATGGAAGAAAATAGATAGCAAAACTATACTAGTGGGTGACCTCAACTTTCCCCTCTCAGAACTAGAAAAATCTAACAATAAAATAAATAAGAAAGATGTTAAAGGGATGAATAAAATTTTAGAAAATTTTGAAATGATAGAGCTCTGAAAAGAAATGAATGGGAAAAGAAAAGATTATTCCTTTTTCTCAGGTGTACATGGCACCTTCATAAAATCTGAATGTGTATTATGGCATAAAACCCCACAATCAAATGCAGAAAAATAAAAATATCAAATGCATCCTTTTCAGAACATAATGCAATAAAAATGACCTTTAATAAATGGCCATCAAAATTAATTATTTTAATAAAAAAATTAATAGATTAAAAATTAATTTGAAAAATCTAGTCCTAAAAAAATAAGTCAAAGAACAAATCACAGAAGCGATCAATAATTTCATTTAAGAGAATGACAAAAGTGAGACAATGTACCAAAATTTGTGAGATGCTGCCAAAGTAGTACTTTGGGGAAATTTTACTCTAAACACACACAATAAAAAAGAGAAATAGCAGATCAATGTATTAGGCATAAGAACAAATTTAAACCTCATTATATAACGCAATGCAAATCCTGAAAATCAAAAGAAAGATTTATGAAACTGAAAATAAAAAAGCCATTGAACTAATAAACTTAGGTGCTGGTTTATGAAAAATAAAAACAACAAAATAGATAAGCTATTGGTTAATTTTATTAGAAGAGAAAGAAGAAAACAAAATTACCAATATTAAAAAGGAAAAGGGTGAATATACCACCAATGAAATTGAAATTAAAGCAATTACTAGGAGTTGTTTTGTTCAATTATATGCCAGTAAAACTGATTATTTAATTGAATTGGGTAAATATTTACAAAGATATAATTTGCCCTGACAGACAGAAGAAGGAATAGAATACTTAAATCAATCTATCATAAAAAAGTAATTGAATACACCATAAATGAGTTCTCTAAGAAAAATAATTGCCCAAGACCATGAATTTACAAGTGAATTCTACCAATCCCAAAACTATAGATTATTTGAACAAATAGGTAAAGTAGTCCTACAGAATTCCTTTTATGACGCAAATATAGTTTTGACACCTAAACCAAGGAGAGTAAAAACAGAAAGAAAACTGTTGACTAATTTCCTTAATGAATATTGATGCAAAATTTAAAATAAAATACTAGTTATGAGATCACTGCAATATATCACAAAGATTATTTACTATAATCAGGTGAGATTTACACCAGTAATGTAGGATTAGTTCAATATTAGGAAAACTATAAGCATAAGTGACCATATCAATAATATAAACAATAATAAATCATATAATTATATCAATAGATGTAGAAAAAGCTTTTAATAAAACACAATACTTCTTTCTCTTAAAATACTAGAAAACATGAAAATAAATATAGCCATTCTTCAAATGATACGTGGTATCAAAAATCAAGAGCAAGCATTATCTATAATAGAAATAGGGTAGAAGCCTTCCCAATAAGATCAAGGGTGAAGCAAGGATATCCATCATCACCACTATTATTCAATATTGTATTGGAAATTCTAGGAGAGGATTCTGGGAAGATGGTGGAGTAGATCAGAAAATTTCAAGCTCTCAAGATTTTCCTCCACAAAAAAAGAGATGAAATAGCACCTCTGGGTGAACAAATAAACAAATATGAACAAATAAGAGTTGTGGCAGAAGAGAGGTCCTCCTGGGACAATTGGAGAAGATCTTAAGAAAAATCCTGGAGAAGATTTCCTTCCTGTAAAGAGTAAACACCTCCAGGCTAAAGTCTACTTCAACAACAAGCTGGCAAACTGTTTAAACAACACACAGCAAGTCCTTGGATTTGCTGTTTTGGGAGGCTGCTTCTGCCCTAGCCACAGGAAGTTTTAAGCCTGGTACAGTGAAAGGAGTTGGACATCTGACCTGGAGAAGATTGAGGGAACCACTTCTGACAAGTAATGCCAGACCCAGATGTGCTGTGGAGAAAAGGAACCAGCACACTCCCCATGAGTGCAAAAGCAGTGGGATGGGGATACCTCTGCTATGGCACTTATAGAAGGCTGGGGGTTTTGTTTTGAGTTCAAGGTCAGAAGGGTAACCTGAAGAGCATTAAAGGCACCATTCCTCATACCCCAGGACTAGAGGTGATTATAAAAACTAAATTATTACCAAAAAAGAAAAAAGAAAGAAAAGAAATGTACAGGCAAAGGAGAAAGAATCCAACCATAGAGAGCTATTATGGGAATAGAGAAGATCAAGATTCATCTTCAGAGGAGGATACTGAAGCAAAGAAACCCTTTTCTACCCCAAAGAGTAATGTCAAATGGTCACCTGCCCAAAAAGAACCCACTGAAGAATTTTTAAAAGATTTTAAAAATCAAATGAGAGAAACTGAGGAAAAACTAAAAAGAAAAATAAGAATACAAGAAAAACAAGAAGATTATAAAAAAGAAAATCAACCATTTAGGAAAGGAAATCCAGAATCCTTTTTTGTGAGGCATGTGAAGCATCTCATAAGATAAACGATGGATTTAGAGAACAGAACATAAAGAGAAAACATAAGAATAATTGGACTATCTGAAAGCTCTGATTAAAAAAAGAATCTTGATACAATAATACAAGAAATAATTAAAGAAAAATGACCTGAAGCATTAGAACAAGAGGGGAAAATAGAAACAGAAAAAATCCATTGATCATCACCTGAAAGAGATCCCATGAGGAAAACTCACAGGAATATTATAGTCAAATTTCAAAACCCCCAGATCAAGGACAAAATATTATGAGCAACATGGAAAAAAATTTACATACGGTGGTACCAGAATTAGAATCACACAAGACCTAGCAGTGGCGAAACTAAAAGATAACAGGTCTTGGAACACTATATCGAAGAGCAAAAGAACTGGGCTTCCAGCCAAAAATATCATACCTGGCAAAGCTAAGCATAATTCTGAATGAAAAAAAATGGACATTTGATCAATTGTCAAACTTTCAGGTCTTTGTTAAAAAAACAAACAAACAAACAAAACCCTGAACTCAATAGAAGATTTAACATACAAGAGCCAAGAGAAATATAAATACATACCAATGATCAATTACAAGGGACTAAATAAGTATAGAATGTTTACCTTTTATGTATGAAAAATATAAAACCTATGTCTAAGACTGTTACTAGTAATTATAAAGAAGACTGTGGTAGTCTTGAACATGATATTACTCCAAAAATAAAATCATTCAAGTACATTTAGGCAAGTGGGGGTTAAGTGACTTGCCCAGGATCACACAGCTGCTAATAAGTGTCAAATGTTTGGTCTGTGCCCGGATTTGAACTCAGGTCCTCCTGACTTCAGGGCCAGTGCTCTATCCACTGCGACACCTAGCTGCCCCAAAGGAGGGATCTTTAGAAAGGAAGGTGTGGGGGCAGGTTAAAAGAAGGGCATGGAAGATGATTCAGATTTAGGGGAATGGAAGAATAAGGGAAGGATTGCTGGAGTGGGGGGTAGGTTAAGTAATAGGAGGGTAAGGTAGCAGGTAGAAGTAAAGTAGAGGAGTTAGAAGAAATAGGAAAAATAAAGAGATATGCACAAGCATAAAAACAAAAATTAGGAGTAGAATGTCTTAGGGAACGTGTATGTATATATGTATGTATGTGGATATATGTATAAATGTATGTATATATCAATACCTATATATAAATATATCCAATGCTCAACTGTAGCTTTGGGGTGGTGGGTAGAGAAGAGGGAGGGGGAGAAAGTGTACAGCAGAGAACAAAAGAAATCCTACAACAAAGCAAAGAAAAGATGGACAGCTTTCAACATAATGGAGTATTTAATATATAGACTTTCTTAAAATGAAAAGTTATCACTATATAATTTGAATCCTCTCCTACGTTCTGCTGTGTACATGAATTTTTTTTCTTATTTCATATTTAAGTTTACAATATTTCCTTTTTTTCTTATTATGTATTTAAGTTTTAGCATTTGTCTAAAAAAAAAGAAATGCTAGCTATTGCAATAAGACAAGAAAAAATTAGAGGAATGAAAATATTCAATGAGGAAATAAAAATATCAGTTTTTATAAATGATAAAATGGTATACATAGAGAACCCTAGAAAATCAATTAAAAAGCTAGTTGATACAATTAACAATTATAGCAAAATTGAAGGATATAAAATAAAACACATACGTCATAAGCATTTCTACATATTTCCAACACAACCCAGCAGGACGAAATAGAGAAATTCTATTTAAAATAACTGCAGACAATATAAAATATTTGGGAGAATACTTGGTTCAGACAAACCTGTGGACTATATGATTACAGAGCACTTTTCAGATAAAGACAGATCTAAACAATTGGAGAAATATTCATTGCTCATTAGTAGATGGGCTGAGCCAACATAATAAAAATAAGAATTCTACTGAAATCATTTTACTTATTCATGGCCACACCTATTAAACTCCCACAGAATTATTTATGGAGCTTGAAAAAAATACAAAATTCATCTGGAAAAACAAAAGTTCAAGAATATCAAAGCAATCATTGAAAAAAAAATATGAAGGAAGGTGGCCTAGCAGTAACAGATTTCAATCTATATCACAAAGTAGTCATCATCAAAATAATCTGGTACTGGCTAAGAAATAATAAACAATGGATCAGAGGAATAGAATACATATACAATGCACAATAGTAAGTGACCATAATAATCTAATGTTTGATAAACCCAAAGACCCAAGCTTTGGAAACCAGAACTCACTTAATTGACTAAAACTTGTGGGAAAATTGGAGATTAGTTTGTTAGAACCCAGGCATAGACCCACATCTCACATTATATGAAAAGATAAAGTCAAAATGGTTAAATGATTTGGGCATAAATGGTGGTATCCTGAGCAAATTATGGGACCATGGGATTTTTTTTTTGCCTGTTAGATATATGGATAAAAAAGAATTTATAGCCAAATAAGAGAAAGAAAGGATAACAGGAAGTAAAATGGCTAATTTTTATTACATTCAATTTAAATGTTTTTGCACAAACAAAAACCAATGCAGCCAAAATTAGACAGAAAACAGGAAACTGGGAGAAAAGTTATAGGAAGTTTCTTGAATAAAGGTCCTATTCCTCAAATATGAAGGTAACTGAGCCAAATTTATAAAAATAAGATCATTTCACTAACATATAGATGATCAAAGGATATGAACAGGCAGTTTTAAGAAGTGGAAATAAAAAATATCAATTGTTATATGAAAAAATCATGTAAATCATTATTAGAGAATTGCAAATTAAAATAACTCTGCAGCACCACCTCATACCTATCAAATTGGCTAACAGGATAGAAAATAGAAAATGTAAATACTGGAGGGTATGTAAAAAAGTAGGTACACTAATGCACAGTTGTTGGAGTTATGAATTGGTACAACCATTCTGGAGAACAATTTGGAACTGTGCCCAAAAGGATACCAAATTGTATGTATATTCTTTGACTAGGTTTGTATTCTAAAGTGATCAAAGAAAAGGAAAAAACACCATATGTATAAACATATTTATAACAGCTCTTTTTGTGGTGACAATCGGGAAATGGTTCAACAAGTTGTGGTATATGATTGTGATGGAATATTATTGTGCTAAAAGATATGATGAGCAAGGAGTTTTCAGAATAACCTGGAAAGACTTATAAGAAGTGAATCAAAGTGACCTGCATAGAACTAAGAAAACATTTTACATGGTAATAGCAAAATTGTAAGGATGATCAACTGTGAAAGACTTAGCAATTCTAATCAAAACAATGATCTAAGACAATTACAAAGGACCCATGATGAAAAATGTTATACACATTCAGAAAGAGGAATGATGACTTGTAAATGCAGATGCAAGCATACTTAAAAATTTTTTTCTTTATATTCTTTCTTTTTATTGTTATTTTTACAACATGGCTTATATGGAAATATATTTTGCATGACTTTATGTATATAATTGATATCTTGCCTTCTCAATAGGTAGAGGAGAGTTGGGAGGGAGGGAGAATATTTGGAACTCAAAAACATTTTCTTTTTTAATAGCATTTTATTTTTCCTCCAATTATATGTCGAGACAATTTTTAGCATTCATTTTTACAAGATTTTGAGTTTCAGTTTTTATCCCTCCCTTCTTCCAAAAATGGTGGGCAATTTGATATAGGTTATACACATGCTATCATGTAAAACATATTTCCACATTAGTCAGAGTTGTGAAAGAAGAAACAGATCAAAAGGATAAAAACCACAAAAAAGAATAAAGTAAGTGGAAAAAATCTGCTTTAACCTACATTCAGAGTTTATCAGTTCTTTCTCCTGGCATAGACAGCATTTTCCTTCATGAGTCCTTTGTACTTTTCTTGAATCATTGTGTTGCCGAGAACAGCAGAGTCCTTCATAGTTGATCATCACACAATGTTGCTGATATTGTGTACACTTTTCCTGCTTCTGCTTATTTCAATTTGTGTCAGTTCATAAAAATCTTTCCAGGGTTTTCTGAAATCTGCATCCTCCTCATTTCTTATTGTACAATAGTATTCCATTACATTCATATACCACAGCTTGTGTAGCCATTTCCCAATTGATGGGCATCCCTGCAATTTCCCATTCTTGGTCACCACGAAAAGGACTGCCATAAATACTTTTGTATATGTGGATCCTTTTCCATTTTTTAATGATCTCTTTGGAATACAGACCTAGTAGTGGTATTGCTAGATCAAAGAGTATACACAGTTTTATAGCCCTTTGGGCATAGTACCAAATTGCTCTCCAGAATGGTTAGATTAGTTCTCAACTCCACCAACAATGAATTATTGTTCCAATTTTCCCACATCTTCTCCAACATTATCATTTTCCTTTTTTGTCACATGAGCCAATCAAATACCTCAGTTGTTTCAATCTGCATTTCTCTAATCAATAGTGATTTAGAGCATTTTTCATATGACTGTATGTAGTTTTAATTTCTTCATCTGAAAACTGCCTGTTCATATCATTTCACCAATAATTAACTGAGAAATGACTTGTGATGATATAAATTTGACTCAATTCTCTACATATTTTAGAAATGAGGACTTTATAAGAAACACTTGCAGTAAAAATTAATTCCCAGCTTTCTGCTTTCCTTCTAATCTTGGTTATATTGGCATTATTTGTGCAAAAACTTTTTAATTTAATGTAATCAACATTATCCATTTTGCATTTCATAATGTTCTCTATCTCTTGTTTGGTCATTAATTCTTTCCTTCTTCATAGATTTCACAGGTAAACTATTTCTTGCTCTCCTAAGTTGCTTATAGTATCACTCTTTATGTCCAAAGCATGTACCCATTTTGGCCTTATCTTGGTATACTGTATAAGATATTGATCTGTGCCTAGCTTCTGCCATGCCATTTTCCAGTTTTCCTAGCTGTTTTTGTCAAATAGTGAGTTCTTATTCCAGAAGCTGGAGTGTTAGGGTTTATCAAACACTAGATTACTATAGTCATTGACTATAGTCTGTGTATGTAATTCAGGGATGGGGAACCTGGGACTTAGAGGCCACATGTAGCCTTCTAGGTCCTCATGTATGGCCCTTTGACAGAATCCAGACTTTACAGAACAAATACTTTTATCTATTCTACAGATCTACCATTCTATTTCTTAGCCAGTAACAAATAATTTTTGATAATTGCTGCTTTATAATATAGTTTTAGATCTGGTATGGCTAGGCCACCTTTCTTTGCATTTTTTTCCATTAATTCCCTTTATATTCTTGACCTTTTCTTCTACCAAGAGGAATTTTGTTATTTTTTCTAGTTCTATCAAATAATTGTGGTAGTTTGATTAGTATGGTGCTGAATAAATAAATTAATTTAGGTAGAATTATAATTTTATTATATTTTCTTGGCCTACCCGTGAGTAATTGATATTTTTCCAATTGTTTAGATCTGACTTTATTTGTGTGAAAAGTGTTCTGTAATTGTATTCACATGGTTCCTGAGTTTGTCTTGGCAGATAGACTCCCAAGTATTTTATATTGTTTGCAGTTATTTTAAATGGAATTTCTCTTTCTGTCTCTTGTTGCTGGGCTTTATCTTGGCAGATAGACTCCCAAGTATTTTATATTGTTTGTAGTTATTTTAAAAGGAATTTCTCCTTCTGTCTCTTGTTGCTGGGCTTTGTTGATCATATAAAGAAATTCTGATGATTTACGTAGGTTAATTTTATGTCCTGCAGCTTTGCTAAAATTGTTAATTGTTTCAAGTAGTTTTTTTTTCAGTTGATTCTCTAAGTATACCATTGTATCATCCACAGAGTGATAGTTTTGTTTCCTCATTGCCTGTTCTAATACCTTCGATTTCTTTTTCTTCTCTCATTGCTACAGTCAAAATTTCTAGCACTGTACTGAATAATGGTCATGATAATGGGCATCCTTGATTCACCCCTGATCTTCTTGGGAAGCTTCTAGCTTCTCCCTATTACAGATAAAGCTTGCTGATGGTTTTAGATAGATCATCATTTTATCTCATTTTAAGGGATGCTCTTTTTATTCCTACGTTCTCTAGTGTTTTTAGTAGGAATGGGTACTGTATTTTATAAAAACAAAAACAAAAACAAACAAACAACTTTTCAACATCTATTGAGATAATCATATGATTTATGTTGGCTTTGTTATTGATATGGTCAATTTTGTTGATAGCTTTCCCAGCATTGAACTAATCCTTCATTCCTCTTATAAATCCCACCTGGCCATGGTGTATAATTCTTGTGATATATTGTTATAATCTCCTAGCTACTATTTTGTTCAAGTTTTTTGCATTGATATTCATTAGGGAAATTGATCTATAATTTTCTTTCTCTATTTTAGCTCTTCTTGGCTTAGGTATCAGCACTATTTCTGTGGCATAAAAGAAGTTTGGCAGGACTCCTTTTTCATCTATTTTTTCCAAATAGTTTATATAGTCTTGAAATTAATTGTTCTTTAAATGTTTGGTAGAATTCATTTGTGAACCCATCTGGCCCTGGGGATTTTTTCCTAGGGAGTTCACTAATGGCTTGCTCAATTTCTTTTTCTAAGATGGGGTTATTTAGGCACTCTATCCCCTGATTTGTTGCTCTAGGCAATTTATATTTTAGTAAATATTCAGTGATTTCACTCAGATTGTCAGATTTTTTGCATGTAATTGGATAAAATAACTCTTAATGATGGCTTTAATTCATTCTTCATGGGTGGTGATTTCACCCTTTTCATTTTTGATCCTGGATATTTGGTTTCTTCTTTTTTTTTAATCAAATTGACCAATAGCTTATGAATCTTAATGGTTTTTTCCCCCATAAAACTAGCTTCTAGAATTATTTATTAGCACAATAGTAGTTTTACTTTTAATCTTACTAATCTCACCTTTGATTTTCAGGACTTCCAATTTGGTGTTCAATTGGTGATTTTTAATTTGTTCTTTTTCTAGTTTTTTTAATTATTTGTTTTAGTTACATGCCTAATTCATTGATTTGCTATTTTTCCATTTTGTTGATGTAAAAAAATAGCCAAAGAAATCTTTCCCTAAGTAGTACTTTGGCTGCATCCCATAAATTTTGGTACGTTGTCTCATTGCTATAATTCTCTGATGAAATTATTAATTGTTTTTATGATTTTTTCTTTGACCCACTTATTCTTTTTTCATTTTCAATTAATTTTTAATCTATCTTTTAATCTATCTTTCCACTGCCCTTTGTTGAATGTAATTTTTATTGCATCATGATCTGAAAAGAATCCATTAATATTTCTGCCTTTCTACATTAGATTTTGAGGGTTTTATTCCTTATTAGATAGTCAAATTTTGTGTAGGTTCCATGTGTTGCTGAAAAAAAGGTATATTTCTTTCTGTTCCCATTCAGTTTTATCCAAATGTTTCTCACATTTAACTTTTGTAATATCCTATTTAACTCTTTGGTTTATTTATTGTTTATTTTTGATTGGATTAATCAAGTTCTGAGAAGGGACAGTTGAGGTCCCCCACTAGTATAGTTTGGCTATCTATTTCTTCTTTTTTTTTTTCTTTTTGGTAAGGCAGTTGGGATTAAGTGACTTGCCCAGGGTTACACAGCTAGTAAGTAATCAAGTGTCTGAAGCCACTCTCAGGTCCTCCTGACTCCAAGGCCAGACCACTATCCACTGTGCCACCTAGTTGCCCCTGCTATTTCTTTCTGTAACACATTTAACTTCTCCTTTAAGAATTTGGATGTTACAGAAACAGCAACATTGTGCAATGACTAACTTTGATAGACTTAGTTTTTCTCAGCAATGCAAAGATCTAAGACTACTTCAAAAGGCTCATGATGGAAAATGCTATCCACATCCAGAAAAAGAACTATGGAGTCTGAATGCAAATCAAAGCATACTATTTGCTGTCTTTTGTTATTATTGTTGTTTCTTCTTTCTCATGGTTTCTCCCATTGGTTCTAATTCTTCTTTACTACATGAATAATGTGAAAATATGTTTAACGTGAATGTATACGTACAGCTTATATCAGATGGCATACAGTCTTGGGGAGGGGAAATGAGGGAAGGGAGAAAATTTAGAACTCAAAATATTAAGAAAGTGAATGTTGAAAACTAAAAATTAATTAATTAAAAATAATAATTTGGATGCTATATTACTTGGTGCATATTTGTCTATAGTACCTTTTAGTAAGATGTAGTTTCTTTATCTATTTTAATTGGGTCTATATTTGTTTTTACTTTGTCTGAGATCAGGATTGCTACCCTTGCTTTTCTTTTTTTAACTTCAGCTGAAGCATAATGGATTCTCCTCTAGCCCTTCAGCTTTACTCTGTGTGTCTCTCTGCTTCAAGTTTTTTTCTTGTCAGCAACATATAATAGGATTCTGATTTTTGATCCACTCTGGTATTCATTTCCATTTTAGGAGAGAGTTCATCCTATTCACATTCACTGTTGATTACTACATGTGTTTTCACCTCCATGCTATTCTCCCTCTTGTTTGTCCTCTCTCTCCTTTCACCCTTTCCACCCTCACTAGTGTTTTGCTTCTGTCTACCACCTCACCTGTTCTGCCCTCCCCTCGGACAGTCCCCACCTTCCTTCCCTTTTCTTTATCTCCTCTCCTCCTACTTCCCTATCAGGTAAGATAGATTTCTATATTCAACTGATTGTGTATATTATTCCCTCTTTGAGCTAATAATGATGAGTAAGGTTCAAGTCATGCCAGTTGCCCACCCTCCCATCTTCGCCTCCTCTGTAATAGGTCTTTCCCATCTCTTCTTGTGAAATACTTTAACCCCATTTTACCTCTTCTTTCCTTCTGCACCTAGTGTAATCCTCTTTCTCATCTCTTAATTTTTATGTCATTCCCTCAAATTCACCTTATACTTGTAAACTCTATCTATGTATGTTCCTTCTAGCTGTGTTATTAGTGATACCTTTTTCTTTAAGAATTACAAGTATCATCCAAAAACTTGTATTCACCTCTATAAGATGAACCTGAAAGCCTTCCTTTCTTTCTGTTGACCACAACTTGATTATGGCTTCAACATCTAGCACCCAGTCATAAATATTGTTTTGAAGAAAGTGCTATGGAAAACAAAAGGCTAAATATGAATTATTGTTACATGGAATAAATAGGAAAAATAGGAACTAGCACAAGATCTTCACCAATATTCAAGATCCAACAAATATCTGTAAAGCATTGTCCTGGATGCTATGGGAAATACAGGGATTTCTAAGACACAATCTCTGTTCAAGAACCTATAGCTATGTGTATGTGAGAAAGACACATTCAATTCAATTCAACAAAGCTTTATTAAATGACTACAATTTAAAAGACACTGAAGGTAGTGCAGAAAGGTGGAAATACAAAAACAAAAAGGAAAAATCCTTTGCTTAAAAAGGGCTTAAGGGTAGCAAGCCATGGGGATACAAATGTACATAGATGAATAAATACAGATAAATTTTTTTTCTTAAGTTTATTCAATTTATTTTGTTTTCAATTCCAAATAATCTCCCTCTGCCTACTGCCTTACACACCTATAGATAAGAAAAGAATTAGAATATCCATTATACATATAAAGTTATGCAAAACCTATTTCCACACTAGTCATGCTCTGAGAAAAAAAGAAATGGACATGGTTCAATCTACACTCTGAGTCCATCAATTCTCTATCTGAAGGTGAATAGCTTTTTTTTTTTATCATAAGTCTTTTGGAGTCATAGTGCATTGTTGTATTGATCAGAGTTACAAAGCCTTTCACAGTTAATTATTTTTACAATATTCCCATGTCTGTGTAAATTGTATAAATCTGCTCATCTCACTCTGCATCATTTTATACAGGTCCTCCCAGGTTTTCATAAAATCTTCCCTTTCATCATTTTTTTTTTGGCCTTTTTTTACTTTTTCTTTTTGGTGAGGCCATTGGGGTTAAGTGACTTGCCCAGGGTCACACAGCTAGTAAGTGTTAAGTGTCTGAGGCTGGATTTGAACTAAGGTCCTCCTGACTCCAAGACCAGAGTTCTATTCATTGTGCCACCTAGCTGCACCCCTTTCATCAGTTTTTATAACACTATAGTATCCCATCATATTCATATACTGTAATTTGTTCAGCCATTCCACAATTGATGAGTAACCACTCAGTTTCCAATCCCTTGCCACCATGAAAAGAGCTGCTATAAATATTTTTGTCTGTTCATTTCCTTTCCCTCTTTCTTTGATCCATGGACCTAGTTGTATCCTAGGTCAAAATGTGTGCACAATTTAATTGTTGTTTTTGAATACTTCCAATTTGCTTTCCAGAATGACCACTCAGTTCAGAACTCCACTAACAATGTATTAGTGTACTTATTTTCCCACATCCTCCCCAGCATTGTCATTTTCCTTTTCTATTGTCTTAGCCAACCTGATGGGCGTGAGATGGTACCAAACTTTATATACATACATACATACATATATACATACATACATACATACATATATACATACATACATACATATATATACACACATACACACACACACACACACATATATATATATATATATATATATATATATATATATACACATAATTCTTGATAGCTTTTATTTCATCCTCTGAAAATTGCCTCTTCATATCCCTTGACTATCAATTGGGGAATGACTTATTCTTATAAATTTGGCTCAATTCCTTACATATTTAAGAAAAGTATCTTTGATCAGTGAAACTTGCTGCAAATTTCCCATTTCCTGATTTTTTTCTAATTTTAATCATTTTGGTTTAGTTTGTGCAAAAAAATCATTAATTTTACATAATTGAAATTTTCCTTTTTAGCTCCTGTGAACCCATTTCTTGTCTGATCATGAACTCTTCCCTATCCCTACATATGACATGTAATTTCTTGCATTGTATGTTTCCTTAATTTGCCTATCTCAGCACTTTTTATGTCTAAATCATGTCCTCATTTTCAGCTTTTCTTAGTATACGGTTATGAGCTATTGGTCTATGTCTAGTTTTTGCCAGACTAGTTTCCAGTTTTCCTAGCAGTTTTTGTCAAACAGTGAGTTTTTCTTTCAAAAGTTTAGATTTTTGGGTTTATCAAACACTAGATTACTATGTTCATTTGCTTCTATATATCATGTACCTGATCTATTTCATTGATCAACCATTCTGTTTCTTATCCAGTACCAAGTTGTTTTGATGATTAAAACTTATGAGATATAGTACTGCTCAGCCACCTTACTTCACTTTTTTTTCCCATTAATTCCCTTGATATTCTTGATCTGTAGTTCCTCCAGATAAATTTTGTTACTGTTTCTAGCTCTATAAATTAATTATTTGGTAGTGCAATAGGTATGGAACTGAATAAGTAAATTAATCTAGGTGTCATTTTATTTTATTTGGCTTGTTAATGAGCAATTAACATTTCTACAATTATTTAATTCTGTATTTATGTGATGCTTCACATAAACACATATTTTGTAATTGGGCTCATAACATTCCTGTGTGTTGACAGATAGACTTTTCTGTATTTTATTCTAGCTGCAGTTATTTTAAATGGAATTCCTCTTTCTATCTCTTCCTGCTGGGTTTTGCTTATAACATATAGGAATGCTGGTGACTTGTACGGATTTATTTTATATCTTGCAAATTCACTAAATTTGTTCATTGTTTTGACTATTTCTTTTTATTTGACTCTTTAGGGTTCTCTAAGGTCTCTACACCATCATATAATCTACAAAAAGGGATACTTTTGTTTTTTCATTGCCTATGTTTATTCTTTCAATTTGTTTTTTCTTATCTTATTGCTATAGTTAACATATCTAGTATAATATTGAATAATAATAGTGATAAAAAAAACATCCTTGCTTCACTCTAATATTATTGGAAAGACTCTTCTAGTTTATCCCTATCATATATAATACTTGCTTTGATTTTTTTATAGACACTGCTAATTTATTTCTATGTATTCTAGTGTTTCAAGAGAAATAGGTGTTGTATTTTATCAAAAGTTTTTTTCTGCATCTCAAAATAATTGCATGCTTTTTTGTTATTGATATGTCAATTATGCTTATAGTTTTATGAATAAAGAACCAGCCCTATATTATTGATATAAATCCAATCTGGTCAGTCTTTGTGATATATTGTTGTAATCTCTTCGCTAGTAGTTTATTGAAGATTTTGCGATCAAAAGTCATTAGAGAAATCAGTCTATAGTTTTCTTCCTCTGTTTTTCTTCTCCCTGGTTTAGGTTAAAAAACATATTTGTGTCATAGAAGGAATTTGGTAGAACTCCTTTATCTACTTTTCTAATACTTCATATAATTTTGGAATTAATTGCTCTTTAAATATTTGGTAAAATTCACATGTAAATCCTAGTTTTGTTTATTTGTTTGTTTTCCTCAAGGAGCTCATGATTGGTTTGTTAGGATCACTTAAATATTAAGGTAGGGTCATTTAAGTATTCTATTTCCTGTTCTTTTAATCTGAGTAATTTATATCTTTGTAAATATTCATACATTTCATTTACACTGTCAGTTTTATAGACTTATAATTAGCCAAAATAGCACCTAGTAATTGCTTTCATTTCAATGTCATTTACCCTTTTCAGTTTTTATTCTGGTGATTTTGTTTTCTTCTTTTCTTTTTTAAATCATATTAGCCAATGGTTTGTCCATTTTATTGTGATTTTAAAAATAAAACTAGCTACCAATTTTATTCATATTTATTTTTAATTTTCTTAATCTCTTTTTTTTCGGGATTTCTATTATGGTCTTTAGTTGTAAGTTTTACTTTGTTGTTTTTCTGGGTTGTTTTTTGTTGTTGATGTTGTTACATGCCCAGTTCATTGATCTGCTCTTTCTCTCTTTCATTGCTGTGTAGGTTTGAGATATAAATTATATACTGCTTTGGCTAAATTTTGCTTTGGTTGCATCCCACAAATTTTGTTATGTTGTCTCATTGTAATAATATTAAATGAAATTATTGATTAGTTATCTGATTTCTTCTTTGATTCACTCATTCTTTAAAATTAAATTATTTAAATTATTATTAAATTATTCTAGTAAGTTTTTAATCTGTGCTTCAAAGATCCTTTATTGGATATAATTTTATTGTATTACCATCAGAAAAACATGAATTTAATTTAATATTTATTTTTTTCTGCATTTGTTTGTAAAGTTTTTTATGCCCTAATACTTGGTTGACTTTTGTGGAGGTGCAATGTACAGCAATTATTAGGTATACCCATTTCTTTTCTCACTTGATATTCTCCAGAGCTCTGTCTGAACGTTCTAAAATTCCATTCATCTTCTTACCTTCTTTCCTGTTTATTTTATGGTTAGATTTATCTAGGTTTGAGAGGTATAAATTGAGGCTCCCCATAATATAGTTTTACTGTCTACTTTTTCCTATGAGTTCATTTAACTTTTCCTTCAAGAATTCAAATGCTATGCCATTTGATACATATAGGTTCAATACTGATAGTCATTCATTATCTATGGTACCTTTTGGCAAAATGTAGTTTTTCTGATTGTCTCTTTTAATTAGGTCTATTTATGCTTTTGCCTTATCTGAAATCATGATGGCTATCCCTGTTGTTTTTTTTTTTACTTCAGCTAAAGCATAATAGATTCTGAACCAGCTCATTATTTCAACTCTATGTGTTTCTTTCTGTTTCTTTTTTTTAATAGAAATTTATTTATTTTTAGTTTTCAACATTCCTTTCCACAAGTTTTTGAGTTCCAAATTTTCACCTCATCTCCCCCTCACCACCCCAAGATGGCATGCATTCTGAATATCCCTTCCCCTACTCTGTCCTCTCTTCTATCTCTCTCCCCTTCTCTTATCCCCTTCCCTTTCTTTTTTCCTGAAGGCCGGGTTAACTTCTGTACCCCATTTCCTGTAATTTATTTCCCAGTAGCATGTGAAAACATTTTTTTTAAACATATGTTTTTAAAACTTTAGGTTTCAAATTTTCTCTCTTCCTCCCTCCCCACCCACACTCATTGAAAAGGCAAGCAACTCAATATAAGTTGTACATGTGCAGTTATGCAAAACACATCCATAGTAGACATGTTGTGAAAAACTAACTCTATTTCCCTTAATCCTATCCTGCCCTCCCATTTATTCTATTCTTTCTTTTGACCCTGTCCCTCCTCAGAAGTATTTACTTCTGATTACCCCCTTTCCCAATCTGCCCTCCTCTCTATCATCCCCCTGCTCTCTTGTCCCCTTCTCCCCCTATTTTCCTGTAGGGTAAGACAGATTTCCATACCCAATTGAATGTGTATGTTATTCTCTCCTTAAGCCAAATCCTATGAGAATAAGATTCCTCATTCCCTCTCACCTTCCCCTGTTTCCCCTCCACTGTGAGAGACTTTTCTTTTCTGTTTTTTTTTGTGAGATAATTTACCCCATTCTACCTCTCCTTTCTTCTCCGAGTATCATCCTCTGTCATCCCTTAATTTTATTCTTCAGATATGACCCCTTAATCTTCAACTCACCCTGTGCCCTCTATCTATCTCTATATATATACATACAATTTTTTTCCTTCAACTACCCTAATACTGACAAAGTTCTCATGAGTTATAAATATCATCTTTCCATGCAGGAATGTAAACAGTTCAATCTTAATAAGTCTCTTATGATTTCTCTTTCCTGTTTACCTCTTCATGTTCCACTGGAGTCCTGTATTTGAAAGTCAAATTTTCTGTTTAGCTCTGGTCTTTTCATCAGGAATGCTTGAAAGTCCTCTATTTCACTGAATGACCATTTTTTCCCCTGAAGGATTATACTCAGTTTTGCTGGGTAGGTGATTCTTGGTTGTAATCCTATCTCCTTTGCCCTCCAGAATATTATATTCCATGCCCTGCGGTCCTTTAATGTAGAAGCTGCTAAATCTTGTGTTATCCTGATTGTGTTTCCACAGTACTTGAATTGTTTCCTTCTGGCAGCTTGTAATATTTTCTCCTTGACCTGGGAACTCTGGAATTTGGCTATAATATTCCTAGGAGTTTTTGTTTGGGGATCTCTTTCAGGAGGAGATCTGTGGATTCTTTCAATTTCTATTTTGCCCTCTGGTTCTAAATATATCAGGGCAGTTTTCCTTGATAATTTCTTGAAAGATGATGTCTAGGCTCTTTTTTTGATCATGGCTTTCAGATAGTCCAATAATTTTTAAATTCTCTCTCCTGGATCTATTTTCCAGGTCAGTTGTTTTTCCAATGAGATATTTCACATTGTTTTCTAATTTTTCATTCTTTTGGATTTGTTTTACAGTGTCTTGATTTCTCATAAAGTCACTGTCTTCCAATTGCTCTATTCTAATTTTTAAGGAAGTATTTTCTTCAGTAATCTTTTGGACTTCCTTTTCCATTTGGCCAATTTTCTTTTTAGGGCATTTTTCTCCTCATTGGCTTTTTGGACCTCTTTTGCCATTTGGGTTAGGCTGTTTTTTAAGGTGTTAATTGCTTCAGTATTTTGTGGGGTCTCCTTTAGCAAGCTGTTGACTTGTTTTTCATGATTTTCTTGCATCACTCTCATTTCTCTTCCCAGTTTTTCCTCTACTTCCCTTACTTGCTTCTCAAAATCCCTTTTGAGCTCTTCCAAGGCCTGGGACTGATTCATATTTTTCTTGGAGGCTTTGGATGTAGGAGCTTTGATTTTGTTGTCTTCTGGTTGTATATTTTGATCTTCTTTTTCACCAAAGTAAGATAATATAGTCTGACTCTTTTTGCTGCTTGCTCATGATCCCAGCCAATTACTTGAGTTTTAAACTCTTGTCAAGGTAAGAGTCTGCTTCCAATGTGGCGAGTGTACCGTCCCAAGCTTCAGGGGTTTGTGTAGCTGTTTTCAGAGATACTTGTAGGGACCTGTAAATTTTCAGTTCTTCCAAGGTGGTATGATAAGGGGCGAGGTGTTTACTCCTTTCCTGGCCTGTGACCACAAGTATTCCTTTCTGTCCTGTAACTGTGAGGAGGGGCATCTCTCCACAGCCACTACAAGCTCCACCAGGCCAGCGCTCCTCCTCACCCCAGCACCACCTCCCAGAACTGTGGCCCAGATCCAAACACGGGCAAAGCAAGAGATTCCTACCTCAGCACTGGCAAAGAGATCCCTGCAGTCCCTCTCTGATCAGCCAGTGGATTCCCCCTCAGTCTGTGGGCCGGAAGCTTGGGAAGCAGCTGCCCCCCCCAGGGCCATGCTGTGGGGGAATGGAGCTGAGACCCCTCCTTCCTCTCTGACCACTGACAGAAACAGACTTTTCCCACTGACCTTCTAAGTTGTCTTTGGCATTGGTGGATTGAGGAGTCTGGAAACCTCCACAGTTGCCCGAGATTCAGTCCTCTGAGGCCTGCTCCAGGTTTGCCGCAGCCTGCGCACCCACACTGCGCTCCAGCCCGGCGCAATACACTTTTCTGATCAATCATCCAAGTTGTCATGGGCTAGAAATTTGTTTCACTCTGTCTTTTTGTGGGTTCTGCTGCTTCAGAATTTGTTTAGAGCCATTTTTTATAAGTATTTGGAGGGGTTTGGAGGAGAGCTCAAGCAAGTCACTGCTTTCACTCCACCATCTTGGCTCTGCCTCCTCTTTCTGTTTCTTATAAACATATTGTGGGATTCTGGTTTCTAATTTGTTCTGCTATCCTCTTCCTTTTATGTGAGAGTTCATCCCATTCAAGTTCACATGATTACTAACTATATATTTCCCTTGCTCCTATTTTATATTACCCTGTACCCTCCTTAAAAGTCTATTTTGCTTTTGACCATCGTCAACTTTAACCTACCTTTATTCTTATCCACCCTCCCCACTTCTGTTAGTACCTTTCCCTCCTACTTCCCTCTTGGGTAAGATGAAATTCTGTACCCAAATGTATGTGTATGTATATTCTTCCCTTCTCTAACCACTTCAGATGAGAGTAGGGTTCAAGTGTTCCCACTCCCCTCTCACACATCATTTTCCCCTTCATTGTGTAAACCAGGGGTGGAGAACCTGTGACCTTGAGGCCTTGGGTTCCTCACACCTGGTATAAACTCTTTTTTGTGGGATATAGAGGAAATCAAACAGAGAACACTAATGAGAGGGGGGGAATCAAGGAAGAATTCATAGACAGTGGCACCTGAGTAGTGCTGAATCACATACATAGTTACATATCTAAACACATGGAGAGTCTTGTTACATGCACAGCTAATTAAGACTAAAATCAAAGTACTAATTTTAATGCCCATCTGTTGTTTTCCTTCACAATACGTCACACATCATTTATTCTAGCAATTTAATTTTCCAAGGGCTTAAAATATACTCAGATGTTCAGAGTATTTTTAAATGGATTCAGTCGTTTAAAACCTAAATACCAACAACTCAATATTTCTTATGTAGCCATTATATGCACCGTAACAGGCACTAAATGCAAAATGGTTGTAAAGGGCTTAGCAATTGACAAGAAATGGGAGATTGAGATTCCAGCTACCATGGTCCTGCAATTCTTGTGCTGTGTGACCCTGGCCACACCCTTTGACCTCTCTGTGGCTGCTTCTGTGCCTACCAAGCACAAAGAAACTGAAGGATGGGCAATGATTCAATGAATTCAAAGTCAACACCTGTCACAGGCAGGCAGAGTAATCTAATGGAACAAGAGCAGGGCTGAGAGTCGGGACACAAGCCTTGTCCCACTTCCATCATTGACTAATTGTACAGTCCAAAGTGAACTTTGCCCAAGAGCTCAAAGAAAGAAGACAGGCTAAAACACCCTAAGAGAAATGGAGAAAAACGATATTTAGACCAGTACAGAGTGGAATGCAAAAGGTGTAAGAGGAAAAGTGGGAGAGAGTTTAAATCCCAGTAGTAGGAAAAGATAACTTGAAGTCCCTTTGGAACAATACTTCACTCCTTTGATGAATTTGACCCAATCAATGTAAATACTCACACCTCTCAATCATGCAGATTGCAACCAATCCATACCCTTTCATCTTATGTCATTCTCATCCATGTGCTTCCCAGAGGCAATGAGGTACTAAGGTGGGCAAAGCACAGGGCCTGAAGTCAGAAAGACCTGAGTGCAAGTTCAGTCTCAGACACTTACTAGCCATGTTTCCTTATGCAAACTGCTTAATCTCTGTCTCCTCAACTATGCAATGGGGGTAATAACAGCACCTACTTTGCAGGGCTGTTTTGAGAATCAAATGAGATAATATTTATAAAGTGCCTGGCACATAGTAGGTATTTAATGAATGCTTGTTTCCTTCCTCCCATAAATCATACAAGAGTATTTAATCATTGGCCTGGGGGCCTTCTTGTGGGGCTTTTCATATTTTTAGATTGGGCTGTCCATCTGTTATCCCCTGCAGTATGTCATTATACAACCAGACCACATTATTTTTTTCCATCTATGAACTCATCTTTATTGCCACATCTTTCAGGGGAGTCATTGCTGGTAACCTGCGACCATGTCCTTACATGCATACCTCTTTCAATTGCACTTTGAGTGATTTGAAATTTTAATTTTTTTGGATATTGTGATATTCTGAGATTTAAAGTTACTTATCATCCCTGGGAGATGATTACTGCTAAAAATACAGGCTTTTGTGTCAGAGAGCAGCTTAAGATCATTGAAAATTTTATCTGCAGTTTTCCAAATGCAATCCCCCTCTACCCTTCAATTACTTTTCAATTCTGAGTCCAATTCAACATTTGGAGATCTAAAAAAAAAAACTTTTTAAAGCTCATTCCCACACCTTACCTAATTTCATCCTCATAACAACACAAGGTAGTGCGCAGGAAAAGTATTATAATCTTCATTTTATAAATGGGAAAAAAGAAACAGATCAAATGATTTGCACCAAGTCACAGAGAAGCTCAACTGTACGTCCTAGCCAAGAAACCAGATTACCTTACTACTGTCTTGATGTGTAATGACATGTAAAATGCAAAGCCCCATCTCTTGGCATTATGCATCAATGCCTTCAAAGTTCAAAACAAAGGAGAATAGCTAGCAACAATCAGTGTTGATATTGGACATAGTAATAATTATTATTGGTGTTTTTATTTGCATTTGCTAAATTGCTTCACTTGATCCTTCCAACAATCTTATGGGTGAGTGCCTTGCTATCCCCATTTTAAAAAAGAAGAAACTAAGATGATGTGAGTTGCTCAAGGTCACAACTACCAAGGGACAGTGCCAGAACAACTCCAATCCTTTAAAGGCCTAGACCAGTGCTCTTTCCACTTCACTTTAGAGATTAAATAGTTTCAATATCCTCTCGGGCTCCTAAGCTTGGAGGGTTTTTGTAAACTGACTGAGTACACAGCAGAGAGGCTGTTTGTTCCCTGCTTTGCTTTCCATCACCCTGTGGAGTCTGGGCAACACTAGGCAACCTGCCTTATTTACTTTCTGATTACTCCTTTTAGACTTTTTTTTTTTTTAGTAAGTAAGTGACAACATGACAGTCACATTCCACAGTATTAATAAAGATAAGAGCCACCCTGGTGGCCAAACCGAGACTCTTCTAGTTTTCCTGAGTTCATATAGCACTGTGTGTGTGCACACATGCATATGCACAGGCATATACCTGTACACGCACAAGCACACAGAGACCAGCAATGCACTGTCATCACTATGGACTTGTTATTGTAATTTGAATTCAACTTGCACATTGTCAGCTCTTCAAAGGTAGAGGCCATGCAGCACACTTTTCCCCCTCCCCTATGGAACCTTGAACCATGCTGGACACAAGACAGGGGCTTAATAAATACTTGTTGATTTAACCTGAAGGGTGATCATAAACCAAGGGCCAGAAGTTTTCAATCTTGAAAGAGATCCAATATATAAGTTACTGAAGCGATTGGAATGTACAGATAAATGGCATGGCCATTTATTGTTATTCAAAGATAACTTATTGCTTAACAGGAAGGATTAACCACCAAGTTCCAAGTATGACCAGGGTCTAACTCATTACTTTTTGATTTCTGAGGGCAGATGGAGATGGAAATGTAGGAAGGTATGGCAGAAGGGACGAAGGAACAGAAGTGGAATTCAAGTGGCTTGAGCTCTGGTCCTAACTCTTACACCAAATAATTTCATGACTCTGGGAGAGTCATTTGTCCTCTCTGGGAAACAGTTCCCTTGTTTCATAGGTTTTATAGTTTCAAAGGTAGAAGGCACTTCAGAGGTCTTCTGGTCCAATCCTCTTATTTTACAAATGAGGAAACTGAGGCTGTGTGGTTAACAGACTTACCTATTTGTAAACTAATGGGACTGGAGCTGATGGTGTCTACGGTCCCTTCTGGTTCTGATGATCTGGATTCTGATGCTAAACTAGGGACCCAGAAGCCTTCTCCAAAGTGGATATTGCCAACCTCTTAGAAATAATGCGCTCCAGCATTCTAAACCATTTCTTTCTAATTTTTGTGCCAATTGGAGAATAGAATATTGACCACATAGCAGCCTCTCATTGTGTCATACCAGAAAGAACTCTGGATTTGTAATCAAAGGACCCTGGTTCAAAATCAAGCTTTGCTACTTAATACCTATGGGAAATGGACAAGACACTTCACATCTTTCGACCTCAATTTCTTCATCTATAAAATAAAGGTCTAGTATAAGAGATCTCTAAGGTTTCTTCTATCTCTGAATAAAAGATCATATACTTCTAATGAACTGGATGGGGAAGAGAATAGTTACTCATGTTCTAAAATATTATATCTCTAAAGACTTTCTTAATGATCTAGCCTTCTGCCTGTCCAGAAATCTGCACTAAGAAATACCCTGCCTCACTCTAGAAAGCTGACCATACCTATGACCCCTTATCCCCCCAAAATAGAGAGTGAGTAAAGCCAAAATGAACTTCAGTTCTTCTGGGATCAGTAGGCATCATAACTCAGTGGCATAGACATGACCACCTATAGTGGACCCAAGATACTGTCCTCCATTTTTCTGACTATATTCTATGTGCCCTTCCCTTAAGCCTAATTTAGATTCTCGACACTGACCCTGTTCATAGCGCTCCAAATACGCTTATATGATCCCTCCTACTCAGTCTCCTCAGATAACTGCTATTACTGCCTTAGCCCTCAGAATGGTAATGGCAATGGCTGTTATTTTCATTTCCCAGGTCAGAATACTGAATTAAGGTGACTTGTCCAAGGTCACTAAATAGCTAAACTAAGAAAGAGTCTCAAAAATCTAGACTAATTGCCTTTTATATTAAATCGTAAGAAACCTTAGGCATTATCTAGTCTGTCCTACCTTTATTTTTTTATAAATGAGGAACCTGAGGCCCAGAGAGAAAGCAAGTGATTTGCCCAAGGTAACACTGCTAGTAAGTGTCAGACTTGGTGCCCCATATAATAATTTGGGGTCACCAAGCACAGCTAAGATCTGGTTTCTCTTCTTTTGTTACTAAGGAGTTTTTTCTTGATAGAAATTGGAAAACCTTATTGTCATTAGTGTTTATTGAAGAATCCATCCTATTTTTCAGGTTTTTTATTGAATTAAAAAGATGAATACTTGAATACCTCCTATCTAATCATAAGTTTTTTAAAGGCAAAATTATATTCAGAAAGGGTCAGTAATCACTCTAACATAGAAACTGAATGCCTAACCTTGAAATAGCAATTCATCTTTCTTGAGGGGAGAGATCAAATATTATATTTGTTAGTATCTTCCTAGAACCAAGCATAATGCTTTATACAAAATATATATATATATATATATATATATATATATACACACACGCACATATACACACACACGCGCACGCATACACACACACACACAGTAAGTGCTCAAAATATGCAGTGTTTGATAAAAAGCTAGTACAAATAGGGAATTTAAAGCGTTATCCACATATACATTGGAGATGTGGTCAGCAAAGCCCATACTTCTATAACAGTAACAATTCTGATGGATGTTACCCTCTGTTTACTGGAATTTCCATTGATGACAGAAATGTGGTATCAGAAAAAAAAAACATTGTCTTTTTATATACCAAAATATTCATAGTAGCACTTTTAAGAGTAGCAATTAACTGGAAACAAATTGGGTGCCCCATCAAATGAAGAATGGTTAAGTAAATTACGGCATAAGAATATGATAGAATACTCTTTTACTGTTAAGAAATTGTGAAACATGGGGAGATTGGTATGAATTAAAACAGTTAAGTAAGCAAAACCCAGAAAACAATATACATAATATTTACAATAATGAAAAATAGATAAAAATACTAAGTTTAATCTTGGCCTTGGAGAAGATTTGGGGAATATGCCACCACTTTTCCTTGAAGAGATGGGAAACTATGTAATCCAACATATTCATTTTATAAGCAAGCAAATGTTGAGGCCCAGGAAGGTCTCTGAGACCAATGTTCCTCAATTAGTAGACAGTAGAACTGGAACTGGAAACCAGGTCCCCTAATTCCTAGTCAAATGGTTTCTCCACAAGGTTGTTGTTTTCAGTCATTTCAGTCATGTCCTACTCTTTGTGACCCCTTTTGGGATTTTCTTGGCAAAGACCCTAGAGTAGATTGTCATTTACTTTTCCTGCTTATTTTACATATGAGGAAACTGAGGCAAACAGGGTTAAATCACTTGCCCAGGGTCACATAACCAGTAAGTATTTGAGGCTGGATTCCAACTCAGGTCCTCCTGACTCCAGACTCAGCACTCCATCCACTTCACCATCTACCACGGGGTGCTGCTGATAAAGCCAAAAGCCAATGTGGGCATTTGGAACAAGTGCAAAGAATTCTTAGTTCAAAGCCTAGTTCTGCTATAGTCATGGCAAAGGCAAGATTGAGTGATTGAGTTTTGTCTTCTTTCACATCAAAAAGAGAAATGATGATGATGAGTATTTTTTTTCATTCTATGGAAAGAATTCTATGGTGGAGAAACTGGGAAGAATAAGTTCTCACTGAAGGAATTCTGGTAGATTTTCCCTCCCATCAAAAGCAGTGTCCCTCATAGATAATGTTTGTGAATTATCACAATCCCCTTCTCAAAATCCTTCTTTAAAGTAATTTAAACAACTTGTTTGGATTACTAGGAAAGTACTAAATAACCATGACAATTAATCTCCAGAAAGTGGGGAAATCTGCTACTTGGATACAAACATTTCATTTCCTTCAGAATATGAATATGTAAAGAAAGAAAGAAAGAAAGAAAGAAAGAAAGAAAGAAAGAAAGAAAGAAAGGGAGGGAGGGAGGGAAAGTTGCGAATTAGAGAAAATGGCATTAGAGGTAATTGTCAAGTGGATATTAAGATGCCACTTGCTGGCAGGAACAGTTTTGATTGGATTTTGCCTTGTTTTGTCCTTTGTAAGTCAGAACTATGTGTATAGGTTGCAATTAGAAAAGCAAAACACCTCCATTCTCCTTCCAAACTTGTGCCCAACATGAGCCATCCTATAAGATCCCATGCAATAATAAAGGCAGCTCTAAAATTAGTAGGATGATAGGTAGCAGATTAATCTTGCCGATAAGCAGATAGCAGCCCTGCTGGATGGGTCCCTCGGTTCAAACAAAGGTTCCTGTTTAGTAAGAACAGGTAAAAAAGACAGATGGTTTGTTAAACATTGCCAGCATACTTCAGCAGTGCCATTCAGCGGTCACTGCCTGGCTAATGGTAACAAGGGCATTGTGTAGCAGCCCCATTTGCTAATTTCAGCCAACTCAATGCTATGGCTGCTTATCTTTGTTAGTTTTGCAAAGATTAAGGCAGTCTCTCTGTTTTGAATGCACCGAAGCTGCCCTGCTATGCATTCCTGAGGGTCTACAAACGTGCACACAGCAAACTACAGAGCTGAACTCCACATGCAATGACTTGCAATGTCTCCCCTGGCTTGTGAAGGTTGGTATGGGCTCTGTTTTTCATTGTGTTCTCAAAATGACCAAGTCACAGCAGACTGCTCAATGAAACCTGCCCCATCCCACAGCCTGAGCATAGTCAAATTTGCTGCAGATTTATACCTGCTATTAGGACTCCTCCTGAGTCGCTGGCCACCATGGCCTGGGCAGATAAACACAATAGTAAATTCTGTCCAGTGGATCATGATGAAGATGTGCTTCAAATTAAAGGTGTTTGCTCTTGGAAGGGGGCCATCTGCTTCTTATCTTTATGTACAGAAGAAAAATGGGGCTGAGGCCTGTTCTGTTGTCCCTTTCAGCCAATGGGAAAGCCTCTGCTATTGTCAGTTGCTCAGCCTGTGTCTACACCAGTCCTGTTTCCAATGCTAGCCCCCTCTTCCTTGTTTGTTTACTTGGAAATGGAGAGGGTGTTGTGGCTTATGCTGAGCGAGCAGGAACCTGACCCATTGGCTATACCTCCAGAGCCCAAGTAAGCTGAGAAGGGAAGCAATTGTCCAGGTATTTCACAAGGAAAACAATGCTTGAAGGAGCCACATATTTCGGGTGAAATTCTCCTAAACTGAATTACTGAGACTGTTGTGTCAATGCCCCACTTTGCTTTGTTTGTGGGAACGCAGGCTCAGTCAACAAGCATTTTGTTTACTTAAGTCAGAGTTCCTTTCACCTAAATGTGAACTTTTCCAGATTTAATCACAGAAGAGAATGTGAGTCAGTCCAATGGCGGGGGAGGCAGCCTCATGAGGTGGCAGACTCCTTGCCCTGAAGGTCTCCAGCAGAAACTGAGTAACTTATTGTTGAGGTTGCTGGGGGAAGGTTCTTGACCACATCAGGGTTAAACCTGATGATTTCTTAAGGACTTTCCGTATCTAGTGAATGGGGAATTTTATTCTAAAGAAATTGAGCCGTACCCCCCTAGAATTTACCAGTCTTTTAGGCTGAGTCTATATGGACAGAGTAAATAGAGAGATGGAGAAATACCAGCTAACTAACTGTAGGTCTTTGGACAATAATAATTATTTACCTTCACCTCTCTAGGCCTTGGCTTCTTCATCTACAAAATTAGGGAACCGTGCGGGGCAGGGGGGGAGATAGGGAAAGGTGAGAGGGGAAAAATGTTTAGTAATTGAAAAAAATTAATAACATAAAATTAGGGAATTAGATTACATAATCCCCAAGGTCCCTTCTGAACAATAACACTATTTGATTCTTCTCCAAAATTCAAGATCACTCCCCATTCTATCTACCCCCACCTCTTTGCAAAATCTTTTCTGTGGCCTAGTGAATAGAGCTCACTATTATGGGGGAACAGTGGCTAGCACAGGACTTGGAGTGAGGAAGCCTTGTATTCAAAGCCTTCCTTAGAGATATGAGTTATTTGATCCTGGATAAGTCACTCAACCTCATTCTTTCAGCCTTAGTTTCTTCATCTGTAAAATGGGGATAATGATAACATCTATCTCACAGGATTGTTGAGATGATACTTTATGTGTAAAGTACTTTGAAAAAATTTAAAATGCTACATATGAAAGTTATATGTATACATATATTAGTTTTTTATAACATTTTATTATAATACAAGGTAGTTTGAAAGGAAAGACACTAGCCGTTGGAGGGGATTAGTAAAGACTTCATGTAGGAGCTATTGCTTAAACTGTCTTAAAAGAATAAAGGGATTGATGAGGGGAAAGTGAGAAGGAAGTATGGCTGAGGTCAGCAGGAGGGCCAGTGAAAAGGTACAAAGACTAGAGGTACAATGTAATTTGTGAAGAACAGAGAGTGGACCAATCTGGCTGTACCGAAGAGAGTAGGAGAGGGTGGAAGGACTTGCTAGGCCTAGGTTCTGAAGGGCCTTAATTGATGGCATATCAGTTTGATTCTAGAGGTAAATTGGGAGCTGCTGGAGTTTATAAAGTAGGTGGTTGACATAACTGGATGTTGCACTTAAGGAAAATCACTTTGGCAACAATTCAGGACAGCTGGGAGTGAGTAGAGACCGTTAGTAGATCACTGCATTAATCTAGATGTGATGAGACCCTTAACTGAGATGGTGGCCTTGTGATAGATGTTGTAGAGATAGAAATGGCAAGATTTGTCAATTGGATAAAACCATGAATTTAGAGCAGAGATTCTTCCATATCTTTAAAAAAAAATTACTATAAACTCTACCTAAGAACAGAGAACGTCTTACAATAAAAGTCGGTTTTTTTCAATAGTAAAGTTCTCCTGTGCCAGCTCTAAAAGTCTCCATATCATATCAATAATATCATACCACAGGAATTCTTTTCTTATTCCTTGGTTATAATTGCTGTGTTCATTTTAATGAGGTCACTTTGATTTTCCCTTATTCTGGAAAAGGAAAGCATTTAAGTATGGGCCTGAAGGTGGACGGCCTTTTTACTATCCATAGTTAGATGATGCTCTTCATTTGGCTAGCCATAGGTCAGAGCTATAACTAGGATGAGGCAATCAGCACTTTGGCCTAGGGCAAAAAAGACTACCAATTGCTTTCTCCCTTGCCTGATACCCCTCATAGAAGCAGAAGGCAGTATCAGACTCATTTTAAGGCACTTTCTCCCTTAGAAACTTAGAAACTTGGTATCCTTGCTTTACTCCAGATAAGCCTCTTCCTTCCCACCATCCTCAACTCCTCCATTACTGCCACTTGTCTGAGTATATAAATTACTAGTTATGGTTTAGCCACAGGATGATGAATTTTTTTGGTCATAGAAATTGTCTAGGATGATACACTAAGTCATAAAGTGGTTGCACTCTGAATTGGTAGGGGAAGTGCTTAGCTGACAAAATTACAGATCCTTAATATAGAAGTTTTGAAACATAATTAAATGGATGGGTTTCCCAATTTGAACCTTCCACTTTGAGGGGGATAAGAAACTCTGCTCTGACCAATGTTATTCTCTCCTGATTTTGAACGGGAATTTAGCTCTTAAAGGTATGCTTCAGAGATTTGGTTATGAGAGCTAAAATGGGAATGATCAAGAACAGCCTGTCTTCTATAGATCTAGATGATCTCTACAATGCTGGATCAACAATACTGGAAGTTTCAAGGGAAATAGAAACAGAATACTAAGATCCATTTGGCAGACTTCCTTCATGTTCAACTTTATTTTCCCCATCTCTCTCCTATTCACAACGTGTGCTGGTAAATGTTTAACAACTAGCTCCCCAGAAATGTACAGGGCATATTTTTAAATTTAACCTGAGTTATTAATGTTTTCTCCATCATTTTCTGAAGTCCGGACCATAGAAACCAAACAAACAATAAACCAGCCCTAATTTCTAGCATTTGCTGCTTTCTGAGGTGTAAATGTTAACACTGAAAATTTGACAGTTGGGTTAACAGTAAAAACTGGCTCTCACATGCCACAGCCGTGCCTCTGCCCCATCACCCTGCACTTCTCACAAACCCATTTTATTAAATATACTTGGAACAAAAAACTCAATCAGCAATAATGTCAGTTGTTGTGTAACTGTTGTAATATACAAAATACATCCATTATTCTTCAGCTCAGTCCTTCGGTTCATGACATTCCAGGGAAGTATTAAATGAACACTTTCACAGGCCCTGTGGTATACCAGAAAGAACATTTGTCAAAAAGACAGTAAAAATAAGTTGTATGAATTTGGACAAGTCACATACCTGCTCTTAGTCTGTTATTCCGTGGAGTAGAAATAACACTTTCCCCAAAGTGTTTTTCGGGGGATTAAATAAGAAATGTAAGTGAAGATAGATTGAAAAATATAAAAAGTCATACAATAATGTTGTTGTTCAGTTACCTTCAGTCATGTCTGACTCTTCATGACCCCATCTGAGGTTTTCTTGGCAAAGATGGTAGAGCTGGAAGGGAGTTCAATGGCCATATTGAAACCTGAAAATCTGAAAAAAAGAATTCTCCTTACTCAATCACCAGCTCCAGTTTAGGTCTCCCGCTTCCAGTCTCATTTCTCTCCAATGCATGAGTCTTCACACGGCTTCCAAGATTATTTTCTTAAAACACAGTCCAGCCCACTTCAACAATCATCAGGGACCTTCTACTGTATTGAGAATAAAATGCAAACTTGTTATTTAAAGCCCTGCACAGCCTGGCTCCAATCTAACTTTTCAGATGTTTCCTAGCTCTCCTCGTCATCTCCTATTCCAGACAAACCGGACTACTTGCTGTTCCCCAAACTCAGCATTCCATCCCTTGCCTCTGTGACCTTCTGTGGATTGTCTCCGATCCCTAGAATGTTTTTCCTTCTTACTTCCATCACTTAGAATCCATAACTTCCTTCAAGGCTCAAGTCAGGTGTCACTGCCCAATGGAAAGCTTTTCTTGATCCATAAATTGTTATCTCTCCCTCTTCAGATTACCTTGAATTTACTTCTCTGTTTACTTTTGCTTCCCCGGTAGAATGTAAGCTCATTGAAAGTAGGGGATGTTTTTTTTCAAATCTGACTTTGCATCTCTAGATCTAAGTATCATGTTTTGTGAATTTTTTTTAATCTAATTGTTCCCTTTACAAATTGTACACTCTAGCCAAACTGGACTACCTTCTGTCCCACAAATGTTTCTTCCTCCCCTTTCTCTGTGCCTCTGCTCGCATTGTTCTCTATGCCTGGACTGCCTCCTTCCCCCTACCCCCTTTTCTTTCTATGTCTCTCTGTCTCTCTGTCTCTGTGTGTGTGTGTGTGTGTGTGTGTCTGTCTGTCTCTCTCTTTCCTCTCTGTCTCTGTGTGTGTCTCCCCCTCCCTCCCTGCCTTCTTCCCCTTCCCTCCATTCCTCTCCCACCCCAGAATTCTTAGTATCATGTGTTTATAGGTGGAAGGAACCTTAGAGGCCTTTGAATGCAACGTCTTCACTTTACAGATGTGGTAACTGAGATACATAGGGAGCTAACCGAAGTACATAAAGTGACTTGCCCAGATTCACACGGAGGCTAAGCAGCTCAGTGGATAGAGCTCTGGGCTCAGAGTCAGGAAGACCTGAGTTCAAATTTAGCCTCAGACTCTTACTAGTTGTGTGACCCAGGCTAGTAACTTAGCCTCTGTTTGCCTTAATCCACTGGAGAAGGAAATGCAAACCTCTGCAGTATCTTTGCCAAAAAAACCCCATGCTATGGTCCATGGAGTCACGAAGAGTCAATCGTGACTGAACACCACCAACAACAAAAGCCAGATTCAAAAAGTAAACTAATGTCTGAGTTAGGATTTGAACTCAGATCTTCCTGACTCTACTTTATTGGGTTATGTCTAACCATTTATAACCTAACTATTTATAACCTAACCATTTAACTTGAATGTCATCTCCTCTAGAAAGTCTACCACTGTAACAGCCTTTCCATCACTAGAAGTCATATAGCTCTTTGCCTTTACAACTTATGTGTATGTAATTAGGCATTATTATCGTTTCTATCCATATGACTTTCAGATCTACATACAGCCCTAGTCTTTTTCCTGAGCTCTAATCCCACGTAAACAACTGCTTGATTGGACATTTCAAACTGGATGCCCTAGAGACATATCAAAATCAATTGCTAAAACAAGATTCATTGTCTTTTCTCCCAAACTAATCACTCTCCCAAACTTTGCCATTTTTCTCTAGGGCACCACTGTCCTCCCAGTCTCCCAGGGTCATGACCTCAACTTTATCCTTGATTCTTCATTCTTCTTCACCCCACTTATCAATTCATTTGCCAAATTTTATCTTTTCTGCCTCTAGAATATCTCTTGTATATGACTCCTTATCTTTACTCACATAGCCACCGCCATTGTTCAAGCTCTCATTACCTTATGCTCTAACTATTGCAATAACGTCCTAATGAGTCTCTTTTTTTAAGTTTCTCACCTGGCCTTTTTCCTGTTCCTCCCATATAACTTTATATCTCCCATCACTAACTCTTTTAACTGGCTGTTCTTCATCCTTGAAATGCTTGAAAACTTTTAGACCTTTATTACTTGAATCTTTTTTTTTCCATTAAGATAAGATCAAGCATCCCTTTCTACCTAAAACCTTTCCTGATTCTCTAGCACATAATAATTCCTGACCTTGAAAGCTACCTTATATTTATTTTGCATATATTCTGGATATATTTATTTATGTACATGTTATCCTACAGGATGTAAGATCCTTGAGAGCAGGAACTATTTCATTGTTATCTTTTCATCTCCAGCACCTAGAAAAATGCAGTAAGTACTTAATAAATACTTGTTGATTATATTTAGGTTTGGTTTTGTCTTTTTGTATGTGCATCTTGTCCTCTGCCTAGATGAAAAGTTCCGTGACATCTACTTTAGTGCTGGGCATACAGCAGGTATTTTTTTTTAACTGAATCTAATTTACTAGAGTTGAATAGAATTGAACATTTCCCTATTCTAACTTGTGTTGTTTTTTTTTAATCTCCCTTTGTACTTATTGCATTCTGCCTTATAATTTTGTTTTCTTTTTGTACATTTTAGCTTTCTTGGTATAGGGTAATCTCCCTTTATTTCTTTATTTCTTATCAATTAATCTTCAACTTCCTAGTGCTTAGCACTGTACATAGTAGGCCCTTAATTATTTATTTTTAGTTGCTTTGAGTGAAAGGATATCTTTGTAGATAAAGCAGAAAAATGTGAACCAGGCATTAGGGCATTTATATAGATTCATAGGTGGTTCAAAATGCTGACCAAGCTAGAGTAAGGGTTATATTTTTATTTGGTAGGGCTCTGTCCTTGACCCCAACTTCTTCATTATTTTGATCAGGGCCTGGGATGAGGGAGACTTGGTTTGGAAGTCTTTCACAGGAAAAAGATTATAGGGCATTAATTGACCATATCTATTGGTGAAGCTGCTGAAAACAAAAGGAAAAAAAACAAATACAATCTTTTATTTTATTAATTTTAAAAATGTAGTGTCCAGACAAAGGAAACTTTCACCTGCCTTCTATGCTGGTCTGGACACATCTACTCAGATGTGAGAGGAATGTTAATAAGTTGGAGGATATATAAATGACATTGAAAAGTTTGAATACCATGTCATAGTAGGAACAATCGAGGAAACTAGGAACATTAATTTGGGAAAAGAGGAGACTTGGGTGGGGAAGGGATAAAATTAAGCTATCTTCAAGTATTTGAAGGGTTGTTGTATAGAAGACAGCATGCTTAGAATTGGCACTCACAGAAGTTAAAGAAAAAGGTAGCTTTTGTTTCAATATATGTAAGAACTTTCTAACAATCAAAGCCATCCAGTAATGGAGCAGACGACCTAGTCAATCCTCCATCACTGTTATAAGCAAAGTGTGATGACTTTACATTAGGAATATTGTTTAATGGATTCCTGCATTGGGAGGAAAAGTTGGAAACATGTTCTCTATAATTCATTAATGTGTTTATCCTTATGTGATGTCACCATCAAGTACACAGGAAATGAAACATAGAAAGAAACCTTCAAGAGGAAGGATCAGGAAGGTACAAAATAATGGAAAGGATCAGAACACCAAATGAGGGGGAAGTAAGGATGTATTCTCAAAGTCACAGAACACAGACTCTGTAAACCAGAGGGTAACCAAATTGCGATTAAATACAGAGCTATGTGGCAAGGAATGAAGAGGTAATGCAGGAGATGATGTTGAATGGATAAGGTTCTTGAGCTCCTTTTTGTGAGTAAGGAAAGCCAACCAATTTAGAAGGCAGATATAAGTGCACAGGTTACCCTATTCTCATTCAATCTAGAATCAATGACTAGCTGGACATGATTAATCATCAAGAATGCTGAGAAAGAAGTGAGGGAAAGTTTGTTCCACATTCTTTGAGCTTCCATTTATGTGGCTGGGAAATGAAAGAATAATGGAAGGGTTTTGCCCTGGATATCTTAATAATTGAAGTTCTAAGAAATGGGTGTGGGGAGTTGCTTTTAGGGGAAAAAATACTCAAAGGCTCTTTTTCCTTGGAGCCAAGCTTTTTTTAGCTCTGGAGAGTTCCATCAGATAAACTGCAGAGGGATGGGAATTTTAAGAAAGTGATTCCCAGACTTACAGGAATTGGTATACTTTTTCATATTTCAACAGATTTCAAAATTTGTCTCTGCACAATCCCTCAAAAAAAAATATTGTTTCATGGTGTGTGTGGTATGTATACACACACACACACATACACACACACACACACACACACACATATATATGTACATACAAACACATATATATACATGTGTATACATACCTATATGTATGCATGTTTGAATATACACATATATGTATATAAATAGATACATGTTAAAATTAATTTGGTTTTAAGACCCTCTTAGGTCATTAGAAACCAAACTGAGCTGGTACTCACTCCTTTTCATTTGGTAACAAGATGTCGATTGAGCCTAGGAGTCACATCTCATCCAACCAACTTAACTGATTTTTCAGATAAGGAAAAGTCATGGTGCATACATTGATGCTGGGAGAGGATATGGGGAAATATTTTGGGGAGAATGAAGTCTCCTACCCCAGAAGAGCTATAAAGAATTGCTTTAGTCAAAGGTTTAGGGAACTTTTAGATGAAAGCCTGTACATAAAAAGCAGGAATTCCAAAGAGTCAGGGCTCCTTTTGAATGCCCCCCCCCAATCTCTGTCTTCTAAGTGGAAAAGTCTAGAAAATGACCTCAAGTAGTTGAAGAAGGTTCTGTTTTTGCCTCTTCCTTTGTTAATTCACAGAGCTACTTTAGCTCAAAGGTTAATTAGTAGGCCCCAAAGTTAAGGAGAACAATTGGCACAACACTCAACAACCTTGTTGGTGTGGGGCCTGGGACTTAGTCTTTCTTCTAGGGAGTTTGAATAATTGAGAGGTAGGGTATACGTGTGTGATTCAGGGTGGAGGGGGCGGTGTTTTCTACTCTGATTTTCATTAGCCCATCTCCCATTTAGCATCACGTTTTCAAAGTTCTGTGATTCCAGGTCCATTTTCCAGCCCTTATCATCCAAGGTCAACAAATAATCCCTTTGAGTTGTTTTTCCAATAGTAGTGACTTATGGACTCACTCATCCACACTCTCCTAGCCTTTCTTTTTCCTTTCTGTGACAAGAAAATGGCACTTTTTTCACTTTTTTTTCCTCTCAAAGTAACTAGCCTCTGAGTCTAGAACAGGAGTTCCTAACCTTAGATCTACTGATATATTTCAGAGGATCTGTGAACTTGGATGGGAAAAAACACATCTTTATTTTCACTAAGATCTAACAGAAATTTAGTATTGTCTTCAATGATGAAGATAGAAAAACGCCATTATTCTAAAAAGGATCCACAGTGGCATTTGTCAGATGAACAAAGGGGTCAATGACACACACAGAAAGTTAAGAAGACTTAGTCTGGGACTAGTGACTTCATTAGCAACATGTTCAAAATTAGCTATCTATGTGGATGGAAGGGTGCTAAGCTTTGCAGTTGAGCCTAAATAAAATGATCAATCACCAAGCATTTCTACTGGACTTTTTGTCCTCACTAGTCCTTTGGTCATGTGAAGTCACAGAAATCCTGGTATGGAGCAGATTCGATACTTGATTCCCAGACAGATTTATCTCAGGCTTCAATTAATTTCACAGAATCTTTGAGTTTTAGTGCACCTCAGAGGCCGCGGAATCCCATCCGTAACTGACCTAGAATCCTCTCTTCAACATTTCCAACAAGTAATTATTCAATATTCACTATTCAGACTCGTAGTGAAGAGAAGCCTATTTCCTTGGGAGACATCACATACGTCTTTGGACAGTTCTAATTGTTAAGAACTTTTTATTTACATCAGGCCTAATTGCACCTTCTTGCTACTTTTACTGGTTATTCCTACCCCTGCCTTCTGGTGCCAAACAAAGTAAGTCTATACTCTATCAGGATAGATAGCCCAATATTTAAAAAGACAACTATCCTCACCATCCTCCAATGAATGGATAGGTTCCAGCTTATCAATGTCTTTCCTAAGCTGTGGTGTTTTGAATGGAGCATACTGGTTCAGATGGGGTGACCAGGGCCAAATCCATTAGCATCATTACTTCTCCAGCAATGAGCACTATATCTTTTTTCTTTATGCAGCCTAAGATCCCATTAGCTTTTTGGTTGATGTTTTTTTTTTTAATTCTCAAGCATGGTGGGTGCATACTAATCTGTATGATTGTGATAATCTCTGAGTTGGTCTATACTGACAAAGCAAATCAATCAATTAAAACAGGTTGTGAAGCGCTTTGAATGACAACCCTACTCCTCCCTTTCAGTAAATTACAGTGGTTCCCTATTGCCTCTAGGATTATACTATTTGTGGGTCTGCCTGGCACAGGTCTCCCCCTGCATACCTCCCATCACCCATCTCTACTGAATTCAGCTGCTAAAGTGATCTTTAAACACAGATCTAACCATATGCTCCCCCACCCCCATCCCACCCCACTCAATAAGCTCCAGTGTCTCCCTATCACCTACAGAATGAAACACAAAATCATCTTTTGACATTTAAAGCCTTTCATGACCTGGTCTCCTCCTACCTTTCAAGAGTACTGGAACTTCACTCACCTACTGGGTACTTTGCAATCTAGTAACATAGACCTCCTTGCTGTTCCTCAAATAAAATATTCCATCTCCCAACTCTGGGGGTTTTCAGTGGCTATCTCCTATTTCTGGAATTCTCTTCCTCCTTTTCTCTGTCTCTTGGCTTCCTTCAAGTCCCACCAAAAACAAAACAAAACAAAACAAAAAACAAAACAACCCTGCCTTCTATAAGAAGTGTTTCCCAATGCCTTAATGATAGTGCCTTTCTCTGGCTGCTTCTCTCCATTTTTGTATATTATTTATTTGTATGTATTTGTTTGCATGTTGTCTCCATCATTAGATTATGAGCTCTTTGTGAGCGAGGCCTACTTTCTTTGTATCGCCAGTGTTTTAGCACAATGACTGGCAAAGAGGAGGTGATTAATACATGCTTACTGACCGACTAACGTATAGGGGGTTGTATTATACTTACTTGTATGTTTCCACAATGTCATAGTTATTGTATATATACCATACTCCACATACCTAATAGAATGTTAGTTTCTTTGGGGCAGCGATTATTATTATTTGTATCATTGTCTCTCCCTCACCTAGCATAGTGCCATATGAGAAATAGTAAATATCTAAGAAGTTTTTGATTATTTGAATTAATGTTGGCAGTAAACCTTTGAAATTCTTCTTCCTGTTACTTCTACCTCCCCCCCCACCTTCTTCACTTGTCTACATTTAACTCCCCTGTAAATTATTCTTCTTCCTTGTTTCTTCCTCATCTTCCTGTTCCTCCCATCTTGGTGCCTCTCCCCAGCCAGCAATCTGTTGTTTTTATGATGACAATTAGCTAATCATAAAACCTCAGCTATGTAGTGGGAGAAGGTTAGAAGATGGCAATCCCAGAATTGCTTTTAGCTTTTGCATTAAAGCTTTAGGATTAGCAAGGCTGGTTATAGTATAGGGGTGATCTGCCTTCTTTTTGGTAGACAAGCTCTATTCTTGGTAAAACTGTGAAGTGGTGGTTTGCCTTTGGCATCCTCCTTTTTCCCATTTCTGTGACCTTTGACTTTCCCCACTCACCAACCAAAGAACTCAGTATTCTTATAGGTTACGTTTTATTTTCAGAAAGTGGATTTGATTAAATGATATATTAAGACATTAGGGATTCAGGTTACTTCCTTTTGAAAGAAGATTATAGAGAGAAGTCATGCTTAACCCAAAGAAATTCATTTCTAAGGGTGAAATATCAGATCCTTTGTCAACTTTGTGAAGAATAATATTTTGGAGGGCCTTCCCAGTGTCAAATCCTTTTCCAGGCAAGTATGACATTTGTGATGATTAGGCAAACCCTTTGGTGGGAACCAGATCTAATTAGTTCCTTGGACCCAGATTAATAGGGAACTGACCTCAGCCCCCAATAACCTTCCATCCCTCTTTCTGTTTGTTAAGACTCCACCTGACTCTCAAGCCTGTGAGACCATGAGCTTATAAACCCAGAGTCCTCGAAAGCACACCACAGTTGGTGATTAACTAATTACCAAGGAGGGAACTTGATATTGAAGATTAGTAATGATGTAATAATCCGTAATGATGATGCATGAGGCATCTAAATGGTGCAGTGCATAGAGCACTGGGCTGGGAATCATGAAGACTCCTCTTCATCAGTTCAAACCTGGCCTCAGACACTGACTAGCTGTGTGGCCCTGGGCAAGTCACTTAACCCTGTTTGCCTCAGTTACTTCATCTTCAAAATGAGCTGGAGAAGGGAATGATAAAACCACTCCTCTCTCTCTGCCAAGAAAACCCCAAAAATGGGGTCACAAAGAGTTGAAAATGAGTGAACAACAATAAAATGACAATCGATAATACTTCTCTTCTTGTTCCTCCTATCTTTAGGGTCTCTCCCAGCAGTCTGTTCTTTTAAAGGTTACACTCAGCCACTCAAAGAAGCTAAATTATATAACAGGAGAAGGCAAGAAGAGCCTAGAGCCATTTCTTACCTCTACACTGAGTGCTTCAACACAACTTCTCCATTCTGGAGAGGAAAAAAACCTTGCACTCAAGGTATTCTTTCCTTTCCCACTCGACTGCCCTCCTTTGGACTTCCCCATCACGCGGCCAGGAGCGTCATCATCAGGAATCTTTGCATCCTGTAGGACTTCATATGCCTTGGTACTCACACCTTCTCAATATCTTCAGTACCTTCTGCCTCTCTGATTAGAAGCCTCCATTTAAGAAGGGTTCCCAAGCCAGCCATCTCTTCATTCTGTACCCCCTGCACCCTTTTTGACTTTTTTTTATCAGAACCTTGCTCTGGGTACTCCTGCCTCCCCCTTTCATCTTCCTTTTGTGTACTGATTTCCCCTGTTAGATTATACACTCCTAGAGGTCAGGGACTGTCTTTCTTTCTCATATCTTTATCTTCAACACAGAACAGTGCCTGGCACAGCCTGCTGAAATAGAAATTTAAACCATGATCCTCCCACTTCTATGATTTTAATGTAAGACATCAGAGGCCAAGTAGGAGGGAAGTTAGTTCTATGGATGGCTAATGGAGAACATGGTTTTGGGTAACAGATTATGGTAGCATATTCAAATCACTGCAGATGGCACCACTTTCCATCTATGTACAAGGTTTACTCTGATGGAGGTGGAGACAATATCTGAAGTAGTTTAGCTCAAGTCCTTTATATATTTTTGAGACAGAGAAATTAGTACCTTTTTGGGTAATAGGCTTGGCAAGAAATTAAATTCCTATAATGCATGGTGCATGTGCAAATCCAATTTACTGTTACATATGCCAACATGTGCGATAGAAACACCAATTAGATTTATATTTCTTACTGTTAGAAGTCAAACTTTATTAATCAGAGCATGCTAACATTAGTTCATAATCATATATTAGACAATATAAACATCAACCCCTCTAGAACAAACAACCAACCCACTTTCCTGAGGCTTCCCAGTAAGTATATCTCACAACAGTAATCAGGGACAGAGTTCCCTATCTGCCCATCCAGAGGCTCATATTTCCCTCCAAGGTGAATGTCTGGCAAGTTGAGTCCTGTCAGTTGATCAACATTGCCCTCAACTAAACAAAGTGTCACTTCAGTCTCAGGTGAGGATGAGTGGGTGCGGGGAAAGAAAGAGAATTTAGTCCTGGTCAAAACCCAGGAGGCAGCTAAAAGTAGAGACTTCTGGTGGGTTTCTTATAGCCATAGATATGGGTATTATCTAGTTACACCCAAGTTCTGACTGGTGACCAGCCACCTAATTAGTTCGCCAATTAATTTGATCGATATCTGAGGATATAAGGTAATGATAAAGTTACCAAATTTGCTTATTGGTGGTCTGTCCTATCTAGAAGTCCCATATGTTTATGAACATATGCGTGTTGTTTACCAACCTACATCACATAATGCTAATATTGAATCATAATTGAATCATAATACTGAAAAACAAGTTATAAAAAAACAAACATCAAAACACTTCATCACAAAACAAATGGAGTCAGTTACGTCAAGGCAACAAACTTATTCTTACTACAACTCTCAGTCATAATGTGTGATTTATATAATAGCATAGAATGCATTAAAGGGCATCTATTTGTCACATGGGTCCCACATGACTCTGGAACCCCAAGATATCTCAAGAGTATTTGGAGTAATCATAAACAGATATGGCTTGAGGCCCTATCTATGTCATTCTTTACTAACAAACTGGTCAGGAACAATGTATCAAATATCATTGCTTTCAATTAGCACAGAATAATAAGTAACAAAGGAGAATCTTGTGGAATAATTTTCTATTTTTCATACTAAAGGAATATAATCTTCCACAGATTCCCATACTGATATGAGAGTGTGCAACCCACAGACATCTCATGCTTTTGCTTCATGGCTTGGCTTGAACAATCCTCCAGGTTCCATTAGTAGTTTCTGTACTTCACTGCTGCTCTCCTGCAGCTCCATATTATGTCATTGGCTGATTCTCTATGAAGCTGTTTCAACCATTGCCTGGGACTGTCATCTAATACTGAGGCTTCTTCCTCCTCAAATGAATTGTTATATGTTATGTTATGTTATGTTATGTTATTATTATTTTTTAGGCAATTGGGGTTAAGTGACTTGCCCAGGGTCACACAGCTAGTAAGTGTCAAGTGTTTGGTTGGAGGCTGGATTTGAACTCAGGTCCTCCTGACTTCAGGATCAGTGTTCTATCCACTGTGCCACCTAGCTGCCTTTATGTTATGTTATGGTATGGTATAGTATGTTATGGTATGTTTCTTGTGTGTGTGAGAGAGACAGAGACAGACAAACAGAGACAGATACTGTCTGGGCAACACACCCAGGGTCTAATCAACACATTTTCAGTTATTTGGTTAATTGGTTAATCAGGACAGTCACTCTTGGCAGCATACAAATGAGTCTCTCAGGTGGCTGTAACACCTTTTGTACCATTCCATTCTCCAACCTTAAGGGGAAATCCCTTTAGCCTCCTTAATAGGATGAGTGATTTTTTTAAGTATAGTTGTTGTACCCCTTGTGGTTGGTATCAGAACCATGGAAATTACTTCAAAACCTCAAAAATCCTCAAGAAGGAAATGGAGGGACAGGGAAGAGTTGGTGACTTTTGCCTCAAGTTGCAGCTAGTATGAGGAAGTCTCTATCTCCTCCCTGCAGATTGAGGGTCTGCCCTAAAACTTCTGGGATTTAAAGTGGATTCAGGTGCAATTTCAGGATTTTAGAATTTCCTGGTTAGCAGACCACAGGCAGTGTTGGGTTGCCCTTACTTCTCTAAGGGGATTGTGGATTTTCTCATAGTTCCAGGAATATAGAGCACAGTCTCACTCCTTCCTACCCCCACCAAGTACCTCAAAGTCATACTTCTCAGTGAGACTGGAACAACAATAGTTAGAGTGAGTGCCTTTACATTAACACAGTAACTATACCTGCTAGTACATGCAATATGCCACACTGATAATCCTCTGCCTCTCAAACCAAAGGTACATTTCCTCATCTCTTCATCTAAGGGTCCCAATCTCCAGACTGGGAAATTTAACTTTCTAGATGGGCCCAGTGGCTGGTGAGGTTCAAATGCTGCGCCAGGTAGATATTAACTAAATGTTTATTGAATGAATGAGTGAATAAACGAATTCTGTCCCATACTTTCTATATTAAACTCCTACAATATATGAAACACGTGCAAATCCAATTTACTGTTACATATGCTGACTAGAGCAACTGAAATACTAATTAGACTTACACTTCATTCTGGCAATCAAACTTTATAGATCAAATCCTGTTAACATGCTAACATACAGAACAAATGCCAGAAAGGATTCTCCTAAGTACTTGACTAATATGACCACAACAATGGCCCTGTGAGTAACTGGCAGACAGAGGAGGAAAGACAGTTTTAAACTAGGTACAAGAATTTGTCCCCAGTCCTCAGTCATTCTGTTGAAAAATATTTCAAATGACCTCTGCCCTTCACTGGGGAGCTAAATATCAGAAATGAGGGGCTCAGTGCTAGAAAACCTGGGCCCTGTTTTTGGTAGAACACTGGGAGATCTATACTGTAGTTTGAGGGCCACCTCTATGGTATGTAGAATTTAAAGTGGGAAATTTCAGGGGCAATGTCTATATTTTGAGGCTTCAGATTAGCAGACTACAGAGTACACATAATAGTTAAAGAATGTTGGGCAGTCTTTCCTGGAATTAAAAAAACAACAACCAAAAACCTGCCATTCACTCCTGCCCCACTCCCTCTTAGTTTGGAAAACTAGTAGCTTTAGATGTGATCATTGCGAGATTTGACCCTGACTTCTTCTGCCCTAAGAACAAAGTGCAATTTATGGCCCTTTTGTGAGAGGTTGTTTAAAGTGAAGGAAAAGATTGTTTCTTTAAAGGCCGAGGAAGAACAGCTCAAATTCCCCAGTTTAAAAACTACTCCAGAAAATGGGGGCGGTGCTATCTTGGCTAAAAAAAAAAAAAAAAAGATCATCTTCTGATTCCTTCAGTCTTCCTAAGGTCCTTCCTGGCTGTCAGCTTTTGGAGATAGTTCCTAGTACAACTGTTTTCTCTCCACCCCCACTCCCCCAGCTCCAGCACAGCTTCCTGTTCAGGGGAAAAAAGAAAGCCCTTCCTAACCCACTTCAAAGCCAGGTGATAGGGACTGGCCCTGGGGTGACTGTCGGTAATACAATGGCGTTAGCTACAGCCCAGCAGGAGCTACTTAACAGGAGCTCCTTAACCTGGCACCTCTTATGAACAAAGTTATTGCTCTTCGGGCACCTAAACAATACATCTGACAATTCAAGTCATTAGTCTGCTAAAGTAATTTAGTGCTTGAGTGCTTGCCAAAGGTGTCCAACTGAGGACTTGGGGGAAGAAATGACCCACATTGGTCTTTCAGGGCTCAAGGTGGCTTTTAATCGGATGTTTGATAGATCTGTGACAGTCATAGAATTGTGGGATTTCAAGCTGGAAGGGACCAGCTCTAGATTATCTAGCTCAACCTCCCCATTTTACAGATGAAGAAACTGAGGCCAGAGAGGAAAAGTGACTTGTCCAGTTACACAGGGAAGTCAGAGTCTGGATTCAAACTCAAGTGCTATCAGAAAAGAGAGGCAAATGAGCTCTTTTCTTCCTGTTGCCCTTTAGAGATAACATCCATACAAGGGCAGCCATAAACATTATTTCTTACACTTAGAAAAGTGCTTGATATTCTTAAATCCTAAAATTTTAGGATTACAGAACTAGAATTGGGAGGGACTTCCAAAGCCAAGTTGTATAGCCCTCCATCTTTTACAGATGATGAAACTGAAGCTTAGAGAGGCTAAAGGAATTGTTTGAGATCATATAGGTAGTATATATCAGAGTCTGGCTTTGAATCTAGGTTTTATCATTACAGAGCCAGGATATTACATCTGTTATCTCGGTTGATTCTGGAGCAAGCAGGGCAGGTATTATTCATCTCAGTTCAAAGATGGGGAAAGTGAAGTTCAGCCAGAAGTAAGATGACTTGATCATTGTTCCACAACTAGTATGTGACAGAGCTAGACAGAATTAGAACTCAGGTCTTAGGATTCCCACTGAGTCTCTTTTTGCTATAACAACATACTACCTACCTCCTGTAAGGGAGTTCCTCAACTCCCAAAGGGGCCTATTGATGCCTTCCTTAACTGTTCCCAACTAGCTTATAGGAAAGTGCCATGGTAAGGGAAGGCAACTGTTCTGAATCTAAGTCAGTTTCCTCACTTGTAAATTAAAGAAGTAAGTTCCTTGAAGGCTAGGATTATTTCATCTTGTTTTCCCAATGCCCTGTAGACAGTAGGCACTTCATAAACATTGAATTTAATTTAACTGACATTGTAGGCAGCTTGATGTAGTGGAAAGAACACTGGATTCAGAATCAGAAGACCTGGTTTCTACCATCATTTCTACTTACTCATTATGTAAAATAGACAAGTCATTCAACTTCTATGAATTTTTTTTCCCTTTTCTGAGAAAAGGAGGTGAAATTTTCACTGCCTACCCATCAGATTATTGGGAGGAAGGTGATTTGTAAACCCTATGAATGTGACCTTTAATTATCATTATTGATTATCATTATAGCTCTAAACTTTCTAATTCTAACATTCGATGACACTATGAGCTGATTGTGGATTTAATTTTTTTCATTATTGTTAATAAAAGGCATCATGGTGGAGGGAATAAAAACCTGAAATCAGAGTCAGGAAAACTTGAGTGCCAATCCTGCTTTTATCATATACTGGGTGTGTGACCTTGGGAAAGTTTTCTCTGAACTCTAGGCAATTCTCCAAGACTATAGGCAGGAGTAAGAAACCTGAGGCCTGGAGGCCACATGTGGCCCTCTAGGTCCTCAAATGTCCTTGGTCGAGGGATAAGGAGCTGAAGTGCTTTGTTAGAGTTTTCTCATCTAGGAGTTCTCTGTACCAATAAAATACCTATCCTTGTCCTATTATCAATAGATTACATTTCCATAGTACTTTGAGGTTCCCAAAGTGATTTTTTCACAATATCCCTTCAAGGAAGGTAGCAGAAAACTTCTTATCCCTATTTTGCAGATGAGGAAACTGAGGCTCAGAGTGCTGACATGACTTTTCCATGGTCTTGAAGGTTGTAAATGCCAGAGGGAAGAATTGATCCCTGGCCTTTTTGACCTCAGCTCCACTGTTCTTTCCACCAGGTAGAATATCTTCAGTGTCAATTCTGCCTGAAGAGTTGAATCATGGAGAAAATAGCCATTACAACATTGATGTTAGAGAAATACCTCGTGTTGTGTGTGTGTGTGTGTGTGTGTGTGTGAAGGTAGGTCTCATTTGGACAGATAAGAGGAAATGAGGTGTGTTAGTTTTGTTACATGGGCCTAAAAACAAAGGGTAGCCACAACAGCTACTAAGTGAACCTCCAGGCTATCCCCTATTGCCCAGTAACAGACCTCCAGAACCTCTGCTTGCAAAGACTTTCACAGCATTTTACGACAGAAAAGCAGACCTGAACTGCAACCCTCACAGCCACAAAGCTCAAGAAAGATGAGGATGAACTCACTTTTAGAATTCAGGGGCTCGTTCCAGAGAGGAATGAGTGAACAAGATCAGGACAACAGCCTTCTCCCCTTTAACTGGCTATTCATTAAATCAGCTTTAAGTTACTTACCTGGATATTTCCTTTAGGGAAACCATACTTGACCTTTAAGAGCTTATTCCAAAGGGAAGGGAAATCCTGTACAAAACTCTACCAGTCCAAGCCACTCCCTTGCTCACCTCCTTCTTCCATAACCTTAACCCCAAGCCGATGACCTACACATTCTTTTTTAATTTTTTTTTAATTTTAAAATTTTTATTTGTATTTTTTTAAACATAAATACAAAATGAGAACAGGGGAAAAAAACAACAACATTGACTTGTACACAGCAGACCATAAGAGAGGATTCACTATAAAAAAACAAATTTCCATTTCAGGGAAACCTGTATAATAAATATTGCACATTGTTTTCAAAGTTGACCAGTTTTTCTTCGCTTCCTTGTGGGTTTTTTTTTTGTTCTCTGCTGTGTACTTTTTATTTTATTTTTCCACTCCTTCCCCCTACCACCCTAAAGAAGGCTACAATTAAGCAGCTTGGATACGTATGTATGTATATATACACATATATACACATATAAATATCTATAAATGTATATATACACAAATATACATATACAGATATCTATAAATGTATATATGCACATATATACATATATAGATGTCAATAACCATATATATATAATATATACTCATACACACGTAGACATACATATGTATACATATATGACCGTACTACACTTATTTCCTTCTATCATGTTTCTCTGAAGGTGGATAGCATCTTTCTTCGTAAGTCTTCATAAGTCCAAGTCCAAGTCTAAGTCTTTCCTTATTTTTCTGAATCAACTACCTCATCATTTCCTACACCACAGCAATATTCTGATCCAATCACATTCTTTCTGAGAGATTTTCTATGAAAGGGTTTTTTTTCCATATTTTCTGCATTTCTTCTCTTCTTGGCTACATAGATTTTAATTATACAAGAAAATTTTAATTTAAAATAATTGAAATAATCCTTTTTAGACTTCAACAGTGCTCTCACCTTATAATATAGTTTAAGGTCTGATACTGCTGAATCTACTTCCTTTGCATCTTTTTTCCCTGTTTTCTTTGAAGTTCCTAAACTTTTGTTCTTCCAAATGACCTTTGTTATTATTTTTTCTAATTGAGCAAAATAAATTTTAGTAATATAATTGGGATGACTTTAAAAAATAGATTAGATAGGTTAAATTGTCATTTTAAAAATCATATCAGCTTCACCTACCCATGAACAATAAATATTACTTCAATTATTTAGATCTGAGTTTATTTGTATAAAAATGTCTAGGTTTAATGTCTAGGTTCATATAGTTCCTACATATGTTTTGGCAGGTAAACATTCAGGTATTTTATACTGTCTAGATATTTGAAATGCTCTAAAACAATATCAAATACTATTGCTGACACATAGTATAATTTCTCTATTTTTCACTTTTGATTAAATCTATTTTAACTTTAACTTATAGAAAAGGAAAAGACAGAGCTTATACAATTACATTATTCTCTGGAGTTTGCAAAGAGCTTTACCCTGTGAGGTAGCTGTTACTATTTCCATTTTACAGATAAGGAAACTGAGGCTCAGAGAGCTTAAATAATTTGCTTGTGCTCTCACAGCTGTTAATTGTCAAAGCCTTGCTCTTTCCATCTTGATGTACAGCACTGTCATCTGTTATACCGTGTTTTTACCCCTAACCTACTTTCCTTCTAAAGTGACTAGAAGCCTTTGTTTGACTCTATAAGACCAGGATGATGGGTTCAGGTCAAAATCAGAAGTCATCAGTAGAGAGATATCTATCTAGCTACAACTAAACAGCCTGGGTATTAGTCAGTTTCTCCTGATGACATGCTTGTACTTCCACCCCTTATAGGCTCCCAACCCCCAAATCCAGGTTTCACTTCCCAAAATATTGCATTTCCCTAGGAAATATCTGTAGCCAGCCAACCCCAGGGTGAGATAATAACCAACCTAAAAGCATCATTTCTTCAGTCTTCATTTCCAAACCTTATTTACTCTCTGGCAAAGTGAAGCATAAAGATTCCAACTTAGGACTGTCATGTTTACTGTAACCATCTGCTTACACTTACCCTTTCAAAAAATCAATGGGTTTGATTTTTGGAACAGTCAGTTCTTAAACCTGAAAATATTCATTTGAGCATAGGGAAACAAAAACAAATGCAACATTTCTAGCCCTTATCGATTTTGCTGTGGTGGCCCATATGTGGTCACAATATCTTTATCATTTGCCTCAACAAGGTCAAGAGACTAGGAATGTAATTAATTGAAAAGTATGAGACAAGAGTCAAGCCTCATTTATAATAATAATAATAATAATAAAAACAATAGTAATACTTAAGATTTATATAGCACTTATTACACGACAGGCAATGTACTAAGTACTTTACAATTATTATCTCATTGGATTCTCATAAAAACTCTGGGAGGTAGTGCTATTATTATCCCTGTTTTATAAATGATTTAACTGAGGCAAGTGGAGGTTAAGCGGCTTGCCTAGAGTCACATAACTAGTAAGTGTGTGAGGCTGGATTTAGATCTTTAGAGGCTAGTTTCCTCCAGAATCAAATGTGGTTTAGACCAGAGATCAAGACTCCTTAGCCCAGAAGATGAATAGAACGTATTCACCTTTATCTAGTGGTCGTGGGTAGTGAAGACTCAAAAAACGAGAATTTGAGACCTGAAAAATAGACATTATCTATTATCTATGTCTATTTTTCTTTATCTTGTTAATTATTTCCAAATTAGATTTTAATGATTGCAGCCTACCACAGCCTACCAAGTTAGGCTAGAACCACATTAAAATGTAATTGGGAAATATTTAACAAAATAAACAAAAATACAATAACATATAGATAATGTTAATATGTGGTTTTCTAAGTCAATATGTACCCACAGGATCCCCATGTACAATTTAATTGTCCTCCTTTTCTATTTGAGTTTGACACCACTGGTATTAGACTATATGCCTAGCTCCAGAGCAGAGGGGCCTTTAGTGGAGAGAGGAGTAGGTAAATCAACCAAGCTCTAGTGCAGGTATATCTGATTTGTATATATTTATTAATACACATATATGGGGCAGCTAGGTGGCCCAGTGGATAGATCACTGGAGTTGGAATCAAGAAGACACATCTTCCTGAGTTCAAATCTGGCCTCAAGCATGTCCTAACTGTGTATCCCTGGGCAAGTCATTTAACCCTGTTTGTTTCAGTTTCCTCATCTATAAAATGAACTGCAGAAGGAAATGGCAAACCACTCCAGTATCTTTGCCAAGAAAACCCCAAATAGAGTCACTAAGAGGCAGACACCACTGAAAAAAATATAAAATAGAAGCATACATATTCTCTTATTTGCATATCTATATCCCATATCTATACCTTTCAAGTCAAGACTTCTTGGCACAGAAGATGAATAAAACATACTAGCTTTCATCTAGTGATCTTGGATAGTAACGAATGCCAACTGGGAGAATTTGGTTCCTGAAACATTTTCCATACCTTATCCTGAATTATAGGGTATGAATCCTATGTTCAATTCTCCTGTGATGCTGCCTGTGCTAAAAAATGAGAAATCCTCATGTGAGAGGAGGAAAGGAAAACAACATGCCTATGGTCTCCAGACAATTTGCTTTCAACTTGAAATATCCTCTATCAATAATCACACTCCTCCCCTTGCTATTATGGTATGTTCAGCTGACCTTTAAATCCCAACTCTAGGTAGTAAAGGGCCAGGTGGCATACAGGCCTGTTCTGCAACTGGGGCTGACTAATTTATCAAGGTACAGTAAATAAACATGATGCTTAAGGGCACCATATGTTCATGAGTCAGAGGCCATGAAGACATTACTGTCATCCTTATAGCACCAAGCAACATATGTTTCCCTGAGTCATATATGGGATTTGATCAGAGAACTGGGTAACTTAAATTTGGAAAAAAATGACCCACAATTCAATTCAATTATATAAGAATTTACCAAATACTTCTTCTGTGTAAGACATTGGGGATGGAAATATGATCAAAGACACAGTCCATTCTTCTCAAGAAGTTTAGAGTTGAAAAGGAGGGCTTAGACTTATACATAAAAATATGAAGCAAAATGTAAATGCAAAAGAAGGATCTAGAAATAGGTGCTATAAAAAGAGGAAGGAGGAAAAGAAGCACTTTTCCACCTAAGACAATCAGAGAAGTCTTCCTGGGAGAAATAACAACTGTCCCTTGAAGAAATTAATTTCAACAGACTGAGATTATGGGAAGGGGAACAGAGAACTCCATTTAGGCCCAAGAGACACGAAATGTAAAGAAAGTCAGGGAGACCAGAAGGTAAGCAAAAACAGGACAGTGAGTAAGCAGCTCCATTTGATTGAACCATTATTGGCAGGAACGGGAATAGTGGCTGTGAAATTCAATTGCAGAGATGGGTTAGAAGCAGACAAAGGGGCTTTTGAATGTGAGGATCAGGATGTTGTACTTTATTTTTTAGGCAATAAAGAATAATTGGAGTTTTTAGAAAAGAAGGATGACATGATCAGATCATTGGGAAGATTCTTCTGGTAATGACATGAAGGACTAATTGAATGGGTTAGCCACAAGGCAAAGTAGTGTTGTATGGTTAAATTTTTTTAAGCACTAGCTCTGGTGTCTGAAGACCTGGATTTTATTATTTTAAAAAATTGGTTGATATCTTTTGTCTTTATATCATCTATATTTTCCAATCTAACTCTTTCCCTTTCTCTCCAAAACTTGTCCATTATAATAAAGATTTTAAAAGACAAAAAAACCCTAAAAAATGTTCAGCAAACTAAACAATATATCTAAAAACTGATATTGTTATGTAATGTTTTATACCCATAGTCCCCCTCCTCTATAAAGAAATACATATGCACACATATGTATTTTTTTTTCTTTCAGACCAAGCTTCATCAATTTTTGCAGCATTCAGTTTGGATTGCTCTGTTTTCCTTTCCATTTTCATTGTTGAGGTCACTATGTATATGGTTTTCCTTGTTCTGCTTACTATGTTCTGTCTCCCATGCTTTTCTATAGTCATCATATTCATTCTTTCTTACAGTGAAGTATTATTTCATTACACTCATGTATCAAAATTTAACTGTTCCTCAATTAAGTCAATATGTATTTGCCAAAAAAATGAGTTCTTTGTGATTTAAGGAATACTTTTAAACTGATTTTATCAAAATTGGTTTTATCCCACTTTCCATTTGCTATGACTTTTCCAGTAATTTCAGTACTTTTCTCATCAATATTCTTTCTTCCTTACATGTATATTTCCAAAGTTGTTTTGCCCATAACTCTTGAATCACATTTTTGTTGCAAGTTCTGTGTTCTTTGACCTTTGTCAAGAATTTATTCTTTTCAGGGCCATTTTTACACAGTAGAGTAACCGGTGAAAAGAGATGTAAAGCCATCATTTACCCTTTCTTCTTTCCTTCCTTTTCCCCCTCCATTTCTTTCTTTTATTCAATCAGTTTTGTGTGCCAGGAATTGTGCCAAGCACTCAAGGGAGCACTGAACTTGGAATTGGGAAGACCTGTGTTAAAGTCCCACCTTCCACACATTTGCTCTGTGACTCTGGGCAAGTCACTTAACCATGTGGTGTTTCCAGGCAACTCCAAAGCTCTAAATCCAGAACAGATGCTGACCCTTATTGGTAGAACGAGTTTCCTTTGCCAATAATACCCCACGCTAAAAAGATCACAGATTTTTCTAGTTTTCTCTGCACTTTTGTGGTTGGATTTCAAAGTTCTACTCATCTCTGGTCTTTTTAACCAATATGTTTGAAAAAATCCATTTTTCCCATTATGGGATTATACTGAATTTTGCAGGATAATTTACTAATAGTTGTAAGCCTTTATCTTTTCTCTTTTGAAATAATGTATTTCAACAACTCTTTTTTTTTTTGGTAGAAGTTGCCAGGTTTTATGTAAGTCTGAACTCTGGTCACTTGGTACTTGAACTATTTCTTTCAGTACATATATTTCTTTGATGTAGGAGAGTTTAACTATGATATTTCTAGGACTTTTTTTTGGGGGGGGGGCGGTTCTTCCAGGAAATGATTGGTGGATTCTCACTGTCTTTACCTTTTTTGTTTTAAAAGATCTAGGCTCTTTTCATTTATGATTTCTTGAAATACAGAATCCAAGTTTTTTTTTATCATGATTTTTTCAGTGAGTTTAATATTTTTTAAATTCTCTCTTCTCAATCTACTTTTCAGATACATTTTTATATCAGATGTTTTGCATTTTCTTCTATTTTTTAGTCCTTTAATTTTGTTCTAATATTTCTTTCTGTCTCGTGGAGCCACTGGTTTCTGTTAAGGAATTCATTACTTGGGTAAAGTTTACCGCATTCCTTTCTAATCTATTTTTCTCCAATTCTTTCTTTAAATTTTTTCACTTCATTTTTAATCTCTCATTTCATAATGCAGTACTTGTGGAAAGTCAATTTTTTCCCTTTAAGTCTCTGCTTGCAGTTGTTACAGAGATACTCTTTTTCTTTTGGAAGATCTTTTAATTTGCAATAATTTTTGATACTGCTCACTGTTCTCTTTGATTTGCTCATCTCTCCAACTTTAGTTGCAGAACTGGGGCTTTGAGTCAGGGCCATACTCTATCCCTTGCTGTGTTTTTGGATGATGTGGTTGCCTCTACTTTGTTCCACCCTGGGTACCCTGAGTTCTTTCATTGACCTCTACCTTCCAGGGGTAGGACCCTCTGGATCTTTGAAGTTTAGAGCACTGGACCATCAGGCCCTTTTCTAGGGTCTCAAAACACTCTGCTAGGGACCTCAGAATTAAGGTCCCAATATGTGCACTGCATTACGGATATTACTTACTGCCGCTCCCCAGCATTTTCAAGGTCCACACACTGAATACACTGGGGGATTTCTTGAGGTAACTCTCTCTTCTTTCTGCCTCTGGACACGTAGCCTTGTATATGAGAGATGTTCCTAGTAGTCTCTGATCATGCTAAAAGGCTTCTCTTCTCTGGCACTATCCTTTGCCATTGTCTTCAGGCTTCTGTCTGACCTCTTGCGCAGTTGTAGAGTGGATAAAGTCATTCATCATAATTTCCCATTGGATTTCTTCTTCCTTTCATAGTCTTGTGTGTCAGGACATTACTGGAGTAGGTATATGGGAGCTGGATGGTCTGTCTTCCATTCAGGTAGTTATCTTGGCTGAAGTACAGAAACTGGACTTTAAATCTCACCTTTGTTGCTTACTCACTGTGTGTGACCTTGGACAAGTCTCTTAACTTCCCCAGGCCTCAGTTTCCTCATCTGAAAAATGAGAAGGTGGAACTAGATGACCTCATCAATTTCTTCCACCTCTAGATCCTTTATGAACCAAAAAGCAGGTAGAACTATATTAGAAGAGTAAAGGCAAGAGGTAAGTTTAAGAATATTAGCTAGGAATATGCTTATACTGGATATGTGTGCAACATAAGTGTTTTAATTTTAATCTAATTGGTGCACATACATGCACTGCCCTCTTTTAAATTGTCATCATTATAATTTATTTCCCTCTTGAATCCTGGAGGTGATTGTGATTTAAAGACAGTGAACCCTCTCTTAGGTATTTCCTATTTATCCTGTATAAAGTTGGGTTTTTGTTAGATTTTGAGGTCTTCAAGAGCATGGACCATGTTTTGCCTCCTTTTGTATCCCCAGAGCTTAGCATACTGCATGACACATAATAGTATTTAGTAAATGTTTAATGATATTATGTATATATGATGAAAATGGGTTTTATATATGCATACACATGTATAAAACCCATTTTCATTATTTGGTAAATATTCAAGCATTTACACAAGGCTGGAAGTAATGTAATATAGGAGGGAAAGAGCTGAAGATTGTTACTGAAAGTTCAAAGGGGCTCCTACTGAGGTGTTAATTGGTACCCACTAGGGTAGCCTTTCCCTTCACCTTATATAGCATTTTTTAACCAGAGGAAACCGAAAGTACACTGTTAGAGGGAAGGGAAGGGGGAAACACCTGGGTGTGTTGTCAATAGGTGGCCCAGAACCTGAGAGCCCTTGGAATGTCTCTGATGTTAGGCATTGAGAATAAGCAGGTGTACGTAGACTTTTCCAATTCTGGATGCTTATCTAATTAAAGAAGTTACTGGGAAGGAGAAGAAGCATAAAAAGGACATCATCAGCAAGATGCAGGACAGGAAAAGGAGATGGTCTGGGCATGCAGCAAGAATGTGCTTCACTGGTAGCCATGAAATTTCATGAGGTCTAGAGGAAGGCCCTCTCTTATGCTGGCAGGTCCCAGACAATGATGGTCATTGTGTGCACAGATGAGTTTAAATGAATTCATTTCACTTGGTCTCTTCCAATTCTCCTTTCTAATTCTTCCTTCCTCCCTAAAACCAGCTAATTCTATCAGCTTCTTTCTGAAGATTCCTTTCTACCTGAACTTTAGGTCCTTTGTTCTGGATCAAACGGCTATAAACTACAACTTTTTCTCCTTTCTTAGATGATATAGAGAGCACAATCTATGTGTCCAGCTATAAAAATCTTCTCAGGTAAACATTAGCAGGAAACCTGAACATATTTGAATCACAATTTTGATTACTCAGGTCATTTATTAAACTGAAACCTATTTCCACAATTCCAAGTAAGTTTTGTGTGTGTGTGTGTGTGTGTGTGTGTGTGTGTGTGTGTGTGTGTGTATGGGGGGCTGTGGGGTATGGGTTTGGGTATCGTGCCTCACCTCCACAGTGTCCAGGACATTGGCATGATTTCTAGGTATGCTGAAACATTGTTTCATTATAATGATCAAGGCTTTATTAAATTCCTACAGATGCACAGCTCCGTGCTAAGTAATGTGAAGGATATAAAAGCAGGTTCAGACACAGTCCTCCTCAAGAGACTGATATATCATAAGGGAGACAAGGCTGCCACACTGAATAATTAAAGAACAATTGAAAACAGTGCATAATCAACTGAATGTTTCTGGGAATGGATTCATCACTGTGGGCTGGAATAATTTGGGAGGTTTTCACAAAGGAGGAAGCTTTTCACAATGGCTAGTGTACTACACTTGCAGTCGGCAAAACTGGGGTTCATATTTCACCTCTGACACTGACTTGTGAGGGAGCAAGTCATGTAACCTCTCTAAACTTTAGTTTCCTGGTTCTTTAGTGGAAAAAATAGGTAGTCCTCTCCAAAGTTACCAATGTATTCTTTCTGGCCAAATCTCATCATTCTTCACCTTTCTGTTGCCTCTGACACTACTGATTACGTTCTCTTTCTGTCTACTCTGTTCTTTAGGTTTGTACAACAGTATTTCCTCCTAGTTCCACTCTTCCTTTCCAATCAATCTTTCTCTGTCTCAATTGATTGTTCTTTAATCCATGTGATTCCCCTTAAACATGAATGCTCCTCAAGGTTTTTTCCTTTACTCTCTTCTCTTTTCACTCTGTAATATCTCACTTGGTGATCTCATCAGCTTCTATAGGTTCAATTATCTCTATATAGATTCCCAGGTCTCCATGTACACAACTCTCTTCTCTATCTTGAGTAGCAAACATGCATCACCAGCTACCCTCTGGACTTTCCAAACTGGCTTGACTATAGACATCACAAACTCAACTTGTCTAAAACAGAGCTCATTATTTTTCGCACTTCCTTCTCTTCTGAATTTTCCTGTTCCTGTTGAGGGTTATCACCATCCTCCCAGTCATCCAGATTCTCAATTTTAATGTCATCCTTAACCCCTGGCTCTCCCTCACCCAACATATCCAATTGTTCATTTCTCCATTGTCAAATCTTGGCTTTCCTGCCTTCCCAATATGTTTTGTGGATGTCTTCTCTCCAATCACGTAGCCACAACCCTAGTTCAGACCCTTTGTTATCTCTCACCTAGATATTGCAATAGTCTTACTGATCTCTCTGCCTGAAGTCTTTTCCTACTTCAATCTATCCTCCACTCAGCTGCCAAGGTGATATTTCTTTTTTTTTAAATATATAAATTTATTTATTTTTAGTTTTCAACATTTACTTCCACAAGATTTTGAATTCCGTATTTTCACCCCATCTTGCCCCTCCCCCCCCCAAGATGGCATGCATTCTGAATACCCTTTCCCCTAGTCTGCCCTCCCTTCTATCTCTCCCTGCCCTTCTCTTATCCCCTTCCTCTTCTATTTTCCTGTAGGGCAGGATAGATTTCTGTACCTCATTTCCTGTATTTCTTATTTCCCAGTTGCATGTGGAAACATTTTTTTTAAACATGTGTTTTTAAAACTTTGGGTTCCAGATTTTCTCCCTTCCTCCCACCCCACCCACCCTCATTGAAAAGGTAAGCAAGTCAATACAGGCCATACATGTGCAGTTATGCAAAACATTTCCATAGTAGATGTGTTGTGAAAAACTAACTCTATTTTTCTTAATCCCATCCTGCTCCCCCATTTACTCTATTCTTTCTTTTGACCCTGTCACTTCTCAGAAGTACTTCCTTCTGATTACCCCTTTCCCAATCTGCCCTTCTCTCTATCATCCGCCTGCTCTCTTGTCCCTTTCCTCCCCTATTTTCCTGTAGGGTAAGACAGATTTCCATACCCAATTGAGTGTGTTATGTTATTCCCTCCTTAAGCCAAATCCTATGAGAATAAGATTCCCTCATTTCCTCTCACCTTCCCATTTCCCCTCCACTGTAAGAACTTTTTCTTGCCTGTTTTGTGCAAGATAATGTACCCCATTCTACCTCTCCCTTTCTCCTTCTCCTAGTATAATCCTCTCTCACCCCTTAATTTTATTCTCCAGATATCACCCCTTCATCTTCAACTCACTCTGTGCCCTCTATCTATCTATCTATCCATCTATCTATGCATACATATAATTTTCCCCCTCTCATTACCCTAATACTGACAAAGGTCTCATGAGTTATAAATATCATCTTTCCATGCATGAATATAAACAGTTCAGCCTTAATAAGTCTCTTATGATTTCTCTTTCCTGTTTACCTCTTCACGTTCCACTTGAGTCTTGTATCTGAAAGTCAAATTTTCTATTCAGTTCTGGTCTTTTCATCAAGAATGTTTAAAAGTCCTCTATTTCACTGAATGACCATTTTTTCCCCTGAAGGATTATACTCAGTTTTGCTGGGTAGGTGATTCTTGGTTGTAATCCTATCTCCTTTGCCCTCCAGAATATTTTATTCCCTTAATGTAGAAGCTGCTAAATCTTGTACTATCCTGATTGTGTTTCCATCATACTTGAATTATTTCTTTCTGGCTGCTTGCAATATTTTCTCCTTGACCTGGGAACTCTGGAATTTGGCTACGATATTCCTAGGAGTTTTCCTTTGGGGATCTCTTTCAGGGCGAGATCGGTGGATTCTTTCAATTTCTGTTTTGCCCTCTGCTTCTAAAATATCAGGGCAGTTCTTCCCAAGGTAATATTTCTAAAGAGTAGATCTGACCATTCCCCAACTCAATGAGTACCAGTGACTCCCTATTACCTCCAGTACCCCTATATAAAATCCTCAGTTTGACATTTCAAGCTTACGGTTCTAATCTAGCTCATCAGATTTTGAACCCAGTACGCATTCTACACCATTATGTTGTCTCCAAAATTCTCTACTTTCATCTTAGGTTATTCTTGCTGCATGTATTTCCTTCCATAGTATTTCTAGAAATACATAATGGTATATTGGATAGAGTGCTAGGCTTAGAATTATGACTTGGATTCAAAGCATTCCTCCAACAGTTACTAGCTATGTAATAGACTTATTTACTAAGTCATAGATGGGTTGCAATCTGAGTTCGCAGAAAAAAACTTTCACACCAAGATGTCCTAATCCTAACAAAATCATTCACATAGTCCTACGTTCATTGGTAAAAGGAATTGATATGACTTAGAATGGACAAAAGAAGTTTGTCAGATGATTTAGTATTTTTTTAAATTACATAACAATAAATCATATTTATATGGCATGAAAGACTGTGTTAAGGGGGAAATCTGTAGAATGTTTGAGAAACATTGGTATTTGCAGATGAGGATTCTGGGGAGCGAGATTGTTTGTTTTTCAAATTAGAAGGAACTTGATATAAAAAATAATAATACAGCAGCCCCCATCATTTTATATATATGAAAACAGCCTTGGAGCCATGGTTTCAACAAAAGAAAGTACAGTATAGTTTAGTGAGGAAAGCCATAGATTAGGAGCAAAGGGACCTGTGCTCAAATCTCAGCTCTACTACTTCCTATATAATCTGGGATAAATCACCTCAATTCTCTCCTTCCATTTCCTGTTTTATAATATGTAGAAGTGAAGTGAGGTCTAAGGTCACACAGTTAGATAATGGAAGAGAAAGGCCTTCAGATTCTTTTCATCATCACACACTACCTGTTATTTTGTTTCTAATATCCAAGCTCCTTACTTCCTTTCTTGGAGAGAAAAAAAAAACTATCAAAATACATGTGTCATCAGCCATGAGTAAAGAATGATCCGTGAACCTTAGAGTTCTCTTCCTATACATTTCTGCATAAGTGAATAGTTTTCTACAATCTAATAAAAATAATCACCAGGTGAGCATGTGGGAGAGATTGTATGTGTATGAATTAAACTTAGTGTCCTGAAAATGAAAATCATTACTTTGTGCTAAAGGACTCAACTTATGGCTTCTGGGAAGCAGTGGGGATGCATTGTTGCTAGTAAGAGATAGAAGAGTTCTTTGCAATAAAGCCCTCAATGATAAAGGCAAGTGGCAGAGTTAGCAACAGGTCTATTCCCTGCAAACACTAGCCAAATACTAAGGAAAAGGGGGCGGGGTAGGGAGGGGAAAACTCTTGGTAGATTCAATATGGAAATGCCTCTGCATGGGTACTTCTAGCATTTGGGAAGAATATAGAATATTAGGTAACCATGGAATTTAGAACTTGAAGGGAATTTGCAGGTCATTCAGTTCACACAAACCCCATCATTTTATATGTAACAGGAAGACTTTGAACTACATGTCCCATTCAATCTCAATGACCATTTTGATTGATTTCAGTCTGACCTTATTGCCTATAAAGGTTCTAGTGTGTCAGAATCCCACATCTGCTGGATCAGGTCTAATTCAGCCCTGGTTCAGGATTGGGATTGGAATGAAATGAGACATCCATAGAACACCCCCCCCCAACATTTAACAAAAAGAAAGTTTATTCAACAGTACCATGGAAAGGATATTCAGCAAGGATATTGAACTGGTTCAGATACATCTCTTCCTCCCCTTCCCATCTCTACTTGGAAATATATTTGGTCAGAAGAGTATGTTGACTCACAGGGCAGTGGGACATACATTAAATGTGAGTGACACTAACTCCTTTTTCTGGCCTGGGCTTGATTCATGCCATGATGGTTTATGTTTGATATTGGAATGAAATGAGACCATTGTAGGTCATTGCACACTTAACAAAAAGAGATTTACTTCGCCAAAGCAGAGGAAGGATATTTAACAAGGATAGCCATTGCATTGAGAACATTTCAAATTGATTCAGAACAGTAAAGCTCCCCTGCCTCTGAGTTACCCTACACATTCTGCCAGCCAGGCATCAGGACAAGCCTATTACTCCTCATGGCTGTTTTTTACTTATGCAACCAGGAAGCAATGTCAATTACTTGAGCCATTATTTGTCCCCTGAGACCCTCAAGGATGATTTCAATACCTTTTAAGGAAAAACTATGTTGGGTATTGGAGTAAGTGAAGAGGGGCACAGTGGGTGTTACAATATTCCTCTCACCACAGCCCTCATAGTCTGGACTTTTCATATCTAGGCAGCTGGAAGACAGAGTCAACCTATAGACCCTAAGCCCCTGGACCAATAAAGTCTCAGGTACCTCTCCTCAGTACTTAAAAACAAAACAAAACATTGTTTCAGTTTTCAAAGAAAAAAATATATGGCAAAGCTACATAGCAAGAATTGCAAGACATTGTTTCTCCTAGCCATAAGACTTGTTCCTGATTATAGTTTTGTTTCAGGAGACCTGGATTCAGAAGGGTAGACACAGTAACATAAGAGTTCAGCAGGAAGAATGAAGGGTGATGGCAGTATCCTTTGTTAAGCGGGAAGAACCTAGGAGAATTGTTACATGTGGCTGGCAGACCAGTCAGTGTTGGAGCCAGGGAGAATCCCTGCACCCAAGGTAAAAAAAAGGCAGATTTTAATGATGGCATAAAATCCTAAATTTTTAACATTCACCATATGAGCTTTCCTGGGAGTTGAACTCTATAGAATGGGAAATTGTAGGAGACTGTAACGTGTGTGTGTGTGTGTGTGTGTGTGTGTGTGTGTGTGTGTGTTGGGGGAGGGAGTGTGCTGAAATTACTTTGTCCATTTTAAAATGATCTACCTTGTGTATTAATTGTTTAACAAGCATTTATTAAGCACCTACTATTTGTCAGTTATTGTGCTAGGCTCTAAGGACACAAAGACAAAAAAAATCAAACTTTCTTTGCCCTCAGAGAGCTTAACTTCTATCAGGGGAAACAACATATAACATATTAATAAATACATACAAACTGAAATAATTTCTAATGGGATTACAGTAACACCTGGAAGAGATTAGGAAAGGCCTCATCTAGGATGGGGCCTTTGAATTGAGTTTTGAAGAAAGCGTAAGATTCTGAGCAGTTAAGGTGAATGAGGGTACGTTTGGGCTTGTGCTGAATCCCAAAGACAAGAGACGAAATGATGTGTGTGAGAGACAGTGTGTGACCCGTTTGACTGGAGTAAAGAGTTTCATTAAGGGAAATACTATATTATAAGTACAGAAAAACAGGCTGAAGGAACATTGTGAAGATCTTTAAAGGAAAAACAGAAGAGTCTGTATCTGACCCTGCAAGCAACCAGAAGTTACTGAAGCTTTTTGATCAGTATCCACTTTGCTGTTTGGCTTGAAGCTTCTGCAAGGGCTCTGAGTAGAGAATATGCACTGGAATGGGGCTTGAGGCATATTTCCATAACTAACATTATCTAAACACTCCCAGGTTGGTTACATATAAAGAAAATCAGGCACAGAAAAATCATGACTTGTTCAAGGTCAACCAAGGAGTGACAGAGAAATATCATTAGAACCAAGATTGTCTTAATCAAAAACAGGTGATCTTTCTGATAACATTTTGCAGCCTCCAAATACAAAGTGCTCAAAGTGACAAGACAACATAATATGTAGAGTCCTTGACTTAGCATTAAGTAAACCTAGGTTCAAATCCTGCCTCAGACACTCTTTTAACTATATTGTAGTATCATTAAAAAAACTCACCTTGACTTCTCAGAATCTGTTTCCTCATTTGTAAAATGAATATAATAATACTTTTAACACCTCCTTAGTAGAAAGATATTTTGAGGAAAATATTTTGCAAATTTGTTGTTGTTCAGTCGTGAAGGTCTAACTCTTCATGACCGAATTTGGGGTTTTCTTGGCAGAGATATTGAAATGGTTTGCCATTTCCTTCTCTAGCTCATTTTACAGATGAGGAAACTGGAGCAAATAGGGAAATGACTTGCCCAGGGTCACACAGCTTCTAAGTGTCTGAGGCTAGATTTGAACTCAGGAAGACTCATTTTCCTGACTCCAGGTCCAAGTACTCTATCCACTGCACCACCTATTTGCCCCTGTTTTACAAATATGAATGCTTTATGTAAAAATAAGCTATTGTTGTATATATAAAAATCTATACACTTGTCACTCACATCCATTCCATTCTCTTTTCTCACACAGTCACCTCCCTAGTGCAAACCTCATTATCTTTCAATGGGATTATTGCAGTGGCCTCCTAATTTGTCTCCTTGCCTCCAGTCTCTCTTCCTCTTTAATCTACCCTTCACACAGCTGCCAAATTGGTAATCCTTAAAGACAGATGAGGCCATGAGGCACAGCCAATAGAGCACTGAACCTGGAGTCAGGAAGACCTGAGTTCAGATATGACCTCAGATACTTAGTAGTTTTGTGAACCCTAGGCAAGTCACTTAACCTCTGTTTGCCTCAGTTTCCTCATCTATAAAATAAGGATAATAAAAGCACCTACCTCCCAGGGTTCTTACAAATAGATAAAATAAGATTTTCAGTTGTTTCCAAGGCTTTGTAACTCTGTTTTGAGGGTCTTCTTGGCAAAGATAGCGGAGTGGTTTGCCATTTCCTTCTCCAGCTCAATTTTACAGATGAGGAACTGAGGCAAGCAGGTGACTTTCCTAGGGTCACATAGTAAGTGTCTGAGGCCAGATTTGAACTCAGGAAGAGGAGTCTTCCTGATTCCAAGCCCAGTCTCTATCTGATGCACTACCTAGCTGCCCTTAAAAGAGATATTTGTAAATTACTTTGCACTCTTTAATGTTCAATATAAATTCTGATCATCATCACTATCATCACTATCATTGTCATTCTCTTCCTTAAGAAACCTCAGTGGCTTACTATTGTTTCTAGGATAAAATACAAACTCATCTGTTTAGCATTGAAAGTCTTTTCAAATCTGAGCCCAATCTATGTTTACCGATTGATTCATTTGCCCTCTCTTCCCACTCCCCACACTCTACACTGTGTCCAAACAGGCCTATTTGCCATTTGTTGCCTCCATCCCTTTTCTAGCTCCCCACTCCTGAAATGCTCTCCCTCTGAACTTATATCTATTGGGATCCTTAGCTCCCTTCAAGGCTCAGTTCTAGCCATCTGCCATATAGGGCTTTTTTTTTTTATCTCCCCAGTTATTATTTTTATCCTTTTCTATTCCCCCAAATTATCTGGCATATATTTTGACGTTTGTTATTGTTTCTCACCACCCAGTAAAAGGTAAGCCCCTTGAAGACAAAGACTGTTTCATTTTGCAATTTTTTCCCTGGCTCACAGTAGATATCTTATGGATAGTAGGAATTTTAAAATGCTTATTGTTCATACATTAGAAGGAATACAAAAGATGGCATTTTAAACAACTTCTATGTATTCTTTTAAATTATTATTAAGGACAGTTGAACCTAATTTACAAAATATGTTACTGTGTATTTTTTAGAGTACCCATACTAGATGATATACAACATTATTGAATCAACATGGTATAGTGAAAAGAATATTGGATTGAGTATCAAGAGACCTAGGTTCTAGCTCTAACTCTTCCATGAACTTGCTGGGTGACCTTTGGTAAAACATTTAACCTTTCTGGGCCTGTGTCCTCATTTTTTTCTTTGGTTTGTTTGATGAAAAATAATGTCCTTTATGATTGAGAATATAACAAATGTTTGTCTTTAAAGATAAAATTAAACTTCCTGAGTACACTATGTAGTCACCAGTGTCATATGCTCCGAAGAGGACAAGAAGAAAGAATGAGAAAAGACAATTGTATCTGACAGTTACAGAGTCATTGATGGCATTTTGAAGTAGAGTTTCCATAGGGTGGGGAGTGGGGCAGCAGGAAGATTACAAGGGGATAAAAAAGTGGGTGGTAAGGAAATAGAGGCAACAGATGTAGACTACTCATATGAAAAGTTTGACAGGAAAGCAAAGGGCATAAAAAGGTAGGAGCCAGGAGTCACACATCAGCACCATAAAGGTTTTCTGAATATGGTCCAGATCTGTGCCTAGTTGTGGGTTAAGAGGAAAGAGAAAAAAGAAAAGGAAAAAAATGAAGATATTAAAGAGAATGAGATTAAGAAATAAAATGCTGGAGAGGTATCAAGTAATTGATCAGAGAAAATCCTGGAGAAGTAAAATTATAGGACCAAATTCATTGAATTCAGTGAATATGTATTAAGCATCTACTACATGGAAGACCGTGGGGATACAAAGATCAAATGGTAGCTGCTCTCAAGAAGCTGACATTGTACTGGGGGACACATTTGAGCAGCTAAATAAAGGCAATGTAATCTGAGAAGATGGGGATCGCTAATAAGGGAGGAGGAGTGTAAAGGTCTCTTAGGATGGAACCTGAACTCTGCTTTGAAAGAAGCTGGGGATTTCAAGAGGTAAAGGTGAAGAGAGGGTGCCTTTGAGAAATATACTGAGAGAAGGAAAAGAGACAGGAAGCAGAATGCAGAGTTCAGGGGGTAACTGGTAGGCCACTTTAGCTGGAATGCAGAGTATTTAAAGGGAAGAAATATGAAATGACTAGAAAGGTAGATGGGAACCAGTAGAAGAACTGATTTTTGCAAGGTGGGATTCCTTTTTCTCTGATTCAAGAGAGAAGGAAGAGAGGGTAGGTGTAGAGAGAGGAAGATTTTGAGATGCAAAGGGAGGAAATGGAGGAGCTCACACCTGACAGCCTCAATCTTCTCAGCCCAGTAGGAAACAAGGCCATCAGCTGAAGGAGCAGGGTGTGGGAGTCAGTGCTTGAACAAAAATGGATGTAGCTGGGAGCGCTTTGTGGAGGGTGAGATAGGGAATCCACAAGGAATGAATAAAGAATGGCCCTGACCCAGTGAGGGCCCATTTAAAGTTAAATAGTGTTTGATTTGTAGTGGGCCAAGGCAGCTGAGTTCTACACATGTCCTCAGTAATTCCAGGGAGCAGAAGAACAGAGACAGGGCAACGTACAGAACTGTTTAGCTACGTGTTTTTAAAATGTTTCCATTTTTAGACCCCTGCCCTGGTTCAACTGAAAAGAAGTATACATGGTTAAAAATGTACAGCTATCTCACAATGAAGGAATAATGGGAAACTGAAAGAATATACTTTTGTTAAACTAGTGAGCTATTTGGTCAAGTCTCCGTTAGAAAGACCCGAGTTCAAAGCCAGCCTAAGACACTTACTGGCTGTGTGACCAGAAGCAAGTCACCAATTTTTGTTTGCTTCAGTTTCCTCATCTGTAAAATGGTAATAATAATAATAATAATGAGAGCACCTACCTTCCAGAATTATGGGAATCAAATGAGATAATAATTGTAAAGCACAGTGTCTGGAACATGATAGGTATTACATAAATGTTTATTATTAACCATAAAACATCACATAAGTCATAAGTTTCAACCTTCTTCACCAATGGCTCTATCCAGATATAGTCAAGAAGACCTCGGGGTTAATTATTTTTTTAAAACCCACTCTCCAAGCCTCAGTATCTTTATCTTTTAAAAGGAGGGTAATGATACTTATAATTTCTGAGCCTCACAAGACTGTTGTGAGGCTAAAATAAGATAAGCATATAAAGTGCTAAATAAATGTCAGTTATTGTTAAGTACAAAGCAGACAGTTACTTTTCATCCACTCTTTCTTCACCTTTGCACTTGTACTAACAAATTGAAAAAAATGGCCCCCAAACAGGGATTGGCAGATAGAATGAGAATAATAGACCTGTCTGGAAAACAGACAGATTGAATAACCAGTTCTTGGCTCTCAACTTGGCTAAATAACAACTCTGAATGAAGGAAAAAAAATGCTAGAGAATAAAACTACAAGTAAGATATTAAGCACTGATATGGATGATGTATAATGGGACTGTGAAAAGGACACTGGTCTGAGAGTCTGAGTACTTGGGCTCCAGGCTTGGCTCTGCTGCTGATGACCACTGGTACTTCTAGTTTCAATTTTTCATCTGTAAAATGAGAGGAATAGAATGTATCAGTGGTTCACCAAAGTGAGGGCCAGAGCCACAATGGATGGGGCTTGATCTTCAAAGGTTGCATCATCAACTAATCAGAGTGGGAAAATAGATCCCATTTCACGTTTCCTATGATAGTCAATTATGGGGCCTATCTCCAGGACAACTGACCCACCTTTACCTCTCAACATTCCTCTCCCTCTGTTTTTCAAGCTCCCAAAGTCCCCAGAGCCCCATTCTCTTCTGAGGCAGTTCTAACTTAGGCAATGCCCAGGTACCCACAGCAGCAGCTAGGCATGTGCCATTGGAAAAACCACATGCCCTTCTATCCCCCAATGGGCATCCCTGCCCTCAAGATCACCTCAAGGCTGTGGCAAGCACCATTCAGAGGATGCAATGCAATCTGAGGTAATAACAGATGAATAAGAGCCCACCTCCATTTGTTTCAGATGGGACCAGATAAAGGGTCACGGATGTGTTACAACAGATTACAGGTCTCATTTATTCCCAAACCACCTATCTTCTGCTCTTCCCTACTGTCAAGAACACCACTGTCCTTCTGGTCACCCAAGTACATAAGAGTCTGTATCATCTTCATTTCACTATCCTTCACAATATATATCCAATTGGTTGTCAAATGTTGCTTCTACCACTACATCTCTCCCATCTCTCCTCGTTTCCACTCACTAACCACTCAAAAGTTTTTCTTCTCTCTAATCCATCCTCCATATAGCTACCAAAGTGATTTGCTAGAGCAGGGGTGGGGAACTTTCGGCCTCAAGGCCACATGTGGCCTTCTAGGTCCTCAGGTGTGGCCTTTTGACTGAGTCCAAGTTTTATAGAACAAATCCTTTTATTAAGGAGATTTGTTCTGTTAAGTTTGGATTCAGTCAAAGGACCATACTTGAGGACCTAGAAGGCCACATGTGGCCTTGAGGCCAAAGGTTCCCCACCCCTGTGCTAGAGTATGCCTGCCCGTCATACTCTCCTACTCGGTAAACTATAGTAGCTCCCTATTGACTCTAGAAACAAATCTTATTTTATCTTTACCTCATTCTTTTTTAAGATTTCTATTTTGTGTGTTTAAAACACATATATGTAGAGATATATAACAATTAGTATAGTGGTACAAATATGTTATGTACATATATATATATGTATATAATTTATAAATGAATAAATAAACACGTGGGAGGTGAATGTACAAACATTTTTTTACTAGTAGAGTGTATGATTAAAATCTCTAAGATCCCTTCTCTAACGTTCCATGATTCCATTATTGTTGCTGATTCTGGGGCAGCTAGGTATCAAAGTCAGGCCTGTACTGGGGAAGACTATCTTCCTGAGTTCAAATGTGGCCTCACGCACTTATTAGCTGTGTGACCCTGGGCAAATTACTTCACCCTGTTTGCTTCAGCTTCCTCATCCATAAAATGAGCCGGAGACTACTCCTGTATTTCTGCTGAGAAAACCCCAAATGGGGTCATGAAGAGTTGGACATGACTAAAAAATGACTGAAAATTGATGATTAGGAAAAGAAGAGAATGGAAGAGAGACGTCTTTCTTCTTTCATTTCCCAAGCATGGCATGAGGAAACCAGAATCAAAGAGGGTAGACTTAGAGCAGAAATATGGGGCACTCTTGGGGAGCCACCTGAAAATGGAATTGGGCATACCATTTTAGTGGTACATGTTGAGCTGATGTCTTCTTTGGCACGTAGAAACCTGCTTCCAGGAAATCAGCCTGAGATAATGAATCCCTCCCTTCCCCCATCTGCCCTCACCTACCTTGTGGACCAACCCAAACCAAAAGTTGTCCCTAACAACCACTATTTCTTCACCACTACCACTTAAACTATTTATAACCTTAATTCAATCCTTGACCAAATGTTGATAGCTGTGTTTTACTTATGAAGCCCCAAATAAATATATTAAACAGAATCTCAAGCACCTGACAATGGCCCCTCTTCCTTCACAGTTAATCAACTCTTCCAATGAGTAGAACCAAAGGAAAAAGCCTCCCAACTTTGGGACAGCCTTATCTGCCCTGTTGGAGGCCAGAAACCCTCTAGATATCAAAATGAGTTCTGTTGTTTAAGGAGTCAGTAATTCCTGCAAACAAAGACAGCTTTATAGGTGACAAGAAAGACTTTGCAATCTCTTCTCTGTTTAATAGGGGATGAGTGAAGGTTTCCAAGGACCAGAGTAATATGATCAAATATCTGAGTTCTTGTAAGCATACATGATGTGTTTTGACCAAGCTGTTGGTGCTGCTGCTGCTGCAGAAAGAATGAAGAGCTGGAAATTCGGAGAGGAAAGAATGAAGGCATGTTATATGAGCTAAACTGAGCTGCAGGAAAAAAAAATCAAGATCACAGCACCTTCTTGAGAAGGTCCTTGAGTCTCACTTGAGAGGAATTCTTAAGATAATCATAAAAAGCCATAGCAACATTGTTTATGTTGGGATTCAAAATGAAATTCAGGATTAAAAGGTGGGGCAGGAGAAACAGGTTTAAATGTCATTCAAAGAGCAGGCAAAAGAATGTGAGGTTTTCAGTTGATCATAAGAGCCAACTGAAGACTATTCCTTTGATTTGTTCAAATCACATGTTTGGCTATGTTACTACAGCAAGAAATAACGAGCACCAAACATATCCTTGTCATCACTGTCATCATTCATTTTTATAACACATTGTAAGGTATACATTTTTAATATATTTTTTGCAATGGCTCTGTTAAGTAGTATTTATAACTTTTTCCAGAGGAGGAAACTGAGGCACAGAGATATGAGGTAGCATGCCCCAAAGTCATTCACCAAGTTGGAGATCACCTAAAGATTGGAATTCTTGTTTTTTTGTTTTGTTTTGCTTTCCCCTTTTATTTCTTGTGAATGTATTCAGAGTCTTTACTATGGTATATAGCCACTGCTTTTTCCCATGGGAGGGAAGCACGGTTTTCTTGTATTCTGTTCTTTTTCCTGGGTCTAGAGTCCCCCTAACTAGGGGGTGCAGTGGATAAAGTGACAGACCTGGAGTCAGGAAGACTTACCTTTCTGTGTCCACATCTGGCCTCACATACTTATTAGCTGTGTGACCCTGGGCAAGTCATTTAACCCTGTTTACCTCATTTTTGTGTAAAATGATCTGGAGAAGGAAATGACAAACCATTCTCGTATCTTTGCCAAGAAAACCCCAAATGGGATCACCAAGAGTCAAACTGAACAACAAACAGAGCCCCCCACTGACCTCTACAGTGATATTGTCATAGCACTGTTTGCCTCTCCATTGGGCACCACAAGGATAGATTTTTCTCTGACCCAATACCTCTGAATAATAGAAATGCCCTGCACACAAGAATTCTTAGCTTTTGAGATAATTTTAACTCCATTAAAATGAAAAATTATAAATTTGGCAGTAAAACAAAACAAAAAATACCACAAATAAGGAAGTGGTTAGATTGCTCTCTTATATTAATGAACAAATATGGACCATTGTAGCAGAAGTCAAGAAAAGACTAGCTTCTTAAATTGTATCTGAATAAAAGCTGAGGCCATTAGAATGTGAGCTCCTCCCTTAAGAATGAGCTCCTTTTGGGGAAGGAGCCATGTTTTTGCTTTTCTTTAAAGCAGAGTTCCTTAGCATAGTGCCTGGAACATAGTAAGTGTTTAATAAATGCTTCTTGAATTAATATAATGATCTTCTACCTTTGAGTCATATTTTTCTTTCTTCACAAACTGATTATCCAACCTCTAAAACTTCGTCATGACTATTGGATGTGTCCATCCTAGTGTGATAGGTTCATATTTTTGTGACAAGCTACAGTTCACAAACTTTAAGGGAAAAGAAAAAAATCCTTCTTAGCTGAGAAGATGTGGTTCAAGTTGTAATCTGGGAAGAGAAATAGGTGACTAGTTGATATCAAGGTAATGCTCACCGCCTAATCACAATTCATTGTCTAAGCAGGAATTGAGAATGAGTTTATAACAGTAGTCTTCAATCAAGAAGAGTGGCACAGCGATCATGAAAAAGACCCTATGAAGAGCGCAGTAGGCAAAATGTTTCCTGCAATGCCATCACAGACAATGTTATTTCACAACAGTGACAGCCAAGCAATCCTCATTCCATTCCATTGGCTTCATCATTCCATGGCCAGGTGCCTAGCTGCCTGATTTAGCTACCTCTCTTAACGCTATTCTGTAGTTTTACTTTCATTGAAAGGAATAGAAATCTAACTAAGTTATTCCTTACTATGGAAGCAGGCCCCTGAGGCATCCTACGATAGAGTACCCTTGATCCTGAGCACTCAGCATAGGGAAGTTACCTATCGATCATAGGCCTAGATGTATGGAGCTTTATATCTGGATCTTCTCTGTCTGGGAGGCTACAGTATAGGAATAAGATCTATTATATTAGATAGATATAGACATATATCTACATACATAAATACATATAAAGTGTATATACATAAACACATATATACATACATGTACATATATATGCATGTATGTATATATACATCTATATGTATGTATATCTATTCCTAGATACATATACATATGCATATATGCAAGGAGCTAAGTGGTGCAGCAGATAGAGTGCTGGGCCTGAAGTCAGGAAGACTTATCTTCCTCAGTCCAAATCTGGCCTCACACACTTACTATCTGTGTGACCCTGGGCAAGTCATTTAACTCTGTTTGCCTCAGCTCCTCATCTGCAAAACGAGCTGCAATTGGTAAACTACTCTAGTGTCTTTGCTAAGGAAACCCCAAATGGTGTCATGAAGAGTGGGACATTATTGAAAACAACTGAACAACAAAATGTGTATATGTATATGTTCATATAATCTACATATGCATTTTTGGTCTCTCTCTCTCATGAATGAATGATGTGAGGTATAATCTCAGCTGACATAGCTTTTCTCATTTCATCTTTACAACTCTATATGGCAGATACTATTGGTATTATAATTTTCATTTTACAAATGAGAAACTGAGATTAAGGGAAGTTAATATACCTGTGGTTAATATACCTATAGTTAGTATACCTATAGTTACATAGCTAGTAAATTTCAAAGGTCAGGTTGAAGTACGAGTTTCTCTTGACTCAAACACTGGCATTCTTTCTACCATGCCAAAGAGAGAAATTAGAGATTTCATTTCTTAACTAGGAAGTACGCCTGAAATTAAATTTCCCGAAAAGTGGCCTCTAATGTTTACACTTAAAACCACATACATTAAAGACTTAGCTGAAATAAGGAAGTCAGATGGCATTTTGTGCTGGGAAGGTGACTTCATGAAGTCTTTAGTTCGTTTTTAACCTTGTATGTCTCCACCAAAGTAACAAGAAGGTAGAAAATCTACATTTCAATATTTTTGCATTTAACTTTTTTTCTAGGAGAGAACTTGTGTTCTGCAGCCTGTGAATAATGTGCATCCTCCATCCTCGTCTTGCATGTTCCAATTCATTGCCTCAGAATCCTCACTAGCCTGTGTGCCCGAATGAGAATCTTTACTGCATGGAGTTGGACCTTTTCCACAGTCAATCAACAAATCTTGAATTGAATGGCAGGTCCAAGACAAAAACTATGACCAACCCTCAGTGAGCTTACTTCACTTCCAGCAAGGGAAGACACACACACACACACACACACACACACACACACACACACACACACACACACGAGAAGAGAGAGAGAGAGAGAGAGAGAGAGAGAGAGAGAGAGAGAGAGAGAGAGACAGAGAGAGAGAGAGAGAGAGACAGAGAGAGAGAGAGACAGAGACAGACAGAGAGACAGAGAGAAGAGGGAAGAGGAAGAGGGAGAGGGAAAAGTAACATGGAATATGTCTAAAGAAAATACAAGGTAACTGGGTCTGGGAAAGGCACTGGCAGCTGGAAGAGAACAATAACAACAAAGACATTATGTAATAGAGATAATTTAAACAGAGCTTTGAAGAAAGAAAACCAAATTGCTGCAGGAAATGAGGAAGTTCATTTCAGGCACAGGGACAACCAGGACAAAAGCAGGCAAAAGACAGGAGATGGGATGATAGCAGTAAATGCTGCCTAATCTCCTGTCACCTTAGATTTCTTTTTCTGCATAGAACCAATAGTTGGACCAATAACCATTCTGTCTTTAATAGTGACTCTCCCATCAAATCAACCCAGACTTCCAGTGTTTCAATTAATGTTAATGACTAGGCCCACCCCCTTGTTGATTTTGGTCAGGCCAGTCTACAGTAGTCCCAGGAAATAAATGACTGAGCCTTTCTGAATACATGCAACTTTAAAATATTTACAAATTGAAAAATAGACTTCCTCTGGATAAACACTTGGGAATAATTCTTCTTCAATAATACAATAATTTTCTACACACACACACACACACACATATACACATGTGCACTCTATCTAAAAGTCTAGTTATACAAGAATCACTTTGGGATTTTTCTCTGTAAAGAATAAAGGGAATTATTTGTCATTTATCTACTAATACAGATGAGACAACAACACAAAGAGGACATGTACTCCAAACTACAGTGATTTTTGGCAAAGTTGAATTCACCTCTCCTTACCTTCCTTTTCTCTTCTGTCAAATGGGTTTGGTGAATACAGTTAAGTGCCCAGCAATGCTATGAGGTATACCTGGTAAAAATGATCGGGACCCTCCAGAACATGGTGCCAAAGCATAATAAATCAGGTTTGAGTTCAAATCCCTGTTCTGCCATTACCTGTTGCCCTCAGGCAAAGCACATTACCTCTCAGCTCCAGTTTTCTTCATCTTTAAGATGAGGGGGTTTGTCTAGATCCGTTCTTAGCCTTTTTGAATCATTTACCACCTTGGCAGTCAGGAGAAGCCTATGGACACCTTTTCAAAACTGCATTTTTCACATAGATAAAAATTACAGTGGATTACAAAGGAAATCAGTTACAATGAAATAGAGTTCTCAATATTTTTCTTCTCAGTTCATGAATCCCAGGTAAAAAAAATCCCTGGTTTAATCATCTCTAAGATTCCTTCCAGCTCAAAATCTGTGATCATATGTCCTGGCATCTGAAGCAAAAAAAATAAAACCAATATTTAAGGCCATTTGCCCTTCCCTTCCCTAGCTCAGAACATTGTTACAATGTCCCCAGAGATCTTTAGATAAAATAAAATGTTTGTTTCTTTTTTCCCTAGTAAATTCATTTTCAACCAGCCATACCTTAAGTATTTTATCCAGTTTAAACGGTGGGGATTTAAAATGCTATTTTGGTGGAAGAGGCCTGATTAAAACCCATATCCTCATCATATTTCTTGGCCATGCGGCTGCATTGCAATGTTTACATTAGTGTCAACCTTAATTTAAATTCTGCATAACTATATTTGCTTCCCTAAATGTATTCAGCAAGAACACATCCCAAATTACTTTGCATTAACAGCCAAGTCTCTTTGTCTATTGCAAAGTGTTTTGAAATTAGCACCATAAGTAACTAGTTGTAACTGTCATTCAGTCTCCTTAATGTCTCATTAATTAACCTGTCTTGGCAGCTGGTGTGATGTCCAGAGCTGAGTTAGAAGGAAGTTCGGTACCCCTTGCTCCTGGTGTTTCTCCAGCCCACTTTTAAATTTGGGTTCATTGTCTTGCAGAGAATGACCTTTGTCTCCTTCTAAGCCAGAAAATCTGTAATGTGAGCAGATATTTCTTACCATCCACCAGTTGCATGTGTCTGGTTCATAAAAACACAAAATAACTGGTGTGTTTCTCTTCCTGCAGATAACTCAGGCTTTAAAAAGTGAAATTTTTTTTTAAAGATTTAATAAAGTCTAGATCTGAGATCCCCTCATTGATTCAAGATGATTTTTCAGGCTTGGAATGCCAGCACAAAAAATGTCTTATGGGTGAGCATTTCTATAACCCAGTATATATAGTTAAAAAGTAACAAATCCATCCAGAGCCAAGAAAGTTAACAGAGCCTCTAAATAGAGGACCCAGTTCTCATAAAGACACAATGACCCAAGTCAATCAGGACTGGGTTTCTTTGTTGTGTAATGGAGAGGTTATATTAAATAAGAAATGTGGTTTGTGGTAAAAAAAAAATCCATAGTATCTTTGAGAAATTTCTATTCCTTTACGAATGGATTACCTAATCAATTAGTACATCTATAAACCACAACAGACACTACAATAAGACAAGGCATAATGTCATTACATAATGTAATCTTTTTTTCCCCCCTTCTTTCCAGTCACATCATTAACTATTTGTACATGTCTGATAGGGGTGGGGATGGACTGGTGAGTAATCTTCCCAAATTAGAATGAAGAAACATTAAAGTTACATAGATATTCTAGATAGAATGATTGATGGACAAAGATGGGGGAAAAAACTATAAAAATGTTTATTGCTTGGGGAAAAAAAGTATATTTTGGGAATGGGAACATTTTCTTTCTTCCCAGCTCTGAGATGCATCTTCTCTGTTTAATGGTAGAAGATCGTGTGGAATGGTGACGAATACATGTGTATTGATGTACACACACACCCCCACCCACCCACACACACATTCTCTCTCACTCTCTCTCTCTCTCTCTCTCTCTCTCTCTCTCTCTCTCTCTCTCTCTCTCTCTCTCTCTCTCTCTCTCTCTCTCTTTCTCATATGCACACACAGGAGCTCACTAGAGATAAACAGGTGTTTGTCTTCTATAGAGACACGTGGGGGTCAGTTCTTAAGACAGCATAGACACAATAGGAGTCCTTTTGCTTTTGAGATTTTCCTTCTGACCACCCAGTAGAAAAAACATACTAAGGTTGCTGAGATTTTTGTCCGAGAGCAAAGGAGTGTTTAAACTTTGTATTTACCGCAGGTGTGCTTCCTGTCTGTGAATGTTTAATGTAATCTTAGTAAACCATTAATTTTCTTCAGTGTTAAACTTTCTGCCTTTTCACCTCATAAAACCGTTCAGGCTAAATAAACCTTATTACAATGGAATTAAGCATGGTGTCTTGGCTCCCAAAAACTACATGGGGCATAACATGCAGTGTCAAAATAGATACTGAACATTCTAATTATTTAGGGGAGATTGTGACTTTAGGATCAGCTTCTTGTTAACAGCTTAACCTGACTGCATTCTTTAAAATTCTGCCATTAGCATATCTTCTCTCTTTTACAGAATTTTAAGTCAATCATGCTCACATCAGATATTTGAAAACACATGGAGATGACATTTAAAGGTATACTTCTTATATTTATTAGTTATACAGGTAATGATAGATGTTTTACAAATCTAAATCTTAGCCTTTATGTTGATTATCTCTCCTGCTATTCGTTTCTGAGACTTTTGAAGAGAAGGCACATCTATGACTGGGGTAGAAGGAAAAAAAATGTTTTCAAAGGTGAAAATATGCTTCTCAGCGCACATTCAAACTGAAGCATTCTGCTGGGGACTTCCCTACCCACTCTCTTCCACCAGCTTGGCCTGCTTATTCAGATCAAAGTGCACCCCCCAAAAAAGGGGGGCTAGCATTTTGGCCTGGTAACCAATACAAATCCTGTGAACCCCTTCAGGGTAAATGCCCTATAAAGACCATATCTGAACGCAGTTTTGGTTTAAGAAAAACCCTGCTTCAAATAAATGGGTTTTTAAGAATCCCCCCCTGCTGCTTTTTTTTTCAGTTAAAAACCCAGTACAACTTTAAAAAACCTTACAGTAAATGTGGCCTGAGATTTAGGGGAATAAGTAGAAGACCTTACTTAGCTGCCCCGCTGCAGCTGTGCTCTTATCTGTCCAGAGGAAGAAGATGAACAACAAAAGGGCCTAAGAAGCCCCAGTTGATGCATGGGAAAGCCATTGGCCGACCATTGTGGCTGCCCTTCTGCTGAGCAAATAGTTCAAACTGTTCATTCCCATCTTCTATTCTCTCCCTGGTACATTGTTTGTGTCCTTGCATTTCATTCTGCAAGGAAGATTGCTCTCTGGGCCTATAAGCAAACAGTCCAGAAAAGAGCCAACTATCCTCTTCTTTTCCCTGGAGAACTAGCATTTTTATTTCAGCCCCAAGCTGTCAAAAAACTGGAGAGTTTATGTCAGTACCCTGAATTAATTGCTTTAAGCCGGAGCAGGCTCAATGTGCCACCAAATGTCCATTAGATGTTTATTAATAATGTTGCCTCCGGTATTTTGGTTCCAAGCTGTTCCTTTGCTACTCTCCTACTGACAGTGCTTGCTTCTCTTGCTACCCACGTGCCCTTGTGTCCCCGGTTTGCTGATTAAGCAACATGCCCCTCTGGGTCACAACAGCAAAATGATGACTGCTTATGGTAAAATAATACCTCCCTATGTTATATGAGAGAGACACACACATCCATTCTGGTGCAGAAGAGGCTCTTGGGTCATACAGCCCATGTGGTAAGCCTCTGAAAAGCGAACTGGGAAAACAGAAAAAGCAACATAACAGCCAATTTGAAAATTAATTTAATTGGTACAATTAGTATACATGCCCCCCCCCAGTTACTTCTCCTGTACTTCATTCCTTTCCCCACTCCCCCACTCCTAAGAAAATGCAGTCAAGGTACACTGGGTTTTGAACACTGTGTATTTGACGTTTTCCCTGGTGCAAAAGAGCCTTCTTAATAGAATGAAATAATAAACCAATTTATATACCGCTATAAGGCTAGGATCGTGAGTGCCATTGTGTAAATTTTCCACTTGACTTTTCATTATCTACCTGAACAAAATCAATCTATATGTATGGGATCAACATACAATTCAAGAGATAAAAGCTGAAAATAGATGTGCTTTGCATATCCCCAAGATAAAAGACACTATGCTTCATTTTCTCTGTTCTTCTCAGGCAGATGCATTTATAAAATCAATCATTTTGTAAAGGAAAAGAGAGGGAGGGAACTCTGTATCCTCAATGTTTATTCCTTTGCTGGAAATATTGATCCCTCAAATGAACAGTGGTTAATAAGTAACTGGAAAGAGATATCAGCTCTTTTGCCCTAGTTTTTCATCCTGCAGTCTGGGTCAATGTCTGTCTTTTTTTTCCCCCCTTCTCTTCCTATAGAACTTCCCCCTATTAACATTGGTTCAAAGGCAAAGCTGCTCAAGTGTCTCCTGAAATCATATTCACAGATACAAAGCAGCCTGTAAAAGCACATTATAGCTCAAATGCAACCAGTATCTTTGCCAAGAAAACCCCAAATGGGGTCACAAAGAGTCGGACATGATGGAAAAGAAACAACGAAAACTCAACCAAGAAATTCAAAGTTTATAAGTAATACTCACTCCCCCCTACCCTTCTCCAACAAATTAGAAAAACATGATAGATTGGGAGTATTTATTCATTTAAAACAACAACAGCACTTTATACAGGTTGCATTTCTTTCCATAAATTTATTTGTAATTTTTAAAAATTAAATGTATAAATTTCTATAAAATTGATGTTTATTTTAGTTAAAGATATTCTTCCATTTACAAGTAAGTACTATAATCTTTAAGGGTTCTGCCCAGCATTGCCCTTCCCCATTTGGGTATGCTCAGTCTGCTATATGTCTGTCTGTCCATAGGCATTTCATACCCTGGATTTGAATGAATGGCTCCTTCCATCAAACACTGCTCTGGTGTGCATGGACACAACACTACTAGACTACAGTCTGTTAGATTTGTCATGCCTCATAGGTCTGAGGGGTAAATTGATGGATTTCTGTATTTTATGAGCGAGAAAAATAAGTGCCACAAAGTAGTGAGATTCTGATAGATATACAGCAAAAGGAAAAGTGGGAAGTTAGGAAATGGCATCTTCCCCCTACACACACACATACACGAACAAGTTTCTAGACCTTTTCTCACACTGATAAACTGAAACATGTATGCTTTGGCTGCTGAGAGCTACTCTATTCTAACTCTCTGGGTCCACTGAATTTTGAGGTCATTTGTCAGCTCTATTTGCTAGTTAGTTATAAAGATTGTTGTGTCTGTTATCTGGGGTTGGTGCATCACCTAGGATCCGTTGCACATCAATATAGTTTTATAACTTTGTAGGGAAGTTAATTGTTTATCTACATAATTTGGTAAACAAATTTTACAGGATAAATCAAACATTATATTCTAGTAATGATGAGCCCTAATTGGTTTTGAGCTCTCCCCCCATCACCAACAAATCTGAATTTCTAAATGACAAATTATCAGATAGATCTTTTATCTTATCATGAATGTCACAACTGCATGCACAATGACCATTCAAACATATTCCCTACCTCTTACCCCAGCTGACTTTGTCTATCACCATCTTGCAGTTATTGTTCAGGTGACACCCCCTTCTCATTTCAGGGCTGAAACTCCCAAGAGCCATCTTGTCCTGTGGAGTTCATTCCTGAGAGAGCAACGTTTTTTGTGGTCAAAGCTCAGTGTAGGAGAAACCACTTGTTGGAAAGAAAAGTTTTAATCAACTATGATTTCTATTTATTGACCTTTGAGGTCCATTTCAGTTAGATGTTTCTAGGAAAGCCTCTGTGTTTTCAACAATTATCTGGAGCTCTGGGAGAAACAATTTTCTTTTCTTTCATAATCTCTACTTGTTAAAGATATGAATAACCAAATAAAGGCTAAGCATAATCCCAGTGTATCTCTCAGATATTTGGGTCAAAATGAAAGATGCTATCATTCTTTTCAACAATATTTGGTAAGGAATGTTCAGAGACCTATTTGTAGATTCTCTTTATACAAACAAAGTATACTCTATTGCCTATCCAAATTTTTAATTGTTCACAGTTCTAGGTCCAGGAAAACCAAAGTGCTTCTTGAATGGAGTTAAAATTAATTACTAAAAAATGGACAAGAGGTAGACTGGGGTAGTACCCAGGAGGATGTCTGGGTATCAACCAGATACATACAGTGATATTAAATAGATCTTGAAAAATATTTGTATATCAGTTTTAACATGTATGAAAGCGAGTATGGTGCAGGTAAATGAGGTCAATATTTACACCAGGATGTATGCAAGGGCACCCCTCTCTCTCTCTCTCTCTCTCTCTCTCTCTCTCTCTCTCTCTCTCTCTCTGTTTCTCTCTCACCCCTCCTTCCCACACTCTTTCCTGAAACCTGCACCTCTAAGACAGGTGATTTGGTCCAAGATTTTCACACTGTAACATTCCACTATCAGAGGAGTGACACAAATCTGGCCAGCACTAGAAACAGAATTATTTTTCTACACGACATCTCTAACAAACTTTTTTTCGTCCAATATGAACATCTTTTATTGCAACTTCCATGGGAAACAATGGAAATTCGGAAAACAAACCCCTAACTGTGCAGGGAAACTAATGAGGCAGAAATGTGTTGAGACTTTCATTAGCTCTGGCATCTGAAGTGTAGTCCTTGAGCTAAAACTTTTAAGGGAGGGAAATGAAGGATTTTTAAAAGGCAGAAAGAAAAGGAGGAAATCACAACCACACATACACTCACATACATCACCACTTTACTGGGTATAATGTGGGCAGATCTGTATCCATATTGATCTGGGAGGAAGTTGCCTTTGGACACACTTAAGTCCCAAATAGAAATCCACCCCTTCCAATTACATTTTTATAAGTTCGGCAGCTATTTTAGGGTCCCATTTGGTGCAAAATTTCTTCAAATAGTCCCCAAGAAATGGACAGAAAGTAAAGCACCCATCATTTCCCCTGCTCCATGACTCCCAGGTTGCCTATATGTAAGAAGAAAAAAAATGATTCATTTACCTAGATAGTTTGAGAAGCATAACTATGTGCTTGCTTCATTTATCCAGATTTTGGGTGGTGGTGGTGAAGAAATGGCATTTTCTTCTTTATTCTTCTGTTAAATTGTCTTAGTTCTCTATTTTCTTTTAGGAGTATATAAACAGTCTCTAGGTACAATCACAGAGTTTCCTATGACTTCCAGAGTTACTCCACTGTCAAAACAACCTGAGAGCACAAACCCATTAAAATGTGGAACTAGATCTTTACCTGGAGTTTAAACTGAAACTTAACTCAATTTCTGGAACCAGTGTCTCATAGGTTAAGAAAATATTAGTCAATACCCTAATCATTCAGTGACTGGAGGTCGTACATTTTTTTCTTATCTCTTCCCTCACAATATTTTGCATTTAAATAAATACAGAAAATTGAGCTAGATATTTTATTTATGAAATAATATGAATATGAAAGAAAAATCTGGAACAAGGTTGATTTCACTTTCTTCCATTCCCCCCACATACTATTTCTATTCCAAAAGTTGCAATGGGAATCAATTTACATACTTTGGCTGCAGCATCTTTGAAAGGAGGAAGGCATAAGCCCCTTGCAGCAGATAATCTTAAAACTTTGCACATGAATTAGAATAAGCATTTCTCCAAAGTGTTCAAGACAGGTGAGGAGAGAGAGAGAGAGAGAGAGAGGAGAGAGAGAGAGAGAGAGAGAGAGAGAGAGAGAGAGAGAGAGAGAGTCCTGTCCATGGTAGCAGTTTTAGCTTAATAATTAGATAGCAATGTTGAAACTATAACTCTTTGCATACTATAAGTCATCATTACCAACCACGTCATATGTTTATTTTTCAGCCAGAAATGTGAGAAATAACCAACATTTTGGAGAAAACTCAATTAAAGTCTTATTTATTGAACTAGATTTATTATTCTGTCAAAAAAAAAGACCAAAATAACAGATGCAATCAGCAAGAAATATTCTGTTAACATAGAAAAGAAAATAAAATTACTAAGTGTCTGAGACATTCAATGATAGGAGCTGGTACTAATTTTTTTTAGTATCTTTTGTTTTCCATCAAAACTATTTCACATGTAGATGTAAGCAAGGACAAATAAAACTAAATATGACAATTTATTTAGAAGATATTGTTCATATAAAAATCTACAATAGGATTGATTTCATTATACACACACACACACACACACACACACACACATATATATGTATCTTTGTGAATACAAACACACACACACATAATGTACCTTGGGGCTTTCTTCCCCTTGACCTAAAAATTATTTCTAAGCCAGAGTATAACATTTCAATCTTATATTCTCTTATACACATCGTTAAAGGAATGTTTAAAGGAATAGGCATAATGTTTCTTTATTCTATTTCTTCTGTCATGTTAATCTTCACAAGTAAAAATAGGTGAAGGAAAAGATTCCCAGAAATCTGAGTGCAATAAATGTAACTGTTACATTGAATGTGATGTTTCATGATGATTTTCAAATTTTCTCCTCTAAGATATGATCAAATTACACCAAAAGGGATCTCCAGTTTTCTCTTGCATATTATTTAGTAATGCAGATTTTTTTTATAATTTTGCCAAAGTTATCCATAAAATGAGAAAGTCTTTAGGAATGATTTGTGTTCCAATATACTGTACTTTGTTTTCTAGAGACTTCCCAAAACAGGACTAACTGTGGTTTTCTAGCCTAATACACAGAGATGTTTAGTGAATTCATTAAGCACAAGTATGTCTGTTATGGATGTCATTTAAATGAACAAATTCTTTGCTGAGGCTCCCTGCCATCAGCTATCATTTAGGAGATGCAGAGGAAATATCTTGAGCCTACAGCACAGGAAATTGTTGTGTTCTCTAACTTCCTAACTTCATTTACGCCCTTTAAAGGGTGCAAATTGGTTGTGTATTCATTCAGAAAGTTTAGGAAATATGATGAAAACATTGAGCAACTTGATCTTTGTATCTATCATGAAAAGTGGTGATTGTTTTTTATTCTCCCTAACTCCCATTTCTCTTTTTCTTCCTAGAGATTCTGCCTAGCTCTGAGAGATGTGGGGACATTGTTTTTGCTGCTGCCCATTTTTTATTAAAAAAAAAAAACACCTGATAAGCTTCAATGTTCAACTAATTTGAAGAGTGAGAATGCTGGTAGGGAACAAATGTCAACATCAGCTTCCTGGAAAATCGGACTGATTCAAATAGCAAACACTGAAGTGGTGTTTCTCTGCTATGTGATTTCCTGCCCCACCTCAGAAAAAAAGTGATCAATTTTACAAAAGAATGGGAAAAATAGAAGTTCCTCATATATTATCCTGCTTGCCTTGTCATTGATATATATATATATATATATATATATATATATATACATATAATATATATTCATAATTGTGGAAGGAAAGAAGATATCAGGTGCCATAATTTCACATTGTTTTCTTGTTTTCCAAAGTAAGGACTTAATTTTTTTTAAAAGAAGGGATATCTTTCTGGATTATAGAATGTAGGTAGGGGAAAGAGAAACCCCGAGAAACCTTTCATGATGTTTGCTCTATTTGAATACCAGATGTATGGTGCAATGTTCACAGTGGTATCACCCATTTCCTTTCCACTTGGCTATTTTTACCTACTTTCCCTGAATCCTTTATTCCCCTGCAGATGGTTACATTCTCATACTGGATTGGAATAAGGTCACAAGCTATGCATCAGTAGCAATTAGTTCCCTTTTTTAAATGGAAAATGTCATTAAGTTCTTGAATTATGCAAGACCAGAGGTCACAATACAGTGTCCCTTTTGGGGGGTCTTTATGGTGCAAATGGCAAAACAAGGAGATCCTATCTGCAGGAGTAGATCTAAGGTTTACAAAGTAGCTCTATTTAGTCTGACAGGAAAATTAAATTAAACCAGGCACTCATTCATTGTCACCCGTTAACAGGCTTGGGAAAATTGTGGGTCCCCAGGGAGCCTGTTCAAGAAATCACACACAACATGGTAAGTGAAGAAGTATATTTTATATTTCATTTTAATTTGCTGCTGTCTTTCTTTGCATTTAACAGTCAACAATTTAAACAGCTAAAATAGCAGCAGAAACACTCATGGTCACACACACACACACACATACATGCAGACATGCACGCGCGTGCGCGCGCACACATACACACACACACACGCACTCACTCTGTCCCAATCTTTTCTCATACAAAACCTTGTCCTGGAATAAAAACTTACACCCCATCTTGCCCAAGGTGGAATACGAAAATCACAGGAAACCTGGTTTTGCTGCCACAATTCTCCCACCTGCGAATAGGCTGCTCCTGACCAATGGGTTCCTGGAAAAGAAAAATGGGGAAGGGGGAGTCAAAAAGCAATTTTCTTTCTACTGGATTTCCAAACCCAGCAAGAAGCTAGACAGTGGAAGTTGAGTTTGCTTCTTTGACAAAAATAACAGGGCAGGAACATGGATTAAGACTGAGGTGATTTGTTCTCAGCAGCCTCTTCTCACTTTCTCCAAAGATTCGGGGTGAGATTGGGGGGGGGGAGGGAAGTGAAGAGGAATAGCAACAGAAAAATTGAACCACAAACCTGTTCAAAAGAAGGGGAAAAAAGACCTACAGTCTAGGCAGATCAGACAAATTCTCCCTACCAGCTTGGGCCAAGGGTGTATTACACAGGAGCTCCTCTGGCCAGGATAGGAATGGTGCCTTCCATATTCTGAGGAAATTAGAGTCTTATGGGCACAGACATTTCTGGAATGAGTTTTATTGCCCCCTTAAGGCTGCTTCCCCTCATTTCAACTGGAATCCATTCAACAGATGTTTATTATTAAGTGCCTACTATGTGCAAGGCATTTTGAATGATAATGGAGCTGCAAAGACAAAATCCCCCGAAAATACAGGAGTTTAAGGTGCTTACATTATACTGGAAGCTCTACCCCACTCCACCCTAGACCAAATTATTTCCCTCTAGAAGGAATACTGTTATTTTGTTTTTTTCTTTTTGATCCTCTACTGGCTCTCCTCTCTCCTTCCCTCTTCCCATTCCACTGGACCTAAGGGTGGGATAGTTTGAACCTGTTGTCCACTGGTATAGGTGCAATTGTTGATATGGGCAAAAACAGATTGCTTTGGTGGTATCTGGATTAGGGGGTAGTGGGGTGGGCTGGAGGAGGCTAAGGAAGAAGAGAGAAAGATGTATGGACAAGTTTCTTCAAAATGAAAATTTGATCATTCTGCCACCAATAGTGGGAGCTTAGTGGTGGATTTGATAGCCTGAGTTCCCCAATCACAAAGCACAGATCATACTTTGGTTTCTCCACACCATACTCCACCCCCCCCAACTACCACTTCCTGAATTACGGAAATTATGGAAACATAAAGAGACAGAATGTTAAGTGGTGCAGAACCATATTTGGGTCAGCTCTTTGCAGACCTCTGAATCACCTGACATACATCATTGTATCTTGAGCACAAAAGCACGCTGGGAGCTTAGAACCAAGGGAGAAGGGGAAGATTAGAAAAGAAGACAGGTTTGAAAAGCCAGAGTAACCACACCATGCTTCTCCCCACCCCCAACCCCTAAGCTATTGCACCCAGAGATCTAAAGCGCTCGGGAGCTTGGCGGGCTGCGTGAAAAAACAATCACAGTACGGGACTGGTCTCTTCCTATGTTCCAAGCAGGAATGTCCTTTGCCGAGCTGGACTCTGGGCTGGGGCTCTGGGAGAGTCAGATCTACAAGCTCCAGCTGATTACCCTGAACTTTTCTGTCGGTACCTTCTCCTAGGATGAGGCTAAGGGCTGTGAGGGCTGGAGGAAGAAAAAAGGTCTAGTCATTCGTAGCCCAGCCCATGCAGTCCGGAGAAACACTAAGACGCAAAAACCTGAGGGGTTTTAAAACATCTCTTGATTTCGGCGAATTAAAGGAGAGATGCATAAAAAGGGTTGACTGCCCTCCTGCTTCATCTGATCTTGAGAAATGCGGAAGAAGTGTCCCAAAATGTTTTAATCTGGAATTAAAGAACAAGTTCCATTCCTTGGATCTACACAACACCCCCTCCCCTGGATTCTTTTAAATTAAAAAAAAAGCCAGTTCTAAGCAAACACTTACGGGCCGAACACTACTGCAAATCAAAAGACAATTTACCAGTTTTAATTTGATTTTTTTTTTCAACTTTGGTAACATTCAATTTCATGGCTGAATACACATGTAAATACCGTTAGGTCGTTTTCTCTCTTCACCACAACTCGCTGCCCCTACCCACTGCCACCCCCCCCCCCGCGTGCCCCACATACACACACCTCACCCCCACCACCATCCTGCCACCGAATTACCGCGGGCCGTGCCTGACTGTGAGTATGAATGTGAACCCGAGCCGGAGCCGAAGCTGGAGCACTGGGAATGTGAGCTTAAGGGACAACAGGCACACACGGTCTTCGTGTCAGCTGAAGACTTGAAAACTTAGAACATCCAAACTGGCCCCCAACTTTCCCTACCCTCCTCGATACTGGCATCAGCTTTGCCTGCTACCCAACACTTGGTAAACAGATTTTGATCTTAAAAAAAAAAATCTCTTAATCCAGATATGATCACGGTGTGGAAGGAAAAATGAACGCCGACCCTACATAAAAACAATTAAAATGCAAACCATGTAGAACCGCGCAAGAACCCAGGAATATTTTCCTCCTCATATTATTAATTTCAAAACAATAAAAATCTCATTGGAAGACTTCACTTTTCTCTAGGAGAGAGATTTTTTCAAAGGTAATTAATAACTAAAAATAAAACATGCAGAAAAAAATTAAGAAATGTCAAGATACAGTCCCAAGTCGGAAGAATTTTTTTTTAAATTGGCACTTTAAAATCAGTATTCCTTCCTCCTCTACCTCCTCCCCACTTCCCGAATTTTTCATAGGACAGGAAGAATTCCAGTATGCCATTAATTTAGTGAAAGCAGGATTCTTAAGGAACAAAATAATAACAATATAAGTTTGCATAGCTTTTAGGTTGCTTTACATTCATTTTGGTATTTGAAGCAACAGTGGCAATAACGAGAATGATGAAAATAAATCCTAACTAGCTGATATTAACAGTCCATATGTAATCAACAGCCCATATGTGATATTGCTGACTTCATTAATTTACTACATTTTTCTCAGTAACCTCACATAAAGTGGAATTCTTATTTTGTTCTTATGAATGCCTGAGGCTTACCAAATGTCTAGATTGATTTGTACGTGATAAATATATTTCCCATAGGCAAAATTTTGTACACCTTTGCAAAGGAGTATTAGAAAAGGAAGGAAAAAATTACCGGTGAGTTTTCATTGGTTTATTAGGTATTTGTTGTTGAGGGAAGGGGCATTATATAATAAAATTGCATTTTACACCCTTCATTTCTTCCCCTGAGGTTTAACAAATTCTCTCCAGCCTGTAGCTTCGTGACTGTTCTCCTTCCTACAAAAAGGAAGATTCTGCAGCACCCCAATGAAGAAAAAGTTTCAACCACTTTAGTCCCTTGGAGCCAAAGAGATTTAACTCATTTAATTTTGATGTATTTTCTTATTTTCAAGAGTGAGAGGCATCAAGTAAAGTAAGGTTCCTGGAATTAGCTTGGAAGGATGGAGGGGGAAGAGATAAAGGTAATATTATTAGATTTTGAAACTGAGATGCTGTTTCAAAATATTTTCTAGCTGATGGAATCCTAGGGACAAATAATAAAGAAATTTCATTTGAAATAAGACTTTAAAAGAAAGTCTACTTAAAGTTGTTTTTAAAAATAGAAACATTGCCACTCTGTAAAATCTATTATTTTTCTGCCTACCATTTTAAATCAGTTATTGCATATATTTCTTAAGGATCAAATATTAGGGATTCATATTCTCTATTTTTCATTTAGCAAAACAATTATTAGGTTTAATCTTTACATAAATGAGAGGTTACCCATGATTTCAACATTTTTGTTTTGCATATATATAAAACATCATAAACTATAATATCTGCAAGGCATGCATGTATATATTGTGCATATATTATATGCATTTAGTGAAATGCATGCATACAGATATGCATTAATATACAATACTCCTTAGTGAGATGTTACAAACTTCATTACAAGAAGAATGTTTCAATAGACATAATATATTCTTCAGTCTATCTAGAATATTCCAATTCTGGTATATCCATTATGATTTGTTAATTGAGATTCCCCCCCCCCCATATTCGATCATTTTAGATTGAGCCACAAGGTAGTATTCCTTCTTCCTTTAACTCTGGCTTAAAAATAAAACTATTTCTATTTTTGAATTGGGGAAAATGCAAAACAAAATTCTAAATAAGCATCATTTTAGTTTGGAGTCATCACTTTCCAAGAGCTGATGAGAACACCTGTGGTTAGGATAAGGGTGGGAAGACTTAGAGAGAGGGGAAAAGAAAAAGGTAGGTTGAAAAAGGAGAGAAGAAAGCAGAATGTTTCATGTCCACGTGCAACTAGTCAAAATTGCATTAACTCCTCTAGAACAATGTGTTGGAATTGTGACCGTCATAAAGGAAAAGTAGAGAAGAAAGCTACACTTCTAGGAAAGATCTTGGTAATAATGCTAGTTACGGCAATCTCTTTTAAAAAAAATAGTGGATTTAGAGTAGGTAGTACCTCCTGGCCACACAGAGGGATTGGGGACTTGACTGTAAAGTGTTCATTTACTGACCCAATCTCTGACTCAGATGCTCAAATTTCTTAGTAATACTGCAGTCTGATTCAGGGAAGGTGTCATGGAGAGATCTCAGTTTCCCTTAGTCTATCAAAGTGGGGATGGAGGAGGGTGGGGGAGGAAAAGAGAGGAAAGAAGAAAAGGAGAAAAGGGGGAGGGGAGAGAGAGGAGAGAGAGAGAGAGAGAGAGAGAGAGAGAGAGAGAGAGAGAGAGAGAGAGAGAGAGAGAGAGAGAGAGAATGAGAATGACTTAATAGGGTATGTGTGCAAGGGACCACAAATAAGGGCAGTTACTTTTAGTTGTTTACCAAGGAAGGGCAGAATCTAAACAGCACTTTAAACAATCAATGAAGGGATCGCCTTGGGTTACAGAGCTGAGCTCCCTAAATTAGTCTGGCATTCTGATAACTGCAGGTTAGGCACCTGAGATAAACTCCTCCAAATGGCTTGATGCTTAGAGAAGATAGGGAATCGCCTTGTACTGGAGCTGTTGGAGGGAGATTTAATTGCCTTTCCCCTGTATATATGTCTAAGGAAATAAAAGAGATAGAGGGAGACTGGGGTGTACAGTGAGAAAGACTGTGATATTCACTGAAGCTGAGCTTGGAAGAAGTTACATACTGGATAGTACTTGCATAAACTCCCGTTTAAAACAATGCACAGGGAATTACAGATGCACTCGATAACTCTCAGCATCCTCCTCCCCCGCAAAGAAGGTATTTCTAAAGATTCACCTGCAGCCCAAGGTTAGAATAACTGCATCAAATTATCACTTTATCAAGCTAAAAAACGCTGGTTTCCCAAATCAAGGTAAAAAGATACCATCCAGAGCTTTGCAACTAAAAACTCAGTCCCTGAAATAGATACCAGTCTTAGGAGGGGAAATAGTGGGATTGACTGGTTGTTGTGGAAATGAGGCCTATGTTTGATATTATCAATGATGATGATGGTGATGATGATGATAGAAATCGAAGTAATAGAGGACTGGGAATTCTTTTCTGAAAGGATTTTGAAAAAAAAAATAATACCCTTAGAATAACCTGTGCCTGAGGGATTCCAGCTGGGATGATGTTTAAGTAAGTGAGAGCCCTTACCTTGTCCTTAATTCATCTTCATAGAATCTTTAAGATGCTACATTGATCTGTTGGTTGGTACTGTTATTCCCAGTAAACCAGTACACTGCTGTCCACTTTCTTAACCTAGCTGTTGGTTTGTACATAGATGTTAGTGCCATAGATATATACATTCATACAGACAGCTATATGAGCAGACAAGTACATACATATATAGTGAGAAAAGCAGTGCATACCTTGGGAAAAACAAAGAGAGAGGGGTTGGGGGGTGCAGTGCTGGTTAGGAAAAGATTGCATTCCAGCAACTCCAACAAAAGGTATGACTTTGGTTTGTCCTGCCCTTCAGGTGCAGGTCAGGGGAAGTTCAGAGGCAAGGTCCTTTCATGTCACTCATTAAAGCAAACTCCACTAGATGTTAGGAACAGATTGACCTAGAACCTCCCTCCTGCCCAAATAATTAAAAGAATGTGGTAGACACATAACTTGCTTACATGAAGTTAAAATGTGGTTGCTCCTACCCTAAAAGGGAAGGTAGAGACTACCCTCTCCTCTCCCCCTTCACTTTTCCCTGGTTCAGCACTTTGTTGCAAAAGTCACTCTGAGGCCATTTTATTACTATGGATTTGTATTTTCTCTTTCCTCCCTCCCAGTACCATCAAATGTCTCTCCAGAAGCAGGGACAGAGTTCTATGAAGGCCAGGGAGCTCTTTCTAGGAATCCCCCGAAAAAAGGCTAAATACATAAGGAATAAGGATGAAGTTCTTAATACAGAAATAAGTCAATCATAAGAATAAGCAGTGGTCCATTCTAGAAAATACGAAGAGAAAAAATCCCATCACATCACCTTCTCAGAAGCCAGGAGTCATGTTGTCTTGCATCTCATAGAATGGGATTCTATCACTCATCCTCACAATGACACCTTGTTTCCCTTCAGATCTCCAACAATGCTTTCGGACTTTCTCCAGCTAAAGTATAGGGCTTAGATCAGCTTGTTAAATCTAGTTCTTTTAGTTGGAAGAAATTAGGCTTAAAATCAGTTCTCTAGAGTATTACAGTTTCTGGAGGACAGCTCCTGACCTGGATGGAAATAAGTAGTAAGGTATAGTGGAAAGGGCACTGGATTTGCTATTTCTAGTCCTATATTTTCTATTTACTGCTTCTGTGAATATGAAGCAAGTCATTCTATCTCTATTAGCCACAGTTTCCTCTTTGTGAGGAGAGCATTAGGTAAATTCTAACTCCAGGTCCTTTGGTTTTCTAAGTCTGGAACTAGGATAAGCAAAATGAAAAGGGAAGGTATTGAGGAAAAAATAAAGGTGAGGAGAAGAAGCTTTAATGTTTATGTTTGTTAGGGTTTTTTGTTTGTTTGGATACAATAAAACTTTCATTTAAAGTCCTTTACAATCTGGCCTCAACCTATCTTTCCAAACTTATCTCACAGAACTACCCCTCATGTACCCTCATTCTGACCAAATGTGGATCACTTACTGTTTTCCATGCCCATCATTCCATCTACCAAGTCTGTCATTGCACAGACTGTCCCTATACCTGGGATGCTCACTGTATTCACCTCCACCTCATGGCATACCTAGCTTCCTTCAAATACAATTCAAGTATTTTCTCCTAACAGGGATCTTTCTGGATCTCCTACTTGCTACTCATCCCTCCTATTACTTTCTCCTTTTTTTACATATTTAATCTATATACAAATTGCATCTCTCACCCCCCCCATGTAAGCTCTGTGAGGGCAGAAATTCTTCCATTTTTTGTCTTTCTTTCCTGATGTGCAATTTGTGACACATATTGGGGTGCTCAATATATGCTTGCGTAATTGAATTGTATCTGAACCTTAGAAAGTCATGGGAAGCCCACCACCTGATTTCTGAGAATCTAACTTACTTTTTGGGATTTCTAAACCCAAGGATTTTACTGTCTCCTTTTCCTGGGGGGAGAGGGAATGGGGAGAGAAACAACAGGTTATTGTGGAAAATGTTCTGGATTTGGAATGGAAGGAGTTAGCTCTTCTATTTAATACCTGTATGACTTTAGGCAAATCATTTAGAGATCACAGGATCATAGAGCTGGAGGGGACCTTACAGATGATCTAGTGCAGCCTCCTTCCAATTCTAACATCCCTTTATCCTAAGATGAATGGGGTGTAAATATCAAGTGAATATCAAAGGTGATAAAGTATGAGTCCTCTGAAAGAAAAAAATAGTCCATAAAAATGTATGACATGCCATTATTGGGGAGGAGCTTAGCTATAGGCATCAAACAAAAGATGTGGTTCTTTAGGTTACTTTTTTCTGTTTCCAAGGTGAGTGTGAAATGAATAGGAATGGAATGTTTTTGGTTCAAGGTTAGCATTCTACCTCTTATATCCAGCCTTACAGCAACTGTTCCACATTTCTTCTTGCTTTATGCCCCTTCCCAATGAAATTTAATAAAATATTTTTCAATTCCCTAATTCCCAATACCCTTCCATTTATTTTTGACTCTCTCACCTTCTGTAGACTCACATTCACTTATATTGAACTAAATTATGTTTGCAAATCATGTGCTTTCAACATAAATATTTCATCTCTCTCTCTCTCTCTCTCTCTCTCTCTCTCTCTCTCTCTCTCTCTCTCTCTCTCTCTCTCTCTCTCCCCTCTCTCTCTCTCCCCTTCCCCTGCAAAATGAGCCAAATATTCTATTGAATTAAACCTCATATGAAATGGTATAATGTTTTCTACTAAGGAGTACAAATGTAATGAGTGAGAAAGGCAAAAAAGAAGCTATCTACTAAATTTGATTCCAACAATATTCCTGATTAACATGAAAAGTTCTTCATTTTGCTTATTTTTTGTAGTTATTCCTACAAGAAAGGATATTGGAAAATAATTGTCCTTCTACCTAGTTCCCCCCCCCAAAGGTGCTCTGTTCCCTAATTATTTTAATCAAGTAGAGATACCAAGCAAAGTAGATGAATTAAAGTCTGTTCACGTGTAGGGGGAGGGGAGAGTATAACATAAAAGGACCCATATCTCTGATAATCAAGTAATCAAATAAAATTTCCTCTTTTACATATATTTACAGGTTCTTCTGTATCCCTTCCACTACTCCAAGACTTATGAAGCTTCTATGAAATTATAATTTCATTCCGACCATCAGATTCAAGAATTACCTTGACTAGAAGAGGAGGGAGGAGTTGGCCACTGATATTTTGTGGGATGATTTCTTACTTTATTGTAGCCCAAAAGGCAAAGAGTCAAAATCCAGGAGGCCCTCAACTTCTAGAGTTTAGCTGAGTTTGGCTTCTTCCATTTTGTTTGTTTATGGAGGTTTTTTTTATAACTCTATTGATCAGAGTAATTTCTTCTCTTTGTTTTACATTAACTCTTTCTATACTTTGAGGTTCAAAGAGAATATATGTCAAAGGGAGAAAAAGAGAAAGGAAAAGTTAAGTGGGATAAAACTGACCGCCTCCTTTCCAGGAAGCATGGAAGAAGAGAAGTCATCTCTGAAACTGTCAAATCAATAACAGGGCTATAGACTCATAAATTATTTCAGGGCATTGACAGAATAATTACTTATCTGAAGCCTAATCAGTGTTCCCAAAAGGAAAAGGAGAAAAAGCGACTTTAAGTTGGGGATCCCTAAGACATTTTCCTTTTTTCCCACCTGTATTTTAGAAGTGACTCCTGGTTCCTGGGTAGCAGTTTCTCTCACTGAATGAAATTTAGGATTAGGAATATTAGAAAGGGTGAAAAGGGATGGGGTGGGGGGAGAGGAGGACTAAATCAGGAGAGTGTGAACGGCCTGGATTCTTGCAATAGGGACTAAGACAGAATTACAGCTTGTAAAATAGGACTCCATCAGTCTCCCTGGAGACAGCTCGGATCTACTTGGGTGTTCCAGGCCTTGTTAGCAGCAGTAATAATTAGTCTCCCCTCCCTCCCCAAGTTGTTGTTGGTTTTGTATGTGGGGGGTGTGTTTGGTGTGCATTTGTGTGCTAGGTCATCAACACATGCATTCTCTCCCTCCATAAGATTGTTTTAAGGAATAAAGGGGGAAAGGATAAAACAGTAGGCAGGAAGATGGTGTAGGAAAGGGGAAGGCAATTGCTTAACACAAAGTACTAGATAAACACAGAGTATAATGATGATGCCAATTTTGTTCAAGGCAGGAGAGGTAAAGTTAGGTCTACTGAAGACAGGAGATGAGATGTCATCTTATAATGAGAGAAACTTCAGGTCACATAAAGATCATTTAGTCCACCAGTACTCCCACCCCGCCCCCTTATCTTACAGATTAATAAACCAAGGCCGAGAGACAAGACTTGCCTCTTCCTTCAGTGCTAGGTGGTGACAATCAGAACTAAAAAAGAGGTACCCTGACCACTTTTCTATTTCACCACAGGTCGAAGGATCACACCATATTTCTTTGGTGATTTTGTCTTTTCTAGATGATTACAGTAAGTTATTAATTGAGGTATATCAGAAATAGACATTTTTCAAAGATTACTAGTCAGTGAAGTGCATAGGAACCAAAAGGGTCCCTAGCAAACCAAGCCTGTGATGCCTAGGTTCTTCAGGACGACACAAAAGCTTAAGTTAATTAGATGTCTACCTTCACAACAACTTTCACAATATTCTCTTTCCTGCTCCCCCCGTTTATATTTCAATAATTGTTCTCTTTTTGTTATTTCCTTTGTTTTTGTTTTTTTTAATCTTCTTCCAATCTCTCTGAAATTAAAAAAAAATCTTTTCGTTCTTCTCCCAGAAGTAAGTGAGCTGGCTAAGATTCTGAATGGGTGGCAAGGGAAGGGGCAAACTAAAATCTCATTTGAAGCCCCTATCCGAACCCATGGGGGGAGGGGGCTCTACAGTCAAACAGGGTTAAACGTATACGGTATTGTTTCATCGAAAAGGAGGCAGAAAGGATAGGGGAGGTCCAGATTGTGTTTACTAGATCATGCAAAGTTGAGAAGGGAGGAAGAGGGGGTTAGCAAGAAATGTAATTAAACCGAGTTACAAAGTTTAAAAGCTAAAACAAAACAACCAACCAAAAGAACCCCCCCAAAGATCAAAACAAAACAAAACAAAAAAACAACAAAAAAAATAAAAACCAACCCCCCCCAAAAAAAAACCTGGTTGCTGCGAGTCCAGTGCTGGCCTGGGTTGCCATGGTGCTGGGGACGCGACAGTGGGTGATGTACTCCAACCCACACCAAAGGCATGTGGGGCTCCGAGGTGACATTTGAAACCTTTTTCTTCTGCTGTTGCGGAGGCGGCACCGGCAGCCTGTGAACTCACTGTCTAATTCAGGCGGGGGTGGGGTGGGGTGGGTTGGGGGAACGCAGGGGCAGAAGGAGACGGATGGAGTTAGGGGTAGAGTTGAGTGGGGTAGTTCTGCGTGTTGTTGGGTGTGTGGGGGGGAGGTGGCAAAAGAGACCCGGGCTGTCTCATTTTGGGATTTTTAAACCAAAATAATCCTTGCAGGTTTGCAATCCTGTTTTCTATTCGTTTTCTATTCGGGAGAAGACAAGAGGGAAAGAGGAAACGGGGGGGGGAAGGGAGGCGCGCGGCGGCGTCGCGGATACACTCGGAGATACTCTTTCCCTTGCCCAAGTAAAGAGTCTAATCACTGAGCCCACTGACCATGCAAAACGTGGTCCACACGTTTGAACTCCAGTTCACCGCACATCAATCATCCCGATACATACAGAAGATGCTGCTTTCTTTAAAATAATCTAGAAAAGCGACCACCGCTCATATCCATCCAACCCTAATCCTCAAGGCCAGGTCACCAGCCGACTCCAGTCTCCACTGCGTAGATAGAAACCTTGGAGGAGGTGGTCCATAAAGGAAACCGTTCCAACTCCTTTTCCACTCCTTGATCCTGCGAGGCTGTGAGCCCAGAAAGGTTGACTTTCTTAACCTACTTCCCCACCCCCACGTCTCCCATTCTTTATAAACTAAAAGAGTACCTAAACGATAAAGATCAGGAGTTTAAATTGGTCATTTGACAGATTACATCTCTCCTACAAGCCGAGCTTTCTTTCAAAAGTCCCACTGAATTAAGGCCCCCCCAGCCACTCTGAACCTAGATATCAAAAGGCCATCCGCATTGATTTTAGACTCAGAGTGGGCTTGCCGGAGGTTATTCCCCCCCCCACCCCCCACCCCCAACCCCTATCAAAAGCCTTGAAGGAAAGGACAAGGATAGACACTCATTTAATGACAAGTAATTGACAAATCCCGGCTCCGCATTACTAGGGGAATAGGAAGGTATTAATTATTTAAAAACGATTAGCCTTTCTGTGTGTCCTGCACAGATTCCATCTTGCTCGGGAAATATATATAACCTGTCACAGGAGCAGAGATGGGGATCTGAGTGGCCAGGCCAGCCACCAGCCACCCTGCAGCCTGCCCTTTCTCCAGCCTCTTCAGACCACGTTCATGGCCATTTGAGAGCTCAAGAAAAATATGGCAGGATCCATTGGCCCGGGCCCACGAGCACAGGTGGATGCCTGTTTAGATCCATGTATGCATAAGGCTATAACTTTCTTGTACCTGAACATCTACCCCACCCTCAACCAGATAACAAGGGAGCGGAGGAACCGGAGTACCTTGAATCAGAAGGCTTGGTTTCTAATCTGTTTTTGCTCACGTATTAGCAGTGTGACCTTGGGCAAGTCACACAACGTCCCGGGGCCTTAGTTTCGTTATTTGTAAACTGAAGGGAATTGGACTATATGATGGCCTCTAACACTTCCCTCCTGCAATAAATTTAATATTCTAAGGTCCTATTCTCTCAGTTTTCAGTGAGGGGGAGGAAGAACCCAAACCAACCCAGCAACCGGGTCAACCACACAAAAAAGAATCCTGATACTTCAGAGGGGTATAAGGAAAAGACCCTCTCTTTCTTGTTGCTGATACTACTCTTTCCACACTAGTGGTTAGCAGGAAAAGCTAGTCTCCCCATACCCCACATACCCCAACCCCAGTCTCAGCGCCTGCCACGTCTCCAATTCTCTGTGATCTGAGGCCCTGGAAGGTGGTAATATCTGAAAGAGGGAGACGGGGGGGTGGGACGGATGAGATAGAAAAAAAAATTATTCCCTCAATTTAATCTAATACAACAAACAAGTCCTGAGCTGGACATCCCAGTAACTGGTTCTACCTACCATCCTTCCCAGGCTCCCCTTATCACTTGGGAGGTATCTAAGATTATGCAAAACTCTCCTGCTATGTGCATTTGTGGGTGTCATTTGTGATCACAGAACAGGCACCTGTCCTCATTCAGATCCAAAATCCTTCAGTATTAACGAAGTTGCTCCTCCCAGGTGATGCCGGTTGGGGGAGAGAAGAGAAAATGGAGTCACCTTTGATGTTATTTTAGTTGGAAGAGAATGCGAAAAAAGAAGATACTATTGGTGAACCCTCAAACTTTCTGGGGGCTGCATAAAAATGGCCGAACTTTATTTAAGCCCTAGGCCCTTGATAACCTAGCGAAAGGAGGAAAGGGAGTTTCCACACTGAGCCTATTTGCGTTGAGAGAAAATTAGGGAGTGGTGGGGGAGTGCACTGAATCCTACAATCTCTTATAAAATCTTGATAACTTGGCTAGGTGAAAAATAATTCTAGAATGTTAGAGGACGAAGATAATCCAGTCTAACCTGTTCATATTTCAGATGAGGAAACCGAGGCCCAGAGAAAGGTGAAGTGATTAACTCAGCCGTAAATGTCTAGTTAAGGGGCGGCGTCGGAGCGAGACCCTGCTTCTCCCAATTCCTAATGTAGGGTTCTTTTCACTGCACATTTATTCTTGCCTCCGGACTTCCTCAGTTCGGGTTTCAGTGTATCTATACGCCCCCAAAATTAGGTATTTCTCCTCCCTGAGACGGGGATCAGGACGGACCGATGACTCCCGAGACAAAGTCAACAGTGTAGATTTGGGTTCGGGGAGCAGAGGGGAGGGGAGAGGAACCTCGAGCAGAACGATGGGGCGCCTTTGTCCCTCAGCTGGTCCCTGACTTCAAGCTACCTTCTACCAAGCAACCATAACTTGCTTAGTCTATAACTGACCGAAGCTTTGCTTTTTCAGACTTCGGAAACTAAATCAGTTCCCTTCTTTTTCTTGCCCCTCCCAACCTAACTGCAGTGCCTTTCTTGGTAAGTCTTTCTGGGAACTCAGCCTCAGGCCTGTTCTGCAGGGATTTCTTGCCCTTTTGGAGTCTCCCCAAGCCAGTAGAAAGACCTGCTTGCTTTAGCCCTGGCCTCCCCGGCACCTAATGGTGCTCCCTCCCATCATGGGGTTGCTTTTAGATATTTTTTCATCGCGCTTGGATCTAAGCAGCCGCCTTTTTCTTTACTTTTTTCTTTTCTTGCAGGAAATTCGAATCCCCTCCCCCCTTTTCATTACGCGCGCTCTCTTCTCCCTTCTCCTTACCCGAATTCAAGGGGCTTCTCAGCCTTAGGCTCCCTACAACCACCCTCCTCACAAGTCCCAGTTCCTCAAGGCCCTCACCTCTCCCTAGAGCCGAGGCCCTCCGCATAGGCGGTAGGGGAGAGACTGTAGTGGCCATTCAGTTCTGAATAGGGGCGCCGCCCGTCGGAGCGCTCAGCTGGCCCTGCAGGTGGGCGCGATCCCTACCTGGTGCGGGGCCCTCCGCAGCCCACGTCCGGGCGAGGACTGTCTTGCGTTGGGAGACGCCCTGACTGCTCCAAGCCGCAGCATCGCCGCATTTATTGGAGCCCGAACTGTGAGACTGTTGACTTTAGCACACAAAGCAAAGATTTCGCTGCCCGCTAGTTTAAAAATGAATATTTTACCAAGATATCGATCAGCGTTATAAAATTCAGTTAAGTACAATGGGCTACGAAAAAAAATAAAAACGGGGGGAGGCAATATAATATCTGTGCAAATTTGCTGACGTGTGACGTGGCTGCAAAGTTTACCCTCCTGGAATTCGGATCTAGATTTTTTTTTTTCGTTGTTTACTGACTTTGTTTATTCACAGATCACGGTTGCTTAAACCAGCAGCGGCAGAAAGCACTTGGAGGGGGAAAATACCCAACCCCAAACAATACATGGAGTATTTTTTTTGGGGGGGGGAAGGGCGCTGAAATTATTTTCCTTAAGTCTTTGGATCTGTGAGTTATGTTAGACTGCATCCTAGCCAAGAGAAGAGACGGAAGGGGAGATGGGTATGTGGGTGTCTGGGTGTGTAGGGAGGTGGGGGGAGGATGTGAATAAGGAGGCAACAGGGACAGAAAGAGCTCAGCTTCTATGGCAGCCATCCCCAATGACATCCTTTTTATGTATTAGGGTCGAACTATATCTTATCTACTGGGATCAGTGGAGGGGAGAACTCTAAGTAGTTTAAAACGGCCAGCCAACAATGGGCCTGTGATATGGAACATAGCAGGTTAGAGCATCGCATTCAGGCCCCATTGTTTCCAAATCAGCCCCATTCCCTGCCTCTCTGCTGCTTCGCCACGGGAGCCTTTTATGTGATAATGAAACACATTTTATGCTTTGGCTCACAACGTGTGTGTCCTTGCCATATAGAGACAGGACAGATTTCTGGCTAGAGCCTCCTTTTTACATTTTTTTTTCTTCCTTGTTCGGTAGGACAATGTAGCATGTTAAGAAGGGATTTAAAGGTGGTTTGGGGGACAGCGGAGCTAGGACTCCCCTTAAACGCGTGGGAACGTAAAAAGTGGTTTGAGCGCAGACTCGGAGTCTTCTCTTTTTCTGACTCCAGAGGTAGACACTTAATTGGGCTTAGGAACTAAGATGCACAACCTTTCAGAAACTTACCTAAGGCCTACCTTTGACTAGTCTAAGAAAAAAAGTTACTAAGTCTTTGGCTTCTTTCCAATTAAAACTGGCTCAGGGGATCAAATCCTGATAACCGAGGACACAATGTTTTATGTCATCTCATTTGATTCTCACTACAAAGCAGGGAAGTGAGAGCTAATTTTACCCTCATACTCCAGATGAAAGAAGTGAAGCCCCCTCAAAAGTTAAATTACATGTCCAGGGTCATACAACTAGGTAGTGATAAGATTGTGTTTGAATTCCTCTTCTTGACTTCAAGTCCGGTGCTTCATTACTCCAAATGCTGCCTCTATTCCTGTATTTATCATTAGACGAATGCGTGTCACACAAAGCTTTCTTACTCAGGCTCTTTGCTGTCTTCTCTCGTACAGGGGCAAGCATCTGAGATCTGACAAAAGCCAGCTCTAAGCTGTGGCCTGAGCTGGGTTAATACCAGAATGGTAGCCCTGGTGTATGGGTGTCAGTAGAGAAACACAGAAACACCTACCTTTATTTGTTTCCAAGTTAAAGGCAAGGGGATTTGGGGTTCTGGAAGAAAACCATTATGCCTCTTAGAACTAATTCTGCCTTCACCAGCCCGAAGTTAGCAGAAATGAGCTGGTGGGAGCTAAAAGGGTTCTGGGCACAGTTTCCTCTTATTTGCAGCTCAAAATATAGTCAATCCTTGTTTTCTAGGGCTGAGTGTGACTAGAGAGAGCAGAGCAGATTTATAAGGATTTGTTCATTGTGATCCATTTGGACTTCTGGAACCAGAAAAGAATACTCTACTACCTTCCCACCCTCCTCCATCCCTGCTAGGCAGTTCTACTCTCTCCGAAGACTCTGAAGCCCATTCAAAGCACCTGATGCCATCCAGGGTAGGAGGTAAAAAATACCCTGGTCATTGTAATTTCTCAATTTCTCTACCTCTTCTCCTCATACCTCTTCACCCCACCCCCACATACCACTGCATACTCAGAGATGCCTGGTGAGTTTGGAGTAAAATCCAGAGACTGCAGGATTGTTTGAATCTTTTAGGTTGCTTGTAGGCAAATACGCCCTCCCCACTCCCCCACCTAATCTGCTAATAAGGAGGTTGATTTTATTCGATATTCCTCAAAATTTCTTTAAAAACCAAAGTCATCCATTTGTTGTACTTCAATGAGAATAGCTCTAATCAGTGCTGGCGTTTCTCAAGGCTAATTGTCTGAGGGATTGCAAACAGGATTTGTATCAGTAACCTCTCCCCTCCTAGACTAGACAATCCTTTCCAAGGTTGTGATAGTTAGAGAATTGGGGAGGTGGGGTAGGAGGGATAGGAGGGATAGGAGGGAGAGAAGAGACGTGTGTGGAGAAAGCTCCGAAATTTCCTCCTGGCGCCAGCAAGACTGAGAGTCAGGGTTTTACAAAGGTCCTTGGATTTTTTTTTAACCTAGGTGGACATTCGGTAGATCTGACTAGCTTCATTCCCAATAAAAGGACTCCTTTGGATAGGGAGACCAGGAGGGAGAGTAGGGGAATCCATTTTCTAATCATACCTTGAACACTCCACATATGCCAAGCCAACTTTGTGATAAATGAACTGGGAAATAAGATAGTCTAAAACTTTCAAGCATTTCTCTTTTCTGTTCTGAGATGAGCAAAAAAACCCCAAATCTTTTATCTGAGAATGTTTTAAAGGTTCACACAATTTAGTGCTTAGTGGCTTCTTCATATTTAAATAGCCTTAGGCCCGTTAAAAACACATATACACACACCCCAACAATTTCCTGGCAAATATCCTATAGATGTGATTGTCTTTTCTGTTGTCAGCATTTTTGGCTGCCAGGGTACTGTGTCCACCTGAGAACTGGCATAGATACCATAGAACTTCAGGCTTAAAAAGGTGTCCCTCATCTCTTTTCCAATTATTTTTAAAACTTGTCTCTGGATGCCAAATTTTTCGACTTTATTTAATGTAGTGAAAAGAGGGAGAGGGAGAGAGAGAGAGAGAGAGAGAGAGAGAGAGAGAGAGAGAGAGAGAGAGAGAGAGAGAGAGAGAGTAAAATCTGAAGAAAAGATTCAGTGGGGAAAACTGGCAATAACACTTTTAATAGAGATTTATGAAAAATCTGGCTCTTCACCACCAGAATACACATTTATAAGCCATAAATAAAGCATACAGGAACCATAAATTAATCAGAGCCAAGTACTGTATTTCACTCTCCCAGGAACATGAATGAGGGGTGGGTCAATTACAACAGACCCTCACTTTTTCTATTTTCCTTTTTTCCCTCTATTTTTTAAAACAAAACAATAGGCACAATCTTTTGGTTCTCAGTTAAAACTACAAGTTTTACACCAAAATCAGGTTTTTTTTTTATCATCACTCTCTCACAAAGAAAAAATAAAGATAAGACTTCCCTGCAACAACAACAACAGCAAAAATCAAAATTCAAATGATGCTGGGAGAAGCGGGGCTGTTTAAACAGTAGTGGAAAACTGGAGACTTTAAAAACATTTTCCTTTTCTTCCCTACAGAACAATGGGGAACTAGGGAGTCCAAAGCTAGTGGAAAGGACCTAGTGTCCTCTGCAGATATGGACACATGGCCTTGATTCCCCAACTCCACCCTTCTCTCAGAAAACAACCCAAAAGTCCATAGCCATCCTTTCTCTTCTTTTCACACCTCTGTAAGTAGAGGTCCTCCTGCCCACCCCCAAGCACCAGCTCTTAGGAAGAGTTCATAATGGGCCGAGAATACACCCCTTGGTAATAAGTTGTGTCTCCAGTCAGGGGTGAGGATTCTAAGCCCCCTTTGTTCGTAATGGGGCCCATGGCCAGGCTGCCGGGCATGGGGGAGCTGTAGCCAGAGTAGTGCATCACCTGTTCATAGGCCTTAAGGTCCATTTTGTGGTGGTGGTGATGGTGATGATGGCTGTGGTGATGCTGTTGCTCAGATGACATGAGATTGTTAATGGAGAAGGGGTGATTAAAGGCGTAGTGGTGTTCCGGCTTCAAGTGTGCCTCAGGGGGCAGGCCTGGGTGATGGGGTGGACCCAGCAGGTGTGCCTGCTGGACTGGGGATGGGGCAGGCTCAGGAGGACTCAGGGCTGCTGGGGTGCCCTTCAGCTCCCCCAAACCACCTCGCTTGTGCTCTTGGCAAGGGGAGGCACTGGAGTGAGGGGACTCTGTGCCGGCAGAACTGTCAGAGCCGCTAGTGGGGGGCATAACCCCACTGCCCTCCCCTAGTGGTGCTTGCTGACTTCCAGCTCCACCACTTCCTCCACCTGGCTTCTTGCCTCCACCCCCTGGGCCTCCCCCTCCCTCCTTCAGTGCCAACTGTTTCTCGCATTTGAAGCGCTTCTGACGACGCAGGTAGCAACCATTCTCAAACATGTTACCCGAATCTGGGTGCAAGGTCCAAAAGGAGCCCTTGCCGGGCTTGTCTGGTGAGCGGGGCACCTTGAGAAAACAGTCATTGAAGGAGAGAGAGTGGCGGATGGAATTCTGCCAGCGCTGCTGGTTCTGTCGGTAGAAGGGGAACAAGTCCATGATCCACTGGTAGATCTCGCTAAGTGTCAGCATCTTGTTGGGGCTTTGCTGAATGGCCATAGTGATGAGGGAGATGTAGGAATAGGGGGGCTTGGCATGTGTGTAACTCCGCCGGTAAGTCTTGGGGTCCCTGGATCGGTTGAGGCTGGCCTGCCCATACATGGGACTCATAGAGTTCATGTTGGCATAGGGGGCCAGGCTGTTCATACTCCCAGGGGCCTGTCCCCCCAGTGGACTCATGCTGGGGCTCAGGTGGGGAGCCATACCCGTAACCCCTGGGGCAGCTGTGCCCCCCATGCCTGCCATGGCCCCAGCCCCTGGGGACATGCCTGCCAGGGAGGGACTCATTCCAGTTCCCACGTAAGAAGACATATTCATGGAGCTGGCACTCATGTTGGCCGAGCTGCTGCCCATGGCAGCCGACATACTCATGTAAGTGTTCATGCCATTCATGCCCAGGCCCGCATTCATATTGCTCACCGAGGAGTAGCCCTGTGGAGACACCGGGGGAAGGCAGGGAGGGATCGAGATAAAGAGAACAGGGAAGGGAGAAATAAAAAATAAAAAAAAAAAATGAGAGGGGGAAAGGAGGCAAACTATTAACACAGAGATGGACCACACAGGCGATATTCTCTGACCCGCCCCCCGCAAAGCACTAGAAGGGTCCTCCTCCCCGCCTCCGAGGCTCTAAGGAAAGTGCCAACTAGGCAGTGAGCTTCCCACGTTCTGTTCGTTCTCTTCCCTTTCCTCTCCTCCTGCCCAGGAAGAATTCTAGGCGACTATCTAGGGCAGCCACCTCCCAACCTGCCTCTTCAACAACTTCATCCCACAAAGCGTCCCTTGATCGCCCGGAGGCGGTGTGTGGAGGGAGGCGTGGGAGTTGTGAGCAGTGGCCAGAGGCTTTTTACACCTCGGACTGGTCTGGCTAATCACCCCAAATTTAGCACAGAGATTATCTTTATTTCCCACTCAAAAGTCTTTTAACATTTTTTTTTCCTTCTTAAAGCCGTCCCACACTCATTGAACCGCATCTAGAAAACCCGGCTCCTAACTGGAATCCGGAAAAAAAAAATCCCATTCCGCCACCCAGCAACCGAAGCCTGCAAAACGTCGCTCTGCTGGGGCCAGAAGCACTGACTTGGGGTTACCTGGTTTAAAACAGTCTGAGTCTTCCCCCTCCCTCCCACCTCCTTCCCAGGGGCTGAAGCTAGATAATTCAAATCTGAAAACAATCAAATTGCACTTAATCCGGGGTACGGTGGATAATGCGAACTCTTCCTCTGGTTAGAAATCATAAACTTTCTTTTTCGTCTTTTTCTATCCCTCTTTCAGTCCTCTTCTCTTCTAACTACCCACCTTCTCCTCCCCTCCCCTTATTCGCCCTCCCACCCCCTCCCCAACCGATCTCTGCCAAACACAACTTTGTTAGGATAGTGTGGCTCAGCCACGGAAGAGGATTTGGAGGCGCCACAAGTCAATATTTGATCACAAAGTTAATATTATCTCAAGGCTAACACAGTGTCGTATAAAAAAGAGACCCATTTTAGCCTAAGGAAGGAGGAAAAGGAGGCTGTAGAGAGAAGTTGGGGGTGGGGGAGGCGGTGCTGGGGGTGGGGGTAGTGGTGGTGGCGGCAGCCGCTAAAGTTGGGGAAACTACCGCCGTCAACAACCACCAGAAACTACCACCCCTCCACTGAATCTAAAAAAGAAAGAAAAAAAAAGAAAAGAAAAGAGTGTGAGAGAGGAGACAAGTTCTTACCTCGGGTTCTCCATAGTAGCTGCTCCAGTCTGAGTGCTCGTGCCCTTCCATTTTCACAGCTCCCAGCATACTGGAAGCAGAGTGCATGGCAGTTTAAAATTTAACAGCCACAACAAACGACGAGCAATCAACCACCCCCCCACCCCACCCCTTAAAAAAAAAAAACAGGCAAGCCACCCTCCCCTCCCTCTCCCTCACACACACACACACTCTCTCTCTCTCTCTCTCTGGTTAACTCCCTCTTTCTCCCTCTGCCGGAGGTGGTGGTTTGAAGGGGGTGGGAGGGGTGGGCTAGGAGGGAGGGTGGAGGAGGGAGAGGAGAAGAGGAGGAGGAAGAGGGGGAGGGGGAAGGCGGAGGTGGGGGGAGAGTGTGCTGCTGTAGGTATTGAGGCTGCTGCTGCTGTCCTCCGGGCTCTTTTTGCTACTGCCTGGGTGGGTGGCACTGGCTAGCAGTGAAAAGATGCCCTAAGGCGACGGAAAACCCTCCACATGAAGAGGGGGAGGACGACCAGGAGGAGGAGGAGGAGGACTAAGAGGAGGTGTAGAAAGAGGAGGAGGAGGACGAGTGCTGCAGTGACGTTAGTGCCTGGTGATATAGCACAGCGCGCTGGGGCTGGCCTCCAATCCCCAGGTCCCCGGCAGCCTATTTGAATAATCAGCTCACACCTAGGCGTGAGGCTGAGAGCTTCTGCCCCCCTACCCTACACCTGCCCCTTCGAAAAAGCAGGACAGCCTGAATAGTCATCACTCCATTCCAGCTACAAGGAGATTATCCCAGATGCAGGAAAGGGGAAAGAAGAGGAGAGGAGAGAAAGGAAGAAGGAGGGAAGGGAGAGAGAGAGAGAGAGAGAGAGAGAGAGAGAGAGAGAGAGAGAGAGAGAGAGAGAGAGAGAGAGAGAGAGAGAGAGAGAGATTTTGACTGCCCATTCCCCCCCCTTGTAGGCTGGTTGTGAATAAAGGGGCAAGGTAGAGGGAAAGGGGGGGCCAGGGCCCCTGGGAGCTGGTGTCTGGCTCCTGGGCAGCAGTCCCACGGTCATGCTTCTCTAGGCTACTTGGCACGGCTAGCTTGCGCTTTCCAGCCAGAGACTGGCTCCCAGGATTCTCTCAGAAGCTGCTTATAAGCCCTGGATTTATTTATTCCGGGTTTCTTTGCTCTGAGCGATCATTCCCTGTCAAAACAACCCAACTAAGGAGTAAATTTGCAAAGCCCTGTCATATTTAGAAAAACTGTTTACACACCTTTAACTCTCCTGCTGCTGTTCCTTGGAGGGACCTCCCTATTACAATTAAGACCCCAAGCAGCCACTTATGGTGCATGGTGGGAACATTTTCTGCCTCGGAACCCGGCGGCTGCAGAAGGCCGGGGGAAAAAGTCTAGTGCTGGGTAGAGAGGCAGAAGTCTCAGTGCTTTAGACGTCTACTGTCTCTGACATTCAGAAAAGCCTGTTGCAAGGTTACTACCCAGTCACAACCAAGGTACCCACAGCGTTTCGTAACTAAAACAAACCGACAAGGGGAAGAAATAAATAAATAAGCAAACAAATCTCACGGAAATAGACTGGGGCCATAGGAATGTTCTTCCCTCTGGTATTCTCTCCTCCCTCCCAACCAGCAGAGATTAAAAAGAGAGAGTGAAAGAAAGAAAAACACCCCCTCACACACACGCCTTCTTTGCTCTCTCTGTTCCAGTCGACCCCTGGCACTACGTACTATTCTCTAGATTTACCAGGTCAGACAGTCAGCCCTGGAGTTGCAGGAACCAGCCCAGTTCAGCTAGTCCACGGAAACTCATTCTTTGGAGCCCAGACCACAGTCCAGCCGAGGGAGTGGGGACTCCTCATAAACCTGCGCTTTCACATCCACCCCTCCCAGAGCCAAGGTCTGAAAATCCGCCTACAGTCGTCGCGGCCAATTTCTGCAATCCCTGCCAGAGTCGAAGACAAATGGAGATCAATAGGTGATAGGCAGTTAAAATATTAGGTGAAGAGATAGACAAACGCCAGCAGACAGACGAAATGGGAGACATCTCATTGATATAAGTGTACCTCTAGTACCGATAAGTACAGACTGTAGTAGGTTGAACAGAGGTAGAGTCAGACAGATGGTGGACAAAAAGAGGGATTCATAGATATAGACGGTGTATATAGACGAACAGAAACAAGATGGACAAGAGGACGACACACGGAGAAAAGCCCTTAAGCCAAGTGGCCAGCAAAAGCAGAAGGGCAAATACCCGTCAGCTCAGCCCACACGCCCCTCAGCCGCTCTCCCGCTTGCAGTGTACAGACCCCAGTCAACTTGGGACCTACACCATTGCGACAGGACGAGTTTGCAGTCAGAAATATTTAAGCCAAATTCAGTTTGCCCAGTGTATTTGAACATCTGCGCACATTTCTAGGAGAGCCGCTAGGCGAGGGCCAATCCGTTGGCCCCAGGAAAGTCCAAGGTCCCTTCTGAAGCTGTGCGGTTACCCGACTGTCTTGGAGCCCTAGCACTGGGCATTCTTCCCCGGCCTGGGAGTGCCAGAGGGGAAGTGGGGCCCTGCCGGTGATTACCATCACACTAGGCGACCCATTAGGGTGAGTGGCTAGAGAATGGAAAAGGAGCAGAAAGCAACACTCCCACTATTCACAGTTATTAGAGGTTAAAGAGTGAAAGCCAGGAGCTCTACTGGAAATAATGCTGAAATCGGAGTCAAGGCAGAGCTGGGTCCAAATCTGGCCCCTGACACTTGCTAGACCATGGGGAAGACACTTAATTTCTCTGAGTCTCAGTTTCCTATTCTGTAAAATCGAGACAATAGTACTATCTCATTAGGTTGTAAGCAGCAAATGAAATAATGTACATGAGGAATTTTAGAGTACTTTTAAAAAGCTCTGTACAGAACATCCCAAAAAGTCTTAGTGCACTTTGAAAGCCACTAGCGCTTAAAGGTACACTAATAGTTTTGGGACACCCTGTATTATTCTTAAAGCACAAAGCCTCTCCGTAGAATTTCGAAAAGGAGTGGGGCACTGTGTATGTTAAGGATAAAGAACGATGAGATCACATAGTATTTATGCACTTATGATGAAAACCTAGCTAAACGTGGACATGTATGCATAGCTCTCAATAAGTGTATTAGGTGTTTGCATGCTTATATACAAGTTTCTATCCCGTGATTTCTTTGGTTTAGGGGACGGTCCCTGAGGAAACTCCCTCCAGATATTCTCACTTGCAACTCCACTGTAATTTAAAATTAGAGAATCGTCTCTGAGTACTGAGAAATTAATGCAGTTTGGATCAAGACTTCAACTCCGGACTTTCTAACTCCAAGGCAAAGTTTCTCATACATTACACTATACTTCTATGGTCAGAAACTTGAAACATTAGTAAATTCACTCTTATAAAAGAATAATAGAACTACCAAAAACTGAGTGCTAAACCCTTTTCTTATTGGCTTTTAGTTTGCAAAAATGATTTCACAAGTAGCACCTACCACTATCAAAATCAATCTGCTCCGTTTGGGAACTCTTCTTGAACCTTCCCCTTTCCCCACTCCCTTCCTACCTCCTATGTTGACAATGAGTTAGAAAAGAGAAAGAGTCGGGAGAAAACTAGGAAAGAAAACTCAGAAGTGAAGGCACAGACCATCAGCAGCTCTGCGCTCTTTGGGAACCTTGTTCAGTCTCCAGGGCAGATTTCTTTCTGCAGCCTCTGAGAAAAAGGTTTGTCCTCTAAAAATAGAGGTCTAGCGCCCCCTGTCGTCCATTCTCCCTGGACACACAGCTTTTCATACTCACCACTGGCCACTGGCTTGAGAACTGGTTTAAGAACCTGATTAGGTTTGTGCGGGGGCACCGGCTCCTCCTACCCTAGATGATCAGATCTCTTTCGTAGACTCTTGATATCCGCTATTTGCTGGTGCTTCTTTGTAGCCTGTTGGAATCCTGTGCAGGCCAGAACCAGAACCTACCCTGGCGGGCGTCCTGGTCTTGTCTCCAGGGGAATTCCAGCCCTCCTCCTCTCCCCTACCCCTCAGTGGAGGAATTGGCAGAGGGAACCGTCAGTCCTGAGGGTTACCGCCGGCTAGCAGAGCAAGCAGGGAGGTAATAAAATGTATCCTCTCTTCCTAAAGGAAAACAAGGTTATTGGTTAATGAATGACGCTCAGGGAATAAATATCCCGTGTGAATGAAAGGGAGAAAAAAAAGTTCTGAACCCTGTTTCTTCCCCAAATACACTATGTTTTTGGAACCGACAGTTCCTTCGGGATAGTCAACTCCCCTTTTCGTTGGTTTTGGTTTCGGAAGCTTTATTCAGTGTCTGGCTCGAAAGTCTCAGTCTGGAACTCGCAAATGACTTCCTCCATAGACATTCTATCCAGGAAAGATTTCTCTGGAAGTCTGCAACGAACACACAAATTTACTCTTAATCTTATTTACTGATCGGACTGATTAGTCCGTCAGCTTCTTTTCTTTTCTTTCTTTCTTCTCTTTTTTCCTTTTGCTTTTTTCAATTTTCTTTCCTCAATGTTCACTATTTCTTTTTTTCTCCCCTCTCCTCTCCCTTCTCTTTGTCTCTCTCCTTTCTTTTACTTCTTTCCTTCCTTCCTTTCTTCCTTCTCTCCTTTCTTCCCTCCTTCCCTTTTCCTTCCCTTCTCTATTCTAACTGAATTCCAAGATGTTTTATAACGTCCGTTGTCTTAGAAGAAACACGATACTGACCATATTCGTGATTTTATATATTTTCAGTTTCCAATCTTAATTTTGCCAAAAATTACAAACACTTAACATATACCTCATTGTATGTCTACATTGGAAATAAAATTTTTTTATACTTCATCTTACAGGTGTTTTTTTAAAAATCTCTTTTCTCCTGGAGCCTTTCTCCAGGATATAATTACTTAAAACATTGTCCAAATACTTTCAATTGATCAATGAGCAAAAGACCTCAAATATCCCCCCATGTATAAATGTGAAGGAAATATATTCTTGGAAGTTTCAGAGTGATCTTTTTGGAGATAGGGGAGTCAGTCACTTCTATAGTTAAGGCACTTCTGCAGCTGATGTTAAGACAAAGAAGTCGATGATAACCTGCTGAATTCTCATGAAAAAGATCTTCAAACTTTCCAATAAACATTCAATTTGACAATAATTAGATGCTTAAAGACGGATAGCATGTGGTTTTGAGTAGAAAGAAAGCAAATACTTTTCTGAGTACTACCTTTCCAGCACATTGCATACATAATATTATTCTTTCATGCCTTAGCCTATGGTTATGGCATATCTGTGGCATATTCCCACATCTCCATGAAGTCTTGGTCATAATTCTAGGACTGGGATGTGGGTCAATTCTCGTAAAAATTACAAAAATTAGAAGATGTGAAAATCAAGAACTGGACATAGTAAATTGTAATCTCCCGGAGGGCAGGGACCTTTTTTTTTTTACCATTCTTTGTATCTCTAGAACTCAACACAGTGCTTAGCACATAGTAGGTGTTTAATAAGTGGTTGTTGACTGACTTCTCAGGGAAGCATAAGAAAATGTTAACTTGTCTGAGAATAAGTTAGATGATCTCTGTACAAATATAAAAATCATCTGTTGGTTTCACTTGTGGTACCAAGCCATTTCATTCACCTAGAGGTGACTGTTTGAAAAGCCTGACCAAATTATAGGTGTAGATATTTTCAAGGAGTAGTTCTATCTGTTTTGGGTGTATATTAAATCCTTTCATCACAAATTATATATCTATATGGCCAAATAGATAGAGGGCTGGGCCTGGAGTCAGGAAAACTCACCTTCCTGAGTACAAATCTGCCCTCAAACACTTACTGTGTGGCCCTGGGAAACTCACTTCACCCTGTTGGCCTCAGTTTTCTCATCTATAAAATGAGCTGGAGAAGGAGATGGCAAACTACTCCAATATCTTTGCTGAGAAAACTCCAAATGGGTCATGAAGGGTTGGACTGAAATGACTGAACAACGTTTTTTCCCATAATAAAGTCTATTTAATGAGTATTTTTTCCTAGCAAGGAAATAACTAAAAGCATTCCCTTATCTCATGTATATAATGTAGAACCTTACTCAGTATGAAGCCCAAAATATTGGTCAGAATAGTTGCTTTGATGTAGTTAATTGGGGAAAGTAGAAGATTTTCTGTATACATCAAGCCTGTCCTCCCCACCCCACTCCATGTAAGACCTTTGAGGAAAGGAACTATTTTTCATTTTGTCTTTGCATCCCCGATGCCTAGGCACCACAATGCCTTGGTACTTGCCAGGTACTTAATTACTATTTTTTAAATTAAGCTTAATTTGCTAAAGAGCATAGTGATGGATTTAATACTAGAAGGGACCATGGTGGAAGTCATCTAATCTAATCTCTCCATATTCCTGAGGAAACTAAGGTCTAGAAGTGTTAATTGATTTGACTAAGGTCACACAGATAGAAAGTGGCAGAACTGCGATATGACGATAAGATTTACCAACTTTTTTTTTCTGCACTGAACTGAGGTAAGGATTCATTAAGAGTCTAAAGTGCATAGAAGAGGCAGATTACCTTAGAGATTTACCTGAGACATCTTTGAATTTCAGCACTGGACTGATTGAAAGGTAGATCTCCCAGCTCAAATAAGATATCCAGATATTCTAACTGAATATAAGAGGATGTGTCAGAAGACTTCGTGTCAGGGGAGAGACTCATTCTTTTTCTTCATCTTGGAGAGAAACAGGAACTAAGATTAAGCCAAAACAATCCATGTTGTTGCTGTAATATATGTGGTGGGGAATGATCAGAGCAGGAATTTTTCCCCCTCTTTTTTCTTTTTTCTTTTTTCTTTTTTAATTTTTAAGATGCTAGACTGGAGGTATAGCAGGGAACTGGATAATTTTGAACTTCCTTCCAAACCCAAATAGCTCAGATTTACATAGCACTTTCAAAATCAAGTTCCTTATAACAATCTTGTGAGATAGGTAGTGCAAATTCATCCTTGCTTTACAAACTATACTTCACTGCTTACCACTGAGGCTCAGCTAGACTTTGGACAGCTGTTCCAACAGGTCTAGGACGCACTGTCTTCTCCCCTCTACATTTTAGAATTGTTGCCTTCTCTCAAAGCACAGCTTAAGTGCCAACTCCTAAATGAGACTGTAACCACCACCTCATCCAGTTGCTTGTTAACGTTATATCTCGCCTTCAAACTTACTTTGTTCATACTTACAATGTAATAATAATAATAATAGCTAGCATTTTATAGACTGCTTTAAGGTTTTGCAAAACACTTTACTAATACTATTCTTGTAGTCCAGGAAAATATTATATATATGCACACACATGTATATATGTGTGAATATACCTGTATATACACATACATACATGTGTTTGTGCATATATTTTCACATATTTATATTGCAAACATTATATCATTTTAGGCAGCTAGGTGGTGTAGTGGATAGGGGGCTGGGCCTGGAGTTAAGAAGACAGTTCAAATCTAGCCTCAGACACTTACTAGTTGTGTGACCCTGGGCTAGTCAATTACCTCTGTTTGCTTCAGTTTCCTCACCTGTAAAATGGAGAGCATAATAGCACCTACCTTTCAGGATTGTTGTGAAGATCAAATGAGATAATATTTATAAAGCTCTTAACAGAGTGCCTTGCATATAGTAGGCGCAATATAAATGCCTATTTCTTTCCCTTATTTATCCTCACAACACACCCTATGAGCTCCTTGAGAGCATATAATGTTTAGTTTGTCTTTTCCCTAGAGTCTAGCACAATGTCCTATACACAGTGAGTATTTAATAAATGTTTATTGGATTAAGTGATTTATGGACTGGTACTTGAGTGGTAAAATACTGGAATTAGGGTCTTCTGACTGTGTGTTCAGTGCTTAGGCTACATTCCTATATTTCTACAACTTACAGATTCCAAAGGCATATTCCCAACGGGGTTTCTGATTTCCAGTACAGGAATATGTCCTAAAGAGAAAAATATTGATTTACTACAAGATGAGAAGTTCTTCAAGATGATTACTTATTCAGGTATCATTCCAGACTATCCTGACAGGAGATGCCTTGTGAATACCACGTATATTGAATATCTTCAGTCAGACAGCAGGGATTGTTGATTGTCAGATCCATTCTACATGTAAACCCAAGGGAATGGTTTGATTTAAAATGAAATAAAACTGAAGGGTTTCCCTCTGCTCTAGTATGAGTGTGTGTGTGTGCGTGTGTTCACACGCAAGCACGCATGTACCTGCAAATAGACACATATGTGTGTCCAGTGCTAAATGGTGTGTTTGAGGATGGGAAAAAGAGTTTTGCCTGCGATATTTGTAGTGAACAAATTTAATTTCTCATCTATTTATGTTAAAACAACAGCAGTAGCATGAGTAAAAACAGCAACAACAACCAAAAACCAAAACACAATAACAAAGAGTTCAGAGAAGAGGAACCCTGGAAGTGATTTTGGAAGGGATGCAGAGCAGTGTTTTTTGGAACTGTGAACTCCACAACAATGTAGTGGGGGGAAGTGTCTTAGGACAAGGAGAAATGGTGGCTATCTTCATGAAATGCCTAAGCTACAGAGACCCAGAATCAGAAAGTTCTGCAATTTTTGCATCTGTTTTTGGCTATTGGGGCTCTGAATTAGTGAAGAGAAATGTAATGGTTATGGTGGTGGTGGGATGTATGTGTGTGTGTGTTTGTGGGGGGGGGTGCCTTTCCTCTTTTCTTAGGGAAGAGGGGATGCTTCCATGCCTGTCCTTTACCCGTTATACTCAACTTAAACTCCAAATAAGGCCTCCTTTCTCCTTACAACTAATTGGATGTAAATTGTCCTTGAGAGCAGTGAAGTATCTTGGCTATGTGCCACACTTGCCAATCTAGGTCATCATTGCCCTCCACTCTCAATACTACCACGCCAAGTCCCCGCCCCAGCTTCCGGCTGTGCGAGTTAAGGAGCCATTCCCAAAGCTGAAACTGAGGCAGAGGATAGGGCAACTTCAGACTTCTCTAGTAGAGGAAGTTTGGGCAAGGGAGAGGGGGAGGTTTGGTGGGAAATGTGGAGAGAAGGGGGGAGGTGAGAGAGGGAGAGACAGAGGAAAAGACAGATAGAGACACACACAAGCACAGACACAGAAGAGGCAGAGAGAAACAGAGACAGAAACAGAGAAAGAGATAGAAGAAAATAGAAAGAGACAGAGACAGAGAGACACATACAAAGACACACACAACACACACACACACACACACACAGAAAGACAAAGACAAAAAGAAACACAGAGAGAAACAGAGATACGGAGGGGGAAACAGACAAAAAGAAACAGAGACAGCAATGGAGAGACAGAGGGAGGGAGGGAGAGAGGGGGGAAGGAGAAAGAGAGAGAGAGAGAGAGAGAGAGAGAGAGAGAGAGAGAGAGAGAGAGAGAGAGAGAGAGAGAGAGAGAGAGGGAGAGAGAGAGAGAGAGAGACTGAAAGAGAGAGATCCTTATTCTTTCTTCAGGGTCACAAGGCCAGTATGTTAACTTTGGCTAATTGAAGTTTCAAAATAAATCCCTTCTTCATCTTCTTTTTCAGGCCTTGTTTCCAGAAGCAAGTGGATGTTTGGCCTTTCTGAATGTAGTATCTCCACTACATTATGATGTTTTCCTCAATGGTTATGATAAAAAAAATCATTTTCATTCTGTAGGGCTCTGATTGTAACATTACATAGAAATGTGGAGTTGCAAGGGATTTTAAAGACCATCTGGTCTATTTTACAGATGAAAGAACTGAGGCTTAGAGAGGTTAAGTTAATGAGTATTGCTATTACCACTCTGCCTCTGTATCTAGTAAACTAAAAGAACATAAGTTAAAATTCAGTTTAATTAAATTCCATTCAGCAAATATCTATTAAGAGTCTACTATATACAAGGTACCAGACTGGACATTGGAGAGATAGAGACAATAAATTAAACAGTTCCTATTCTCAAGGTACTCACAATATATTGAGGAAAATATAAGTAAGCACAAAGTCTCTTTAAAGTATTGCAAAGTAATTAGATGTTTAAAGACCTGGAGTTCAGTCCTAATTCTATCACTTTGGCATTATGATCTAGGGTGAGTCATTTAATCTTTGTAAATCTTATCACTCTTACATAAATGAGGTGTTATTACTAACAAATCTTCTGGAGAATGGACTTTGTGTAGGTAGTTAAACTAGACTAATTCTAAGCTCAGGTTCTTAAACTCGTTTGCATCACAGACCCCTTTGGCAGTCTGGTGAAGCCCATGGATACCTTATCAAAATAATGTTTTTAAATGTGTAAGTTGGAATATTTTTGTTGTTCATTCTTGGTTCTCAAAGAGGACCAATGACATCATGAGGGTGATGTCTTGACTTCTGAGTGAATTGGATGTGAGTAAAGCAGAGCTGGACAAAGGCAGCATCAAAGATGAAATACAAATGATTGTGAAGGAAGCCAATGATCTCTCTCTCTCTCTCTCTCTCTCTCTCTCTCTCTCTCTCTCTCTCTCTCTCTCTCTCTCCCTCTCTCTCTCTCTCTCTCTCTCTCTCTCTGTGTCTCTGTCTCTCTCTGTCTCTCTCTGTCTCTCTCTGTCATCTATCCATCTATCTTTAAAGTGAATGGACTGCAGGTTAAGAACCTGTCTCTAAGTACACTTCCAACTCTATTTTCCAATGATTTTATAACCTCCCTGGTTTTAGAAGGGGACAACACAGTGGTGCTGAAATTATATAAACTGGAAGCCAGAAGTTAATTATCTTCCAAGCAAAAGAAAGACATGTCAAATGCAAAACACATATATCAGGAAATGTCCAACCAAGTCCCTTTAAAAATGTTTCTCCTGAAGGAAGAGTGCCCCCCTGCCCTCTTAGGGAGCAGAAAGGTGTTTTTGTCAATTTTCTATTCTGTTCTTTGTTTATCTCTCTGTAAAGAAGCCAAACTTCTGTGGTCCATGAAAGCAGCACTAGGGCTTCTGTTGGCAAGTGAAGGAAGTCTGTAATGATCATCTCCCAAACAACACTTACACCTCCTGATGTGTAATTATGCATTATGCATTTGAGAAACAAAACAAAATTAAAAAAAAACTTCCTCTTTAGTTATCAATTCATATTTCAAATTAGATTTGAACTTTCCCTTCTGAAAGAACTTAGACTTCTTGGGATGAGATTCTGTTGATGGAAGGGATCTCTATTTTGTAATCAGAATATGACCTGGTCCTGAACTGGGGCTTCCTTCGTAACCAATAAGAAGAGGGAAAACCTTAATGGTAGCGAGATGCATATACCTAGACCCACAAGGCAAAAATAAACTCTCTCCACCCCCACCCTGAAATCTAAATAATTTCCCCACAGTTTTTAAACTGTCCATTGTCATAAATAGAATCATATATTTAGAGCTAGAAGGACGTTAGAGGCCATCTATTCCAATCTCCTAATTTTACATCTAAGGATTAGGACAGAAGAGTCAAATTTGCCCAAGGTCACATGGGTAGTAAATAGGAAACCCAGGTCCTTTAACTACAGAGCCAACTGTCTTTTGTCTTTTACTCTTTCCACTACGGTATTTTTCCTATACATAATTTAAATTCTACCTGTACAAAAGAATCTGGATCATTCCTTATATTTTGGGATAAAACTATAGGAGCTCTAAGAATCTCAAATAAGCAGCCCCCCCCCTTTTTTTTTCTTTTTTGCGGCTCCTGTTACTGAAAGCAATTTGTTTCTCCTTTGGGCAATTTAAAGACGACATTTCATGAGAAAGGGTGTTCTAGTGAAGAAGCATTCTCATGTTGAATTCTTCCTAATTCTGTTGTCATCATTTTTTTAAACCTTTAGCTTAAGGGTGGGGGAATGGAGACTGTGTGTTTTAATATAAAGGTTGCTTCTCTAGCTCATTTTCTCCCCGATGTGAAGGAAAGGAATAATGCTCTCAAAGTAACAGTGTTAAACTGTTCAGAAATTATCTGGTCTGAATGCTTACAAGAAATTCTATTAACTACTGAATTAACATTATTGTTATTTCTCCTTAACCTAGTGTTGAAACATATGACGTGTGTACTTTGCATAGAATGAAAATTGCTGAATCAGTTCCACCATTTCTAGTGTCTATGCAGAGAAATCAGGCTTTTGTGCTTCAGACACCCTTTGTACATTGAGCTTCTCCCTGAAAGGGGAGGAGAAAAAAACTCGAAAAACAAAAATCCTTCTTACACATGATGCCACAGAGTTACTAGTTTTAGCTGCTAGACCTAGATGGATGGATACAATGTGTCTTTTTTTAAATTATAAAATGAAACAAGCATTTCCATAGCATAGTATAATAAAAAGATGATTGTATGTGAAATTGCAAATCCATGCTATTCCTTTTAAATATATAATAAAGTTATCATGGAAATTTCTTTTTTTCTTCCCCTCTGCCCTGTTGCTACCATGAGCCACAAATTCATGTGTAAATATGTATGCATATGTATATATGTATATACACACATGTACATATACATGTAAATTATTCTATACATACTTTTATCAGTTCTTTCTTTGGATACAGATAACATCTTTCTTCATATGTCCTTTATAGTTAATTCGGATATTTATAATGGACAAAATGACTTATTCACTCAAAGTCATTCTTAAAACAATAGTGCTGTTACTGTATACAATGTTCTCTTGGTTCTGCTTGTTCTGTTCTTCATTGTTTCATGCAAGTCTTTCCATGTCTTCCTAAGGTCATCGAGCTCATCATTTATTATAGCTCGCTAGTATTCCATCACAATCATATATCACAACTTGTTCAGCCATTTCTCAATTGATGGGCATGTCTGTTTAAAACAACTGCCAGCTGCTAGCCAGACTCTAGCTGAGAAATCTATTCCTCCAAGTCTTCAAGCACATGGGAATTTCAAAGCAGAAAAGTCTTTTTTCTTCAACAAAGGTTGGATCATGTATTCCCCTGTTTCTTTTCCACTCCCCTACAACCCACATAGCAAAATAATTTGGTTTACAAATATACATTCCATCATTAAAAAAACATACTATTATTAGTTCTTGGATACTAACTGATAAATGAAAAAGATATTAGGTATTGGATGTGTAGATAGATGAGGTAGAAATGACTTGAGTGTAATGGTTAGAAAAATAACCTAGGGGTTAAATTTTTAGGTCATCAGTTAATGTATAAATTTTACCACCATCTGCTGAGCATTGTACTGAGAAGTGTCAACATACTTGGAATCAGAAGACCCAGCCTCCAATCCTACCTGACACTTGATACTTGGCCATGGAAAAATCACTTCTAGAACCTCAGTTTCTTCATTTGTAAAATGATTTGCATTACTCATCCCACAGGGTTATGCTAAGGAAAGAGTTTTGCCTACCTTAAGTAATTCTATAAATGAGTTACAAAAATTAAAAAGATATGTTCTTTGGCCCTTTGAGGACGGTTTACAACCTATAAGGCACTGGGGCCTTATGATTGGTTATGATACTGTGGGATAAAAACAGGCTCAACATTCAGAGGGCCAGTGTTGAAATACTCCTTTTGGCTTTACCTATGTGAATATGGGCAAAGATATTTTGCACCAAGACCTCATTTCCCTTGATTATGAAGTACTAGATGTCTTCTTAATGCCCTTTCTAGCTCTAGGTTTATGATTCTGTTACTTTTGTCCACTTTGATTCTGTGATCTTGAGTACTCATTTGTATACATTTTGTACTTATTGACTTGTGTACATGCTATATCCCCTGCAAAACGACAAGTTCATGAAAGCACTGACATTTCATTTTTACCATTGAGTCCCCAGAGGCAAATGTAAATGGTATGCAATTAATAAGTATTTGGTGAATTGAAATGGATTTATGCTGTAATAGGTTAAGCATTGGACTTGGGAGTAAGGAAGACCTCCCTTCAAATCTTGCTTCAAACATTTACGAGTTGTGTGACTGTACAAGTCTCTTTTCCAGTCTTCACCTATGTAAAATTAGAAGGGTAGACTCAATGATCTCAAAGGTTTTAAATGTCCCTTCCAATTCTAACTTTTTATCCTATCAATTCTGTCATGCTTCTTTGTACTTTTGCAAACACTGAGGTGATTCCTGTCCTCCAGTAGCTTACTTACCAGTAAACAAAAGACAAGGTATTCAAGATGAAATCACTGGAAGTCAGTTCTGATCTAACTCAATTTAACAAATAGGAGAATGAGGATTAAAGAGCTAGACTAAAAGAACCAGACTAGTTCTTAGATTGGTAGGACTCTGAATTACTTAGAATCCTCATGAAGTTTGAGGATTGAAATGCAAGCTGTATGTGTTTTAGCCTAATTAATATTTATAGCTGCAGCACAAAATTTAATAAAGCAAATGGTATAATTTCAGACGGGCTGTGGTTCTGGTTAGAAGGGCTCAGATATATTCAGAAGCAGAGATGAGAGCTCACTGCCAATTCTCTGGTTACTTGAGTTCTCTTAATTTCTTAGTTTTATTCCTTAATGTTGGGTGAAAACCCTACTCTTGACATCTCTAAAGGAGATGAGGGAACCACTGCTTTAAGATTTCTCTTTAGCGCTTTTTGCTTGCAAAGTCCTTGTGACCAAAAATTAGTTTGCTAAGATTAGAGACACCATTAAGGAGAGTACCCATACCAACAGGCTTTGGGACTAAGGTTGTTGTTGTTCAGTCATTTTCAGTTTGTGTCAGACTCTTTGTGTGACCCCAGTTGGGGCTTTATTGGAAAAGAAACTGGAGTGGTTTGTCATTTCCTTCTCCAGCTCATGTTACAGATGAGGAAACTGAGGCAAACAGAGTTAAGTGACTTGCCCAAGATCAGACAGTTAGGCTGTGTCTGGGGTCAGATTTGAACTCAGAATGATGAGTCTTCTTGACTCCAGACTTGGCACTCTATACACTGTGCCACCTAACTGCCCCAGGTTCTGGGGTTACACATGTGTGATAAAATTCAATAGGAACCAGGGGTGTTCTGGTAAATGTTTATCAACCAGCTTGTCAAACAAACTGTATGCATAACAAACTTTTAAATTTTATCTGCATTATTAACATTTCTTCATCATTTCTTACATTTAGAAGTCAACAACAGAAACAAACAAAAATAAACCAAGCCCTGATTTGTAAAGAGGTATAAATGCTCACTGTGAAAATCTTACAATTGGCTCTAGAAAGCCAGTAGGAGCTGGCTCCAGCTCATCTCTAGTAGGAATTCACAATTTCGTTAGAGTGGTCAACCTCTTGTATGTGGAAATTTCTTTCACCAAAGCAAATCATAATAAAAGCTCACAATTATATGTCAATTTAGGGTTTGTAAATCACCTCAAAAAACATTATTTCATGTGCTCTATACCTCCACCATGTGAGGTATTATTATTATTATTATTATTATTTTACAGATGGAGAAACTAGTTATCAGAGAAATTAGGTGACTTCAGTGTATGTGGCAAGATTCAAACTTTGGTCTTCATGACTCAAAGTTATGAGCTATATTCCTTCTTCTCAATAACTTATGGCCTTACAGAATTGTCTGAGTCACTGAGAAATTAAATGATCTGTCCACAGTCAAACAGCCAGTAAATGTCAGAAACAAAATTTGTATCCAGGTTATTTTTTATTTTTATTTTGAGGAAAGCCTTTCTTCTTACTATGCTAAACCACCCTTCAGATTAGTTGTGAAAAATCAGTTCCTACATGGAGTTTTTACTCTGTTACCTGGTCTAGTGGATTGTCATAGGACTGGGAGTTGGAGAAGTATGGTTATTGTCTTGGTGCTACTTGTGAGTTCCTGTGTGACTTTTACTCAAATTCTTGTCTCTTCTTTTTTTCTCAATCCAAATTTAAATAATATGGTTTTCTATACATCTCTAATGGATGCTAACTAATTTATATGATCTTTTAGGGAGAAATGTGTTATACATGGAACAAGATCTTGTACTTCAAAGATCTACTCTCAGGCTCTGTAACAGATACCACAGTCATGTGTAATTCTAGGGTTAAGACTAGATCAGGTTAAGCTGAGAGGATCTGCTCAGTTACCATCCTTCTTAGAAAACACTTTGACTTCAATGTTCTACTTTACTTCTTCCTGACCCTTTGAAGGTAAAATGTATGATTCCATCTTACCTACTGACAATAACCCCCAGCCTCTTCCAGTTTTCAGATCTTCCTAACTCTCTACCATCAATAATATACCAAGCCAGTCTCCTTTTTCAGTCCTCTTCCTCTGCTGTGCATCCTGACTGACAGTAGCTCCCAATCTCTTAAAGTGACTCAAAACTTTTGAATCCCCCCCAACTAAAATATCCCAATAATTTGTAAAACTGTTATCTATTTTAAAAAAAATGTTTTACTTATCCTCCCACCTGCTAAATAATTGTCCCCACAAGATGTGCTATATAGTTTCCCCAGTATCCCTGAGTTCACCCACATCTGTCTTTGCACATTTGTCCTCAGAATCTTGAGCTGGCTCTACTTGTCTTCCTTCTCCCATATAGCCCCACTTCACTAGTCTGAATTCAGTCCAACTTGGTGGACCTGCCGTAGGGTGACAGTCCTCTTGCCAGATTTCACTTATTTTAATAAAGACTTCCTTTTGGGTCATTTTCAGACAATTTGAAAAGTCTCTGTCTTGATGATGGATATGACTACTTATTCCTATAGGAATACTGAAATCTCACTCACAGTGAAGGAAAATCTCTTCTCTGTCCAAGACATCCAGTCAGATGGCCTTATGAAAGAAAGTCTAAATCTCCCTCATCAACTTTACTCATCTCGGGAAGGGATGCTGGAGGAATCAATCTCTGGTTTTCATTTGGTGGTAGTGTAGCATCCCCTTCTGAGTTCACTCTTCCAATCCACCAGTCATACTGACAGGTTGGGTATTTGAAGGAAAATGTCTACTATTCTCCTCTAGAATTCTAATAAGCAAACCTGAGGGGTTGTGGCTTCATATATTGTTGCTCATAAGGCCCCATCAGACATCCTCCCCAGTATCAATCAACCAGCAAGTATCAATTAGCTTCTCAAAAAGAGTGAAAATATAGCAAGGCCAGTAGTTTTAATATCATGCTCCCAAACTGAGAGGCACTCACTCTCCTCTTGCATTCATGAGATATCTGGGGAGAGCATGCTTAAACTTAAGTACACAGGTAATTAGGCACATAGATAACAAACACAGGGTCAAGGCACATGGGAGTCATTTTCCATTCCCTAGTCCTGGGGGTCATTTTCTCCTTTTCTCAAGTACTTATGATATTCTCCTTAGATCTATATCTCTTCTGAGGAGGAAGGGAGGTGCTGAGAATCGAGCATCTGTGCCATTAGAGAGACCATAGCTAACTCTTTGTCAAAACTCTGAAGCTGCCTTTGTCCTTGGGTGATTGTCTTTCCATCTCTGTCTTCAGGGCCTTCCCTTGACATTAACCTCTATTACCACTTCTGGTAGACTGCTTCCAACTACAGTTGCTAGGAGAGGGTGGAATACTTCTGATAGCACCTCCCACCTTTCAAAGTTAACAAGATCAAAAGTGTTTGGTTATGATTCCACATACGTGTGTAGCTAAAATCAGGAAAAAGAATACAAAAGAAATAGAAACACCATAAAACCTATATTCATAGATACATTAGCTGGGTGGGAGATAGGGCAGCTATTGTCCTTCCTCCACCTGGCTCTTTTAGCAGGTCCTATTCTGCTTGCTAACAGGAAGGAAAAGCTCAGAAGGGAGCTTCTTGAGGGTCAGTCACATCAATCCTTTTTATTCAGTCAATTCTTTCTCAAAGCTTCCTGAATTGTTGGTTTCTCCAGGTGGGAGCCAATTAGAAGACTTCTTGTCACCACACAGCCCCAGCCCTATTCCTGCAGTCACTGGTGGATACATTGAGGCTCCCCAGATCTCCACATGTGTTTGAATTAGAAGAAGACTGGGAAATATCTGAATATGCTATGTACAACACATCAAGGCAAATTGGAGCTTGCTCCAGGACTTAACTAGCCCTGTTCTTTTCAATTATTACCACAGTTAGGAAGGCATAGAAATTAATAGAAATGAATTGTTATCATGGGATTTTCCTCCAATTCAAAGCCATATATCAAGGGGTCATAGTATTAGAGATGTTCCAAGGCTTCTCTTCTTAGAGCTACCACTGCTGCTTACTTTAGTGATGACTATGAGTTATTATTATTTATTATTATTATTATTATTATTATTAGTAGTAGTAGTAGTAGTAGTAGTAGTAGTAGCAGTAGTAGTAGTAGCAGTAGTAGTAGAATGCTTCTCTCCCTAGGGCTTTTTGGGTTCCTTTTAGTTTCTCCCAGTAGGTGATAACGAAGACAGAAAAGTTGCCACATAGCTACTGTCCTTAGGACTCTAGGCTAACAGGATTCTAGGATCCCAAATCTAAAGCTGGAAGGAACTTTATAAAGAACCTAGCTCAGTACCAGCATTTTACAAATAAGGAAACTGAAGTCCATCAAGGTGACTTGCCCAAGATCATCAAGGTAGTAGGTGACCAAAATGTCATTTGAATCAAATTCCTCTGATTCCAGAGCAAATGTCCTTTCTATTGTTCCATATTGGATCTTCTGTCTTCTGGTTTCTTTATGTTCCAGTAAGACTGCATTCCCACAAATGGAAGAGCTCCCCTTCATGAGATAATCAGGTTTATTATTTCATAGTTGTATGGCATACAGGTTTTTTTTCCCTAGAACTGCTTTAAAAACTTTTTTTTTTATAATGAGCTACTCACAGATTCCACATAATTCATTAATAATAGTCTTCTATTGTACTGATGAGTAGAAAGGCATATTGAAGTGTATATCATTCAGTAAGTTTCTGTTAGGAAAAAGATGGAAAAGCAGCTAGGTGGCACAGTGAATAGAGCACTGCTTCTGGAGTCAGGAAGACTCATCTTCATGAGTTCAAATCTGGCCTCAGACACAACACTTCCTAGCTGTGTGACCCTGGGCAAGTAACTTAACCCTGTTTGTCTCAGTTTCCTCATCTGTAAAATGAGCTGGAGAAGGAAATGGCAAAACACTCCAGTATCTTTGCCAAGTAAACCCCAATTTGGGTCACCAAGAATCAGATATGATTAATCGACTCAATAACAACAGAGGATGAAAAGAATTTGAAGGTCCATTCCTTTGCCTATTGGACCACAATGATATCCATAATCAAGATAGCAGATGAAAACATTTTGGACCCTATGCATTCCAAATACTTAAACGAATAAAGTCTGAGAGATGAACTTTGTTCCCTATAAACAAAAGATAAGTTACTTCTGTTCTCTTCTTGGATGCTGGAAAGATTTTTAGATTTCAGGTGAGGTGACTCACTTACAACGAATGGAGACTATGGATAAAATCTTAGGTCATGAAAAAACCCCACATTACATGTGTTTCAAAAGACCCAGCAGAATGTTAGAATGTTGTGCTTTGGTGACAACAGAAAACAGGAAACAGAAAAATAGGGTACTCAAAGGAGGAGCCAGCCTAGGTTGGTGAGGTGGAAATTTAATAATATGGACCACGATATTGTGTAAAATGACCTAGTGAGGGTGATGATTCAAATGAAGTGTGAGAAGTGCTCGCCACAGGACATCCGGTCATTTCAATAATGTACTTACGGAATTTCTTCTAACAATGCAAGAAATCTCACCCAAGAGTCAAAGGATCTTGTTTTTAATAGAAATCCTTTGATTAGTTCTCCATGAGGCTAAAGGGACTACAAGAGGCTTCAGAATTTGTATGTAATCCCCTCATCCTCACTGTGTGTTATCACTACTCCAATGACCTCTCCTATAATTGAGTTTTTTGCTCTAGACACTAATCATTTTAATTTCTAATTTCCAGAACTAGATAACATCCGATGGGCTAGGACTTCCTCTTTCCCTGAGCTCATTTATGACAGTGATGAATATAAGGAAAGTCTAAACTTCCATGGTGTAAAACATTTTTAGATGTTTCAGACTTTATAATCTGAGGATGAAAAAGATGGTCTAAGCCTTTGATTCATATTCAATTCAATCACAAATACAGCAACACTGACAGGATTTGCATACTTAAAATAGTACTCCCAGGGAACAGACCCAAATAATGTATTCTCCAGGGGCTCTGAAGTGGTGACTTGGAATTCATTTAAACCACTGTGATCTGCCATCATTTCTGTATTCTCCTTCAGTCTTGAGCAAGAGGACCAAATTGAAGGAATCAGAAGGGAGCCAGAGGAAAAGAATAAAACTCAAGTTTTCTGTTTCATTTTGACATAGGGCTTGCTGAATACATACTGGTTAAAAAATACAACATTTCAATTTTCATGGATAGGAGACTGAAGGGAGGCAATGAAATTATTAAGAGTTCCATAATTTGAGGAAGAAAAGCCCTTACTTATTTTCTAAATGTCTCTGAGGGATTTAGTCCTCTTGGGCATCAGTTTCCTCAGCTATAAAATGAGCAGGTTGGGCTAGATGGCCTCTGAGTTCTTTCTTAGCTGTAGATCTATGTTTCTGTTACCTTCACCTATCTCTGATAATGTTTTCTTTTCTATAGTTTTGATGGCTTGAGATGACTGGTTTTATACATCCTCTAAGGAGGGAATTACCCAAGGTTCTGTCCTTTACCTTTTTTTTTTTTGTCTACAAGCACTTCTTTGTCTATCTCACTCACATTTTTGGCTTCAATTATCAACTCATTCATGTAACTACTAAATTTATATATCTAGTCTGATTTATTTTTTTTTCTCTGAGCTCTGGACTCATATTTCCAACTGCCTCAGGTATCTTCACCTGTACAGCTTGTCCTTATCTCAAATTCATCTTATGTCCAAAAGTGAAGCCTTCTAGCTTCACAATTTCTGAGAGACATGTTGTTGTCATTTAATTAGGCTTCTGTGTTAGATACTTTGGGGTTACCTTTGACTGTTTCCTATTTCTCACTACTCACATTTAATCAATTGCCTAGTCCTATTGTTTCTAATTTGGCAATATATAACACTTTCCTTTTAAAAATTTTTTTATTATTTTGATTTATCAACAATCACTTCCATATGCTTTTGAGTTTAAAATTTTTTCTCCCCCTTCCTCCCCGCCACTCTCCCCAAGAGAAGTGCACAGTCTGATATAGGCTATACACATACATACATTCCTATTAAACATATTTTCACATTAGTGATGTTGTAAGTAAGAATTAGAACCAATAGGAGGAACTACCAGAAAGAGAAACAAAACTCAACAGAAGAGGAAAAAAAGTAGCAAATAGTATGCTTAAATCTGCATTCAAATTCCATGGTTCTTTCTTTGGATATGGATAGTGTTTTCCATCATGAAGCCTTTGGAGATATCTTAGATCCTTGTATTGCTGGGAAGGGTTAAGTTTATCAATATTAGTCATCACACAATGTGGCTGTTATTGTGTACAATGTCCTCTTGGTTCTGGCCACTTCACTCAGCATCAGACCATACAAGTCCTTCCAGGTTTTTCTGAAGTCAGCCCATTCATCATTTCTTTTAGCACAGAAGTATTCCATTACATTCATATACCACAACTTGTTCAGTCATTCCCCAATTGATGGGCATCCTCTCAATTTCCGATTCTTTGCCACCACAAAAAAATCTGCCATAAATATTTTTGTACATGTAGGTTCTTTTCCCATTTATATGATCTCTTTGGGATATAGTCCTAGAAGTGCTATTGCTGGGTCAAAGGGTATGCACATTTTTATAGCCCTTTGGGCATAGTTCCAAATTGCTCTCCAAAATGGTTGGATCATTTCACAACTCCACCAACAATGCATTAGTGTTCCAATTTTCCCACATCTTCTCCAACATTTATCATTTTCCTGTTTTGTCATGTTGGCCAATCTGATAGGTGTGATGTGGTACCTCAGAGTATTTTGATTTGCATTTCTCTAATCAATAATGATTTAGAGCATTTTTTCATATGACTATAGATGGCTTTAATTTCTTCATCTGAGAACTGCCTGTTCATATCCTTTGACCATTTATCAATTGGGAATGACTTGTATTCTTATAAATTTGACTTAATTCTCTATATATTTTAGAAATGAGGCCCTTATCAGAGAGACTGGTTGTAAAAATTCTTTCCCAATTTTCTACCTTCCTTCTAATCTTAGTTGCATTGGCTTTGTTTGTGCAAAAACTTTTCAATTTAATGTAATCAAAGTTATCCATTTTGATTTTTGTAATGTTCTCTATCTCCTGTTTGGTCATGAATTCTTCTGTTCTCCATAAATCTGATAGGTAAACTATTCCTTTCTCTCCTAGTTTGCTTACAGTATCAGCCTTTATATCTAAATCCTGAACCCATTTTGACTTTATTTTGATATATGTGTGAGTTTTATCATGCCTAGTTCCTGCCATATTCTTTTCCAGTTTTCCCAGCAGTTTTTTTTTCTTCAAAGAGTGGGTTCTTATCCCAGAAGCTGGGATCTTTGGGTTTATCAAATAATAGATTACTATAGTCATTGACTACTGTGTCTTGCATACTTAACTTGTTCCACTGATCCACCACTCTATTTCTTAGCCAGTACCAAGCAGTTATGATGATTGCTGCTTTATAATACAATTTAATATCTGGAATTTCTAGGCTACCTCCCCCTGCATTTCTTTTCATTAGTTCCCTTCATATGTTATATGACACTTTCATCCCCTACAGTTAATATTGAATTAGAACATGTCTGTCACTTGGTACTTGTGAGGTCTTATGCCAATCATTTTACCTGTCTTTACCTGAGCTCCCTCATCTATAAAAGCAGGGCATTGGATAATTGCTAAAGTTGTTTCTAGCTCTGTGATCCTATGATCCTTCCTTTCTATTTCCACTGTCACAACCATTCTCCAGGTCCTCATGATCATTTGCACATTGACAATGTCTTTCCATGCTAATGAAATAATCCTTTGTTTTGTACTTCTGTGTATTTGTCTTATGTCATTTTGTATTATTGCTATTGTGGTACGTGTGAATAATATCTCCCGCTAGGCCTTAAACTCCACATGGCAGAAATATTATCTGAGTTTTGTGCCATTCCTTCCCTCTTACTATGGATGCACAGTGTTGTTCTTCATAAGATATACTAATAGATGTTTGATTATAAATATTTGAAATTGGATTTATTGTTTTTGTTTTATGCTGTATAAGTAGAGAATATCATGAATCTAGTGCAATTTTTTTCTTTGATGAATTTTATGAGAATGGGCTGATGATAAAGGAAGTTTCAGATGTCAATAGGAAAGGTAACGCAAACCATAATAGATTCTATGCCTATCATATAAGGATCAGGCTAGCTAAATTTAGAGAGGCCTATCATTAGAAGACTGGCTTAATTAAAACAGTGCACTAAGATATGAATGGGATGATATTAATAATAGCACTTCGAGGTTTTCCAAGTGCTTTATATACATATTCTTCTTCATTTCCTTCAATAACCCTGTGCGAGAGGTACTAATCAGTCAGTCAGTCAGCAAGCATTAATAAAACATTTACTTTGTTCCAAGCACTGCACTAAGTTCTAGGGATACAAAGACAAAAACAAACAAACAAACAACCCCACCGATTCCTGCCCTTAAGAAGCTTACCATCTAGTTGACGGAAATGTATAGACACATATACACACAACATAGATACAAATTGAATTGGAGACGAAGGCACTAGTAGCTAAGAATTTGACAGAAAAGAACACTAATGATATGGGAGGTTGTGTGATTTGCCCATGGTCATACAACTAGTGGGTATCTGAGACAGGATTTGAATCTAGGCTTCTTCTCTATCTGCTTTTTCCATAGTAATTATACCACACTACTCTCCTGGGAAGTGATCAAAGGAAGGAATGGTGAAATTGTGGATCCTTGAATGTCGATATTAGATATTAATAACTACTTTTGTTTTTAGCTTTACCGACTTCGGGGGATTTGTCTTGAAGGTTTGTGTTGTCTCAAGAAAGAGAAGTAAGGCTGGGTGCCTGAATGTAAGACTGAAAAAGAGGACAGGCCATGAACAAGGTGATAACTGGGGGATGGAGTACAGTCCACCAGGCAGCAGATGGTGATAACTAAGGGAGGAGAGCAGTGCTCATAGTATTGACACAGTTTCAGGGAAGAAAAGATTGCTGAATGAGTAATGGCTAACACTAAGCTGGGATCCTGAATTCCCTTCTTCTCCCCAGTTTGAGAAAGGTTTTAAATGAATCAGAGGATATTTTCACATTTTCATTAAAAATAATTATTTTTAAGCTCATTTTAGCCATAGCTATTTTAAACTTGCAGTAGGTCTTCACTGCCTTGCAACAGAACAAATTTCACTTTAGGCCTAATTTTTTTTCTCTTCTGTAACATGAAAGGGTTGGACTATATAATCTCTAAATTCTCTTCAAGTTCTGACATTGTAATGTTCTAATATTAATAGAATGGATCTGAGCAAGACTAGGGAAAAAGAATTTCTACAGCTGGAGGTAGCACTGTATGATGACAAGAGAACTGTTTCTGGAGTTTAAAGACCGGCTTTCAAATCCCGGTTTTGATTTTGCCTTGTATGATGCAGAATTCTTTACTATCTGTATAACTTTGGTAAATGATTTATCCTTTCTGGACCTCAGTTTCTTTATCTTGAGAATAAGAGAGTTGGGATCCATTACCTTTAAAAATCTTTTGTCATCTACAACCTTATTATTAATTTTCTATTCTACCAGTATTTTAAATTCAGCATACCAATATAATTGTTTAATTAGATGCCATGAAACTGACTGACATATTTTAAGCATTCTGCTTTTACTGATCACAAGTTTTGGGTCAAAGAAAGGGAAGTATATATTTTTTCTTAAAGTAGTTGGAACATATCACTCTTCTCAGGTTGAATAGTAACCAATACTAATGTCAGCTGCATGTAAGGATGTAGGTGGGAGCTCATTTTGTTTAGAAATCTGTCACTGATTAGAAATGAGTGAGTCAGTTCAGGAAAAGAGATTAAATATAAGAGTCATGCATGAGGCTTCAAGTATGACTCTGGTGGAATAGGTATGTTGTGATTTGAGGGGCCTATTAGGTTACCACCCAAAATGTCCTCCCTTGCTATCTTGATGTCTGAAAATAGAGTGGGCATCATGTCAAAGTTACTTCCTGATGGCTAGTGCAAGCCCCAAATGCTTATTTTTTTTTCTTTAAACTCACACAGTATTTTGTACCTCTCTTATACACTTCTTATAGTTTATTCAGTCCTATAGTTATTATAGAGTTTTGCGTAATTGAACATGTGTTCTATTCTTCTTGGATAATAAGTTTCAAGAGGGCAATGACCATGTCTCTTTTTATCTCTTCTGGTACTGAGTACCTCAGAACATAGGACATAGATTTGCTATACCCCTTTTCCAGATAATGAAACAGGCATGTGATTAAATAACTAACATAAAATAATAACAAAATTGGTGTTAATAACACTTTTCCATGGAAATGAAATAAGTAGATTTAGGGCAAGAGGGAGATTCCATCTAGAAAGATTAGGGATGTATTGGCCCTCACACAACTTATGAACTTACAGATCATAGCATCATAGATTTAGGCCTGGAAGGGAATTTAGAGGACATCTAATCCAATCCATAATTTTATAAAAGAGAAAACTTGGGCCTCTAGTGGATAAGTGACTTACTTAATGTCATACAGGTAGCAAGTGACAGAGGTATCATTTGAACCCAGGTACTCCAACTCCGGAACCAGTGCTCTTCCTACTCTGCTAAGTTGCTTTGAGAAGGGCCTTGAGTTCATGAATTATTAGGTTTGATTGAAATAACTGACCATGTTTACTGTGGAGAACAGAAAGTGGAAGGTGCCTAAGATCCAAATTCAAATATTTGTTAGAATTAGATTTGATCTATTTGTCTTGAGAGGGATGAACTATGGATGGTGAGTTGAAGTTACAAAGAAGCAAGTTAGATTGCATACAAGGAACACTTTTTGAAATGTAATTAGAACTACCCAAAGATGAATGGGTTTCTTTTGGGTGTAGTGGACAGGCCGCTTGGAACTGATCTCCTTCTTTTGTAGGATGCTGTTGGCCTAGAGGGCTTCTAAGGTTCTTTCCCATTCTAAGATTCTGTGAGATTCTTCTTCTCTTACCTTAGGCCCTTAATAAACTGTTAGTGAATGAATGAAGAAGTGAAAGAATAAAGACCACAAATCAGCTCAAAATCAGCATAGATACTGGTTAACAGCTTGTTGAGATTAGGCTTAAAGGGACAAAAGATAGGCACACATTTTGAGGCAGGGAGGTAAAGAGCTTCTGAAAGATGGATGGGGAAAAACCCATCATCATCTACTTCGCAAGCTAACTTATAGCATCCATGGTCATAATAATAACTTGTCTTTTTATTTTTCAGAGCATATTCATATACCTTCACAACAATCAAATGAGGTAGGGAAGAGAGGCAATACTATGCTCATTTTACAGATGAAGAAGATGACACATTGAGGAACTGACACACGGATAAGTAACTGGCATAAAGCTTATGTAATAGTGAAATTGGTATTAGTAATATCTCCATGGAAATGAAAAACTCAGTAGATTTAGAGAAAGGAGGGGGATTTCATCAGAAAAGTTTAGGGATACATTTCATCTTCCCACAGTTTGTGAGCCTGGTAAATCTCTGGTTAGTTTGCAGATTTCATTGATATATGTGGGTTTTATTGTTGAGTGATTTGTGAAAGTCTATTCTGAGAACTGTAATTTTCGTCCAAAATTTTCAATTCTCCCTGCTCCCTGATTTAAAAAAAATAGTAATTTTGGCCCTGCAATTACTTCTCATACAAAGACAATGCACAAGAATTATTCATACTCTACCTAGAAATCAGTAAATGCCAACACTTCCAATTTCACCCATGCTTCTTAAAAAATCATTTTTGTTTCCAGTTAAAGTACCACTGTTGGTGTAACTACATAAGGGGAATAACAGATGCACACTATTTTTCCAATGACACCCATAAAATATAATAAGACCTAGAGAAAAGCTTTTGGAAAACGGGTGAATTCTTTGTAAAGAATACATAGAAGACTATAAATAGGAATTGTATGATATAGAAGGTGATGACTAAGTGACATGGATGTAGGATATAGGCATATCAATGAGACCATAGAAAACTTGAAATACTAAGGTAAGTAATTACATGTAGGGGAGAAACTGAGAGTGGCATCATCAAAGAAGAAGTTAAGCAGTCAAACTAAGGGAGTACTCATCAGTTGAGACCTGGTTGAATATAAATATCATGAAATACAATTGCATTATAAGAAATTATGAAGGGGTTCGTTTCAGAGAAACATGAGAAGATTTGCATCAACTGATTTAGAGTGAAGTGAGCAGAACCAGGAGAATTATTTCTATGATAATGACATTGTGAAAACCAACAACTCTGAAAGATTTGAGAAATTTGATTGATATAATGAGTAATAACAATTCTAAATGATTCATGATGCAATATGCTACCTACCACCTGACAGAGAAGTAATGGACTCAGAATGCAGATTGTGATTGGTTTTGGACATGGCCAATTATAGAATTAGTTTTGCTTGGCTCTTCAGAATTCTTGCAAGGGGCTTGTTTTTCTTTTTTCAGTGGGGGTGAGTAACAGAGAGGTGGATTTTTTGTTCATTGAAAGAAAAAACTTAATTTTATTTTTTAAAAATTAAGTTAACCAGGCTGCTTTGTAGTCAGGTACAGGGTGGGTGTTTGGTTCAGTAGTGAAGATCCAAACCCAACCCACAGTGGTTTGGGGACATCCATGGTCATATCAGAGACCAGTTGTATAGAACAAATCAGTTAGATAACAGACCCATACTGTACACTGACAATGTATACAACATGATGTCTTCATCATAGTCTCTCCACTCTCAGAAAATGAATGAAGCCAATGGGCTATGTGGCATTTCTCTTCCCTCTCCACCTTCAGCTGGTTCTAATTCTGGGTTGTCCTTTGTCGATATCACCATAGGAAGATGGAAAATCTTACCTAGGATTTCAAAATGAGATTTTACAGTGGAAGTCTTTGCACATACCATATTGAGATGAATTCAGCTTTCTGGAATGTCTCCAGAACATGACCTTCCTAAAATTTTTTTTTTGGTTATTGGGATGGCCCATGACTTGATGGGAACCCCCTAAACCATTAAGAATCTTATAGGCCTGCTATGGTCTGCACTCTTCAGCCACTGTTGTTGGGTTGGACTGAGTTAGTGCATTTAGGTATGGGAAAGCTAAACATCATTATCCTATTATGGTAGAGAAGGAAATGGCAAATCATTCCCATATCTTTGCCAAGAAAACCCAAATGGGGTCATGCAGAGTCAGAAAGGACTCAATAAAAACCTTGTTGTGGAATTTCCTCTGGGAAGTGTGTGGTGGGCAACAACACTAGGATAATTTTGAGTATATTTATTTGACAAAATCAGAATTTATAATTAGAAAATTCCTATCTTATTTGCAAAGATAACATCTTCCACTAAATGTCCATATTTAATAAAGAAAACTTGAATTTCACTAGCAGTGGTTCTAGACTTACAAGGACTTCCTATCCTGAGCTTTGGCTAATGGGGAGTTTTATATCCACACTTATGCCTTTAGTACAACCAAGTGACTGAGCTGTATTATCTTAGATACTTCAAATATTCTTATTCAAAATAGTAAAAACAAGATCAAAATGCAAATTTAATTTAGAATTTAAGGGAAAAAGAACAACGTCAGTATAGGAGATTGTAAAGCCTAGAAAGAGAATTAGAGAAGGAAGTAGGAGATCTGGATTCTAGTTAATATTTTTCCACTTAAGAGCTCTGTGATACTGAACAAGTCAATTTGTTTATACATGATTGTTTTCGTGTTGTCTCATTCATTGGACTGGGAGCTTTTTTTCCCCTTTATATCCTTAGCACTTAATATAGTGCCTAATACATAGAAGGCACTTAATAAATGCTTACTGATTAACTGACTTCTCTTCTTTGGACCTCATTTTTGTCTCCTGTAAAATTAGGGGGTTGGGTTAGGCAATCTCTAAGGTCCTTTATAGCTCTGGCACTCTCTGTTTCTATGATTCTATTGTAGCGTCTAAAAGGTCTATTAATATAGAGGATTCTCTACATTTTTTCCCCAACATGTCCCATACTTCTCTAATGCCTTTAAGAAAAAACACATACCCCTCTGCTTGGCATTCAAAACACTTCACAATCTGACTCTAGCCAAATCTAATTACATATTATTTTCCCTTGCAAACTCTATAGCCTAGTGAGACTGACCACCTTGTTGTTCTCCATATATAATATTACGTCTCCTCCCTATTTGTTATTGCATAGGTTGTCACCCATGTCTGTAATTTATTATTCTCACCTTCTCCTCTAGGAACCCTTCCTTCCCTTAATGACTCAACTCAACTTATTACTTCCATTAAAAGGCCTTTCCTGATCCCCCACTCGTCAATGTCTGAACTCACCTCCACTGTGTTTATTTTTCATGTATTCTGCATTTGCCTGTTTTTGTGTTGTGTCTCCAGCCCACCCCTCATAGAATGTAAGATACCTGAGGGCAGCGATCCTTTCACTTTTTGTGTGTTTATATCCTAGCACCCTTGCACAGTGCTAACCATGTAGTAGGTACTTAATAGGTGCTTGTTGATTTATTGGAAACTATGTGGCAAATAAGGCTTCCTTTTTCACTAGTAGTGGAGGGTAGACTGGGGCACTTCCCATGAGGTTATGCATTCATTCAGGCCTCTTTGTATGAGATGTGGATAGGCCTCTGTTGAAGGACTTGCATGAACAAAAAACTCCTAAATGAAACTCTTGTCTCCAGTGATGGGAAGGAGACATGGTTGTAACAAAGCAACCAGGGGAACTTTTTCCCTGTAAAGGATTAGAACTGTAGAAAAACTCTACCTTCTCTCTGTTTCTATCTCCATCTCTTTCTGTTTCTCTGTCTCTGTCTCTCATTCATTTGGAACTCTGCTAGCTCTCCTTTGGACTTCCATTGAGTGTGGGGAGGAAATTTCTCTTTACCCCCATAATAAGAAAGGCAGCTATAAGCATATGGCAGAGAACATATGTTTGCCTAGGTGAACCTGAGTCTCTAGTTTCCTTCTTCTGACTTTGTGTCTGTTGCTTGAGAATGATGTGTGACTGACTAGCAACCCTGAGAGTTGCTCTGATGCTCCCAGTGTTGGTACCCACCTTGTGCATTTGAGGGTTCCTGGATTACTGAATTGGTTCTAGTTACCGAATGGTAGGTACTTCTGCAGCTGTACTTTTTCTCAGAGAAAATAGCCACTGAGAGTACCATCCTCAACCTAAAAGAACTCAAGAGCCCTGCCTCTCAAACCAGTAGACATGGACTTTGTGAGTGGATCTCTCAAACAAGCCTTTGGCAGAAATGAAATATCTTTTCAGCAGTAACACGAAGTACCTTGCTTTTGAGAGAGTGCATAAGGATGGTGATGGGTTATTGCATTATGTTTTAAGCTTATGTGAAGTTTTGTAAGTCTTCTTTTTAAAAGCATTTCTTTTGTGCTAGAGGGAATAAATAGCCATTCCATATCCATATTTTAGAGGTTGTCAAGAACTTTGGGGTGACCCTCAACATGGATCCCACCTAAGCTTTATATTTAAGATTTTCTCTGAAATTCTACTCTGGGCTGGGCACATAATAATTGAGAGACTGTGAGAAAAGCCTGACTCTTCTCTTTGGGAATCAGGCCATCCTTAGCATGAATCTGGGATTCAGTGTGAATCTAAAGTAAGCGTCCATTTCCTGAGATACATAGGGATAATTAGTTTGATTCTCTAACAATGCTTATAGCACCATTGGATCCAAGTCCTAGAAGGTGTATAGAGAAGCAATATTTTGCTTCTCAAAATTATTTACATCCGGATTAGAAGAAAAAACAAAATCCAATACCTTTTGGGAAGTAGATTTGCATTTGCAAATAGATTTGCAAACAGATCTGCCAGGTAACACTTCACTGACATCAAACAGTAGGTTTTGAATAGACGGATCCTCTTCTAACCCCCAAATCTAAAATCAAACCAGTCATCCAGATACCATATCCTAATGTGACCAAATGATCTGAATAGTAACTGAAGTATCTGAATAATTTTAAATTTTGTAAATACAGTTGGAGCATAGTTATCTATTCTACTGACCTTAATTTCCCAAATAAGCCTTAATGAAGAAAAATGAGGAATAGTCATTGGCCTCTGACTCTCAGTGCCCTCCACTTCTTTCTGCCAAACCCCATTCCTCCTCCCTAAATGAGTCTGGAGGTACAACATGGGAATTTGGTTTGGTTTGGGATGAGAGAGTGTTTTCCCACTCACTTCTTCATTCAGGATTTCTTTCCTTCAAAGGACGCTCTGTGTCTTCCAGGTTTCCTTCCCCCTCATATATGAATCTAAAATGAATTTGGACTAAAAGTAATTCAGGTGGTTATGTTCCAAACTGTAATTTGGAGTTAGATTATGAATATTTCATGCCAAAAGACCCACTAGGACTTGTAGGAGGTTTTTAAAAAATAAATGGACACACTCATTTATTTTGGCAAAGGTAGGAACTATCACTGTGAGAAAACCAAAATATACTGAACAGACGTTTAGTCTTTAGAAAACTGAATCTTGATTTGTATTTTGGGACAGCCAGAAGAGAGGGTGAGGGGAAAAGACAGGCACATGGTGTCCTTTGGAGGAAAAAAAATTCCAGAAAGGAGAGGGTAAAAAAGGCTCCACTCTCATCTTGAAGCAGCCCCAATTCCTAAATTACAGTCCCAGAAGGGTCTTTTCATGCCCCAGCCAGAGCTGAGAGGAGAGTGGGGGAGGCAGCCTGTAGATGCCTGTGGTTCTATTTCACTGCAAAAATAGTAATAAAAAATTCCTGTCATTGGCCGAGTCTCTCCTGTGACTTACAGAGTTGAGTAGTTAATTCCACTGCTTCTACTGTGATATTACACATAGTATCAGTGACTTCTTAGGTATGTGAACAAACAGGTTAAGTAATGAGGAGGCTCCATGTAGTATGAAAAGAAAACTATTAAAACTTGGCAATGAACTTTCCTCTCATTAGACACCCAATAACATTTAAAGAAGGGCTTTCAGTAAGGATTTTTGTACTCCATTGGACTTTAGCTTAAGAGAATTGGATATCATAGTACTGGAAAGGACTTTGAGAGGTTAGTCCCTCAAGTACCCTCAAAGATTGGTCACAAAGCCAGCCTCAGAATCAAGAAGACCTGGATTCAAATTCTACCTCTGACACATACTGTTTGCATGACCCTGTGCAGGTCACTAAAATCTTAGTGCCCCAGCGGTTGCTCACATACATTGGTAGAGAGTTTCTTTACTGAAAGTTCCTTATGTTGCAGACTGAAAAAGAAGCATCCTTAAAGTATCCCTGAAAGGCAATCAATTATTTGGTGTAAGGTTATACACACACATAGATATATAACTCAAGGGAAGGATGTATAGATATCTTCAGAATCTTCCCTACTCTGCTCCAAGGGAGACTGTTTCCTGCCAGGAGGGCAGCAGATTAGGTCCATAAGGCTGGCCTATGCTGCTCTCCTCAGTGAACATGTATTAGACAGAATTATATTTGTCTTCTTCCTTAAATATTGTTTGAGTTGAGTTCTGTCTATTAATAAAGGAGTTCCCCAAATTATATCCAAAGGCTTGACTTGCTTTTCTACTAAAAAGCCAGTTACACAAAGGCCATCATACATAGCAAAGAGCAAATAAATCCATTTGTCCAACCCAATAATAAACAGAAATGAGAGAAGTTATATAGATTAGAACATAGTAGAGCATAAAGAATGAATGAAATCTATGACCGGGAATGGGACGAGAGAGAGAGAGAGAGAGAGAGAGAGAGAGAGAGAGAGAATCCTTGGTGTCACTCAAGAAGAAATTCCCCCAAATCATTGGTGTGGTGAGCTAGAAATAGGTTCTGACTTCTTTACTTGTTGATCTCTTCTGAGAGATTATCTCCTTTCAGGAGCTATTTTTTTTCTAATCCTGAAGCCAGAAGAACTCATTTCTCTCTGATATTTCTTGACTATAGACAAAGTGATGATGGTCCTATAAGCTTTTAAATATATCCGAGAGCTCAATAAAATGATCAGGAAACTCTCATTATCAACTGCCTTTCACCCTTCACACTGACATTTATCATATAGTAATTATTCTCTGTACCAGTGTGAAGAGTCTCATGCAAATGTCTAAGCTTGAGCCCTGGGTTACATTTCGAAGGAAAAAAAAAACTCTTCAAAAGAAGGCTATTTTACTTTCTTTTGGTTTACTCATTTCAGTATTTAAAGAACTTCAGTGTCAGAAGATTCTTCTTTACTAATATTTAAGTCCATTTCTATGTCCCATAGCATCCTATGTACTAAACTCTAGGCTAACCAAAGGATAGTAGAGAAGGGCCTTAGATGTCATCTAGGCCAACCCAGAAGAAGGAGATACCCAAAGCCTGTAGGTGGTAAGTGACAGAGGGGGAATCTGAGCCCAGGTCCTTTGACAACAAGTCCAGTGCTTTCCCTACAGTACCACAAGTATATAATGTTTTCCTTTCAAATAGGATATGGAAAAAATGAGACTTCTACAATCTCTAGGAATCCTGTTGGATTATAGGATCTAGATATAGAGCTGGAAGAGATCTTAGAAATCATCTGGTCCAACTTCTTCTATTTGAAAAACAAACCTGAGACCAGAGTACCTAATAACCTGCTGAAAGTCAGAGGTGGGATTTGAACCCAGGCCTTCTGATTCCAGAGCTGGTATTCTTTCCACTGTACTACATCCATATGTTTGACAGTTTCCTCTCAAAATATATGGAGATTTGGAGAAAATGAATGTTCTAAAATCCCTGGGAATCATTTTGTAGTTAGAATGAAACTCCCTTCAATTCATGGCAAAGTGATAAGTATATTGGCTCTTAAGAAATGTCCTTTAATACTGATGACAATTTGTTTTTTACCTTTTTTTCTGCAGAAGGATTCCATCCTTGTTATAGGTATTTGATATTCCTCTTGATGTTCCCCTGCCTACTATTTTCTTTTCTTTTCTTTTCTTGTATGATCTTCTTTTAAATTTTAAAAAATTAATTAATTAAATTTTAGTTTTCAACATTCACTTCCATAAGATTTTGAGTTTCAAATTTTCTTCCCCTCCCTTCCCTCCCCCTACCCTAAGATGGTGTGTAACATGATATAGGCTCTACATATACATTCATATTAAACATTTTCACATTGGTCATGTTATAAAGAAGAATTAGAAACTATGTCTGCCTTCCATTTCTAAGCAGTTTTTTAAAGAGTTTTCTTGAGAAATCCTAATAGACAGCTTCAATGAATCTTCATTAAAAGCACCTCTGTGACTAATTTGTTAGCTTATGTTTGGGGGAGGCAGTTGATAATGACAGTTTCCTGATCATTTTATTGAGCTCTCAGATATATTTAAAAAGCTTATAGGACCAGGGCTTTGTCTGTAGTCAAGAAAGCACCAGTCCAGGGGCAGCTAGGTGGTGCAGTGGATAGAGCAGAGGCCCCAGAGTCAGGAGGACCCCAGTTCAAATTCAGCCTTAGACACATCACGCTTACTAGCTGGGTGACCCTGGGCAAGTCACTTAACCCCATTGTGTAGCCAAAAAAAAAATACCAGTCCAGTAGCAAGGATGAGAATATACATTGGCACCTTGTTAGGAATACAAAAGAAAATTCATGATGGATTTCCTTCCCAAGTTTTGGTTGACTGAGCCTCTTGGAAGGAATGACTCTTAGGGGAGGAGCTATCCCTCAATGTCCTGCCTATAAAAGAAAGTCACCAGACCATTCCTGGTCGTTTTCAACTTTTCTTTTGTGGGTTTCTTCCAGAGTAAGGTGAGAGGAAGAAGAAAGGGGATTGCCCTTTCCACGGAGAACCATCAACTGTGTAGAGAGTGAGGTCTATAGAAGTTATAGGTACTTATCAACAGCTTTCTTTCATTTTTCTTAACCAGTCAATCTAAGGGGGAAATTCCTGATTGTGTTTTTTCTCAGCTAGATGAAGAGCAGCAGCCAGGACAGTAATGCAGTATCAAGAGGTCCCGTAGAAACATAGGTGGACTTGTGCTTGCCTGTGAGGTTCAATTAGGACAATGGACAATATTCATGGACATTATTCATTAATCCCAAACTCCTGTGTATATGAGATAGAAAATTTCCTAGCTATCATGATGTCATCCAGAATTTATCCTTCTAGCAAAAAGAAGATTTCTTAGCTGGCATGACTTTTAGGATTTACCTCAATACTAATTCTAAATTTCTGTTCAGAGAGCTGACCTTTTAGTGATGGGAGGGGAGTTTTCAAGAGTACACCTGTTAGAAAAAGAAGAGAGTCAGTCACACTCACATTGTGTTCTACCCCGTTCACATAGTGCCCCCAGCATGGCTACCCCAGGTTTAAGATAAAACGTGTCTGCACCCATTCAAACCCATATCCAATAGACTTCTATGCATTTCCTTTTTTATTCTAGTCAGCCAGAAGACACAATCAGCTCAAAGCAAAGGGATTTAAGGAAATAACATAATCAGATAAGTCATACTAGACCATCTGGATTGTTATGGTTCTGTCTTTTTAGTTTTGTCTTACTCTTTGTGACCCCATTTGGAGTTTTCTTGGCAAACATATTAGATTGGTTTGCCAGCTCTTTTTAGAGTTGAGGAAACTGAGGCTAGAATTGAAATCAGGAAGATAAATCTTCCTGACTCCAGCTATGGCACTCTTATCTGTTGAGCCACCTAGCACCCTCCTTATAACCAATCACCTAGTGAGGTAAAGAGGGCAAATGGTACAGTAGAAAGTGCACTAGATTTGGAAATCTGCCCCTTATTAACTCTGTGACCTTGAGGAAAACCACTTCATGCTTTGGACCTCAATTTCCTCAACTGCAAAATAAATGGCCTAGACTAGATGACCTTAAAGGTCCCTTCCAATTTTAAATAAATGATCACATATTATTTAAACAGTTGTTTAAATGTTTTCTCTCTATTTAGTCTGTGAGCCACATAGAGGAGGAGTATGTTTTTGACTTTCTTTGTATGCTGTGTTTCTCTTAGCACGTAGTAGATGCTTAGTACATACTTGTGGACTGACTATATTGTGAAAGAAGAAATTGAAACTCAGGCCCATAGCTAGGACTCAAAGCCAGATCTTATGGCTGCAAGTAAACTTCAGTTCTATGCTTCCAGGCCCCATCATCCAGTCGGTTTTAGGGGCCATTCACAGAATCCCAGAAATTCTAAGTGAGTCCTCAGAGGCTATTTTATTCTGTCTGTACCTGAACAGGCATATCTTCTACATCTCCAATGGATGTTCATTTCAGTCTTCACTTGAAAATTTCCTGTGAGGAGGGGGGGGCCATCTCTGGTCATTCTGATCTATATCTTGCCACTGGATGCAGTTGGCTCTGGAGGAGAGAGTAAGGCTATTGACTTTGCACAGTCCTGCCTCACTTAACTCCAATTCACTTGTAAGTTAAGACATCACCTTCCTGATGTCATTGGTCCTCTTCAAAGGACAAACAACAACAACAACAACAATCCTGTGGGCAGAATGCCACTAAAGTTACTCTTTCCACATTGTGATTTTCCCTATTTCATATATCATTGGTCGGTATAAGAAATTAAATGGGACTTTTGAGGAAGTTTTAGACTACACATGAAGGCCATCAGATGACACAGAAAAAGTTTAGAAACTCAGAAATGCATGAACCATATGTATAATATTATCTAATATCAACATATTTTATCTTTTAATGCCATAATAATTGAGACTTCTTCTCTGGTACTAAGGGAGGACTGAAAAATTTTCCATGAATTTTCCAGATTGCAGGGATGCTGTGCCCCTGACACCTGCAACGTAGAAGGGATAACTGTATTTCCGGAAGTAGCCCATTACATTTTTGCATAGTTCTAGCTGTTAAGATATTTTTCCTTTCATACAACTTCTACCTTCTCCTCCTAGTTCCTTCTGTTAGGGCATACTATGTGTGAGTGCTATGTTTTAGGAAAGACATTTAGAAAGTATAGATCATTTATAGGTAACTGGGATGGCTGAGGTATCTTGACATTCTAATACGATCAAGGGAATGAGTTGGAGGAAGTGGGGATGTTAAAACTGGAAAGGAAGAGACATAGGCAAGGACATGATAGCCATCTTAAAGTAGGTGAAGGCCTATTAGGTGATACAAGGATTAGACTTTTCTGCTTAACCCTAGAAGGTAGAAGTGGGTGAAAGTTGTGAAAAAGCAGATTTCTTTTCAATGCGAGGAAATATTTCCTAAACTTTAGAGCCAATTAAAAGCAGAATGGGCTGCCTCTGGAAATAGCAGGATCCCCTTCATTGTGGATCTTCAGGTGAAGGCTGAATAACAACTACTCACGGATATTGAAAAGAGAATTTCTGTTCAGGGTCTGTTCAGAGTAGACAATCTTCTGAGGTCTTTTCCAACTTCAACATTGCATGATTCTGTTTTTGTAAGAATTACTTTTCACCTCCCACCCATGAAATAAGGACTTATAAAATGTTTTGTGGGCCCAAAAAATGTTGGACCCCATTGACGGGTATGCACCAGATACCAACATAAATATTCAAAATCAGTGAATACAAAAGGAATGTCTCTTCTATGGCATCCAGCTCAATCATTGTTGGTGTTAGTGGTAAGGGCATATCCTGTTGGATGGGAGCTACTGCCTCCTCCTCTAAATCCTTTCAAACCTTATTTTCCTTGATTCCCCTGTCTTATTTAAATGAGATGTCTAAATCAACTTATTAAAATGAACAAAAGTGAAAAGAATTTCAAAAGGCACTTGTGCTTTACTGAACTAAGAAAGCCTGCTACTAAAAAACATTATTTAGGTGTATTAAAATTGAAATGGTTTAGCCTTTTATGTGTAATCAGAAATGATCTTTATTCAACTCCTATGGTAAGTTGACATGGAAATACTGTAGGCTTTTAAGCAATGAATTTCTAATATTTGAATTCTGCTAATATTTATTCAAAATTTAATTTTACCATTAATTTTTTATTTGCTTTGTATGAGTCATTATGGCAATACTTTTTTCATTATTCCAGCGTGAAGATATTTTAGAAGGAAGATATTTTTAAAAGCCTATGATATTTCTCAAACCTAAATCTGGCACGTTTTATTTGAGCTAGTTTCTTTGAGTATGGTTTCAAAAATTATTTCACAAGTATAAGATAGAATTAATTGTGATAAGGCAGAAGTTCCCCGGAAAAAGATTTGGGTTTTTAAAGGATTGTAAGCCCCATGTGAATTATATAACCACCAAACATCTAAAACAATCTTAAATTGCATTCAGAAAAGAATAAGATACAATACTGGGAATGCAACAGTCCTGGTGTGTTGGTTGAATTCAGGGACTATGTCTAGGAAAGATATTGGTAGACACGAAAAACATGCAGTATAAGGAAACATGCATGGTAATGGTGAATGCCTTCTGGTAACTGGTTGAATGAAGTGAGAATGTAAAAAATGGAGAAGAGAGACTTGAGGTAGAAAGGTGGAAATTCTAATCGCTTTCAACTATTTTTTAAAGAGCTGACATATAGAAGGGGCCTTGGATTTTTTTTCTACTAGGCCACAAAGGGCAGAACTAGGAACAGTGGGCAGAAGTTAGAAAGGTGAATTAAGGTCTGATATAAAGAAAATAATTAAACAATGAAGGCAGTCTGAAAGGAGATTTGGTTGCCTCAAGAGGGAATCAGTTTCACCCACCCCTAACCCAGGGGTCTTTGAGGAAAAGATAGATGACCACTTGTTAGATATGTTATATAATGCACTGTTGGTAAGGTACAGGCTAAACTAGATTACAGAGCACCCTTCCTACTTTAAGATTTTGTATTCAATTCTGTATTCTCTTAGGTTTAGATAGATAATTAAATTGCTTAGGGAGCAAATCTAAGGTTGGAGATTGACTTTGATATTCTATGATTTCAAAAATTCAATAAGTCCTATGGTGGTCTATGTCTATGAAAGAGAATGTAGTGTGTATATATATATATATATATATATATATATATATATATATATTATATATATATATATATATATATATACACACATATATATGTATGTATATGTATATATGTGTATATGTATATGTGTGTATATGTGCATATATAGAAATATATAATATAAATATATAAATATATGTATATGTGTGTATATGTGCATATATAGAAATATATAATATAAATATATAAATATATGTGTGTATGTGTATATGTATATGTATATGTGTGTATATGTGTGTATATGTGCATATATAGAAATATATAATATAAATATGTAAATATATGTATTTATATGTATGTGTGTATGTGTATATGTATATGTATATGTATATGTGTGTGTGTGTGTGTGTATATATATACACATGCTAAGCCCCAATTCTCTATGCTATTGAGGTAGAGAGTTGGGGAAGAAAGACCCTTGGAAGTGTTATTTAAGAAATAGTAAGGTTTTGGGTTATTACACAGATGAAAAAGGTTGCCTAATGCCAGAGAGAAAATCATGCCCCAGGGATAAGAGTCTTTAGCAATCCCAAATGGGAATATGTTCCCAGGGTGTGTAAAGTCAGAGACAACAAGGGTGTAGCAGTGGTAGAATTGCCATCGAGCTAGTTTGCTCTCAGGTAGTCATGCATAGGGGAACATTATGCTCTGGTTGAAATAAACAAATCTTTTCTACTATCAGGTTTCTCTAAGGGAGGGTGGCTTACCTCTCCTTTATGCCAAGAAGGAGATATTGTATAGTTTTCACGTTATGGAGCATGAAAGCAATATGGATTTCCATATGTATCAACACTCATCTGTCTGGGGAACCACATGTTGTAATGGCTAGTGATGGAATTAGAGTCAAGAAGAGTGGAATTCAAAACCTGTCTCTGACATTTTCTAGTTATGTGAACATTAGGAAATCATTTGACCATTCTAAGCTCTAATTTATTACTGTAACATGGGCATATAGTACCTGCAATACCTGCTTCACAGAGTTTTGAAGAAATGACTTATTTCAATTAGTAAAAATCTATTCTCTCCCCTCCTCATTGTAAAAAAAAACCACATTGTAACAAATATACATGATTAAGGGAAACAAATACCTGCATTGGCCATGATAAAAAAAAATAACATTTTGAATTTAACACTTCTCTGACAGGAGGTAGGTAGCATGCTTTATTAGCATTCCTTTAGAATTGTTGTTGTTCAGTTTGTTAATCAGATTTCTTGACTCTTTCAAAGTTGTTTTTATTTATGCTGTTGTCATTGTATAAATTATTTTTCTGGTTCTACTAACTTCATTCTGTATCAATTGATAGAAGTCTTTGTAGATTTTTCTGAAATTTTCCCTTTCATCATTTGTTATAATACAAGAGTATTTCGCTAAATTCATTTGGCAATTTTTTTTCAGCCATTCCCCATAAATGCATACTTCTTTAGTGTTCAGCACTTTACCACTATAAGAATTCTTACAGAGACTTTTCTGTATGAGAATCATTTTCCTTTTTTAAAAAATCTGTTTGGGGTATAGGTCTAATGGTGTTATTTCTGTGCAACAAAGTATTTGTAGCCTAGTAAATTTTTGGACATAATTCTAAATTGCCTAATAGAATGGCTAGAACAATTTACAGCTCCAATAAAAGTGTACTAGTGTACCTGTCTACCCACTAGTTCCTTTAAAATTTGCCATTTCTCCCTTTATAATTTTTGCCAATCTGCTGGAAGTGAAGTAGAACTTCTTAGTTATCTTAATTTCCATTTTTTAAAAATTATTAGTAACTTAGAACAACCATCTTTTCATATTTTTCAATCACTTGAGGGATGCCTTTTGTGATTACAAATTTGAATCAGGTCTTTATCAAAGAAATGAGACCTTTATCCAAGAAAATTTGCTGCAAAAAATTATCCCTTTAGTTATCTGTTTCTATTCTAATTTTAACTGCATTGGTTTTGTTTGTACAAAAACTTTCAAATTTTATATGATCAAAATTTTCCACTCCCCCACCATGATCCTGTTTATCTTTTGTTGAGTTATAATCTCTTCCTCTATCCCGAGGTCTGAAGGTTATTTTTTCCTTAATATTTGTTGACAATGTAACCCTTTATGTCTAAGTCATGTAGCCATTCAGAGATTATCTTCATAAACAATGAAAGAAATTGGTCTAAACCTAATTTCCATCAGACTTCTTTTTAGGTCTCTCAGTTGCTTTTGTCCAGTAGTAAGTTCTTATCCCAGCCATTGGAGTCTGTGGATTTATCAACCACTAGACTATAGCGGTGGTGTTGTTTGCTTCTGTATGTGGTGTTCTTAATCTGCCCCACTAGTTGACATTTCTTTTTTCTTAACCAGTTCTAAATAATTTTTATGATTACTGATTTGTAGCATAATTTAAGATATGGTACTGCTATTCTACCTTCCTTTATACTTTTTTTTATCATTCCTTTTGAGATATCTTGACCATTTATTTTTCCTAATTAATTTTTGCTTTTTTCTACATTTATAAAGTAATCATTTAATGGTGGTTTTTATTGGTATGTCATTGAATAAATAAATAAATAAATTTAGATAGATAAGACATTCGTTAGTGCTTATGTTTCAGGAGTTAAGTGCTGAGGATACAAATATAAGAAAAAGGACCATGCCTACTTTTAAGGAGTATTATATTCTAATAGCAGAAGATAAAACAAAAAGAGGAGCTGACAGAGGCTGGAAGGAGAACACTAAGTCAGGGGCAAGACAGCTGGTGGGGAGGTAGAGCAGTTCAGAGAGTGAATTGACTCAATAGTACATTTAGGAAGTTTCGTCATTTTTACTATATTGGCTTCACCTATGAATGATCAATTAATATTTCCCCATCTATTTAGATGCATCTTTATTTCAAGAGTGTTTTGATTACAGAAATGAAAATCAAAACAATTGAGATATCATTTTACACCTATCAGATTGGCTAAAATCAAAGAAGGGGGAAAGTGACAAATGTTGGAGAGAATGTGGAAAAATTGGGACACTTAATTCATTGTTGGTGGAATTATGAACTGATCCAACCATTTTGGAGAGCAATCTGGAATTATGCTCAAAGAGTTACTAAACTGCCTACACCCTTTTATCCAGCAATACCACTACTAAATCTATTTCCAAAGCTGATTAGGATAAAAGGAAAATAACCTATATGTTCTAAAATATTTATAGCAGCTCTCTTTGTGGTGGCAAAGAACTGGAAATTGTGGGGATACCTGTCAATTGGAGAATGGCTATTTAAGTTGTGGTATATGATTGTGATGGAATACTACTGTGCTATAAGAAATGATGAGCTTGATGATCTTAGAAAAACATAGAAAGACTTGTGAAAAATAATGAAAAGCAAATGATCAGGACGAAGGCAACATTGTATACAGCAGCATCAATATTGTTTTAAGAAAAAATTTTGAGTAACTAAGTCTTTGTAATTATAATAAATACCCAAATTAACTATGAAGGACATATGACAGAAGGTGAAATATGCATCCAGAGAAATAACTATTAAACAGAAGTAGGTATAACAAGATTTTACATATGTACGCACACATATTTATGCATCTATGTATATATATATACACACACACATACATACATACATATTTGTGTCTAATGGTAGCCATCTCTAGAGTGGGGGAGACGGAAGAAAAGAAAAGAAATTTACATGATAACTTCATTACATAAAATAGCAAGTTGTACAGAATTATAGATTTGCAGTTTAATGTGCAATTATCCTTTTTATTATATAATGTTATGGAAATGCTTGTTTTATTCCATAAGTTAAAAATAAAATAAATTTTAAAAAAGAAATAGTGTTTTGTAGTTGTGTTAATATAGTTTCTTTGTGGGTGTACGGGTAAGTAGATTCCAATATATTTTAAACATCATGTAGTTATCTTAAATAGCATTTTTTTTCTGTTTCTACTATGTTATGTTGGTAGTATAAAAATGCTGATGTTTTATGTGGATTTATTTTATATCCTACAACTCTATTGAAATGACTAATTTTCAAATTGATTTTTAATTAAGCATCATACATATCAACTACAAAATGTGATTTCCCCTTGTTCCCCCCTAGTTATTCCCTCACTTTCTTTTTCTTGTCTTATTTCTATATCTTGCATTTCTAGCATTTTATCAATTAGTAGTGGTGATAATGTTCATCTTTGCTTTATACCTGATCTTATTGGAAAGGTGTTAGCTTATCTCCATTAATTTTGTCTTTTTTTTTTTTTAACAGATACTACTTGCTATATTAAGGAAGGGAATATTTACACCTATATTTTTTTTATAGGAATGTGTGTTGCATATTGTCAAAAGCTTTTTATTCATCTATTGGTATAATCACATGATCATATAGGGTTGTTGTGAGGCTCAAATCCATCTGTCTAACAGAAATCTGAGGGTTTCAATGAATCACAATCTCAATGGGATAAGAAGTAATGCAGCAGCCAAAAAAGCTAATGCAATCTTAGGTTGCATAAAAAGAGACATAACTTCTAGGAACAAGAAGGTGATAGGCTTTCTTAAATATGACTTGGTCAGACCATATTATTGTTTTCACATCTGGATGCCATAGTTTGGGAAGGACATTGATAAACTGGAGAGTGTCCGGAGAAAGACAACCTGTATAATGAAGGGTCTTAAGTCCATGTTGTATGAGGAATATGTCAAAGGAATTTAGAATGGTTAGCATGAAGAAGAGAAATTTCACAGGGGACTTAGTTGGTCTTTTCAAATATGTAAAAAGCTGCAATATAGATACAATATTAGATTATTTCTGTTTAGCCTTAGAGGGAAGAATTAGGAGCAATGGTGGGATGTGGCAAAGGGGTAAAATTAGGCTACTTGTCTAAAAAAAATCCTAAAAATTAATCCCCCCTCACCCTTTTATATTAGCAAAGAACTGGAAACAAAGTAGCTGTCCATAGATTGGGGAGTGCAAGAACTAGTTGTGGTACAGAAATGCAATGGAATATTAGCAAGCTGTAAGAAATTATGAAAGTGATGAACGCAGAGAAGTATGAAACTTGCATGACCTGATACAAGATCAAACAGGATGAGAAAAACAACATAGATAATGACTAAAATAATGTAAAATGAAAGAATGAAAACAACAAAAAATGAAATCAGAATATTATGAAGCTATAATGACCAAATCTAATCCCAAAGTAGAGAGAAAAGAAGGCACCTCCCCTAGTTCTTTGTAGAGATGGGGAAGGGGCACTATGGGTGTGAAATAATGTAGTGTTTGAAGTTTTGATTCATTTTTTACTGCATTTCTTCTCTCTTTTGGTTTTCTTTTTGGCTATAAAATATGGATCTTGGGAGGGAGAAAGAAGAGAAATATGTTTGGAAAGGTAGGTGATGTAAACACAAAAGATGCTAATAAGACTAGGGATAGGGATTGGATCTATGATTTTATTAGAATTGGCAGCATCTGGGTGAATAACCATCCTTTACCAAAGCAGGTCAGCACTTTCTCTGCATTGTATAGTCTTAGAGAGTCACCTAGATGACTAAGAAGTAAAGTGACCTGTCCAGGACCACATAGTAAGTGTGTGTCAGAGGTAGTACTTAAACCTAGGTCTTCCTAATTTAAAGACAATCACTCTAGCCATTTTACCATGATTTCTCATCATCAATAAAAAGCTGGTATCAGTACATTTTTTCCAAAAGAAAAATTTTAAATTCACAATTATTATCTATGTATGGATCAAAGGAAATGGTATATACAAAGTGCTTTACAAACCTCAAAGCACTATATAAATAACAGCATTTATTAATATTTCCCCTTATTGTAATTCATTGCTTAGAGATTAAATTAGGACTTATCAGATATGTAATAATAGAGAGTCTCTTTTTCTTTTATTCTTATGGATTGGACTACATGCTTGCTATAGTCTTCCAACTTAAACATTCTGTGAAATGAGATAATATATGTAAATCACTTCATGAACTTTTAAGACCTTTTTCTTTTTCCTTTCTTTTTCCTTTTTGAGTCTGGGCTTGCTCTGTAAATGTCAGTTATTATAAACACCCTGTATCCATTCCAACATAATCTAATGTGTTATATTAGGGTACCAGTCTGTTCGTAAGATATTTTAAAATGTATAAATGGCATTATTGATACTAGAAGGTGATAGAGCTTTTTAGTTTATGGTGTTATATAATTGTTCTAATAAAAATATGGGTAAAAAACCAGAAATTTGCAGTGGCAGAACCATTCTGCTATGGGTGTCCTTGGAAAAATAGAGTGTGCATCTGTTTTTCCCTTTATGTAGTTACTCCAATAGTGGTATTTTGACTGGAAACAAATATGATTTTTTTAAAAGCATGAGTGAAATCAGAAGTGTTGGCATTTACTGATTTTGTGGTGTTTTTCCTCATTCTATTCCATTTATACAAATGCTATTTTCCCTTAGAAGCATAGTTCAAGTACCGTGTTTTTCATGGAACTTTCCCTGGTTTCTCTAGCCCATAATAATATAACCTAGATTTAGAGGTAAAAGGAACCCTCTAAACTCCCTAGTCCAACTGCCTCCTTTTACAAATGTGGAAAATGAAGACCAGTGAGGCTAAATAACTTGCCCAGTGCCTAATAGATGGTAAAGCTGGGATAGTCCTCTGACTCAAAATCCTGCTTCTGTTTGGTTTTTGTTGTTATTTTAAGGCACCATTAAGTTTTCTCTTCTTTAAAGTTATGTGGCACATCAGATCTGACTCCTCAGTGGGTTGTTTCTTTAGTGTAGCTTACATTATTTATTTCCTTTTGGTGAATATACTTTGTCACCTTTTATCTTGGGTGTAAGTTTCTAATCTTGAGGGTTATCCATAATAACCAAGTTTTCCTGGCTCCAAGTCTAATTTTTTTTTCAGTGTGCCATTTGCCTCACATTAAGGGGGTGATCTAGTCTAGAAGTGAAGACTGTTTCATAATTTTTGAATTATTAGACCTTGTTTAGGACTTGAGATCTATGTGAATGACGCCAAAGAGGAAGTATTCAATATGCATCATGGATGGCTTCAGCTAAATCCACCGTGCTTTTTGTTCATTGTTTTTCTTCTTGTAAAAATAAGGATAATAAGTCATATATAAATTCTAGTTGCAGGTATTAGAAGCAGAGGGACAACAACAACAAAAACTTGCATAAGGAAACTGAGGCTTTCATCCCATCCCCCTTACTGTTGGTGCTGTGCTCCTAAGTGATTTTTCACCCTTCTGCTTCAATTTCCTTATCAATTCAATGGGCACCACAGTGCTGGCCTTCCTTTCCAAAGTTAGAATATGATTAGAAAGCACTTTGCAAACAGAAAGTAATGATTCATATCAGCAGGGGAATTTTGGTAAGTCACAGAAGTGAGACTTTGGTAAAGTGAAGGTAAAGTGATCTTTTTTTTCCTCTCTCTTTTAATATCAGGTGAAGGTTGACGTGAATGAAATTACTAGGTCACCAAGCATCAATGTTTGACATGGCAAAAACACAAATCTACCATTTGATCCCCCTACTCCGAATTCTCCTATGACCACTAAGAGAAAGCACAAAATTACATGCTTGCCATTGGAAGCCCTGCATAATATGGCTTTCTAGTTCCTTTTATATTACTTCCCTTTGTGTACTTGATTCTAACTAAACCAACTTTCCGGCTATAGTCCATGTGTATATTTCATCTCTTGCCTCTAGGTCCTTGCATGGATGGTCTCCTATGTCTGTAATGTACTCCTCCCTCAACTTTCTTTCTCAGAATCCCTACCTTCTTTCCAATTTCATCTCTTACACAAGGCTTCTATTGATTCTCTTAGCTGTTATTACTCTATACATCTTCCAGTTACTTTGCATATATTTTGTGCTTGTTCATCTGTTCGTACATTTATTCCTTTTACCTCCTTCTCTGTTATGTCAGCTCCTTGAGGGCGGTGACTATTTCATTTTTGTCTTTGTGTACTCAGTACCTTACACATGGTGCTTAATAAAGGTTTATTGAATTGAGTTGATCTAAACAGTACCACTACCCCCACCCAAAAAAACCCCTCCTCTTCATGCAAGTGGTAAAGCCAAATAGGATTATTTTCACCCCCTGTTCTTGTCCTATCCTTTCCCTGTTCCTTGCCTTTGTATATACATGGTCTTCCATGCTTAGAATTGACTCTTCATCCATATCTGGCTTTTTAAATTCTTTTCCTTTGTGACCCAAGTCAAATTCTTTCTCCTCCATGAAGGGTTCTCTGATATCCCATTCTTCCCAGATGAAAATATTCTGTTTGATTTTTTCATAATGCTTTCCCCAGATCTCTTCTTTGCATTTACCTCATTATAAACTCATAATTATTTATGCATACATTTTAAATTTTATTGATGTTTTTAAAAATATAAACTTCATTTGTAAATTCTTTTTCTTTCCCTTACCCAATGGGCTATGCCTTGTAACAAAAAAAAAAAGAAAGAAAGAAAAAGTTCAGCAAAATGAATCAACTAGTCCTGGAGACATCTAAAGGTTCTATACCCAAAAAGGAGAGGAAAGTACATTTTCTCATTTCTTCTTTGAGATCAAGCTGGGTCATATAATTATAGAACATTGTGTAATTTATTTTGTTGTACATTTCATTTATATTGTTGTGGTCATTGTGTATATTATTTCCCTGGTTCTTATTACTTCACTTTTTATCAGTTCATATAAGTCTTTCCATGCCACCCTATATTCTTCATGTGCATAGTATCTTACATGATAGAATATTTCATTACAGTCATCTACCACAGTTTTTTTTTTTTATGGATTGTCCAGTCAATGGGCATCTGCTGTTTCCAGTTCTTTGCTTGTATATGCCTTTTTGTGTGAAAGATTGTAAGCTCCTTGAGAGCAAAGAAGGTATTGCATTTACCTCAAGAGGATGATTCAATCAGTAAAATTTGTTATCTACTCTGTGCTAAGCACTGTGCAAGATGCTGGGGATACAAATACAAAGATGAATAAAGCAATTGGGTATGTATTGCATTCATAAGCCTTGCATGCAGTGGGAACTTAATAAATGTTTATTAAATTGAATTAAAGTATTCTTTTGAAATAATTTGCCATTTTGCTGTTCTCTTTACTGAGTACTAGCTTGAATGCATTTGGGGAAGATCCAGCTGCATCAAAGTTGCTATTCCCTATAGAACTGCTCTGATGTGCCTCTCCTTTGGTCCAGACTAGGAAAAAAAAAACCTTATTTTAATGATGAAAGTGAACCCATTCAAAGCCAAGGTTTACTGGTATAGAAACAATCAAAGTAATAATTCATTAATGCTAGCTTAGGGTGCAAAATGTTAGCAGAATCAGTGGGAGCCATAGCTTTTAATAGAAAGATTGCAGAGACTCTTAGCAGCAAAACATTCTAAAACAACACATTCTGACTTCACTAAATTTCACGTGGCAGATTTTTGCTCGTAATGGAAGATTTCAAAGACATTAATGGTATTTTTCTTTTCATTCCCTGCTCCCAAATCACTAAACTTTGCCATGAAACTTCTGCACTGAATTTCTTACTTTAAGTAAAAGAACTTAAAAAAACCCCTGTAACTCAGACATGTTGTCAATATGTGATATATATATATACATATATATATGTATATATATATATACATAATATGTATATATATAAATATATAATATGTATGTATATATATATATATATATATATATATATATAAATAATTAGACTTTGTCAAGAAAATTGTCTTTTTGTCTTCTAAGAGTTTTTATCTTGAACATCAAATAAACTTCCTGTCATTTAGGAAATTAAGTGCTCTTTTTACCCTCTAAACCTGTTTCTTCAAGGAAGTATTGTCCAAAAAAGAAAAGACTTCAGAAACTGTGCTGCATTTATTTTTTTAATCTGTGACTCAGGCTGTCAGGGATTCTGTAGATGGAGGCTGATTCTCTGGGAAAGAGAACAACTATCACTTCCTGGAGTGAATTGTTGAGGGGGGGGAGGGGAATGAACATTGATATAGGGCTTGCTGTATGTTAGCACTGTGCTAAGTCTTCTGCAATAAAATTAAATAGGCATACGTAAATAATTATGAGTTTAAAATGAAGTAAGTACAAAGAAGAGATCTGGGAAAAGCATTATGAGAAAACTGAAGAGAATATTTTCATCTGGGGAGAATGAGATGTCAGAGAAACCTTCGTGGAGGAGAAAGAACTCAAATTGTTTTGTTATTTAGTCTCTTTTTAAAAATATTGTGTTATTTATAAATTATTCTTGTAGTTCTGCTCACTTCACTTTTTATCATTTCAGAAAAGACTTCACAGGTATCTCTGAAATCATCCCTTTCATCATTACTTATAATAGAATAGTATTCTATTAATCCATATACCATTCTTTATTCAATCATTCCCCAAATGATGGGCACCCCCTTAGTTTCCAGTTCTTTGTCACAGTTCCTAAGTTTCTATGATTTAATGTTATATATTCAGGCAATTGTGGGCAACAGATTGTTCTGTGATAAATGATTGAATTCCAATGTGGTTTGCTGGTTGAATTCTCTAGCATATTTTGAGGTCTGTGTTTGTTGTGTGGGCATTTGTCATCTGTCATTTCATGTAAGGTAGTAAGTTTCTCATACATAAATTCTAATCACCATCATATATCTAGCTAGGTAACTGCTAAAATTTTTGCATCCTGTAGTGATGTTGCACAATTTCTACCATGTCCTTTACATTATCTAAATTGTTCACTGAGTCCAGTCCCCTTTATAGTTTCTAATATCATTGGTATGGTCCTGAATTTCCATCAGAAACCCTTCCAGTTCCACAAACTAATCCCTGAATTCAGCCATTTCATTATTTTTGCTATTTTTAGTCCAAACTTATGATTTCACCCATATGGACAATTCTTGCTGTGGGTATTATACACCTTAGCTACTTATCTGTAACTTGTAGCCTTAATGGGGTTACCTGGCAAACTATGAAGTTAAGTGACATGCTTGTGGTCCCACAGTTAACATATGTCTGTCAGAGCAACATTTTAACTGAAGCTTTGCTCTGATATGTATATTAGTTTATGGACATATATTATGAACCGGAGTTTCCCTGGCTCCAAGGCTAGCCCTGTATTCACTCTGAAAAATTATTGTTACCATTAATCATAATATGGGGGGAAAAAAAACCTTGAGAGGTTGGTTACATTTTGTTTTTCATCTGGTGGAACTGGTATTCTTAGATATATTCACCAAGTCACAGATTTCTCCAAAAAGAGGACATACACACCCTGAGATGTGGGACTATTATTCACCAAGCAAACAACGTAATCACTAAATATACAAGCTGCATTATTCTGTGGTGTATATGCGCAAACTCTTATAACCTCTGTCCTCAAGCCCCAAGAACAACTCAAGCTAACATAACATAACAATGTGTATGGTGCCTTAGCAGTTCACTGTATCTGAATTCCAAGGTATGGATGTTATTGTGTGTTATGTTTGTTGCAAAACCCTGTTCATAGCTCCATTTGGGAGGATACAATTGAATAAATGATTGATACAGTTAATAAATGATTGATATACAAGCATTATTGAAAACTTGTAGAGAGGTTGGAGAAATTATTTGTAAGATGAGGAGCTAGAATTGTGTTAGAAGGAATTAGAATGTTCAAAGAGTATAGAATTGGAGTCAGAGAATCTAGATTCAAATCCTAATTTTGCTACTTGGTCCCTATGTGATCCGGGGCAAGAGTTCTTCACTCTGAGCCTTAATTTCTTTATTGTAAAATAAGAGGATTGGCCCTCAATGGTCTTTCAAGTCTCTTTTCACTCTAATTCAATGATTCTTAGATCCTATGACTCAGTGGATGTTTTAAGTAGAAATACATCATATGCAGAAAATGTGTTCTCACTTCTCTCTATTTCCATTAAGAGCAGATTGAAAAGAAAGGGAAATTAACTGCTTGGCATGGTGTGAGGGATTTTGATTAAACAAAAAAGATCATTCTGACTGTTTGGCAGAGAAATACTGGAATTAGTTACCAAGGCAGGTTGACAATTTTTCCCCCCAGAGGCCCTGGAAAAAGAAATTTAATAATCACTTCTCTGTATGATTTAGATGCTGTTCTTTCCTTAGTTAGAGAGAGGGCAGTGTCAAAGACTTTTCCAGATCTAGTCCATCCTTATGATTCTAGGATAATTGGCAGGAAGCAAAATCAACAGTGTCAAGATAGGTCACATTTTGGCTCAAAAGCCTTAACAAGTTTGGTTGGGAGGACTCTATCTGAGCTTGGAATCAGGGGATAGCATAAGGGACATAAAGTTTCACTGAAATGATGTTAAAGTTCGTTTTCATTCTTTCAGGGGCTCAGTATGCCATACAAAGAGAGCTCATTTATCTTCACAACATTCCTGGTAGGCAGGCAGGTATTATTATGATAATACCTTGAGTTTATTTAGCCCTTTTTCAGAGAGGGTCAAAGCCAGGCAGGCAGTCAGTCAACAACATTTATGGAGATTCTTCGGAGTGCAGACCTTTCTACTAAAGCACTTTCAGACATCAGCTCTCCTTCCCCACCCCCATACCAAATATCCTTCTGAGGTCTGCAGACAGCAAATCATCAGCCCATTATTAGCACTGAGTAGTGGAATGACTTGTCTAAGATGGCCACAATAGACCAGCTAGCAACTGGGCCCAGGTTGTCTGACTTCAACTCCCATGCTTCATTCATTAACTGCCCTGAATGTTCCAGACCTAACATTTACTCAACGTTGTGGCAACCTCTTTGGATTCAACATTTGAGGGTATTTTCTCTCATCCAGATTCTGCCGGACCTGACCATGCCACAAGAAAGCTTCCTCTCTGTGGGATCAGGTGGCTTGGATTGCCAGGTCTGGTTAAAACCAGGAAGCACAAAGTTGCCCAGAAATGAAAAAAGCAAACTGACAAACAAAATTAGCTGAACTTTTATAACCTCAAAAAAAAAAGTCTCAGGGTTGATGAAAGTCAGTTCTTATCCAAACCTGTTTGCCTGTCCCAAGTTAGAGTTTAAGTTGGACTTTGTCCAAACTGCTAAACTTACTGCATTTTTACACATGTCTAGAGGAGAGAATGTAGGCTTTGGAGACGTAAAGACTTAAATATATTTCAGGCTCTCTTTACTGGTTCTAGCATGTGAATTTCAACAAGATATTATACTTGTGCATCTTTTTTTTTTTTACTTCTTGCATCTATAAAATGGATAGACTATTTGAACAGGGTATAATTTTGTTCGTGGAAACTTTGATACTTGTTACCCGTGTGATCTTGGACAAGTTACTTCATTCTGAGATTCAGTTTATTTATATACAAAGTAAGCGGGTTGGGCTTTGTCTTTACAGTCCAAAAAGTGGAGGAGTATGGAGACATTCTTGATTTTAAATAATTTTTGAATTAGGGTTTGAGATGATTAGTAAATTCTAGTTATCCATACATTCTTTCCCCCCCTTTCAATATAATGAACAATCAGGTAGTTGTCCTTTTCCTCATCCCTTGAATAATTTCGCATTGGCAGGAATGGAAATTTCAGTGGGAAATGGGGCAGGAGCCATGAGCTACAAGTTGGGAACCCCCAGACTAGACAGGGGGCAAATGATCAGAGCAACTCCTTGCTAATTCTCCTTCTCTTCAACAATTCATAAGGGCAAGGGAAAGGAAATCCTGCACAAAGTTTGCCAAAGTCAACCTGTAGGCCAACATTGCTGCCAGTTTGTTCATACTTTCTGAGTCCTTCCAATATTGAAAGTTGGAAACCTCATTTGGAATTTTAATAAATTGGACTTTGTTTCAATTTCACTTGTAGGGAGGGACAAAATGAAATTTTTCCAAAATTCTTGAGAAACCTCATTAGCATTGGAAGTGGGATATCAGCCCTCTGTTCTTGGTTTTCTACTCTATATATTCCTCTTCTTTCCCCACTGCTCAAATGTCAAGATTCTCACTCAATGTGCCTCTGATCTTTCTTAATTGGTTGCATAAGGTCATTGGTGATTGAGACTTTTTTGTTTTTTTATTTGTTTGTTTTTAATCACCAGACCTAGAGCAATGCCTCTCACACAGTAGGCACTTAATAAGTACTTACTGAATTAAGTTGAATTCAATTTTGTGGGTACTTTACAAATGAGTTTAGCAGCACTGGGAAGAGTTAAACCTAGACCAGTCCCACTTTATGAGGCAGCAGTGTATAATGGCAAGATGACTACATTGTGAGTCAGGAGCCCTAGATACCAGTGGTTCTGTCGCTAAGTGCCTGTGTGATTTGGGGTATAGTAGAGTCTGGATTCATGGTTAGCAGATAGGAATCCAAATCCTGTCAGCTAGTGGAAACATCATTGACTCTAGAATTGAGACACCTGAGTTCAGATCTTAGCTCTGATTTTTATTACTTATGTGACTTATTTAACTGCCCAGGACATCAGTTTCCTCAACTGTAAAATGAAGGGGCTAGATAAGAGGGTGTCTCTAAGGGTGCTTTCCACTTTTCGATATATAATTCTGTCTATCACTACAGAAAAAATAATTTAATTTCTTCAGGCCTCAGTTTTTTCATCTATAACATTAGGAGCTTGAATTAAATGATCTTTTACAACTCTAACAATCCATGACTCTTGTTTACTTCCATCATTCAACCAGTCCTATCTTGGTATGCAAACAAACCATTTCTCAGCAGGGATTTTAAGCTGGTGAAAGTAGGCAGACCTGATAATTTCCATTCCAGCAGGCTGTTTTCTAACATCTATTATTCTCCACTTGCTCCATCCCCCATCTTCTCCCTTGTGTTCAGCCTCTCTGGGAGAAACTGAGGGCTACAGAGCCATGTACATAACAGTGTGAAGGACAGCAGCAACTGCTGCTAGCCAGCAAAAGCCTAACTGAGAAAAAACTGGGAAAGCCAGTGTTTTCAAGGAATTCATAGGCATTGATGAATAATAGCTTGGATTTTTATAGTGCTTGAAGGTTTGAAAAGTGATTTACTTCACATTGCCTCATTTAATCCTCACAACAACCCTGGAAGGTAGATACTATTATTGCTCCTATTTTACAGATGTAGAAATTGAGGCACAGTAGGGAAAAGTGACTTGCCCAGGGGGTCACACAACTAGTAAGGGTTTGAGGTAGGATTCAAATACAGGTCATCCTAACTCCCAAGTTCTGCACCCTATCCACTGTGACACATAGTTGCCTTGACCATATGAGAGATCAAAGCTTGGATGAAATAACTATGCCCATGAACCTCAGTGGCAATCCTATGTTGTCATTTTTATCTTTACAAGTAGGTGGAGGGAGGAATAATGTAACTTAAGGATGTCATCAGTATCAGGATCATCTGTTTCCCAGATCAATACTCCTTGTGCAATTATGGTTAGAAAGTATGAAACAGTAAGAGCTGATAAAACTTTTTGAGCAGTCGGTTAGGGTCAATAATTTCCCTGAATTAGGCAATCCCCCATGAGAAAATACTCCAATTGAGATTAGCAGCTTGTCCACAAATTAAAGTCTTAGAGAGTTGTTTGGGAGAACTTAAAAGACCAACTGATTTTCCTAGAGTTAGACAGCTAGTTTGTGTCAGAGATGGGATTTGAACTCATGTCTTCCTGACCCAGAGTCTAGCTCTTTTCACTTAGCCATGCTACGGATCAGTCTGGAAGAAGGATCCCCAGATAATGAGGTTTTGGTTGTAACTGAATAAAATATCCCATCAAATCTACAAATTCTGACTCACAAGTCAATGTAAAATCATCTTATGGTGATTAAGAAACTCTTTTCTTTCACCTTGAGAAATAGCAGGACAAAGAAATGACATCGTCCTCTTTCTGCTAAGTCAAAAGAAGCAGGAGAATGGAATTTGGTCAGTTTCAAAAGAAAGTCAGAATGATTTGCAAATCAGTACTAGTCTTGTTGATAAAACACAAATAACTAAAGTGGAGACATCTCTCAGATTCCTTGCAAATGTTTATAGTGGGATTTGTTATAGAAAGGTTTATTTTGGGGACGTACATCTAGAAAATTGCAATCTACAACTCTTAATAGATTAGCATCAGGAAATAATATTTAAATAACTGGCTCTCTTTGTAATGAATTGAATTTTCTTTCTATCTGTGAAGTTACCTAGGAAATAGCAAAGATGCTTAGCAGGAGCATCATGAGGGACTCACTACAATTACACTGCATAATATTTGCTCAGCTATTTGAAGAACTCTGAGGCTGAATCTTTCCTAATTAGATTCAATACTTACTGAAGAGCCTTAATTTGGAAAACATTTTCAGAGGCTTCAATGTGAATGACAAAGCAAAAGTCTAGATCTATTCCCCCATTGGAATATTTCCTCAACAATTCAACATGGTTGTTGAATTGCCCAAACAAGCCCATTAACCTGAAGAATTTAATTCTTTCTATCATTCCATGAACTTGTTATTTGTACAAAAGGGGTTTTGGCATAACAACTAATATTTATATAATGCCTTACAGTTGAAAATGCTTTTTAGCACAATACCTGGCACATAGTAGGTACATAATAAGTGATTTTTTTTTTTTTTACTGACAATGCTTATTGACTAGAGGAGAGTAGTAAGATCTATATGGGGCTTTAAAGTTTACAAAGTGATTTGCATATATTATTTCATTTGATCCTAACAACAATCCTGTGAAGCAGGTACAATTATCCCCTTTTTACATTTGTCCTCAACAATCAAGCTGGAAACAGGCTGAGAAAAGTTGAATGACTCACCCAGGTTTACACAGCTAATAATTATCTAAGGCAGATTTTGAACTCAGGTGTTCCTGACTTCACTTCAAACACTGACTCTGCTATGCCACCTACTACATTTCTATAAAGCCATAAGTCTGATGCAGGCCATGGAGAGGGGAGAACTGACTTCCCTATGGGCCTCTGAGCCCAAGGTGCAGGGACATAGATCTGGATCACAGAAAATAGGATAAGACTAAGACCAGACTGCAAAGAGGGCAAGCTATAAGACAGGGTGAAAGTGCTGTCTTTGGTGAAGTTCTCCACTTCTATTCACTCTGAGATTTTTCCTTTCTATGTTATAAATCTGTTTATATAGGCTGGGCAATGGAGGACTGACCTCTCTGAGAAGGGAAGAGAGGAATAACTGTGTTCCCTCACTACTAGACTTAGAGTTAAGCCCATTTATCTTGGAAGCAGCTGGGCAGTGTGGTGAATATAGCACTGGATTAGGCTTTAGGCAGTCCTGACTTCAACTCTTGCCTCAGACGCTTACTATGTGATCCTTAACCTTCTTCAATATCAGTTTCTTCATCATAATAGCACCTATCTCTCAGGATTATTGTGGAGATCAAGTGGGATAACAAATGTAAAGCAGTTAGCAAATATTAAAGCATTATACAAATGCTAGCCATTATTGCAATATCATTATAAGGAATAGATTGGGCCTATGATGTCATTGGCATAATGAATCTAACCAATGTAAGCCTATAGCTTTGGTTTTAAATGCTCAGTTATACATATATCATTCATAAAATCACGCAGGTACCTACTTACCTAGTTATAAGTTATTAGTATCAAAACAAAGGACAAAGGAAGGAATGTGCCAGTTGGGTTTCATATTTAGTGAGTCAGTGACTTGACCAGGGTTATATAGCCGGTATATGTCAGAGGTGAGGCTTGACCTATGTCTTTCTGGCCCACTCTCTCTCACTTGCCTCTATACTTCCTTTTGAGATTGTAATAAATGTGTTTTCTCTTCAAGATGCTTATTGATAACTTAGGTTGCATTCCAACTAGCTCGCTAGAATACCACTATTGAAGAGCAAGAAATAAAGCAAATTCAGTTTGGAGAAAGAGGGATAGAAGGAAGAGGAGACAGAGGGACAGAGACAAAGAAAAAATGCAGAAACAGAGATGAAGAGACAGAGAGACAGAGGCAGGCAGAGAGAGAGACAAAGAGATAGAAAGAGACAGACACAGACAGTCAGAAAGACTGTCAAGAGACTGTTTGTGTAGAGGTAAAGCCTAGGCCTTATTGATATTGTTAAAGGAATAAACAAAGAGAGTTGCACCATTTTCAAAATGCACCAAACTCCTGCACTTATTTATTAATTGGTATTTTATAGATTTAAAAAGTTTCCTTCTTTCCCCAGACACTTTCAAACACTCTAATTCTAAGAAATATTAATAAATGCATCTTTTCTCTAGATCTCATTGGATCCAATTATTAAGTGTATTCACAGTTCATGATCTTTAACTGAACAGCTGGTTTCATTGAATATCACAGAGGTCAGTTTTTGTCTGATCATCAGAAAAGTTGGGTGCTGAGCTGTGTACAGGATTGCTGAACAGTTGATCAAATCCAGTTGTCAAGGCAACCTAAATAATGGGGCTGACCATTTGTGACCCATTATTTTGGTTGCCCTCAACAACCAGGCTGGATCAACTATTGGGCATGATTGATTGTTTGGCCAACAACTGGTAGAATTGCTCTATCATTAAGATCCAGCCACAGAACCTTTCAGTGAATGTTAAAGAAGATGATCTGTCAGGGAGGTTTTAGCAGATATACTTGCATTGGGAAGGAGGTTTGATCATAGACATAGAGATGAAAGGGATTTTAGAGGTCATCCAGTTCAACCCCTTCATTTTACAGATGAGGAAACAGGTACATAGAGGTTAAGTGACTTGCCTAGGTTCACACAGCTGTAAGTAACTCAGGTAGGATGCAAACTCAGAGAGGTTCAAGCCCCGAGCTCTATCTATTCACTACATGACCTATCTGCTTCTCATCTAAGATGATCTCTAGGGTTCCTTCTGACTTCTTGGTATCTTATGACTGAATATCAGTCAAGGCTAAACTTTCTTGGTTGCTTTTTTTTAAGTCTATTAAGTGTGTGAGTGTATATGATGATATTGTTGAAGGGAAGCAAAATGAATCTGACTTTTGGAACTAAACATTTTCCTTTCAAAATGTCTGCCCAAGTGCCGTCTCTCTCTCTCTCTCTCTCTCTCTCTCTCTCTCTCTCTCTCTGCTTTCATTTTCTATTCACATTGTGGAGGTCAGTGAGTTAGGTAGGTTCAGAACTTATGTTAAAAGTCCACATCAAAGCCCTCACTTTTTTTGAAGAATCACAATTGTAGGTAACCAATAGGGCAATGTGGCCATGTGCTGGCTTTAAGCACGTGGTTACTGATGACCACAAAGTATTGTAAAAGATAGTCAGGAATTTTGTCTGGTCATGTTTTGAGTGAAGGCTACCAAGTGGATGACTCGGATGCTAAACTGATACCCATGTAATGTTAAAAGTCTAAGAGAAGGACTCTGGCACATTGATTGGACCACTTATGGGTGATCTGCGGAAGAAAATGGACAAGAATCCCCTTGATAGGAAGGCACCTATGGGCTGTGATCTGCATTGTTGAAGGGAGTGCCCATATTAAGGAAGATCATGATGCCAGTGAATTATGTACCACAATCATTTCATTTCAACAATTTGATTTAGCAAATGCTTCTTAGATGTGTACATATGTCTAAGGCACTATTAGAGCAAAAATGAAGTAATCCCTGCCCTCAAGGAGTTCACATTTCAGTAACCTGCATGTTTTGAAGTAGAAGCAGTGTAATATAGTGAGTATACTTCTGGACTAGAAGCTAGGGAGATCTGGATTCCCACTCTGCCTCTGACACTTACTACTAATGTGACCGTGGACAAGACACTTCAATTCTTGGAGTTCCAATTTCCTTATTTGTGAAATGAGATAGGGTTGTTGTAGGAAATGAAATAATGTTTGCAATAGATTTTGTGAACTTTAGAGCACTATATAAATTTCAAAATTATCACTATTATTTTTTTATTTTAATTTTTTAATTTTTGATTTATGGAATAAAATAAATGTTTAAATGTTTTTAAATACAATAGAAAAACAACTATAACTGTTAGCTTAAGGTTCAGTCCAACAAGTGTTGATGGACTTTTACTGGTTCAGCCAATCTACTGGTTTCATGCTCTTTCCCTTCTTTCTGGGCTTGCTCCCCACTGGATCCCCTCATAATTATTTGCTATCCCATAGCTCCAGTGAAGCTAATGAACTACCAGAATCGATGCTGGTACTATAGGAAGAAATAAGATACTGGAGCATTTGGGAGTAGGTGATGGTATGAACTTACAAAGTATAGAAATGCCATCTGGGCCCTGCCACCCAGTGTTACTGTCTATGCCTTTTGTTTGTTACAACACAAATATTGAAGAAGAGAATGTTGTGGAAAGTAGAAACCTTAGGAGAAGACCGAACTGTTGACCCTCTTGACACCCCCACCGCAATTCTCCCCTCCCATGACATACCAAAGGGTTTGTTAGATGAATAGCTTTTATTGGAAGCCTAATTATGATTTTTCCTTCTCTTATACATTCTCATCTTTCATAAAACTGCTTGGATCATGTGGTCTACTAAGCTGATTGCAAGAAATGCTAAGTACAATCCTAGGATATGTCAAACAAATGGAAGAAACAATAATTGTAGTCAAATGGTAAAGAGAAATAGGAAATGTGTGATCCTTGAAATATTTGTCAACTATTCTTAAAAGCTTGCTTTCTTTTCCTGTTATTCTCAGGTACTATTGTAAAATGTCAACTTTTACCTCTATTCTTCCTATACCATTTGATTATTCAGCCTGAAAGGAGTGCTGAGAAAATAGTTAATGAGGGAAAATGATGTTGAAGACAAGAAAATAGAGCTCTAGGATTTCCCGTGTGAAGGACTATACATACCAGGGGTGGGGCACCTGCTGCCTCGAGGCCACATGTGACGCTCTAGGTCCTCAGGTGTGGCCCTTTGAATGAATACAAACTTTGCAGAACAAATCCCCTTAATAAAAGGATTTGTTCTGTAAAACTTGGACTCACTCAAAGGGCCACACTTCAGTACGTAGGGGGCCACATGTGGCCTCGAGGCCATAGGTTCCCCACCCCTGATATATACATTATGACAGGTTACACTCACCTTCCACATTCTGGCTTTTCAACCACATAGAGAACATGTAAGTAACCTCATTGCTTAGTACAGTGCCTGGCACAGAAAGTTGGCATTTAATAAATGTCTGTTGACTGACTGACTGGCTGATTAACTTGAGACATCAGGACGGAGAGGCTAACATTTTTTATTCTACCACTCCTCCAATTTCCCCATCTCCATGTTCTCCAAGGTTGTTTGGTGGTACTATACCCAATCTGATCAAACATTCTTCTGTGCTCCATCCCCGTTGCGGAGATTGCTCCTTGAAATGAAAGGATGACCAGAAGGAAATTTTCCTTTCCCTTTTTTCTCAAAGATGTCCTCTTCCCCAATTTCCCCTTGCTTCTTCCATGGGGTTGACCAAAAATCCTATTGTTATTCACAAACCCCAAACACCACATTTTCCCTGAGCAGAATTTCTACTAAATTCCCTGCCAGGGAAGAGGGTGGATTCCAAAAATATAGCAGAACAAGTTCGACTTCCATTCTTGGTAAAATATATACCAGGCACTAAGTGCTTTAAAAAGATTGTCTCGTTTGATGCTCACAACAACCCTGTGCGGTAAGAGCTATTATTATTATTATTATCATCCTCCTCCTCCTCATCATCATTATTGCTAAATTATTATTATTACTGTTCCCTTTTGACTTGCCCAGGCCCACACAGCTAGTAAGTGTCTGAGGCTGGATTTGAACTGAGATGCTACTGACTACGGGCCCAGAACTCTTTCCATTGAATTTAACATGTCTGGATTTACATCACCTTACATATAAAATGAGGAGATCGAACTAGATCACAAATTAAACACACATTTATAAAACATCATGTACAAGGCACTCTGGTGGACAGTAGGATACAAAGACAAAAAAGTCCATAATTCCTGCTCTCAAGAAGCTTACTCTCTACAGAGGAATGCATAAATTCACGTTAACTTGATGAAGAAGAAAGCTTTAAAAAGTAAGGCAGAGACTAGGGAAGGCTTCAAGATGTAATAGTAGATGAAATGAACCTTGAAGGAAGTTCTGGGTTCAGAGAGGCAGTTTGGTATAATTAGTCAATTGACAAGCATTTACTAGGTTCTTGTTAATGTTCTAATTCATAGAAATGAAAAGACAATGTCCCCTGTGGATGGGAACATTCCTATAATGAAAAGCATACTGGGTGTGGCATCAGAGTTTCAAATACTGACTCTCTCGCTTACTATTCCTGTGACATTGGGCAATCACAATTTCTCTGGTTCTAAGATTTTTCAGCAGGAAAATGAGGATTTTTGACTGGATGATCTTTGAGATTCCTTCTATCTATAAATCTAATGATCTCTTCTCAAGAGAATTTGAGGAGGCAGTAGATTCTAGGCATAAAGAATATCTGATGAGAATGCATAAGGGCAGAAGAAGGGATGTTAAGTTCCCCAAAAATAGTTGGGATATCACTCATAGCATGAGAAGTCATCAAATCAAGTCAACAATCTTTTTTAAGCACCTACTGGTGCTTAATGGCAGCTATTGTGCTAAGCACCGGGAATACAAATAAAAGAGAAAAATTAGTCTAGCTGAAAAAGAGCTAATCAGGAAGACAGCATGGCATTAACTTTGCACAAACATGTTACATAAGGATAAATTGGAGAAAATCTCAGAGGGAAGGCACTAAGATTAAGGATGACTAAGAACGGCTTCTTGAAGAAAGTGGGTCATTGGTGTGAATTGTGAAAGAAGCCAGGAAAGGCAGGATGGAGAGATGAGGAAGATTTTTCTAGGAATGAGGAATAGTCAATCAAAATGTCTGGAGATAGGAGATGTAGTGTTTTGCTTGGGAAATAGCAAGTAGGTTAGTGTCACAGAACATGTGGATGGCAGTAAGATGTAAGAAAAATGGAAATGGAGGAAGGGTACAGGTTATGGAAAAACAAAACAGACAAATTTATATTTGATCCTCGAGGTAATAAAGAGATGATAGAGTTTATTGAATGGGAGGGGGACATGATCAGATATGCACTTTAGAAAGATTAATTTCACAGTTGCACGGAGGATAGATTGGAGTGGAGAGAAATTTAAGGCAGGGAAATGAGCCAGAAGGTTGCTGCAATAGTCAAGATTTAAGTTGATGAAGATGGTACCAATAAATCAATAAATATTTTAAGGGCCTTACTAAATGCCACCAGGGTGATGGCATGTCAGAGAAGAGAAGGGGTGTATGTGGAAGATGTTATATAAGATAGAAACAACAGAACTTAATTAACGATTGCGTATGCAGGGGAGGGAGACTGAGAGAGAGTGAGGAAACATCTAGTTTGTGAGCCTGAGTCACTGGGAGGATGTTGGTACTCTTGATAACAACAGAGAAATTAGGAACAGGGGAGGATTTGGGAGGAAAGACAGGTCCTCTGATGGTAAATATAAAACTTTATTTCCACAGTATCATACTTGGGTCTCTTCTAATTCTAATGGCTATGGACCATTTCTGAACCAAATCTTTTTTTTTCTCAGATAGTTGCATCATTTTCCTTAGCATTCAATTAAGAGCAAATGCAGCATCTGCATACTCAATACATTGCAGGTATATTCAGTACTCCTGGGTTTGCGTGATGATTTATCATTTGAGCTCCAAACAGGCTACAACAGGTGTCAAGTAGCAAATTTTTACTATGGTATGACTTTCTATTTAACATTGCCATTTGTTCCAGAGGGAGAAACAAGAATAGAAAGTGAACTGGAAATTGGAGTAGGATCTAGTGATGGATTCTGAGGATCACATCTCATCTCTTTGCAGAATAGTGATTTGTTGAGCAATCCCTCTGATCTGTCATATGCTTTCCTTTCATCCAATTAGATAATATATGATCTCCAAAATTTATTTCCTTTCTTTTTGCTTTGTTAAAAAAAAAGCTTAAATTACTTACCCTGTGTTATGGTAAGTGATATGAGTTCCAATTTTCATCAAAATTCTTTTGGTCAAAATGGTTTTGCTATGAATTTGGGTAAGTAACAGAACCTTTATGAACATCCATTTCCTTCTCTGAAAAGTAAGTAATATACATATATTATATAACTCATGAGGTTGTTGTGATGCTCAAATGAGATTATGCCTGTAAAGTGCTTTGTAAATTTTAAAGCGTAACACTGATGTGTGTTATTATTGCTATTTTCTATTGCTGTTGTTATGGTTTCTAGGAAGAAATAGAAATTTACATAGCATCTACTATATGCCAGACACTGTGCTAAGCACTTTTCCCAAGTATTATCTCATTTGATTGTCACAACAAACTTGCAAGGTAGGTGATATTATCCCTACATTAACCTCAGAGGTGACTTGCTTAGGGTCACACAGCTAGTAAGTGTCAGAAGTCACATTTGAACTCAGGTCTTCCCGACTCTAGGCCCAGTGCATTATTCACTGTACCACCAGCTGCTTCTGCTTATTATTGTTATTACTGTTTAATAATGATTGCCTTGTTATTATTCTATTATTGCTACTAATTCTATGCAATGGTATACCCTGGTGTCTCATAGTGGTGTGGAGGTGACCCTAGATTAAAGGCTAAACAGGCAGATTGTAATCTCTGGAATATTCTACCATGGTGCAAAGGTTTCGAATACAGTTCCAGCAATAGGCCAAGTCAGCTTTCTGAGGAACAGCCTGGCTAAGCACCAAGAACTTGATCATCAGTAGGCTGGCCATTTGGTGGCCTTGACATTGGCAACCTGTTTGGGGTGGGGGGGGTAACAAGGTAAAAACAGGCCTCTTCTGATTCTGTTTTGACAGTGACAGAATAACAGAGAAGGCAGAATGTGCTCGGAATCATACTGTTTTTAGATTGTGTATATATTTTAACTTTTTGGTTGATAATCTAAACGTGACATTCTTATCCAATGGTCTGAATGAGTAGACATATATTGTAAGAACTGAATCAAATTAGTCTTTCAAAAAATAAGTTTTTATAGATATTTTATGTTTCTTACATCACCATAGTACCCTTCCCTCTCACCTCCCATATCAACATTATCTTCTGACAAATAGTACTTTTTTAGGGAAGGGGGGGAAATATCAGTACAACAGATTGATCCATTGGAAAAAAATCCAAAAATACAATGCAATGTGTAACACCTGCAGACTTCCCATTTCCATGAAGGAATAGGTTGGGGGTGTTTTCACATATCTCTTCATTTGATCTTTTATGATTTTGATTTACTTTTTTTCTGCTTGGTCACTGTCCTTTTCATTAACATTTTTGTAGTTACTGCATGTATCAATTTTTACTCTGCTTACTTCACTTTTTATTAGTTCATCTAGATCTTCCCACGCTTCATGCCGTCATTACACACGTCATTTCTTATAACATAGTAATATTCCATTACCTTCATGTACTATAATTTATTTTAGTGATTTCCCAATTGATGGGCATCTACTTTGTTTTCAATTGTTAGCTATTACCAAAAAAGTGCTACTATAAATATTTTGTAGTATATGGGGACTTCTTTCTTATCAATGGCTTCATTAGGGCATAAGCTCAGTAATGCAATCTCTGATTCAAAGGGTATGGACATTTTAGTAATTTCATTTGGATAATTCCAAATTGCTTTCTAAAATGGTTAAACCATTTTACAGCTCCACCAGCAATGTATTAGTGTGTGTAGTTTTCCATAATCCCTCCAATGTTGACTGTTGCCATTTTTCTTTTGTCGTTTTACAGCATATGAGGTAAAACCTCAGGGTTGTTTTAATTTGCTTTGGGACAGATGTTATGTTTCATTATAGGATTAAGGTTTTTATTTTTGTTTTGTTTTTGTCCCATTGTGTTGTTTTGAGAGACCTATGATTCTTAGGTTCTCTCTGTATATCCTGTCTTTGATTTCAGTATATTTTCTTCCTTAGTGAACATAATTTCTTTTGATGTTATTTTTGTTTGTTTGTTTGTTTTTGCTTCTTCTTTGCTAAGTTGTTCTTCACTTTTGTGTACTTATATCCCCAATCTATTATTCTCTCTTTTGTTTCTTTCATGAGACTTGTTATTACAAATTCAAATTGCTCTATTCAGTTCCTTATTTTTCTTGTGTAAAGTTCTGCTCACATGATTCTAATTTCTCTTTTAAACCTTTCAAAAGTAGATTTTTGTGGATTTACCTTCTCTCCAACTTCCACAAGGTCCTTTGTTTCATCAAATGTTGATCAAATTTTTTTTTATTTTGCGGTATTTATTCATACATGCCTGAACTCATTTATTAGATTTAGAGACCATATTTCTTTCTTTTTTTATTGTTTTTCCTTTTGATTTATCTGTTTATGTTCCAAATCTTGAGTTTTCTTCATACTTAAATCTTTGGTATTTTTTTCCTCCCTATTTTCCTTATCAGTCCTTTGCTAAATTTCTCTCTTCTGATTGTGATTTTCTTGGAGGCTGGATCTCAAAGCACTTCAGCCTCCTCCCACACTGAGCAATTCACAGATCACCAGCATAGGTCTTTGCTCCAACTAATATTTGAGTGGTCAGAACTGGTCCCAACTGCATGCTGAGTTCTTTCCCTCAGGCTTGGTGGAATGTTCAGTGGCTTCCTATATGTACTTTGTACTGTTCTGGTGACTTGTCCCATTCCCTTTGTTCCTCAGTTCTCTGGCCTGGTACAGTCAGTTAAGATTCTATTTTCTCCAGCTCAATACAGTGTAGCACTCATGCTTTGGTGTTGTAGCCCCTGGCAGGCTTTTGCTCCTGAGGGGCTATGGTCAAGCTGTTTGTCAAGGCCTGAGCAAACTTTTATGGCCTGGATCCAGGGTCTCCATGACACTAGAAAGAAGGAGGGTGGACTGGGGTGCAGAGTTGGGTTTTGATGTAAGCCTGTGTTCTGTTATTGGGTCTGCTAGTGTGGTATCACTGCTGGTAGCATAGGAGATGGGGGAGGAGTGCTGAGTTACCTCAGGGTCAGTGAGTGTCTGTTCCTGGTTTTTAATTCTTACTTTCTTTTGGATTCTAAGTGTTCTAGACCATAGAGATAGCTGAAGTTGCTTTATCTTTGGTGAAAATTTTCTTTTTTGGAGAGGTTTGATACATGGTGATCAGAGAAAAGATCTAGTGTACCATTTTGTTGTTCACATCTATATCAATCTCTTAAATCAAAATGTTTTCTTGACAAAAAAATCTATTTTCTTTTAATCAGAAAACTTCAATAGTTCCCCATTTTCTACTGAATAAAGTACAACATCCTAAATATGGATCTGTATGGTCTGGCCTCCAATTTACCTAGTCAACCTTAAATTTAATTTTTTAAATTACTAATTTTCTCTCCATCTTATCTACCCTTCCCCATGGGTAAAAAAAAAAATCATTGTAACCAGTATGCATAGTCAAAGAAAACAAATTTCCACATTGCTTATGTTCAAAAAATATATGTCTCATTCTGCATCCCGAGTCCATCCCTTTCTATCAGGAACTGAGTAGCATATTTCATCATGGGTTCTCTGGGATAGTGCTTGGTTCTTGCATCATGAATAATATTAATCTAGACATTCTTAATATATCTGACTGTAGAAGATGAGAGAAAGTTGTAGCTAACTAAAAGGATGGTTCATCAGGATTTTCCTCCTTTGAAGAGGAAAATAAAAGTTGGTAGAGTTGGCTCTTATCGTGCTGCCAAAGGCATCTCCAGAGAAATTTATTAATTTTTCTTTTATTGGTCATGATATTTACAAAAAGACAACTATGAAAATAATTGCATCTTGTGCTCCAACACCTGTCAAAAAAGTTGAAGGAGTTAAAAATTATGAAAAATTTGATGAGACTCTCCAAATGAAATTAACATACAAATTGATACTTGTTGGCTAGGTGAGAGTTTTCCTTTAAATGGAAAATATAAATAAGGAATAATGAATGCAGTACTTCCTCATAAAACAGAGAAATGGAAGGTAACTCATTTTAAAGAAATCTTGATGAGAGGCTTAATTAAGCAAAGTAGTAGTAAGCATCATTAAGAATGAAGCTGGGAAGAGGCCATGAAGAAAAAAAAATGTTGAAAACACCAGCAAAAATTATGATGACAAACTCTTTTCAGAATCAAGGAAAGTGGAACCACTGCACTTGGATTCTAACAACATAGCTCCAGTTGTGCTTATAAGTGCAATATAAAATGACATCAAAAAGAAGGAAAAGAATCTAGATTAGACTAAGGATGTACAGAGAAATTCATGCTGAAAGTGGCATGGTTTTGAGGAATTAACAAAGTATTTAAAGGAGGGGAAGATATAAAAGGCACAGGAAAAATATTGGACCTTATTAATACTAAAAAAGGCAACTGAAAAATACGAACAACTATTTGACTGTTATTCCCACTTTTCCATCTTTGATTTTTTTTAACAAGAGAAGAGTGGAGCATCCATGTTTTTATGAATGATATGCCACAGTAGATGATCCTTTTACTATCATATAACTCACTGAAAGATGTAGAAAATAAAAAATCTCAGTTTGTTGTTTGTTAAATATATAAAACATCAGTTCATTAAAAAGAACAAATGGCTCCTTAAATGTTCTCTTCCAACAAGAAGTCTCCTATCCATATATAAGAATTATACAAAATTTCTTGAGGGATAGAACAACAAAGATAACCTCAAGAAAAGCAAAAGCAGGGAGAAGTATGTTAATTAATTAATCAATTAATTAATTAATCAATCAATTAATTAATTAATCGATTTATTAAGCACCTAATATGTGCCAGGGACTGTGCTAAATGCTGAGGGTACAAAAAGAAGCAAAAGATAGTCCCCATCCTCAAGGAGTTTATAACCAAAAAAAAAGCAAGATGCAAATAAATATTTACAGAGCATCCTACATATAGGATAAATAGAAAATAATTAACTGAGGAAAATTATTAGAATTAAGGTGGTTTGGGAAAGGCTTCTTGTAAAAGATGACATTTTATTTGGTACTTATAGGAAGCTAGGGAAGTCTGCAGGCAGAGTTGAGGAGGCAGAGCTTTCCAGGAGTGGGAGGCAGCCAGAGAAAATGCCTAGAGCTGAGAAATAGAATGTTGCCTTGTTCATGGAATATCACTGAATTGAATGATACCTGTTGGGGAAAAATGTGTAAGTAGACTGGAAAGATAGAAGGTAGCTAGATTATGAAGGGCTTTGAATGCCAAACAGAGCATTTTTAATTTGATTTTGGTGGTGATAGGGAGCACTAAAGTTTATTGAGTAGGTGAGCGACAGTGGTTGGACCCTGGCTTTAGGAAAGTTGATTTGTTGCTGAATGGAGGGTGGAATGAATAAGCAGAGGCCAGAACACTCACAGAAGGCTATTGCAATAATCCTTGTATGAGCCAATGAGGGCCTACAATAGAGTGATGGCAATGCAAGAGGAGAAAAGGAGGAGTATTTAAGAGATGTTACAAGGTAAACTCAACAGGCCTTGGCAACAGATTGGGTATGGGGGATGAGGGATAGTGAGGAGTTGAGGATGACTCCTAGGTTGCAAGCCTGAGCAATTAGGAGTCTGGTATTGCCCTCTACAATAATAGGAGAAGGAGGAGAGGGATTATGGGAAAAGAAAATGAGTTCTATTTTGGACATATTGAGGTTAAGATGTCTATTGGACATATAGTTTGAGATATCTGAAAGGTAGTTGGAGATGTAGGATTGGAAGCCATCGGAGAGGTTGGGTGAGAAGACATAGATTTGAGAATCATGCACATGGAGATAGTAACTGAATCCATGGGAGTTTATGAGACTACCAAATTAAGTAGTATAGAAATAGAAGGTCTAGGAGGGACCTCTAAGGGACAGCTAGACGGTGTGGTCTGGAGGAAGATTTGACAAAGGAGACTGAGAAATAGTGGTCAGATAGGTAGGAGAACCATGAAAGAGTAATGTCTTGAAACCTAGAGAGAAGACAGTATAAAAGAGAACAGTGATTAACAGTGAAAGGAAGGTCAAGGAGAATGAGGATTGAAAAAAGACCACTGGATTTGGCAACTAAGAGATCATTAGTAAGTTTGAAGAGAGCATTTTTTGGTGAAATGACAAGATCAGAAGCTGGATTATAATGGGTTAGGAAGAAAGTGAGAGGAAAGAAAGTTGAGTTATCTATTGAAGACAGCCTTTTTTGAGAAGTTTAGCTACAAAAGGCAGAAGAGATTAAACATGATAGCAAGGATGGAAGGATAAGTGAGAGCTTTTCAGGTATGGGAAGATATGGGTGTGTTTGTTGGTGGTAGGAAATAAGCAAGGAGATAGGAAGAGATTGGAAATGAGTGAAAAAGTGGGGAGTCAAAGGGAATGGGAGGGAATGGGATTCCTTGAATATGTAGAGAAGTTAGACAAAGGTGTTCCCTACAGCCTTGGAGTACAGAATCTAAATTAAAGGGAAATTCCCTATAGAAAGTGAAGTTCCTCCGATGTTCCTGCTTGCAGATGACATTGAATTGCCTCTTGTACCGGATCCACTGCTACTCAAAAGAATTTGGCCCAGTTATCCATAGTGGAAAAGCCAAATGGATGAACTTCCTGGTATTGAAGAAGAATTAAAAAAGAGGAAAAGAAGAAAAAGAAGGGAACTAGAGTCTAATTGTTTACTTTAGATCAACCATTATATGGGATCTGAGAATCTTTTTAATTACATCTGTGGAAATGTATATGTGTGTGTGTGTGTGTGTGTGTGTATAAAATATTATATATATATATATATATATATATATATATATATATATATGCATATGTCTATATGGATGTGTGTATGTAGTTGTGGATATATATGTGTGTATAAACATATACATACACATATATATACACACATACATATATATGTATATGTATGTATGTATGTGTGTGTGTATAGATATATATATGTATATATATATGTATATATATGTATATATATATATGTATATATATATGGATATATATATATACAAAAATATAATATTCCCAGAGATAAGGGGGGGTGAGAAACGAAAAAGTGTATTGCTCATGGATTATACTTTCTACTACATATAAGGCACTAGGCTGGAGAGGGTGTTGAGATTTTTTTTAAAAAGCCACCTTCCTCCCTTCAAAGCATTTATTGTCCACCTCTAGGGGAATACACACACACACACACACACACACACACACACACACAAACACATATAATTCTAGCAAAATGCCATTAGTTGTATCACTGTGTAGTGCAAATAATGCTGGAGTTAGAGTGAGAACACCTAAGTTTTAATCTTAGTTCTGCTCATCGCCAGCTGTGAAACCTTCAGCAGGTCACAAGATCTCTGAGTTCCAATTTCCACATCTGTAAAATGAAGAGATTGGAGTAGATGATCTCAAATTCTCCTACAACCCTAAACCCTATAGAGCTACAAGAAAGGTAGGAAGGCCCTTGAAAGCTTTCAGTTTAGGGGTAGGGTGGTGGTGGATAAATAAAGAGTAAAAATGGCTCATATTTATAAAATGCTTTAGGGTTTGCAAAGTACTTTATAAATATTGCCTCATATGAACCTCAAAACAACCCCATGGTGTAGGGAAGGAAGCATTGCAGGTAGACCTTGAAGATTTGGTTAGATTTTGCAAGGGGAAGTTAGAAAGAAGGGTAATCTAGGCAGAGGGAAGAGTTTATGCAAAAGTGTGGAGACAGGCAAGTACATGGCAGGTTCAGGTATTTGGCTGAGTCATAGGCTAGGTGAGAGGGAATACTGGAAGATAAGGCAGGAAATGTAAATTGGGGCCAGATGATAAAGAACAATTTAATGGCATGGTTAGGTGTATGGACTTCATTCACTAGAAAAAGGGGGAGTCATTGAAGGTTTCTGAAGAGAGAAATTCCATGATCCTGTGCTTTAAGAAAATTGTATTGACAGAAATAAAGACAGGATGCATTCAAAATGGAGACAGATGGAGTCAAGGAGAGCAGTTAGAAGTATATTGTAATAGTAATATATAATATTAGTGGTAATGAGGAATTGATGTAAATTAGAGAAAAGGGTATAGAAAGGCAGAACCAGTTTGAGAGACAAATAGAACTTGAAACTTATTGAATGTAGGGGAAGCAGAGAGAGACAGAGTGATACAGAGAGAGACAGAGACAGAGAGACAGGCACACAGGGAGAGACAGAGACAGAGATAGAAAGAGAGAGGTAATTTCATAGATGTTCACAGTGCTCCTGCCATTTCTAATACACTGGAACTGAATTTTTATCTCCATTCCTGACAAGAAAAAACTGCAGAAAAGAGTCAAGAAGATAAAGATTGTACTCCATACCAATGATTGTAATAAGAATGGATTCTGGATTTTTCTTGTCCAGGATCCAATCCAGACCACATCCTTACTATTTTACCTTCAAATCACTCCACATTGAATCGTTAAAAAAATAAGACAAGCTGACACTTACCAAATCAGGACAAAATCAGGCAGATTGTAAATTATTACTATTAGAACTGTTTTCTGCAATTAGGTTTTAGAAACATTTTATATTTATCCTTTTTGTCTTCTTGGTATGTCTTGAATTGGGTTTTACTTTCCTGAATGATGCATGTATGGTATTTAGTCCCTAACTGCTTACTGAACTCTGTGGAAAAACAAAAATAAGTACAATGATTAAGAAAATAGCTTCATTTGGTTATTTCTTATTGAGTGTTAAGATCTTTTTTCTCCTCTCAAGGCCAAACTTCAGAATCCTCTGTGAAATCTTCCGTGTTTCCCTTATCTAAAAATAAACTCTTGCTCTTCAAGTTTTCTTATACCACATTATCTAGATTCCTAGATTTGTCTTAAAATGTTATGGCTTATATGTTGCTTGTTTGTGAATATATCTTGCTCTTCCCCCATCAGACTGTATCCTCCATGAGGGCAGGGACTCTGCAGTTTTTCACCTTTGCATCCTAAATACCACAGAATCATAGAAATTGAGAGCTGGAAGCAGTAATGGGCTGGAAGTGGCTTATATTGGCTCAAGAGAGCTGATTGTTAGATTTTCAGTGTAAATATATTTATATAATGAAAATGGGCAAATGCTACAAATCAGGGTTTTAAAATTTTTGTTTAGCTTATTGTCTAGACTTAGGAAGGTGATGGAGAAAATATTAATAATGCGGATTAAACTTACAAGTTTAATGTGTCCTGAATGCATCCCTCTTTTTCCCTGAAAAAGGCAGCTTTTGAACATTTACCAGTACATCCATTATTGAAAGAGACTTCAGTGATTCACTGAATTACTGATTATATCCAGTAATAATAACAATAATGACAACAATAACAACTAGTATATGTGTGTGTGTATGCGTATGTATATAGTGTACTATGTGCCAGTCAATATACAAAGCACTTTGCAAATATCTTATTTGATCCTTCCAACATCACTGTGGGTGCTATTACTATCTGCATTCTACCATTGAAGAAGCTAAGGCAAACAGAATTTGTGACTTGCCCAAGGTCCGCATCTAGTAAGTGAGGTCAGATTCAAACTCAGGTCTTCCTACTCCAAGACCAGTACTCTGTCTACTGCACCACCTATCTACCTCTAATGAAAGGAAAACTCACTGTATCATACTCAACATATGGTAGTCCAGTCTCTGCCTGAAAATCTCCAAGCAGAAGTAGCCTACTACCTCTCTGGACAACCTATTCCAGTTTTGGACAATATTAATAATTAGGAAGTTTCTCCTGCCATCAAACCTAATTTTGCGTCTTCATAATTATCACCCATTGCTCCTGGGTCTGTCCTGTAAGACAAAATAGAACAAGTGAAATAGCTTCCTCCACATAACAGCCTTTCAAATACTTGGAGACAAGGGGGATCTATCTGTACCTAGTTCTTTCATTTGAAATGGGCTCAGGCTCTTCATCATCTTTGCTGTCCATTCTTCAACACTGTCTATCTTCCTGTCCTTCTTAAACTGTAGCACTAAAGCAGCAAAACTTGAGATGATATCTGATGAGGGGAGTGTATGTATAGTGGTACTGTCACCTCCCTTCCCTGGTCACTATGACCCTCTTATGGCAGCCTGAGATCTTATTAGCCTTGACTGCCACACCACACTCATATTAAGTTACTGTTCATTAAATCTCTCAAATCTTATTCAGAACAAATTCTGTTTAATCATGCTTCCTCCACCTTGTACTTGTGAACTTTATTTTCTTTTGTCTAACTATAAGACTTCATATTCATCTCTATTTAATTTTATCATAGGAGATTCAGCTCACTTAAGTGATTTTTAAAAGTTCTGACCATGATCCAGTGTGTTAGCTCTCCCTCCCAACTTGGTGTTATTAGCAGATTTGATAGGCACATCATTTCTAGCTTTGTCCAAGTCATTGATAGAAATATCAAACAGCATTGGGGCAAGCAAGCCCAGATCTCTGGGGCACTCTTCTTTGGAAACTCCTGCCTCATTGATATCGGACCATTACCAACCACTCTTTGAGTCTGGGCATCCAATCAGTTATGAATTTATCAAATTATATCATCTAATCCATCCCTCTCTGTCTTCTCTGTAAAAATACAAGATTTCCTTCATCAATTAGTATAGTAATTCTGTTCAAAAAGGAAATGAGGTTAGTTTGGGGCAACTAGGCAGTGCAGTTGTAGAGCTCTGGGCCTTGAGGTCCAAGAAGACCTGAGTTCAAAATTGGCTTCAGATACTTGCTAGCTGTGTGACCCTAGGCAAGTCAATTAACCTCTGTTTTCTTCAGTTTCCTCATATGTAAAATAGGGATAACAATAGAACCTACCCCTCAGGATTGTTGTAAGGATAAAATGAGATAATAAATGTAAAGCACTTAGCACAGTGCCTTGTATAGTAAGCAATATATAGATGTTGTTGTTACTATTAATGCTATTAAGGTGCATGGGGTGTTCCAAGAGGACTAGTACCTCTGGTGTGAGGGCTTGCCAAGCCCCTTTAAGGGACTGCTTATACACTTTTAGTGTCCATCTTTTACCCAGCTCTCACCTGTGGCTCTGAGAAGCAGTAGCATGCTAAGTGTCCACACTCCGATAAACCAAAGTGGCAGATGTGTAAACCAGGTTGAGGGTAACTGACAGGTCGAAAACCCTTTGGTGACTTGGGGGATGTTTATCCCAAGCATGTGAAGACTTCCCCAGTTGGAATGTGTGGATGAAAACAATTTGTTCCAATGGTCACACAGGAAACTGAAGCAGATGTTGTAGAGGGCTTAGAGCTTGGTCAGGCATTGAAGACATCAAAGTTATCCACTTCATCCTGGGCCATTGACAGTTGTTTTGACTTTTGTCCTTCCATTGAACTTTGAAGACAGAGTGAGGCTGACAATTTTGCCCAAATCTGACTCACTTAAATCCAATTCATGCGCAAGTCAAGACATCACCTGTGATGTCATTGGTCCTTTTTGAAAATGGACAAATAATAATAATAATAATAATAACAATTATTATTGTTATAATTAATGACCTGTTCCTGGAAACTATGCTGGCTATTTCTAATCACTGCTATACTTTCTGGATGTTCACCAACCATCTCTTTAATTACTGACTCTAGCATTTTTCTAGGAATAAAAGTTAAATTCACTGTTCTAACAGACTGATCTCTTCTCCTTTGTGAAAATCAGGACATTTGCCTTTCTCCAAAGTTGTATTATCTTTCCATTTTCTTCTTGAAACATCTCTGCTACAGTGCCTTGCACAGTATGAGAATGCTATGTTTGTTGCTGAACTTTCATAATGTGGAGAAATCAAATAAGTGGTGGGGGAGTACCTTCAGAGAATAGAAAGGTCAAAGATTAGTCCTTTGCATTAGGTCGCTGAAATTTAGAGGATGCTGACAGTGTATGCCTATATGCCTGTGGCAAAATAAAAAATACTGAGCCTGGAAGGAAATTTATTGGAATACCTAGTTAAAATAGAAAATCACTAGGCATCTATTTTCTCCTTTAGTGGCTGTCCCTCCCCCAGATTAGTTCTTCCCAACTTGTCTCCTCTATCCTGGCAGATATGTCCTCTGATGCTTCTTCTCCCACAAGGGCTTATGATCCCTTCTCTAACTGATTTTGTCTTCAAAAAAGTGAATTTAAGGGTATGTTTCATACTGATTGAATGAGACACATTTTGTGAAGCTTACCCTAGCCCCTCCATATTGCTGCTCAGTAGTTCTGGGTATGTGGGAGAAATTGAGAACAAAGGTAACAGTGATATTTTTTGTACTAAAGTAACAAATTGGACATGAGCCTACAGGCAGGAATGGAAATATTTTTCTAATCAGCTATACACACCTGCAGATTCACACCTAAAAATATATTTCAGGACAAACTGATCCCTGAATGCTTGATAAAATAGAGAAAAGGCACTCCTGTTGGTCATACACAGAATACCTGCTTAGGTGAAAAGATTATGTGGAATTTACCATTGGGGGAAGTGACTGTGTGCTTTGGAGAATTTCTGCTTCCATTGTTGGTTTTCAAATAGTGTAAGTGGATCTAAGGCTGAACAAAAATGGAAGTCCATTGCCACAAGGTAGAATTTGAGATGAAAGATCCATAAGACGGCTTTTAGAAAAAGCCCTCTCTGTTCAACACAGGATTACAGTTGAAGGTCAAGATTGGGATATATCAATACCTTAAAATTGTTGTTAAAAAAAAAAAGGAGAACATGATCTTTTAAACCAAGCTGTCAAACACCTCTATTTAGTTTGGAGAATTTATACTAGGGTAGGAGGCTATTTATGACGGTTGACAAAGCAGAGAGGATTTAAAGCATCTTAATGTCTCATGACACTTTTTCTATTGTCTTAAATTGAACCTAATATATTACTATATGTCTCATTCTGATCAAATTCATTACTTTTCCCAAGATGGATACCAAATGTACTCAGGTCACTAGTGGGTTCCTTCATTCTAAAAGAATGAGAAAGGAAAAGAATATAACAGCTGTAGATCCTCCCTCCCTCAGATAATTGTAAGAACCAGAGTGCTTTCTTAAGATTTTCATTCATTTTAATTTTATTTTATTTCCTTCTGTGCCATTTTACTAGACAGCTGGTAATACAAAGATGAAACAAGACATTGTCCCCAGACTTAAGGAACTATCAACTTCTCTATTTCTGTCAAGGGGATCATACTGGTTGGTTGAAGAGGACCAAAATGATTACCATTTTTCTAGTCTCCCAGGTTTGTAACAACTACATTGTCTTTCTTACTCTCCCCTTTTATCCAGTTGGTTGACAAATCTTGCCATTTCTACCTTCATATTCACAGGTACCACTTAAGTTCAGGTCTTCTTCATCTCTTACCTACAATATGCAGCAGACTTCTAATTGGTCTCCCTGGCTTATCTTTCCCTTTTACAACCCATTCTATATATGTCACTCAATCAACTCTAGGGGCTCCCTATAACCTTTAGGATAAAATAATATATTTATTTACTTTACAACTTTACACTTTACAACCTGTTTCCAACTTAACTTGCCAGTCTCATTGGATATTATTCCCCTCCCACAGCTTGAGAGATTCAGTCAAATTGGTCTCTCTCTTCCTCATATACATTCTTTCCCATCTGTGTACTTTTGTACTGACATCTACTCCTTATGCCTCATGCGTAGAATGTATTCTCTTTTACCTCATAGAATCCCTCTCTTCTTTTAAGACATAGCTTGAGCATAACCGTCTCTCTACTTTTTCCTATTCCCTACAACTTCTAGTGCCCTTCCTCCCAAACCACTTTGTATTTAACTATTTTGTGTTTGCATGCACATATGTATTTAGAGAATTTTACAAATGTTATCTCATTTGTTCTTTACAACAACCCTTTGAGGTAGGTACTATTATTATCTCCAATTTACATTTAAGGATACTGAGGCAATCAGAGGTTAACTGACCTTGTCTAGGGTTATAATTGTTGGCAATACTATTCAGGTTCATTTTGGAAGTGTCTTTTTGTGCATCCAAGAAGTGGATAACTATCATTCATCTTACTAAGTTTTGGGAATTTCACTGTTATTTCTTGGATTCATACCCTGGGAAGACAAATGGTTTTTCTATTGTAATTAGGTCAACAAATAGCTATCTTAGTATCTTTCAGTAAGAAGTTAACTACCACTACTCTTTTTAAAAAATTTTATTCTTATTAGATGATCTCTCACTTGTTAATTTCTTTACCTTTAATATACCATTTAATTTTTTTAAGACAAGCAGCTTCTTCCTCCTTAGAGTATCCAGCTCTATTCTTTTATTTTATGAATAAATTTTATTTTCCCCTAATTACATGTTAAAATGATTTTTAACATTTTAAAACTTTTTTTAAGTCTTGAATTTCAAATTCTATCTCTTCTTCTCTCCCCTCTCCCTGAGATGGTAAATAATTCAATATAGGTTATACATATGCATTCATGTAAACCATTTCCATATTAGTCATTTTTGTACAAGAAAATTCTAAAATGAAAGGAGAGAAAGAGAAAGAAAAATGAGAGAGAGGAAGAGAGAAACAAAGAAAGAAAGAAAAGAAAGAAAGGAAGAAAGAGAAAAATAATATGCTCCACTCTCTATTCAGACAATATCAGTTCTTTCTCTCGAAGCAGATAGCATGTTTCACCATGAGTCCTTTGGGATTGTCTTGGATCATTGTATTTCTGAGAATAGCTAAGTCATTCACAATTCTTCATCGAATAATATTGCTGTTACTGTGTATAATGTTCTGGTTCTGCTCACTTCATTTTGCATCAGTTCATGTAAGTCTTTCCAGGTTTTTCTGAAATCATCCTGCTTGTCATTTCTTATAGCACAACAATATTTCACCACAATCATATACCATGCTGAGTTCAGCCATTCCCCAATTGATTGGCATCCCCTCGATGTCCAATTCTTAGCCACCACAAATGCAGCTCTATCCTTTTTTTTAAAAAAAGCCTTAAAACTGTTTTTAAAGCTCTAACCATATGCTATTCTTTGCCTTATCTTTCTCTTCTGTGTGATACTCATTTCATTCTTCCGTCATCTGACAGGGATTAAATCTCTTCTCTACCTCAGATCCCTTTCTCCTCCATTGAATTCTTGCATCTTTTCCCTTTAAGAACACCTCATTTTTCCTTACAGCTTTCAGTGCGGATAGATGTTCTTTGAGTTCCTTCACTTTCTCCTCAGGAAGGAGATTATTCTACCCTTTGAACACAAGGAATAGTCATTCCTCTGTGGCTGACAAACAAACATCCTACATCCCACACAAGTCACTGCACAATTCCTCTAGTCTTTCTAATGGTTGAGATTTTAAACCCTGTTTCTTTAAATACCTTGCAAGTTTAAACACCTAAACCCTTTAGTGCCTGGTTAAAACTCTTAAAGCCAATCATCACCTTTTAATAATTTGACTTTTCTGCTCAAATACCTTTCCTTTGTCTCAGCATCTCCACAGACATTCCTTTTCCCCTTCAGATGTCTTGTTCTAACTGCCTGATGAACCAGTATGCTTGCCACATCAATCCATTGTCAATTTGCTCAATCCATGAATAGTTTTATTTACCTTTCCTTATTTACCTTCTCTTGCCACTTACCTTCTTTTCCTTCTTGAGTCTACCACCTATTCAGATATTACTCCTTAATCCTTTGTATTACTCCTTAATTGTTTTATAACAAGTGCTGCATAATGATTTTTGTTTTTATCATGGACTCCTTCAGCAACCTGGGAGAGCCTAGGAATCACTTGTCTGAATAATGTTTTAAATGTATAAAATAAAATATAGAATAAAATAATTCCTTTTCAGATTGAAATCAATTGTATTGAAATATAATTATTGTATTTATTTAATTCAAGGACTCCAGGTTAAGAAGCCCTGATTTTTATCTAGCTTAATTGTCTTTGATCCTACTTGGCTTTCAACAAAGTAAAATTTTGACCGTCATCTGGACTTTGAGAATGTTTTTCAAACTTTCCTTGAGTTCTCCAAAATTTTGCCAAATTTCTCTTCCTTCACCTGCAACCTCTGACCTACTTAATGATCCCAGTAACTCCATGATTTTTTCCTATGATTTTTTTTCTTCTCCTAATTTGATTCAAACCCTTCTTTCTTCTCCTGCCCCTTTTCTTCCATGACAATTTCCCATGGATGCTAGAAGTAGAACCCATGTCTTTAATGATAGCAGCTTACACCAGTGACAGTTATCAGATTTTGTCCTCAGAGAAGTCAAACAAAGAGAAGCACTCCAACCAAGAGAACATTGTGTTGTCTCTGAAGAAAAATAAAGGATTTCATAAGGTAAAACTATTCAGTAGTCCTGTTATAAGCACAGGGGACCACATGACCAAATGTATTGATATAGAGAAGCACAAGAATATGAGGGAGGAGATTAAGTAGCTTGATGACTAGGATGTAGAAAATATGAGGAGTAGTTTGTAAAATGCTTTTTAAAAATGTAGGTTGGATAGCGGAGTGAAAGCAGTGATGCTTGAGCTCTCCCCCAACCCCCTCCAAATACTCATAAAAAATGGCTCTAAACAAATTCTGAAGTAGCAGAACCCACAAAAAGACAGAGTGAAATAAATTTCCAGCCCAAGACAACCTGGATGATTGATCAGAAAGGTATATCACGCCGGGCTGGAAGTGCAGTGCAGCTTGGGCACGCAGGCTGCAGCGAACGTGGAGCAGGCCTCAGAGGACTGAATCTTGGGAAGCTGTGGAGGTTTCCAGACTTCTCAATCCATGAATGCCAAAGACAACTGAGAAGGTCAGTGGGAAAAGTCTGTTTCTGCAGTGCCAAGAAAGGAAGGTGGAGTCTCAGCTCCATTCCCCAAGAGTGTGGCCCTGGGGGGAGCAGCTGCATCCCTAGCTTCCAGCCCATAGACTGAGGGGGAACCCAGTGGCTGATCAGAGAGGGATTGCAAGGATCTCTTTGCCAGTGCTGAGGCAGGAATCTCTTGCTTTGCCCATGTGTGGATCTGGGTCACAGTTCTGGGCGGAGGTGCTGGGGTAAGGAGGAGCGCTGGCGTGGTGGAGCTTGTAGTGGCTGTAGAGAGGAACCCCTCCTCACAGTTACAGGAGAGAAAGGAGTACTTGTGGTCACAGGCCAGGAAAGGAGTAAACACCTCGCCCCTTGTCATACCACATTGGAAGAACTGAAAATTTACAGGTCCCTACAATTATCTCTGAAAACAGCTGTATAGACTCCCAAAGCTTGGGACAGTACATTCTCCACATTGGAAGCAGATTCATACCTTAACAAAGAGTTTAAAACTCAAGGAATTTGCCAGGATCATGAGCAAGTAGCGCAAAAAGAGTCAGACTATATTATCTTACTTTGGTGAAAAAGAAGACCAAAATATACAACCAGAAGAAGACAACAAAGTCAAAGCTCCCACATCCAAAGCCTCCAAGAAAAATATGAATCAGTCCCAGGCCTTGGAAGAGCTCAAGAGGGATTTTGAGAAGCAAGCAAGGGAAGTAAGGGAAAAACTGGGAAGAGAAATGAGAGTGATACAAGAAAATCATGAAAAACAAGTCAACAGCTTGCTAAAGGAGACCCCCCAAATACTGAAGAAAATAACACCTTAAAAAATAGCCTAACCCAAATGGCAAAAGAGGTCCATAAAAGCCAATGAGGAGAAAAATGCCCTAAAAAGAAAAATTGGCCAAATAGAAAAGGAAGTCCAAAAGATTACTGAAGAAAATACTTCCTTAAAAATTAGAATAGAGCAATTGGAAGCTAGTGACTTTATGAGAAATCAAGACACTGTAAAACAAATCCAAAAGAATGAAAAATTAGAAAACAATGTGAAATATCTCATTGGAAAAACAACTGACCTGGAAAATAGATCCAGGAGAGAGAATTTAAAAATTATTGGACTATCTGAAAGCCATGATCAAAAAAAGAGCCTAGACATCATCTTTCAAGAAATTATCAAGGAAAACTGCCCTGATATATTAGAACCAGAGGGCAAAATAGAAATTGAAAGAATCCACAGATCTCCTCCTGAAAGAGATCCCCAAAGGAAAACTTCTAGGAATATTATAGCCAAATCCCAGATCAAGGAGAAAATATTACAAGCTGCCAGAAGGAAACAATTCAAGTACTGTGGAAACACAAGCAGGATAACATTAGCAGCTTCTACATTAAAGGACTGCAGGGCATGGAATATAATATTCCGGAGGGCAAAGGAGACAGGATTACAACCAAGAATCACTACCCAGCAAAACTGAGTATAATCCTTCAGGGGAAAAAATGGTCATTCAGTGAAATAGAGGACTTTCAAGCATTCTTGATGAAAAGACCAGAGCTGAATAGAAAAATTTGACTTTCAAATACAGGACTCCAGTGGAACATGAAGAGGTAAACAGGAAAGAGAAATCATAAGAGACTTATTAAGATTGAACTGTTTACATTCCTGCATGGAAAGATGATATTTAACTCATGAGAATTTGTCAGTATTAGGGTAGTTGGAGGGAAAAAATTATATGTATGTATATAGATAGATAGAGGGCACAGGGTGAGTTGAAGATTAAGGGGTCATATCTGGAGAATAAAATTAAGGGATGAGTGAGGATTATATTTGGAAAAGAAGAAAGGGAGAGGTAGAATGGGGCAAATTATCTCACAAAAAAAACAGAAAAGAAAAGTCTCTTACAGTGGAGAGGAAATGGGGGAAGGTGAGAGGGAATGAGTGAATCTTATTCTCATAGGATTTGGCTTAAGGAGGGAATAACATACACATTCAATTGGGTATGGAATCTGTCTTACCCTACAGGAAATAGGGGAGAAGGGGACAAGGGAGCAGGGGGATGATAGAGAGGAGGGCAGATTGGGAAAGAGGGTAATCAGAAGTAAATACTTCTGAGGAGGGACAGGGTTAAAAGAAAGAATAGAATAAATGAGAGGGCAGGATAGGATTAAGGGAAATAGAGTTAGTTTTTCACAACATGTCTACTATGAAAATGTTTTGCATAACTGCACATGTACAACCTATATTGAGTTGCTTGCCTTTTCAATGAGGGTGGGTGGGGAGGAGGAAGACAGAAAATTTGAAACCTAAAGTTTTAAAAACATATGTTTTCACATGCTACTGGGAAATAAAAAATACAGAAAATGGGGTACAGAAGTCTATCCTGCCCTACAGGAAAATAGAAGGGAAAGGGGATAAGAGAAAGGGGGAGAGATAGAAGAGAGGACAGACTAGGGGAAGGGATATTCAGAATGCATGCCATCTTGGAGTGGGGGGAGGGGTGAGATGGGGTGAAAATTTGGAACTCAAAAACTTGTGGAAGTGAATGTTGAAAACTAAAAATAAATAAATTTATCTTAAAGAAATAAAAAAATTAAAAAAATAAAGCAAAAAAGGAAAATAATAAAAGAAACAAAGAAACAAAATAAAAAAATGTAGGTTAAATTTAAGGTTGTATTCAAATTTCATGTTTCTCCTGACTATCAGACCAATCCCCTTTCAGCCATTCAGCATGCAAAGATTTCCATCAGTCTGATGTGAGGAGATGTTTTGCCTTTGTTTTAAATATAAGGTACAGGTTATCCAGGGGGCAAGAGCAGCTAGGTGGTACAGTGGTTACAGCATTCAGTCTGAAATCAGGAAACCTGAATTCAAATCTGGCCTTAGACACTTACTAGTTGTGTGACCCTAAGCAAGTCACTTAAGCTCTGTTTGCCTCAGTTTCGTAAACTCTAAAATGGGAAATAATAACAGCACCTACATCTCAGGGGTACTGTGAAGATCAAATAAGGTAATATTTGTAAAGTGCTTAGCACAATGCTTGGCACATAGCAGGGGTTATATAAATGCTTATTCCCTTTCCCCAATGTACTAAGACAGTACATTATGTTATGTTCCTATACAACTCAAAAATTCCTAAGTGTGTATGTCCAGTGGTAGTGGGGTCCTAGGATTTAGGGATGTGCTTAAGACTCTAAGGTTCTCAAATTCTTATAAGAAGATTGCAAGGAACATATCAGTTCCATATAACAAAATAGTAAGAGAGAAAGAAAAAAGAATAGGAAAGGAGAATAGAGTTGACTCATAGGGAGTAAAAGAACAAGGGTTAGCAGGTTCATATCTGCTAGGTCTGAGGGTAAGTATTAAAGTCTTCCTCCCTCCCTTCTTCTCTCCCTTTTTTCCTCCCTCTCTCCCTCCCTCCCTCCCTTCCTTCCTTCTCTCCTCCTCCTCCTCTTCTTCTTCTTCTTCTTCTTCTTCTTCTTCTTCTTCTTCTTCTTCTCTCTGTTTCTTTCCTTGGGACACAGACACAAGGAAAATTTAGGTATAAAAATTGAAAGAGTCCATACTATTTATTTAATGCTTAAGGTAGTCATAGGCCAGGACAATTTGGGAACTATTCGAGTCAAAAATAGAACAGAAGACTTTCAGTACTCTGTGTTGATCTGCCCACTATACTTAAATGTCTGTTTGCGGGCTTTTTTGGCCACTCTTTGCTGATCAGCATGTTTTCCTTTCACTGTCAAAAAATACTGGGCCTGGAAATTAGCATTTCCTAAAAGAAATTACTTAGCTGTTGGACTGGAGCCAAAACTAGGAATTTTTACCTGGGGCAAAACCAGTTAATCAGAGAGGAGGGAGAAGTACAGAGGATAGTTGGTGCATGACAGGAGAAGGTGAAATTCATTTCCCACAAGTTTGGCCTTTGATCCTGCAGGGGCCTTTGGAAATGGGAGATGGTGTGAGGTTTTGAGGTAGCCCAGCAGTGAGAGCCAGCAAAAGACCACGAGGTGAGGTGCAAGGATGTTGTTCAGTGTGGGGAAGGCAGTGTTGTATTGCTGGGGCAATGCCCCACTGACCCTATGCTAGTTGCAACCCTGAACTAGACTAAATGAAAATTTTGTCTTGAAGTGTCTTTTTCGGAGTGGCTGAAATGAGGCATTCAAGTGTATAATTGAAAGTCCTCTGAGATTCCATTTTTCTTTTTTTTGTTTGTTTGTTTCTTTGGACACTAGCATGTCTGAGATCAGTTTGGTATATTATGTATATTTGTACATGTTTCATCTCCTCTTACTATTATAAGTTCCTTGAAACCAGGGACCAAGCTTCCTTATCTTTATATCACTCACAGTTGCCTCCCAGAGAGTAATAGCAATACATAACAATAATTCATATTTATGTAGCACCTTAAGTTTTACAAAAGTTCTTTCCTAACAACAAAGTTAGGAAGTAGGTAGTGCAAGCGTTATCTCTGCCATTTGATCAAGAAATTGAGGTTCAAAAAGAGTGAATTAAATTGCCCAAGATTACATGGCTATGTAAGGGGCAGGGTGGCAAAGTGGAAAATCAGAGCTCAAGGCAGAAGTCCATCCCTTCTGTCTGCTCATAGAACCATTATTGTTATTAACTTTCTACTGTGTTTCCCTGCTTTTAGTCTCTAACACTCTCCAATATATAATAATTGCTCATATGTATGCATCACTTTGAGGTTTGAAAGTACTTTACAAATATCTCATTTTATCCTTGTGGCAATTCTGGGAGGTTGGTACTATTATTATCCACATTTTATAGATGAGGAAACAGAGGCAGATGGAAATGACTTGCTCAGAGTCACACAGCTAGTAAGTATCTGAAGCTGGTTTGAACTCAAGTTCTCTTGGCTATAGGTCTAGCACTTTATCCATTATGCTCTTTATTTTCCACAAAGCTGCCAAAAAATGTTTTCAAAGTCACTGATTTGCCTATACTAGTGTCTCAATCAAAAATATTTAGCATCTTTCTATTGACTTTAGAATAAACTATAAACTCAGTATGACATTTAAAGTTTTCTCCAGGCTGGTTTCAGCCTACCTTTCTAGACATTTCACAATACTGTGTTTCACGCACTGATCCTCACTCCTAGACTGAATTCCCTCCTAACTCTGTCTCTTAGCAATCTCACCTTCATTTAAAGCTCAATTCAGTTGATACCTTCTCTAAGAAATCTTTTCTCCCCTCCCTGGTTCTTAGTTTTCATTTCCTCACATCACATTCCATTATCAATATTTGGGTACATGTTATATCTCCTCTTGGAGACTACAGCTTCCTTGAGTTCGTACTGATGTCATTTTTTATCCTTGTATCTCCAGTGCCCAGTGTAGTCAGTCAGCCAAAAAGCATTTATTGAGGGCTTAGCCAGGACATGAACATAGTATTTGTTTAATAAATGTTTGTTGAACTTAATTGAAACCCAGGACTATTTCCTTTATATCTAACTGCCTTTCAATAAACATGTTTGAATGAATAACTGACATTTAAGATGGACAAAGCACTTTGTTCATATCAACCCTGGAGAGGGCATGAGGGTCATTATCCCCATTTTACAGATGAAGAAACTGAGGTTCTGAGAGATTAAGTGACTAGACCTTGATGGCACAGCTAGTAAGTGTAGGAAGAGGTAATTAAACCCATTTTTACTGATTCCAACCCCATTTCTTGTTTCCTCTCAATGGAGTTAATGAATTAATGAAAGAAAAAGTAAATATAGGCTCTAAAGCTCTTACAAATGCTTAACATGTTAACAAGAGTTGTTTTTTACATGCATAGGTGTTTCTGTGAATCTCTGATACCCTAAATGAGACAGTGGCCAAGTTGAGGGAAAGGAATGGTATGTTAGGTAAAAAATATATTTTAGGAAACTATAAGATAACAATTTTGTGAGATAACATCTGCAGAGAGAATCTAAGGGAGTTTGTCGTAAGTATAAAGGCAGGGACTGCGCGTGGTAGAGTAAATTGAAACAAAACAAAACAAAAAAGAAATTGGGAAAAGAGATCTAGAATGGAGAGAAGTAGTAGAAAGGTAAGAGATGAGAAGTAGTATGATTGAGTGTATAGAGTATTCCAATTGGTCTCAGGAAGACTGGGGTTCAACATTTGCCTCTGACCTTTCTTAACTGTGTTATCATGAGCAAGTTGTTGAGCCTCACTTTCCTTATTTGTAAAATGGAGATAATCATAGCAGTAGTGCCTTCAATACTACCAGAGAGGTTTCTTGTAAAGACCACATGAGATCATGGATATAAAGTACTTTGCCAAATTTAAAACGTTATCTAAATACCAGTTATTACTAAAGTATCAGTTAACAGTATGTGTTACACTGTGTCAAAGACCAAGTTTTAAGGGATCATTAACCATATGGGTAAAGGAATATTGGAGTAAAATAGATGAATCAGTCACTATGTTTTTAGGAAGGAGGAGAAGGGTGGAAGAAAAGTTCTTTGATTGGCTTTTAAAGCCCTTCACAGTTTGGTACCAAACTATCTTTCCAGGCTTCTTATGTGTTACCCCGATCCCATTCCTAAACTCTGTAGTCCAGACAAGTTGGCCCTTTCTTTGTTCCTTGGACGCAATAATCTTCCCACCTCCATGTCATCACTGACTGGAGCTCACTGACCATCCCTCATGCTTGGAATGTACTTCTTCCCTGTCTCTACCTTATAAAATCCTTCATTTCCTTTAAGACTTAGCTCCAGCATCACCTTCTACATGAAATCTTTTCTGATCCTCAGCTCCCTCCATAATAGCCTTGCATATGGGAAGAGAATGGAAGGGAGTGGAGAAAAGGAGAAAGGAAGAAGCATTTAGACAGCATCTACTATGTGCTAGGCCCTCTGCTAAGCACTTTTTACAAATATTATCTCACTTATTCTTCACAAAAATGCTTCAAGGTAGTTGTTCTTATTATTCCCATTTTCTGGTTGAGGAAACAGAGACAAAGAGAGATTAAGTAAGTTGTCCTTGGTCCCAGCTAGTAAGTGTCTGAGGCCAGATTTGAATTCAGGTCTTCCTGACCCAGGCCCAGGATTCTACCCACCGTGCCATTAACTTTATGTATTTATTATGCATATAGTTATTCATTTTTTACTTAATTATGTATATGTTGTAGGCTCCTTAAAAGTGGGATTTTGTGGGGGTTTTTTTTGTCTTTTTATCCCAAATTCCTAGCATAGCACTTGCCACATAGAGAGAGCTTAGGAAATGCTTAATCTCTTGGTTGGCAAATCCATTGGCCTTTTCTCAATCTTCATTCTCCTTGACCTCTCTGCAGCCTTTGACACTGTTGAACACTCTCCCCTCCCTGCTACTCTCTTCTCTCTAGGTTTTCAGGACACTATTCTCTCTTGGTTCTCCTACCTATTTGACCTCTCCTTCTCTGTCTTCTTTTCTGAATCTTTCTCCAGATCACTTCCTGTAGTGTAGGTATCCTTCAGGGTTCTGTCCAGTCTCTTTTCTTCTCTGTCTATACTACTTCACTTGGTGATCTCGTCAGCTCCCTTAGGTTTAATTACCATCTTTGTGCTGATGATTCTTAAATTTACCTTTTTTGCCTCAATCTCTTCGCTGAGCTCCAATCTTGCATCTCCAACTGCTTTGCTGACATCTCATTACCTCACACTTAGATCATTGTGATCCACCTGCTGGTGGGTCTGTAGGTTTCAAGTCTCTCCCCACTCCAATTCAATCTCCATTCTACCACTAAAATGATTTTCTTAAAATACAGATCCAATCACTTCACACCCTTGACTCAAAAATCTCCATTGTCTTCCTGTCACCTCCAGGATCAAATGCAAAATGTTCTGTTTAGCATTCAAAGCCCTTTCTAACCCCTCCTACCTTTCTAGTCTTTTTATACCTTACTCCCCAACACTTATTCTTCAACTCAGTGACTGGCTTTTTGGCTGTTTTTCAAAACCAGACACTTCATCTCTTGGTTCCAAGCATTCTCCCTAGCTGTCTCCCATGTGTGGAATGCTCTTTTTCCTCCACTCCAACTACTGACCTCCCTGGTTTCCTCTAAGACCCAACTAAAATCCTACAAGAACCTTCCCCAACTCCTCTTAATTCTAGTACCTTCTCTCTGTTAATTATTTTCTTTTTTTTTCAGCCAAAGACAAGGTTTATTAAAGATCCACCATATTGCCAGACTCTTGAGGAATCTGAGAGTCTGTGAGGTATTGGCTAGATTCTAAGAATCTGAGCAGTGGCTAGATTTTAAGAATCTAAGCACCTTAATGGAGACAAGATAGACCTTGTATACAGAAAGACTATTGTAGGGATCTAGGAATGGCCAAGTAGTTTGGGGTGGCTAGAGGGGTTTAAGAAAGATCTGAATGGGAGTGGCCAGTAAGCTGGGGTGAACAGAACCCCTGGGACCTGGACAATGGAGCCTACTTAGAATTTAGTGTGGGAAATGGCCTGGGACCATAGGGAGGGCTAGGCTAGGTTAAAGGTAACAGAATTGGGAGATTGGGTGTAGCCACAAGAAAGGCTAATTGATGGAATTATGGCCTCAGGCTAACTCCAGAGATTTGGCCGGGTGGGAAAGTCCAGGGCTTTTCCTTTCTGGGGTCCAGATCCCAACCCCATCATTCTCCCCTCAAACAAATGGGACCCAAATTCTTTTGGTGTAAGGGGCAAAGGCCTCTACTTCTGAAACTGCTTTCTGCTGGCAAGGGCTGTAGAGCTTTCCCTGCCTCAAGGAGGTCCCAAAGAAGAGGTTAACTGAAACCAAGCACAGACTGTATCCAGGGAACAATGGGGAGATATTGGCTGGAACCCACTGTTTGCTACGAACTATAGGTAAATGGCCTATACACAAATCTGACAGAAAAAAACTGCAGGGCCCAGATATGACAGGATAAAACATCCTTAGCTCTGTTTGGATTCAGATAATTCCATTTTCCAACCATACAGTATGAAATCCACCTCATAGCCAGACTCAGGAATAGCCAGGTGGGCAACATTCCCTTTCAAAGGAATATAATGAGGAAACTGAACAAGGAGGATCCCATCCTAGACTGAGGCTAAAATTGTCCTCTCAGCTTTTTCCCAGTTCTGACTTCCTACCAATATCACATTCTATGTAGCTTGTGGCATTTCTCTCAGGTGGTGGATTATTGATTATCAATGGATTATGATCCATCAGACAACTCAAAATAAAATCCTAGGAGCTTTTACCTCAAACAGCAAGTTTCATTAATCACAGCTTAGGAAAAACTTTTCCAGAATTTACATCCCAAACTTAAATTTGTCCTGATGTAAAAAGCCAATCATTAGAGATTTCTATACATTTGCAAATTCTCAGCAAGCCATAGATAACCCAAACAAGCTTTTTGGGTGGTTTATGCATTAAAACAATAACCAACAATAGCCAAATTATTTTAGCAACAACCAATTTATGAAAAGTTTCTTGATGTAACTGATACAGAAAGTTCACCAATTTGAAATCTGAAACAAACCCATTACCAATCATGTGACTTCAATTTTGTTAAATTCATTTCCAAATTACACAGAGAATCAACATCTCATCATTAACAGTTAAAACTACAAATTTAAAAGAGTGTGCTTCGTTAGCTTGAGCAGGATGTGCTAAACCTGGGTGATGCTTCCAGGCAAAGGTTGCCCCAGTACCCAAGGCCATTGCCACTGGGACCCAGGCTGTAGCTGCTGCCCCTCTGCCTCCTTCTTTTCCCAGGTGGGGGAGGGTGAAATCAAAAGTGAGGGGTAAAGGGTGAAACTCTCTACAATATGTTAATGTACCCTCTTGACTCAAGGCAAGGGAGTGGGAGAAAGGAGTGACCAGGGTTGTAAGGAGGAGTTTCAAAACTCCTTAATGATCAATCACAAAACCTACAAAATCTGCCAAGATATTTTTAGCTGTTCTAACTTTTCCCTGTAACCTCCATGAAGGAGGATTCAGGGGTGTAGAGGGAAGGGAGTAAATAAGCCTTAGGGAACCAAAAAGCAACTACAGTTTTCCCGAATTCTCTAGTGCCAAGAGAATTAACAGAATTGGACATATACTTCCTGATAGGGCATCTGTCCTTGTCCTCTATGCTGCGGAAGGTGTACTCAGGTCTGCCTGAAAAGCATCTCCTTGGTGCTTGGAGAGAGACCCCAACTGCAGAGCAAGAAGAGGGGAGGGGAGGGAGACTTATATACCTTCCATTCTTGGCTGGAGAAGAACTTAGGGTTAGGCAGTTTCCTCTTGTGAGCTACCAAAATGTTGAAGTCTAGGGGCTTAGGGGTGCTTGGACCCCAATATCACAACATGTGGATCCTGCCTGAAAGAATTCGACCCAAGACTTCTTTCAGCCAAAGACAAGGTATATTAGAACATCCGTCATATTGGCCAGACTCTTAAGGAGTCTGAATATTAGTAAGCTATTGGCTAGATTATAAGAATCTGAGCAGTGGCTGGATTTTAAGATTCTAAATTGTTAATTATTTTCTGTTTATCCTATACACAGCTTGCTTTGTGTATATTTGTTTGCATGTTGTCTCCCCCATTTGATTGCAAGTTCCTTGAGGGTAGGGAGTATTTTTTGCCTCTTTTTTGTATCCCCAGCACTTAATACAGTTCCTGGAACACTGTTATTTTGCTCAGTCTTTCTGTGACATCCCATATTTTGTGACCTCTTGTGGCGTTTTCTTGGCAAAGATACTGAAGTGATTCACCATTTCCTTCTCCAGTCCTGGGACATAATAGGTACTTAATAAATATTGACTGATTGATTGAAAGCCTGAGGTTTTCACTAGGAAGTCTATGGAGGCAGGATCTAGGTAAGGTCGTGGGAAAGACACCTCTAAAATAATCTAAGACAAGAAAAAGTAGAAACAGGTTATCTAAGTTGGTTTAACAGAGAGTGCAAAGATAGATAGAGGGAATAAAGAGGAATCAGTAATACTGCATAAGAAAAAATGGACAAGGATGGGAGAGAGGAAATAAATCAGCTTAGGAAGGTAACAGCCATGAAACCATCACAACTTTGTTTAGAAACCAAAGGAATAATAAACCCGATGCCCAGACAGGGAAGGATCTTGCTTCCTTAAATACCAAAAATCTTTAAAGTCAATAGTCAAAACCAGGACTTCAGGGCAAAAGTAGACAAGCCAGAAGAACCTCAAGTCTCAGGGCCTACTGGAGTGGCTCAGACAACAGAGGTATGATGAAAGGGTTGGACTGGTACTTTAATCCTGGGCAAAGCTGAGTATCACAAATACTGTATGTTAAACATCAATCATGTATTTTGTACACACAAATTTCTCCATACTATACTAAAGTTTAGTTGTTAACCAAATTATCTGTGGGTTTAAGACCTTAGGGAGCAAGGTGAGAAAGAAGATACTGTGGTAGAAATATGTCTTTGAGTGGAAAAAAAAATCATTCTCCTTTTTCCTGGGCAAGTGATGGCTAAGAGCCAACCTATGATCTATATGTTCAGTAGCCTGTTTAGTCTGCAGTAATTAGCAGCTTTCATTGGTTTCTCCTGGATTTATTTTTGATGTTTTAATTCCTAGTCAAGTCAGTTTACCTTTTGGAGTATCTTTCCTCATCTAGAAAATTGGAGGGTTGGACTGAATGGTTCCTAAAGTTCCTTGAAGCTCTAAAATTCTCTAATTATCAGAATAATGTTTTTAGTCATATAAAAGGACTTCTTTCATCTTCAACAAGATGATTTTGATGCCTCCTCTAAAGGAGAGGACTACAAGGTCAGACTGCTCTAATATATTCTACTAAGAATTGATGTTAGAGGAGACAGGAAGGTGATAAATGGGTCATGTAGGGTCAACAGTTCAATATTCTTGCATGTCCCTCTGATCCTTTGACAAAACTGTTATTTACATAATTTTAAATCCATTTTCAATCATTCATCCCCATTTTTAAGGTAATGGAATTGTTGAGAGATAGCCATCCATAAATATTTCACACGTCTCTGACACTGACTATCCCTTCTGTGCTGAGGGGCCAGGACACTACACTTAACTGCCTCACTCATGGAGGGGCTCATTTTCTCTGGAGCTGGGTGTAGACTCTAGATGGGGATTCAGTGATGGGAGTTGGGGGGAAGGGCAAGGGGGACCTCTAATGAAAAAGTGATTAGGCTCTCTTTTTTTCATATTCTTTAAGGGAGGGACTTTTAGAGGGGAGGGTAAAATAAGGAATAAGAAGGTAAAGAAAGAAGATGAAATAATAGGGATAGGGTGATGAGAGGCTAAGAAGGAAAATGCTGAGTAAAAATAAGATAAAGGAAAATTCACAAATAACAATTATAACTTTGAATGTGAATGGGATGAACTCACCCATAAAATGGAAATGGATAGCTTAATGGATTAAAAATAAGAATCCAACAATATGTTATTTACAAGAAACACATTTAAAAATAAGAGATACACACAGAGTCAAAATGGAGGGTTGGAGTAAAATTTATTATGCTTCAGCTGATGCAGAAAGGGTAGGAGAAGCAATTTTGATCTTGAACAAAGTTATGACTAAAATAGATATAATTAAAAGAGATAAACAGGGTAACTACATTTTGAAAAAAGGTACCATAGACAATGAAACAAAAACAATACTGAATTTATATTCACCAAATACTATAGCATCTAAATTTTTAAAAGAAAAGTTAAGTGAGATAGATAGTATGGGATTTTAATCTTCCACTCTGAGAACTAGATAAATATAAGAAAAAAAAATTAATAAGAAAGAAGTTAAGGAAATGAATACAATTTTAGATAAACTAATATGATAGATATCTGGAGAGAACTGAATAGAAATAGGAAGAAACATGCCTTTTCCTTAGTGGTTCATGGTACCTTTGACAAGATTACCCTTATCTTAGTACATAAAAATATTATTGTTGAAAGCAGAAAAGCAGAAATATTAAAAGTATCCTACCAAAACAAACCCAGTAATTATATAAACTAAATTATAAAAAATCTTTTTATGCAAATAAAATAAAATTTAAATAATTTGAGATGTATTAATTGTTCATGAGTAGGCAGAGCCAATATAATAAAAATGACAATTTGACCCAAACTAATTTACATATTCAACACCATCCCAATTAAATTACCAGACATTATTTTACTGAAGTAGAAAAAAATAATAACAAAATTCATTTGGAAAAAAATTCAAGAACATCAAAGGAAATAATGGAAAAAAGTGTAAAGGAAAGGGGTATAGCAGTACCAAATTTTAAATTCTATTATAAGGCAGTAATTATCAAAACTCTCTGGTACTGGCTAAGAAATAAAAAAAGGTAGATCATTGGAATAGAGTAGGAATATAATTTACAGCAGTGAAAAAACATAATAACCTTGTATTTCACAAGTGTAAAGACTTGAGGTTCTGGGATAAGAATTCATTATTTGGTAAAAAAAAAACTGGGAAAACTGGAAAGCAGTATGGCAGAAACTGGGCATGGACCAATATCTCACAACGGTTACAAGATAAGGTCAAAATGATACATGACCTAGATATAAAGAGAGATTTTACAAGAACATCAGAAGAACATGAAACATATTACTTATGAGACTTATAGATAACAAGACATAGAGAGCAAAATTAGGTATAAAATGGATAATTTTGATTACATTAAATTAAAAAGATTTTGCACAAATAAAATAAATATAGCCAAGATTAGAAGGAAAGGAGAAAATTTGGGGAAAATTTTAAAGGTCTCATATCTAAAATATATGAAGAAATTTGTCAAATCTATAAGAATATGACTCATTCCCCAATTTGATAAATGATCAAAAGATATGAATAGGTACTTTCCCAATGAAGAAATCAAAACAATTTATAGTCATATAAAATGCCCTTAATCATTATTGATTTGAGAAATACAGATTAAAACAAGCTTGAGATATCTTTTTACACCTACCAAATTGGTTAAAATGATAGAAGGGGAAAATGACAAATGTTGGAGAGGATATGGAAAAATTGGGATACTAATTTATTGTTGGTTGAATTGTGAAGTGATCTAATTTTTGGATAGCAATCTGGAATTATGCTCAAACTGTTATTAAGCTGCCTATACCCTTTGACCCAGTAACACTACTTGGTTCTATTTCCAAAGATGATTAGGGAAAAAGGAAAAGAACCTATATGTTCTAGAGTGTTTATAGCAGCTTTTTTTGTGGTAGCAAAGAACTAGAAATTGCAAGGATGCCCATAAATTGAGGAATGGCTGAATGAGTTGTGGTATATGATTGTGATAGAATACTACCATGCTATAAGAAATGATGAGCACAATGATTTTAGAAAAAAAAAACACAAAAGACTTGCAGAAAATAAGGAAGAGCGAAATAGGCAGAAACAAGAGAATGTTGTATACAGTAACAGCAACATTATTTTAAGAATGACTTTGAACAAATAAGTAATTTTGACTATTATAAATATCCAAATTAACCATAAAGGACATATGAAGAAAGGCATCAAGAGAAAGAATTGATAAATGGAAGAATGTGTGTATATATACACACACATATATGTGTGTATATACATATACATACGTGTGTGTACCTATTTGTGTCTAATAGTAGCCATCTCTAGGATGGGGGAAAGGACAGAAGAAAAAGGGAAATAAAAGGAATTTACATGATAACTTTATCATATATTTAAAAGAGATAGCAAGTTGTACATAATGGATTTGCAGTTTCATGAGCAATTGTCTTTTTTATTATGTTATGTTATGGAAATGCTTGTTTTATTCCATAAATTAAAATAAAATAGAAACCCTGTAAACTTTAAAGAATGATCAGTGTCTTCCTTTCTGAAACCACTCTTTTCATGGCCAAATCTGATAGTTGCTTCTTTTCTCAATCCTCATCCTCCTTGACCCCTCTTGCATTTGGCACTATTGACTACATTTTTCTTGGGAAAAGCAACATCTCTCCTCTCTAGGTTTTTTTGTACCAGTTCTCTTGCTTGATTCTCTCCTACTTGCCTGATCAGTCTGTCTTAGTCTCCTGTGCTGGCTCATCATCTACACCATATCAGATCCCCTTATCAAGAGAATCTCCTAAGGCTTTGTTTTGGGATCTCCTTTCTACTCTCTCTAAATTCTCAGGTACTATGGCTTTAATGATCACCTGTTGACAGATGATTCACAAATTTAGGAAGTATATCTGGCACCATAAATTTACAGATTCACAAATCTGTATGCAGCCCTAGATCACCAACTGCTTTTTTGAATATGTCAAACTGGGTGCTTTTGAGAATACTTTATTATTGCTTACTGCAAACCCAACCCTCTTCCAAATTTCTGTATTTTGGTTGAAGCTACCATCATTCTTCCAGTCTCTCAGATTCATAACTTTGGTGTTTTTCTTGACTTCTTTCTTATTTCAACATATTCAGTCAGCTGTCAAATCTTGCTGATTTTGCTCTCTCAGCATTTCCCACACGACACTTTCTCTCTACCCACACATCCCCTACCTTGGTTGAGACCATCAGTCTTCACTGTGTTATTGCAATGAGCACCTAATTAGTTTCCCTGTTTCAAGTGTCTCCCTATTCTATTCCATCCTCCAAAAGCCACCAAAAAGATTTTCCTTAAATATGCATGTGATAAATTTGATAAATTCCAGTGGCTCCTATAGCCATTCAGATAACATATCAACTCTTCTGTTTAGCTTTTAACCCATTCATAACTTCACTCCAGTCTATCATTCCAGCTGCATTGTACTTTATTCCCTGTCTTGCACTCTATGATCCCACCAAACTGGCATTCTTTTTCTCCCTTGTGTCTTTGCACTGGCTATAACCTGTGCTTGGAATGCACTCCACCCCTATATCATAGAATCTTTCTCTCAAGATTAGACTCAAGTAATATCGTCTACATGAAGATTTTCCTGATCTCAAAAGCTCTCCTAAAACTCCTCACATTTATTTTTATTCACTCTCTTTATATCTGTTTTGTGCATGCTCATGTCTCTTTTCCATCCCTTGACAGGGATTGTTTAATTCTTTGTACCAGTAGTGTCAACTATAGAGTCTAACACATAGTTGGCACTTAATAAATGCATGTTATTTGATTGAAGATAAAATGAGTTTGGCTTTATTTAAGAATGCCCTTAATAAGAAAAAAAGGAGGTTAAAAACAACAAAGGATTCTGATCTCATGGGAGATGGAAGTTTGGTGGAGTTTTTCGGTATGGTGAGAATAGGTCCCACGGTGCTTCACTTGAAAACCATTGTCTTCTAATCAATCCTCATATGAAAAGTACCTGATGGAAGAAATTTTGCTACAAATCCAGAGAATTTGCAGAAGCCATAGTGGCAGAGAGATACGTGGTAAAGTGGATTTACTTTACAATCTTTAGTGTAAGAATCTTTTCCTTGCTGTTTGGTCCCCTCCCCTCCCTCCACCAAACACATTTACTTACATGAAAGTTTTACCAAAATACATAGAGGAAATTGGTCTTTTTAAAAAAAAACACATTTTTCTGATACGGCAGTTTTTCATCTCCCTAGAACTGGAGATTGCCTCTTTTGCCAGTGATGAAAGTGAATGATATTCAACAAGGTTTCTTCCTGAACCAAGAGCAAGGGGGTGAATTCTAAGCCCCTTGCTTTACCAATTACCTTCTCAAATTCTTAAAGAAAAAAAAAGCAGAGTTCTGACTAGGGGATGAAAGCCAGGTGGGGCTTCTCCCATGGTGGTTTTCTTATGACTCCAATTCTGAAACCTCTAAGTACAAATGGGAATCCAGATTGTCCAATGTCCTGAAGAGACAAGTGAGGATGACAACAGGCTACTGTAAATTCATCTTCTAATTATGAACTTTACTAGAATAACCTTCATCTGGGCGGTCCTGCTTGTAATACCACTCTCTAAAACAGCCCTGGCTCCAGGGATTTTTACAGTGAGACACAAACTGGAAAATGGCCACCCCTTCATAGCCCATGAGTCACCAGCACAAAAAACAGCCTCTAGATGTTTCAGTCCTCCTAATAATTTTCTTCCCAATGTAATGGCCTGTTCTTCCTTCAAGATGTATCCAATTTTTAAAAAAGATTTAAGAATTTTTACAAGCATCAAGAATTTCCTAATTTTAGAAAGAGGTTGAGGCTGGACTTAGAGAATTCAATTTCCCATCACCAAATTCAGCCATATATCTTGCTTCCATCTTTCCTTCTTTAGTCTTCAGGGGAGATGGCTCGTAAACTTCTGAACAAGGTGGCTATAGAACCCAGTGTAACTGATCTATGTGAAATACACTATAAGACCTTTTACTCGGTAAGCTATGGAAAATATTTGCTGCCCACAGCCTGTGGTGACAGCAAACATTCCGAAGCGGGATTGGAGTTTGGATGTATCATTCTGTGGCACAGCTGTGACAACTCCAGTTGGTTATAGGTTTGCGGGCTGTCACAGCATGTTTACCTGCAAATGAATCTGAAAGGCCACAGGGCTGGGACTGTGTACCAGAAGGCTGAATAAAATGTAAGCAGCTATTTTAGAGCTAAGGACTGTACATCTTGTCCACTGGCCCCCATTCACAAGGGCAAATAGCACTTACCTAAGGAGTAAGAATTTCTTCAAATAAAAACTCTTTACACTTAAAGAATGTCTTTCAGAATGAAGAATATCAAGAAGACAAAAACTACTTACATGTGCCTACAATAAACCAAGCCAATCATCTGAAGGTTGTGAACATATTTTATATGGTTCTAAGTGCTAGCTCAACTTTGGGAGATAACAACTCTTTGTGTCTCTTCATCTCTCCCAAGTTTGTCTCTCTTTGTGTGTGTCTCTCTGTTTCTACCTTATTTATCTGTCTCTTTGTCTCTCTGTTTATATCTGTATCAATCTCTCTGTCTCACCCATTTCTCTCCTCTTTTTCCTTTTCTGTCTCTCCCTTCTTCATTCTGTCTTTGACTCTTTCCTCAGTCTTTCTTAATCTCTATCTCTTTCTATTTCTTTCCTTAGTCTCTGTCTTACTCTGATGCTGCCTCTGCCTCTGTCTTTCTCAGTATATGTATCTCTTTCTTTCTGTCTGTCTCTCTGTCTGACTCTCTGTTTCTCACTCTCTGTCTCTGTCTACTTCCCTCTCTCTGTCTCTGTCTACTTCTCTCTCTCTCTCTCTCTCTCTGTGTGTGTGTGTGTGTGTCTGTCTCTCTCTCTCTCTCTCTGTGTGTGTGTGTGTGTGTGTGTGTCTGTGTCTCTCTCTCCCATGAATGAATGTTTACACACAGAGAAAGCCTTCAGCTACCTCTGACCATTGATGGAAGCAAGAAGCAACTTTCACATGAAGGTTTCATCCCCAGCAATAGATGCCAGTATCTCACTTAGACAGCAGTGTTTTGGTTTGAATGTCACCATGTGCAAATTTGGCCTCCTAAAGAACTTAGGCTATTATAGATTTGGTTTCTACTGATAGACAAGTAAAAGGTGAGCTATGTTTGCTATTTTTGGAGATAGCTAGAGTACATTATGCTGTCCTGCTCTCTCATGGGGCTCATGGTACAGGGAAGGAAGGTATCTTCCAGGGGCCCCCCTGATGACATTGTATCTTAGTTCTAGGACCAGTTAATTAGAAGGGGTCAAGAATGGTTCAAAACTTGGGCTTGAATATATTAAAAGCCTTGTAAGACATATGCATGCCCAAGTAAGATATGTATGTCAGGAAATGCAGTGGTTAGAGCACTGAGCCTAGAGTTAGGAAGACCTGAGTTCAAATGTGACTTCAGATACTAATGGAGTAAACCTGGACAAGTTGCTTCACCTCTGTTGGATTAATTTCCTCATCTATAAAATGAGGAAAGTAACAGAGCTTATCTCTCAGAGTTGTTGTGAGGTTAAAATGAGATAATATTTGTAAACTGCTTTGCAAATCATGAAGTATCATATAAATGTTAGCTATTATTATTATATGGGTTGTCTATATATATATGTATATATATGTATATGTATATCTAGATATTTAGATATAGATATACATATATAGATATAGATACATACAGCTTATAAAAGGGCATGGATAGATACAATATGAAGTCTGCATCACTTCTGAAGAAAGGAGGAGAATCCAGGGCAATGTCTGTACCACTGGCTGCACGCTGTGATATGGAGGATGGGGTGGAGGTATAGGTGGGCTTCAGGAGCACTGTGAGGCTGGGGGCTCATAACTCCAGCCTCTAAGAGGAGTCCTAGATCAGAATTATATCTGCCTCCTATATCTTTGGCCTAGGATTAAGAGGCTGGTTCATAACAAAGGCCTATTTCCTTGTTGGTAGTCCCTAGCTTATAATATAACCACTGGCTTAACCAAGAGAGAAGCTCTAATTTAGGCAAGGAGAAATTCTCTGAAGCCTCTATGGAAACAAGCTGTCCATCAGGAACATGCTAAGCAGCTACTTTCCCTTACATGGCTACAGCTTCCGAAGTATTTCTCTTTCTCTCTCTTCCCTGAAGTTTGTCTAGAACTTCACACGCCTATCCCTTAAAAAGCTCTGATCAACTCCACCCTTCACCCAGGTCAGAGAGTCAAGTCAGCATTCTCCCCACCAATTAGGATTCATAACTCCTTTTGCAACTACACACAAAATTACACATGTGCAACTACACAAAACACTTCAGGCTTTTCTGGAAGCCCTGGTTAGATGGTTAATAACTGGGCAATCAATGTAATTTAACAAGCATTAATTAAGTACCTACTAGTAGCATCCTTCTTAGCCCATTTCTCCATTTTGAAGAAGGGAGAGCAACAGAAAATTGAGACAAGAAATGATGCAACATAGCTGCAGCAGAAGGGTGATGCATTAAGTTGAAGAGAGGATGGTAGAACAGGATGATATTTGCACATTTCTTGTTAAGCCAATTGCTGGTTTTACTTACTTTTCTCCATGACAATGAGTTCAATGAAGTGAGAAGCAGTTGGACCAGGTCCCTACCTGTGAAAGGACAACTGAGACTGAGGGTAAAAAACATCATTGGAACATACTTGCTTCTCTCAAACAAATCTCCATCTTTGAAGAGGAGATGAGGGAGCTCAGTTCCAAAGTTTCTGCACCATCATCTAAACACTGGATTTTCTGGAATAGTGAGTCAAACATACTATGCAGTATTGTCTAAATTCCTTTGAATGCGTGAAGGACGAACTCTACATTTTCTATAATTTTTGTATTTGAAAAAGCTTCTTTACTGGCTGGAGACTTCTAGGATCTAAGAAAATGGTGGATATTCTATGTCTCATTTAATATTTTGTGGTATATTATTTTCTTGTTATGAATTGTTTGTTTGCTTTTGATGGATTTTATGCCAAGAAGTACAACTTGCTCTTTTTTCTTTACTGCAGTCAACTCTATCCTGACAAGGTCACGTGACTAGAGCTCAGAAAACAGACAATTTGGGGGAAAGTTCAAATTGCTTTGTATAAGGTAAGTGCTTTTGTGTTGATTTCTGATCAGGTAAATCCACAATAATCCACTCCCCACTTCTGCTCCCAGACAATGAGTTGGCATTATCTTGCAGAGAAACACAGAGCTGAAGGATGGATCATCCACTTTTTAGAGGCATAGAAAACTTTATATTTCCTCCATAACTTTTTTTTTCCCTCCTAGAGAATTTCTGGGTATGATTTCCAGAATGATCATGGGAATTCCTAGTTGCCTAGTGGCCAAAGGTAGGAGGCTCTGTGACTGAGGCTGGAGATACAAAGAAGAAAAACCATGTCCTCAAGAAGCTTACACTCTGCAAGAGAATACAAAAGAGAATCATAAAAACAGAATTTTAGAGTTGAAAAGTGACTCTAAAGACATCTAATCTAACATCTAAAAAAATCTTTTCTACAGCACACCAAAGTGTTTATTCACCCTTTACCTGAAAACCTCCAGTGAACCTAGGTAGCCATTTCATTTTTGGATGTCTCTAGCAATGTGATCGTACAAGTATAACAAACAGCTCTCTGAAAAAATAATGTCATGACACAGTTTTAAATTTAATACAGCTATGCTCATTGGATTAGACTCCATTGTGAAAATGGCCCACAGGCAGTACCTTCTCTTCCCTTTCAATACTCTTTTCAGCTTCCTTTTGTGTGTAGTCTACCCTCATTAGGTAGTCAACTCCTTGAGGGCAGGAATTGTTTTTGCCTTTCCTTGTATCCCCAGGTTTAGCACCAAACCTGACACACTGTAGGTGCTTAACAACTGAACAAATGATTATTGTATTATATCATCAACATTTCCTCCATCACATCCTTAAATCTAGATAATTAACCAAACAATTACAAAAGATCTGATTCTTATTGTTTACTGATTTCTGAGATATAAATACTCACACTGAAAACTTAACAATAGACTCCAGTATTTCCTTGGATAGCTCTAATCGTTGAGAAATTGTTTTTTGTTTGTTTGTTTGTTTGTTTTTTCCTGACATTAACTTCCACCCATTGCGCCTACTTCTGTTTTCTGGTGTCAGACAAAACAATGATCATTCCCTTTCTAGGTGACAACCCCTTGTCACAATGCCTGGAACAAAGGAAGTACTCAATAAATGCTTGTTGATTGGTGTATTTATTTAAGATAATTTGAAGAGAGCCAGAGCACTGAAATAAAGGGAATTAAAAGTGACTTCTCTTAGGAAGTGCTACAGGAGTTGAGTCTTTAAGAAAGATAGGTAGTCTAAGAGGCTGGGATGAGGAGAGAGTATATTCCTATTATGGTATACAGCTTGTACAAAGGAGAGATGTGAAATTTCTAGTTCAGGGAACATCAAATAGGGCAGTTTGGACGGAACACAGAGTACATGGAAGGGAATAATATTTGTCAATACAGAGCCTGAAGGTTCCAAAGGCAAAGGGTAAGTCCTTAACGTATAGTGAAGCAACCAGAACTAGGTTATTATGACAGAATCCAAAAAGCATCAGAGACAAAGAGTATGTCCTTATGATGTAGTGTGGTGGCAAATGGCAAAGTAACAAGAGAAGGAAAGGATGGGGAGAGCAGCAGAAAAAAAGGGTCAAGGAAGGAAGCATCCATACCTGACACAAGACAGACCAAAGCAAAAGTCCTAACAATTCAAGAATTTGTGGCAATTTAGCTAGCCCCATTACTTACCAAATGAAGGGTAGTTATCTCAGGAAAGATAATAGTTCATTTCCAGATAGCATACTTCCCTAGAGGGTCTGTTCCAAACCTTGTGGTTTGACCTTGACAGGATGGCTGTGGTGGAAGACGCTGAACAATTGGGACAGAGTAGTAACACCTGGTTCCCAGGTTCTCTCCTCCAGGTTATAACCTTCCCATTCCACCAAGGCCTGGAGGCATCCCTGGTGCTTCTGGGAATCCTTATCTATGAGCTTTAAGGGATTATGAAAATTATGAAATTTATGAACATTATGAAAATTAGGATGGATTGGAGACCAAATTTTATATGGGTATGGCCTAGAAGACCAATAAAATCAAGGAGAAACTTGGCAAATCTACTGTGCAGATTGCAGCTCCAGCAGGTAGATTAAGTGATTTGACACCTGGACTATGGCTGGGTCTATGTGGAGTTTCCATGTGATCAGAAAGATCTAGTCTCCCAAGAGTACAGCAGGTCCCTTAGGTTTTCAGCCTGCCACTTGTATGCAGCCTTGATGGCCTTCCCATAGCACTTCCTATAGGTTTGCCCCAGTAGCTCCAGGTTCTGCCAGGAGTTACCTACTACAGGTAGTCTGGAGTCATTAGTGTATAAAAATGGGGATTGGAGCTCAAATTCACATGAAAAGAATGTTTTAAGATGGAAGACTACATGGAGTCATTGTCACAAATCATGGACATTATCTGGCCTTGCTCTTACTGAAGCACTCCATTCTGGAAGAGGAGTTCTATCACCAGAAGCTGGATGGGAGCCCAGGGTTGCAGCTTCGGAGACAGTGATTTGAGGGAAGAAGGTGGTAAAATTAGATTTCATTGCAAGATTTGATCTGTCCATTATGTCTGAGCTCAAGGGTAGGGATCATGATGGGAATGGGGTTGATAGGAGCTTGCTGAGGAAATGGCTGAAGTGTTACAATATTTAGGACTTGGGTCATGGCTCAAATCAAGAGTCAGCAAGACCTATAAAGAGGTCAAAGCAACCACCCAAGCAACATGAGTTTATTGCAATTGTTTTATGTTTGTTTAGTTAAGAGGGCCAACATGGTTTTAAACCAAGGGAGTGAGGGGCTGCTTTACCCACCATAACTCCTTCGTTGGTTAGGGGCTAGTTGTGGGAGATGCAAGTTTACACCTGCATTCTCCTTAGCGGGTATCTCTTGTGAGGAACTCTCTCCCTCACTGCCCCACCTCCCCCCACTCCAGTTGACAGGCAAAGGCAGGGCCTTATTCATTGAGTTTGAATCCCCTTGAACTGGTTGAATGAAGGTCCAGAAGTCAATAAGCAACAGATTTGCATTTTCCTGTTTAATTACCTGAATTTTTGTGAGTTGGTTTACCTTATGCAAACCAGTCACCTTTGTGTTCCTTTTAGTCTTTTGAGGTGTTTTCAGGCAATACCTAGTATGGTAATATAAAATCATTACCTTTGGCACTACTCATCCACTTTTACTTAGACTCAAGTGGCCTGAAGGACATAGCAAACTAAGTAAACTTTATAGCCAAGTGGTATAGGAACCAAAACAGGACCTGACAGATGTAAACTTTATGGACAATTAATAGTCTAGAGAACTTTATTCTCTATTTCTAGTTTTGGCCCTTTTTGTCAGTTTCTGAGGCAACAGAATCATAGCTTTTGAGAATTGGAGGGGACTATCTATTCCAATCATAATTAAAGGTTCTTAACCTGGGACCTGTAAGCCCTTTTTAAAAAAAATATTTTGATAACTATATTTCAATATAATTTGTTTTCTTCTTAATTCTATGTATTTTATTTTATGCATTTAAAAACATTATTTTGAGAAGTGATTCATAAGCTTCACCAGACTTCTGAAAGGACCCAGTACACACAAAAAGGTTAAGAACTTCTGAATCCCTGCTATCATGTCATTGACATGTGGTCATCTACCCCTTCAGTGAAGACCTCTAAGGAGGGGGAACCTGTCAGCTTCTAAAGCAATCAACTTTACTTTTGGACAGCTCCAATTGCCAGGAAGTTTTTCTTGACATCATGTAGGGTCTAGGGTCAAATGGGCTTTCCCGTACCATTGTTCATCACATGCAGCAATTTCTACCCATTTGTGGCATTGAACAGGTTAGGCCATGACAGTGTGGTACAAAAAACTGCATCTTCCTTGATTAGAGATAGTCAGAAACCAACAAGGGTTATTAAGAGACAGTTTAATTCTTATTGGAAATTCTTCCTCTGAGACAAACATATTTATGAAAATGTGGTAAAGAAAGCAGTAATGGGAAAACAGAAATCTGAAGGCAATGTTGCTTCATTCATAGACTAGGGACAGATGATGCTTAGATTAGGGCATAAAACACTCAAGTAGCATATCTTCCCAGGCAATTGTCTTGCTTTAAATACATATGTTTACCAAAGAACCCTATTTTGGTTTCCCCAAAATTGTTCTACACTGCTCTAGGATGACCTTGTTAGTATAGACTAAGTCAGTTTGACTCATTCTATTTGACAGATGGGTGCTTTGTCAAGGCTTTGAATTATTATATCTTTTGTCCCTCTTTGTATCTCTGGAATTGCTTGCACAGCCCAGATGTAAGACTCCAGCTCAACTGGTTAAGCCTTGATGTTCACTTATGATGTTATGATCAATTTCTATTGGGCTATTGTTCAGAGCTGTGATCAACTGACTAGTGATGCTTATTGTATAAAAGACATAGTCCAGCAATCATTCTCTGGGGTTGACCATGAGTGTCCAGTGGCTTTTATGCATTTCCTGGTTGGAGAGGAAGCTCCAATGATATCGGTGTCACCACGTATCCCAGACTTCAAGAGTCCTGGGAACTGAAGGGTGACCACATTGTTAAAAATGATGCATTCTTCATATACACATATACATATGTATACATGTAGTTTTCACATGTACATACATGTATATACATACATATACATATGTCCCCTTTACCTAATAAAAGTTTATTTAAACCAGGAAATATTAATAGAACATCTAATATCCTTTGATAAATTTCAGATTACCTGGCCCAGATGAAGTACACCTTAGAGTTCTAAAAGAACTTGCAGATGTGATTCGAGAGCCACTGCTAGTAATATTTGAAAGCTTGTGAAGAACAGGGCAGTATCATGATTGGAGAAGGACAAAAATCTTGATTTTCAAAAAAAGGAGAAGACAATAGGGTCTCCAGTGTATGGGCCAATAAGCTTCAGCTTGATTCCTGTGAAACTTCTGAGTGGGGGTGGGGTGGGGCTGTATATTTAAAGAGATGGTTGGTGAACCTCTAAAAAGGGAATTATAGACAGCCAGTAAGGCTTCATCAAGAAAGGTCATGTCAGACTACTCACCAGACTATACTAATTTCCAATTTTGAGAGGATTACTGAGCTACTAGATTAGTGGAATGCTGTGGATGTAGTTTGATTATATTTTAGCAAAGTTTTTTTTTAAAAAATAAATTATCTCATGCAATTCTTGTAGAAAAGAAAGAGAGATGAGGACTAGATAACACTAAGATTAGATTCAGAGCCGGTTACATGGACAGATGCAAAGAATAGCTGTTAATGGTTTCATGTCAATGGAGTAAGAGGTCTCCAGTGGTGTACCCCAAGGATTGGTTGTTAGCTCTGTGTCATCTAACATTGTAGTCAATAACTTGGATTAAAGCAGAGATGGTAAGCTCATTAAATTTGTAGTTGACTGAAAGCTCAGAGCCATATCTAATGCACTGAATGTCAGAATCAAAATTGTAAAAATAGATATTTACATCCTACAACCTTGGGCTACATCTGATAAGGTAAAATCCAAAAGGGATAAATGAAACATTTTGCACTTGGGCACAAAAATAACAGCTTCACAAATCAAAAGGTAAGGGAGGCATGGATAGACAATGGTTTTCTGAAAAATCTCTGGGACTTTGGAGAATTGTAAGCCCAATATGAGTTAACATTGTCATGTGGCAGACAAAAAAAAGATAAAGCAATCTTGGCTTGTATTAAGAAAGATGCAGCTTCCAAGGGCAGAGAGGAGATAGTCATTTGTACAGTTAGACGATTAATTGGTATGTCAATAGCCATTTATTATGTATCTACTTCAGACCTCATCAGGAATATTGCATTCACTCAGGGCACTAGAAGTTGAGAAGGACTTTGAAAAAGTGGAGGGTGACCTGAAGGGGAGAACCATCATAGCGAAGGGACATGAATCTTAGGTAAGAGGATCACTGGAAGGAATCAGTAATATTTTTGGTCTGAAGAAAAGAAGACTCAGAGGGATATAGCTACCTTCAAATAGTTGAAGGGCTTTCCTGTGGAGGAGAATGTTCTGCTTGTCCCCAGAAGGTAGAACAAGGAAAAAAGGGGAGAAGTTGCCAAGAGGCACATTTGTGTTTTATGTCAGGAAAACAAAAAGAAACAAACAAACAAACAGAAACCCTTCCTAACATTTAGAGCTATCATCTTTCTTCTGGTTGGTTTCTTTTCCAAATACTCTGGCTATGCCTAACTGTGCATATCTTAGTGCAAGGGTCAGCAGTCTCTTTAACCCAGAGGGCCACTATCAGTGTTAAGTAGGGCTAAGGTAAAGGCAAGGGAGGATAAAAGAAAGGAAAGGGGGAAAACAGAAGAAAATAGGAAGGGAAGATGTATTGTTGGAGAGAAAAGAGAGGGCGATGTAGAGTGGGAGGTGGATGTATGACCACTTACCTAGACTACTGTACTAGCCAACAATATTCAGAGATAAACTAAATTGGTTTGTGAGGCTTATTCTTATACTTGCAACATACATTCTACTGCTACCTCTGAGTCTGTTACATTCAACAATTCAGTTTGGATAATAGAGTAATTTAACTCAGATATTCTTCTCCCTTTCTCCATTATGCTTGCCCCTGGAGCCTTTATGTGGGAGCTCATTCAGCCATTTCAAAACATAAAATATAACATTTGAATGAATCAACTGGGTGTTGCCTCAGTCTCTATGAAGACTATAAGATCATGATTCCACTACGGTCCCATGAAAGTATTCAGCCAGAGGTCACTGACCTGAGTAAGGCCGAACTTTGAATTCTGATTAATTCTAAGCTGACTACACATTCTGGGACAGGCAGACAGGTCAACAATGGCTATATGGAAATCCTGGCTGAGCCCAATGGACCCCAAGGTTAGACGTGAGAGCAGATATCTGACAATATCACTTAGGCAGTATATGTTGAAAACCCACAAAAACTTTGAAAAGTCTATGCCTTTTCGATGACACATGAGTCACATTCCCCTTGGATTAGGATAGTCTACTCTGTCTTGATAGTTTTTTTAATAACCAGAGGTATAAGTAGATCATATATATTGAATGACCTTTCTGCCACCCATGCTTAGAGAAGTGGAGGCTTTGGCTAAGTGGAAGAGTGGGGAAAAAAAGTGAGCAACAGGCAGTGATGAGATGCAGTAGCATCTCACATATATAAGCAATGTAAGAGGGATGCCAGAATGGTATGGTCACAGAAAGTAGCTAGGGAAAAGTGGGATAGTGAATAGAGGGGCTGGGAGTCAGGAAGACCTGAGTTCAAAGCCAGGCTCAGACACTGGTTCCTTCCTTCCTTCGTCCCTCCCATCTCCAGCATTTCTGAGTTTTCATATAAAGACTAGCCTTATAGGATTTATAAGTCACTCATCTACCCATCCTTACCCCTCACTTATCCCCCACCCCCCCAAGAATGTGTGTGCATGTACAGACACATATATGTTTATATATGAGCATATATGTGTGTTATATAGGCATTATAAATATGTATGTGGGTATATATGTGAATGTATATATGTATAGACATAATGCATACTATATAATATACAATATATCACACACACATATATGTGTGTATATATGTGTGTGTATATATATATATATATGTACATGTGTGTGTATGTGTGTGTATATACATATCTATCTATCTATCTATCATATAAACACATTCACAAATACTTTCTTGGGTTCCTAATAAATACTTTTTGGGATTCAAAGGTAAAATGACTCATTACCTTGGATATCAGAAACATAAATAAGAGTTTTCAAATGGAGATACCTCCTAACAAGTCTCTCTACCTTCAGTGTCTTCTCTCAATTCACACTACACATTGTTGAAGTAAGTTATCTACCTGTTGTAAAGAAATAAAGGAAATAAGCATGTATTAAGTACCTACTATGTGTCAGGTGCTACACTAAGAGGTTTACAAACATTATCTCATTTGATCCTCACAACCCTGGAAGTTAAGTGCTATTATTAACACCCCCATTTTAGAAACTGATGCAAAAGGATGTTAAGTAACTTGTCCAGGGTCACATAGCTAGTAAGTGTCTGAGCCTGAACTCAGGTCTTCCTGACTCCAAGCCACCCATTTTGTGGGTGTGGAGGAGGGGACTTCAATGTCTCCCTTCTGCCTACCAAACTTCTTACTAGGTATTCAGATCTCACAAAAATCTGGCTTTGTATAACTTTCTAGCCTTGTTTTACCACCTGTTCCCTTCATGTACTCTACAATCCAACTAAATTGCTTTATTTATTGTCCTTTGAACAATATCCCACACTGTTTTACCTCTGTATCTTTGGTCATGCTGTTCCCATACCTAGAATTTCCTCTTTCCCATTCCCTATTTTTTTTTCTTTAGGCTACTGGGGTTAAGTGACTTGCTCACAGTCACACAGCTAGTAAGTGTCAAATGTTTGGTCTGAGGCCAGATTTGAACTCAGGTCTTCCTGACTTGCTTTATCTACTGTGCCACCTAGCTGCACCCTCATTCCCCATTTTTCTGTTGTTATCTTGTCTATCCATTAAGGGATACTTCACTGCTTTCTCCTTTACTACTTCATGCTGTTCCCAAACTGCACCTTGTCATCTGTGTGCATTTTCACAAGCTGCCCGTGGTGCCTGCAATACCCTCCCTCATATCTGTCTTCTAGATAACTTACCTGCTTTGGGGACATTTCCTCAATGAAGTGTTTTTTTTAATATCCTTTGGCTAAGAGTGTTTTTGCCTTTTCAAAATACTCCTAGACATTTTTCTCTTATCTCTTCTTTGCTCTCTTTACTCCCCACCCTGGATTATGCTTATCTGTGTTCCTATTCTATCCTTCACCCCAGCAGATCAAAAATGGCTTGGAGTTAGGGACATTTTCTTTTGTTTTTATCACCTCAGCACTTGCACGTATTATAACTTGCACAGAGTAGGCACTTGGTCAATAAACATTTATCAGTCACTTACTGCATACCAAGCTTTGTGCTAAGTTCTGAGGATATAAAGAAAGGCAAAAAGCTTTAAGGTCTTCTCATTCTAGTGGGAGGAGACAAAGCGCAAAACCCCAAATGTAACAACAGCGTACATACCATATCTATATCTATCTATATCCATTTAGATCTAGATATCTAGATGTATGATGTATGTGTGTACATATATATAGTACAAATCAAAAGTAATAAATTAATAGTGGATTAAAATTGATCTCTCCCTGCTGAAATAGTTTTTTTCTTTATCTATCAGAGCTCATAAAATTGTTGTCCTATTATATTCTAATTTTCACTAATTATATTTGATTTATTTACACAAATACATATAAATATATTTCACTACTACAGAAAGCTCTTTGGAACTAAGACTACATTTCATTTATACTTAAGTCTCCCCCAAAACGTTGCCAAATATACCATACATAGAATAATGCTAAAAACATTTGTTGAATGAATGAATGAACAAATTAATGGATCAACCCATGGGATCTTTTAGTACAGTAAGTGTCCTATTCTTGCCTCGGAGGTTATGAATAAACATATCCATCAACATTTAAACCAATGGATGTAGTTCTGGATGTTGGCAGTTTCAATGTAGATTCAGCACTGAAAAGCTTCATTTCTCCAGGCAAAGACTTAGAGTTATTGTTGTTGCTCCCAGAAGGTAGAAGAAGAACAATGAGTGAAAGCTGAAAAGATACAGATTTAGGTTTAACAAAAGTATAACAAAACAAGACAAACCATTCTGACTATTGGAGCTGTCCAATGGTGGAATGGCCTCCCCCTCCCTTCAGGTCTTCAAGGAAGGACTGGATGACTACTGGTGTGCCACTGAAGTCATTGTTGTTTATGTCACAAAGTATGGATCGATTCTCTGCTGCTTGAGCTAATTTTGGCCTAACAATTAACACCAAGAAAATACAAGTGTTCCATCAGCCACCACCACACCATCCATACATAGAACAATCATTGGCAGCAAATGGAAAAGTTTTGAATGCTGTGGATAAGTTCACTTACCTTAGTAGCATACTTTCCAGGGATGTACACATTGATAATGAAGTTGACACATACATTGCCAGAGCTAGCTTGGTGTTTGGGAGTCTCCAAAGGAAAGCATGGGAGAAAAAAGGTATTAGACTGACTACCAAACTGAAGGTCTACAGAGCTGTTGTGCTGACCTCATTGCTCTATGCCTATGAAACCTGGACAGTATACTAGTGTCATTCCAGGAAACTGAATTGCTTCCATTTGGATTGTCTTAGGAAGATTCTGAAATCACCAGACATTGAAGTTCTTTCTCAAATTAAACTGTCAAGCATTCAAACTCTACTTCAGAGAGCACAACTCTGATGGGCTGGCTACATTGTTTGAATGCAAAAAAGTACGCTTGCCAAACAGACTATTTTATGGAGAACTCACACAGGTCAAGCATTTACATAGTGGTCATAAGAAGCAATACAAGGACACTCTCAAGGTCTCTCTTAAGAACTTCGGAATTGATTGTGTGACACAGGAGGCACTGGCATAGGACCGTTCAGCATGGCATGTCCACATCAGAGAAGGTGCTATGCTCTATGACCAAAGAAGAATTGAAATAGCTCAAAAGCAACACAAGATGCACAAACTTAGAGAATCCACCCCAAATGTGCACATAGACTATTTGTGCCCAACCTGTGGCAGAACATTCCCAGCTCATATTGGTCTGATCAGCCACAGTGGGACACACTGAAACTTGACTCTAGCATAGGGATGTCAGTTTAGTCCTCTTTGAGAACAAAGGGCAACAACAACCAAGCACTGGGATAGACGACCTTTGAAATCCCTTCCAACTGTGAGATCCCGAAATTCTGGGATAAATGTGTGATCTTGGGCAATTCACCTGGTAGTGCTGAGTTTTAGCTTTCTTGCCTGTGGAATGGGGTGGGGCAACCAGGTGACCTCTGGGTTTATGTCCAGTTCTAAATCAATTAGCCTGTGATTTGATCTCTCTCCCAAGTTCAAGCTGAATTTTATAACTCATTATTGGAACTTCTGATCTAAGTTCACTGTCAGCACCTCATAGTCATCACATATCTAAACTCCCCATCAATCTTTTCCCTAAATCTGGTCCTCATTTTGTTTCCTTGGATCTATTAATGGCTTCACTCTCTTCACAATCTCAAGCTTGAAATCTGGGTATCATTTTTGACACTTCTGTATTCTTCACATCCTGAACAATTTTGTGTGTGTGTGTGTGTGTGTGTGTGTGTGTGTGTGTGTGTGTGTTTGTTATATGTAAGGTACTGTGCTGGGTGTGGAGATTAAAAAGAAAAAGCTACATTCCCCACTCTCAAGAAGCTTGCATTCTATTGAGGGTATATTATACCTGATCAGATAAATACATGCATAACAATTTGAGAAGGGAGAGATCCATGCGAGCTAAAGGATCTGAAGGCGGCATATGAATTGATCCTTGAAGAAAGCTAGGATTTCTAAAGTGAGGAGGTGGGGAAAGAGTCCATTCCAGGTACAAGGGACCATCTGTGCAAAGGCACACAGAGTCAGGAGATGGAGTGCTAGGTTTGGGGAATGGCATGTAGGTCACTTTACTTCAGAGCATAAAGGGGAGTAATGTAAAATAAGCCTGCAAAGATAGGGAGAACACAATTGTAAAGAGATTTAAATGCCAAATAGAAAAGTATGCATTTTATCATAGAGATAATAGGGAGCCCCTGGAAGTCCTTGACCTTGGGGTTGACATGGTTATCCCTGTGTTTCAGGAAGATTATTTTGACAGCTGTGTGGAGGCTAGATTGGAAAAGGAGATTGACTAAAAAATGGGAGTCCTATTAGGAGTTCGTTGCTATAGTTTAGGCAGGATGTAATGAGGTTTATACCAGAATGAGGTGAGAAATTGGATAGAGTTGACAGATTACAAAATCTCACATGAGGTAGACAAGAACTGGCAACTATGAGGGCATTGAGGATGACATGGAAGTAAGAAGCCCGAATGACTGGAAGGAATATAGTGCTTGAGACTATCTATCTATCTATCTATCTATCTATCTATCTATCTATCTATCTATCTATCCATCTTCCTTCCTTCCTTCCTTCCTTCCTTCCTTCCTTCCTTCTTCCTTCCTTCCTTCCTTCCTTCCTTCCTTCCTTCCTTCCTTCTCTTTCTTTCTTTCTTTCTTTTTCTTTCTTTCTTTCTTTCTTTCTTTCTTTCTTCTCTCTCTCTCTCTCTATTTTTTCTACATAGAGGAAATTTAATCCATTGGAGCTAATAAGATCACTAAAAGAGACAGCATAAAGAGAGACGATATCTTGGGGGACAGCTATTTTTAGGGTGGTGGGTTATAAATTATGATTAAACAAAAGAGAGTGAGGAAGCGTGCTGAAAAATACTCAGAGAATGAGAACCATGAAAATCTATAAATCAACAAGTATTTATGAAATACCTGCTATATGTCTTTTTAAAATTTTCCCCTTCCCCCAAGCTCCTAATGCCTTCCCCTCTAGTATTGTTTTCCATTTACGGTGTATATCTAGTTATTTACACAATGTCTCACATTACATTGTATGCTTCTGGAAGGTAGAGACTATTTTTGCCTTTCTTTTTATTTCCAGTGCTTAACACAGCACCTGGCTTATAGTAAGGGCATAATGAATGTTTGTTAATGAACTACACGACAGACTAACAGGTGCTGTTCTAGGTACTGGGGTCATAAGTACAAAGAATGAAACAATCCCTACTTATAAGGAACTAATACACTAATCAGGGAGACAATAAACATATATATAGATCCGTACAGCACAATTATAAAGAGAATAAATATAATATATAAATTAATTAAAAACAAGCTGTTTTGGGAAGGAAGGCAACAGTGGTTGAGAGGGATCAGGAAAGGCTTCATGCAGAACATGGTGCTTGAACAGCATCTTAAAGGAAGAGGGAAACTCTCAGGGAAAGAGATAAAGAGGGAGTTCATTCCAGACTTTGAAGAATGGTCTGTGCAAAGGCATGAAGGTGAAATATGAAATTTCATGTGTGAGATACAGAGAGAAGACCAGTTTGCTGGATCTCAGAGTGTGGAAGAGAAGTGATGTCTATTCAAGTCCTGGACACATTGGTTGGGAACCAGGTTGTGTAGGTCTTTAAAAGTTAAAGAGAGGATTTAATATTTTACCCTATTGGCAACAGGAAGCCATTGGAATTGAATAAGGGAGTCACATGGTTAAATCTATGCTTGAGTAAAATGAGTTTGGGGCAGCAGAGTATAGGATGGACTAGAATGGTGAGAGACTTGAGACACAGTGACCAGTAAAGAAGCAATTTAAATAATATGGGAAGGAGGATATGAGGGCCTAAACTAAGGCTGGAGTCATTTGAGTGGAGAGTAGGAGTTAGGTGTAAGAGATATTATGAAGGTAAAAATCCAGGATTTGGCACTTGGTTCGATATGTGAGGAGAGGAAGAAGGAGAAATAGAAGATAAAGCCATGGTTACAAACCTGGGAGACTGGAAGGATGGAAGGATTATTTCTTTAACAGAAATAGGGAAGTTTAGAAGAGGGATGGCATTAGAGGAGAGAGATAATTAGTTCAGTTTTGGATGTATTTAGTTTGAAATCCTTGAGACATTCAGTTTGAAATGTCCATGAGGCAATCAATGATGCACAATGGAAGCTCAGGGGAGAGAGTCTCTGTGAGGAGTAAGTGGTAAACAGTGGTAAATGCTACAAATAGGTCAAGAGAGATGAGTACTGAGAAAAGGCTGTCAGATTTAGTAATTAATGATTTATCGATAACCTTCAAGAAAGAAGTTTAGTCACCAAGTCCTATTGATTTTACCTCCTTAATACTTGCTTCATCATTGCAGGCCTTCCGTTACCATAGGTATTAATACGTACCTGACACCTCACAAGGTTGTTAGGAAGGACTTTTTAAACCTTAAAGTGCTGTATAAGCCTGAATTATTATTCTTGTTATAATTATCCTACTTCAGACCCTCATTAATTCTTGCTTGATCTATTATAATAATTTAACTGTTCTGTATTCCTCTGACCTGATGTCTTCCCTCCAATCCATCTTCTATATCACTGCCAGGGTAATCTACCTAAAATACAATTCTGGTTATCAATCAACCAACAAGCATTAATTAAGTGCCTACTATGTGTCAGGCATTTGATATGGGAAAAGGACTATACCTGTAATTTATTGGGTTAGGAACTCCCTCAACTAATGCAGGTCAGCAATGTCTCTGCAACTTAGAGTATTAGAGAGTGCTTAGAACACAGAGTAAATTGCCCAGGGTCATGCACCTAGCATGTATTAGAGGCAAGACTAGAACCCAGGTCTGCCTCTCTGAAGTAAGTACTCATCCCCTGTGCCACTTCCTCTGTTAAACGCTCTTTACTTCTTACTCTGCCTGTGCTTCCCCAACCTCCAGTTTGTGAGCATCCTATTACTCCTCAAATTGCTTGTATTTATTTATCTGTGATTGTGTTTTATTACCCTGTGAACTCATCAAGAGCTAGGACTATTTGATTTTTTCTTCTTTATAAATTCAGAGCTAGCCCAGGATCTCTCATGAAATAAATGCTTAATAAAATCTTTGCTGAATTGTAGTGAATTTTCTAAAAAGTTGATATGACACAGTCCTTTCCACATCTCACCCCCTTTATCCCACTAATTAGGGAGGGACCTGTAGAAGAGTACCTAAAAATATGAAAAGAACTTGGTAAAAGCTCATTAAGGATGATAACAAAACAATCTAATGTGCTTGTAAACTGAGGCCTCTTGGCCTAATAAAATGAGCATGGAGCTCAGAGTAAGGAAACCTGTATTTTAGCTTCTTTTCTGAAAATAAGTAAATGGGTGAGTTGTTACAATTTCTAAATAAATAAAAACTGGTTGTATAACCTTTATCCCATCATTTACTGCATTCTGGGCCTCTGTTTCCTCACTGGTAGAATGAGGTGATTGGCCTGGATGATCTCAAAGCTCCTTCACAGTTTAGACTTTAAGCTCCTTGAGAGTAGGTATGGTCCTTTGCCTTTCTTTGTATTTCTAGGGCTTAGCACAGTTCCTGGCACATCGTGGGCACTTAATAAATGTTTATTGACTAACCAATTGGCTTTCTAGGTTCCCATCCCAGGTTTCCTTCTCATTTCTATCCCTAACTAACTGGGGAATTAATTTCACATCTCTGGTCCTTGGTTCCATTAGTAACTTCTCTCAATGACATAATGCATTTATAGGATCATAGATGTAACACTGGAAGGGCTCTAAGAGGCAACCTAGTTTAACCATTGTCATTTTATAGATGGGGAAACTGAAGCACAGAGAGCTAAAGTGACTTGCCTAAAGTCATACATGTAGTGTTTTTTGTTTTGTTTTAACTGAGTGCTACATGAACACCAGCTCCCATTACAATGGAAAAAATGAGGTAGTTGAATTACATGATCTCTGTTCACTTAAGTTAATATAAAGAGAAGCCTGTTTGCTCATGTGTAAAATGGTAATAAAAAAATCCTGTAGCACATATGTTATGCAGATTGAGTGAGATAATCTACGTGAAGGGCTCAACAACCCTCAAAGCATGAGAAAAATGCCAGCTATTATTATTATTAATATTATTATTATTATTATTAATCAGCTCATAATGATTGCAATTAGGGAACTACCAAGTAATAGATTAGATGCAGCCTTTTCAGTTTCTATGTGGGTGGTAGCTCACCCATCATCTTTAACTGACTGTTTCTTTTTTCTTCCATACCAGCAGCAGGTCATTAAACTGTTAAGCTTTCCGACTTTTGAAAGCTCCCCTTTGACAACTGCCCATTGCTTCATGATAGACAGAATTATGTTTAAAAGGCTTTCTCAGTATAAAGTCTGTGTACCCCACTGTGTACTAACCCTCTGACTTTTTCTATTTTCCTGTTTGAAGTCAATGACAACTGACTTTTGTTGTTTGATCCTACTCTTTTCTATACTAGCATAGACTACTAACTGGTTTCCCTTTGTTTTATTGGTGGTCCTCTGACCCATACTGACTACAGCAAATCTGACCTCTTCTCCTCATCAACCAGCATTAAATTGTGGAACCGGATTGAAAAGCAGATGCTATAACCCCCAGTGATGCCCTGGAACAGCCCACTTTACTGTTGCAATGGGCAGTGTTTAGGTCTCCTTGGAAGAAGACATTGTTTCTAATGAAAATGGTAGTTCGCTTGTTCATGAACTGTTTTCTTGATGCTGCTCTGTAAGCAGAATTCTTATTTGTTCTGTTTACAAGTAACCAGCATGACAAATTAGCCAGTTCCCTTTCTAACATCGATTCCTGGCCATTGTAGTGGGGCTTGTGTCCAATCTTGTGTTTACCTAGCCAAGTACTGCCCTGGATCACCCACAGCAACTCTGTTCTCACAACCCAAGGCATTTTTACAGGGAAGGCCAATGGTACTGCAAATCTACACATTATCACTTCATCAGCTCCCTGGGGTTTCAGACAAACACAGCCTTCCTCATTGAGGAAATAATGTCTTCCTTGTGATGCAGATACATCCTGGGGTGACCCCAAGATGCTTCCTGGCTTTACTTTGAGCGCAGCTGCCAGTCCTTCCTCCCCCAAGAAGTCACGGGATGGATGGACCTTGTTGGATTCAGGTGGGCAAACAGTCATTGTGAAGGGAAAGGGGCATTCAGCTAGGCTAAAATGTGTATTCACTTTCCCGCAGGAAGTGTCTGAGACCCATGCTGCTGGCATTGGGGAGTGGGTTTTGTGTGTGTGGAAGGGGGAGGTGGTTACATACAGATGTAAATTGTCCCCTTACCCTCAGGGGCCTTGGTTTCAAAGTCAGCCACCATAGGGGACTTTCCAGCTCTTCTCACCTGGAGCCTTCTCTTTCCAGAAAGTACACGTGCAATGTCTTTTGCTGTTCCACCTCCACATCACAAATATCTTTCAGGAAAACAAGACTCTTTAGTGTACATGGGCTTTCCCTGCTGCAACAATTCAGGGACACTCTTCCTAGTCATTTACTTTATTCTTTATCATTTCCTAATTGTCTGACCTAAAAGAGCATATGAAACTTCCTATGTCATAATAGTTCTCTTCTCTGTCTCTAGTCCCTGCCCTTACCCCTTCCAATCCATTCTGCACACAGAGGCGGAAGAATTCTCCTATAACTGTAGTTTTGACTTCTCACTCCTTAGTCTAAGAATCTCCAACAATTCTCTATTGCCTAGTGTAGAAAGCCTAAATTCCTCCACTTAGCTTTAGTATTTTCAATGGGTATCCACTCTAGCAGTCTAAACTAATTTTTTTAAAGTATTTTGAATATATCATGTGATTTTTTTTAGAGTGTTAGAGACTTTTAGAGATCACATAGACCAAATAATTCCTTTTATAGATGAGACCCAGAGAGGGATAGAGACTTGTCCCATATCAAATAGAACAGGTGGTGAATTAAAGAATTTCTGATTTGAAGAGGACCTTAGCAGCAATCTAGTTTAACCCAAAGGTGAAAAATAATCCTTAGCATATATATTCAACAAATGGTCATTCAGCCTCTGCTGAAAGAACTCTAGTGAGGGCAAGCCCATTACTTCTTCGAACAGTCCATTCCACTTTAGGGCTCCAGTTTTTATATCAAGCCTCAATCTCCCTCTTTGAAGCAGTCAACTCTTACTTTGAATTCTACCCTCTGGAACAACAACAACAAAATCAAGTGTCTTCCTGCTTCCCATGATAGTCCTTCAAATGCTTGAAGACATTCAATCACATTGCACTTCCTCCTTCTCCCTTCTCTAGGTTAAACCTATTCCCCTTCATTCAGTCACAACCCCCATGGCATGAACTCAAGGCCCTTCACCATTCTGACTGATCTGCTGTGGACATTTTCCAGTTTTTCAGTATCTTTCCTAACTGTGTCACCTGCAACTGACCAGACGAGGTTGGCCCAGAGCAAAGGATGGAGTAACTGTAGTCTCCTTGTTCCTGAAAACAGAGCCTCTCTTCACGCATATGGAAACCTGGGTCTCTTGAGTCCTATGCTTCTTCCGCTTCAAGTTGACTTTCTACATATAATCAGGCAGGTATTCTTAATAATATACTCCAACCACCTCAGCACACTCACATTATGCTCGCTGTTGCCTTCTTTGCAATCATTTCATGCTGTCCTTTCTCGTATTTTTCACGTATCTCATCTACCCATCTATCTTTCTGCCTATACTTTCAAATTTATGCTGAGGTTCCAGGTCCTCCATGACAGCTTAACCACACCTATGCAACCGTCTTCCATATGCTTTACCTATGTGTTCACTTATTTTAGTCATGTCTGACTGCTCGTGACCTTGTTTTGGGTTTTCTTGGCAAAGATACTGGAGTGGTTGTCATTTCTTTTTCTAGCTCATTTTACAGATGAAAGAATTTGCCAAGTACAAGGTTTTTTTATTTTATTTATTTGCTGCTGTAAATTATGTGTCTACTCTGAGGCAAACAGGATTAAGTGACTTGCCCAGGGTCATAGGGTTACTAAGTATCTAAGATCAGATTTTTAACTCAGGAAGATGAGTCTTCTTAACTTCAGGCCCACCCAACTGCCTGCTACTGCCTGTAGCACACAATTAACAAAGAATTATATAATGATCTGGTCTCTAACTATTTCTATCATATATTTCAGTTCTTTGCTATCTGATCTTGTAATGTTATTTTAAATATATAATATATTATATATGTGAGGGACAAGAGAAGTGAGAGGACATAAGTAGGGAGAGACAGAAGGAGAGAGGGACAAAGTAAGGGAATAAGAGAAGGAAATGGAGTGGAATCCTGGTTGAATCCTAACTCTGACACCTGGTCAAGTCAACTAACTTTTCTAAGTCTCAGTTTCCTTATTTTTAAAATGGCAATGTTAATACTTGTGAAGTTATAGGTCCAGTCTCTCTCCCTAGTACCTAACTCCCAGAGATGTTTTGTAACTCTTAAATTCTTCTAGAAAGGTGAGATTATTATGAAGCAGCATAGGCTGGTGGGTAGAAAGCTGTCCTTGACACCAGGAAGACCTGGGCTTATTTTCTCTTTTTAACACACGCTTGGCTCTGTGACCCTGGACAAGTTATTGAAAGTCTCAGCACCCTAGGCAGCTCTCTAAGAAGATAGGTCACAAGGGGCAGCTAGGTGGTGCAGTGGATAGAGTACCAGCCCTGGATTCAGGAGGACCTGAGTTCAATTCCGGCGTCAGACACATAACACTTACTAGCTGTGTGACTCTGGGCAAGTCACTTAACCCCTTTGCCTAAAACAAAAAACCCCAACAGCAACAAAAAAGAAGATAGGTCACAGAGAAGGTGTCAACTTGAATTCATAGAATGAGTTTAATCACCTGGAAATTCAGTATAGCAAAGAAATCAAAGGTCTCATCCCTATATTCACAAATTATTTCTTGTTCTGTATCTTTTAATAGAAAGGCACAGTTCCTACATTACTAATATTGGGTTGGAATACAGTAATAATAAAAATAGCAACAATAGCAGCAGCAGCTCAGTTATGAAGCACTTTAAAGTAGGTAAAGTGCTTTATTCACATTATTTAGTCATTTTAAGATCTATAACTCTATGAGGGAAGCCCTATTATTATCCTCATTTTACCAGTTGGAAAACTGGGTTTCATATGAGTCAAGTGACTTGTCTAAGGCCACACAGATAGTGTATATTTGAGGAGAGATTTGAACTCATGCCTTCTTGACTCCAAGTCCAGCATAGAAGCAGCATTCTATGCTGCCTCCATAAATAGCCAGCACTCCACAAATGCTTTTTAATTGATTGACAATCAATTTACATATTTCCCTTTTCTAGCATCCTTGGTCCACATCTATTTGCTGAACACACACAGTATATGCAAGCTTGTTTCAGACCCCTACCCAACAAAGAGTGCAGAGGTGGTTTAATGTTCCTCTAACTTTCCACCTTTTGGAAGATCTGACATGGATTAAGGATGGGGGCAAACATTTCATTTCTTTCCATTGGGCAGTTTGTAGAAGTAAATAATGAGCCCAAAACACCAGAAATTTGCTACTTGACAAATGAAAAAAACTCATTCATGACTTTATAATAACAACAACAGCTAGGATTTATAAATACTTTAAGGTTCACAAAGTGTTTTTTCCCATGTTGTCTCATTTGATTATTATGATAACACTGTGAGGTGGGTAGTAAATATTATTATCTCCATCCGACATATGAAAAAACTAAGGCTCATAGAGGTTCAGTGACTTGGCCAAAGTCACACAGAATAACAACGATAGTGAACAGTGGCCTGGGAATCAGGAAAACCTGAGTTCAAAACCAGCCTCAGACACTTACTAGCTGTGTGACTGTAAGATACGTATCAGCTCTCAACCTCAGTTTCACCATCTGTGAAAGGGAGAAATAATAATAAAAATACCAATTTCAGAGGATTATTGTGAGGATCAAATGAGATAATATATGTAAATAGCTTTGCAAACCTTAAAGTGCTATGTAACATTAGCTATTGGTAGATTTCAACTGGTGATAGAGAGAAAGTACTTCAGGCAAGGATTGGTCCTTGATATACTGGATTTCAGGTATGCAAGCAAGCAGTTGCTTTACTGAGATATGAAGGATATAGTTCTTAAGCAGCTATATAAGGATTCTTAGTGAGTGGAGCTTTCTAAGGTCTTCTTGTTCTTGAATAGAAGTTCTTGGTGATCCCACAGGGAAGACGTCCTCCTCCTTTTTCCCCTCTCCCCATTCTATCAGGTGCAAGAAGCTGAGGAGTAGGTAGAGTGGCCTTATGTATTTCCCAGGAAGCAGATGCATTTCCTTCCTTAGCATATGACTGTTGGCCCAAGCTTGACCCTGTAGTGGTATGCTGGTAAATGTTTAATAACCAGCTCTCTGGGCAAAAAAATACTTATGGCACACCTTTGAGTTTGATCTGCATTATTAATATATTCTCTTTTTTAAATCTAGACAACCAACAAAAATAATAAATCACACATTGATTTGCTGATTTCTGAGGTGAAAATGTTTACATGGAAACCAGTTAGAGTTAGCCCTAGGCACACCCCTGGTATGGCATCTCTCTGGGGAAAATTCTCTTTCAGCTTTTGCTAATTATGGCATCATTTGTTATCTCAACATAATCTGACCCAACTCCTGACCTATCATGCTCAATTCTTATATTGTTTCTGTTTTTTTTTTCCTTGCCAGGGAAGACCATCTTTGGACTAGAAAGGATAGGGCAAAAATGGCCAGTAGGGAATTGAAACACAAGATAAGCATGGATCTAGTGAGGACACCTAGCTGACTCTGATGAGTTCAAGTCATCAGGCCTAGATGAACTACATCTCTCAGCACAGAAAGAAATGACAAATATGACTATTAGCCTCTACCAGTGATCTTTGAAAAATCCTGGAGAATGAGAGATGTGGTGCAGGAATGGTGAAAAGCAAATGTCCCAATTTTTAAAAAATGGAAAAGTATGAAGGCTGCAGACTGTAGGGCATGGGGCCTGACTTTGATCCCTGGCAACATTCTACAACATATTATTAAAGGTAACTAGATGGCTTGTTGGATAGTACAATAGATCTGGTGTCAGGAAGATGAGTTTAAATCCATCCTTAGACACTAACAAATTATGTGGCCCTGAGTAAATCAGTAAACTTCTCCTTGCCTCAACTTTATCATCTATAAAATGGGGACAATAATAGCACTTCCTTTCTAGGGCTGCTTGAGTACTAAATGAGATAACAGATTTAAATTGCTTTGCATGCCAAGTCATGATTAACAAACATTTAGGAAAGGAAGTGTTTCACAGAGATTCAGACTGGCTTCAACGAAAACAGGTCATGCCAGACTGGTCTCATTTCCTCTTCTGACAAGGTTATTAGACTGGTAGAACAAGGAGCTGTAGAAGATACATTTTGTCTGTAATTTAGCAAAGCATTTGATTATTTTTTTCCTAGTTTTTCTTGAGGAAAAATATGGAGATATGGTCTAGAAATAGTATAGCTAAATGAATTCTCAAGAGTTGGAATGACTAGAACCAAAGGGTAGCCATTAATGATTCTAAATCAAATTGAAAACTAGTCTATAGTGAAGCTACTGGGGTATCTGACTTAGCTCTGTGTCATTTCAGATTTTTTTTAAATGACTGAGATACAGACATAAATGGCATTCTTATCAGATTTGCAACTGACAAAAGCTAGGAGGGTTAAGTAACCATGATGAAAGACAGAGTTAGGATCCCCAAAGATTTTGACTGGCTATTAATCCCCTTTCAGAGTTGGCCAAATCAAATGAGATGAAATCTAACAGAGACAAATGAAGTGAATTCACACTATGAATTTCACAAATACAAATTGGGAAGATCATGGCCAGATAGAATTTCACATATAAAAGATCTTGGGTTTTAGTGGAATTCAAGTTAATATATCAATAGTGTGATATGACGCCAAAAAAAAAAAGTTAATACAATCTTAGTCTGTGGTGACAACCATGGTGTGCAGGCCTGAGAAAGTCATAATTCTTCATTGGCCCAACTGTATCAAGAGTAGCAGATTAAGTTCTGGGTATCAGACTTTGGAAAGCATCCAGAGGATAGTAAGCAGGATAGTGAAGCATCCAATTCATGCCATATGAAGATAGGCTGAAGAAAACAGAAACAATTAGCAGAGAGAAGGAAAAACTTAAGAAGAATGGAAAACACTTAGTGTATTGATATGAGAGCCATCCAAAAGTTGAATGGGCTACCTTAGGAAAAAATGGATTTTTATCATTGGAAATCTTCAAGCACAGGCTGGATGACCACTTTGGCAAAGGTAATATGACAGCTAACTTCAAGAACTTATCTCATAGAAAGAGAAATTAGAATTGTTTTCCTTGACGCCAGGGGACAGAAGTAGGAGTGATTATTAGGCATTCTAAGAGGCAGATTGATGCTTGATGTCTGCACACACACACACACACACACACACACACACACACACACACACTTGCTAACAATTAGAGTTAGCTATAAAGAGTTACGTGGCATAAGGAAGTAGTACAGTGTCTGACTTGGAGTTCAAATTCTGACCATGACAAACTTATTTAATCTTAGTTTCAAGAAACTCTCTAAGATTTATCTATCAAGGTTTTTGGTACTGGTGCTCCATTGATATCATAGACCTTCATTGCACTGATGTCAGAATTGTCTACAAGTGGAATGGGTTGTGTTGGGAGTTAGTAGGTTCCATTCCCCTGGAAATCTTCAAACAAAGACTGGATGTCCACTTGTTGGGTATATGGTAGAGTGAATTCTTATTCAAGTATGCAAAGTACCAGATGACTACCAATATCTTTTCCTACTCTGAGATTGTGAAATTCTGTTGTGTGAAATGACAAAGACAAAACTTTATCTCAGCTCTTCTGACTTCAAATACAATGTTCTTCCTACATACCTAGGATTTGGGGAAGATAATTTGGTAAATGTACTAGAGATGCAACTTTTTTCCCCCTTTACTTTCCCTGCATTTTTTTCCCTCTGTTTTCTCTGCGTCAATTAACTTTGGAAATTGGCCTCACTGAAGACTAGTTGTGGGAACTCTCATGGCAAAAAAACAAAACAAAACAAAACAACAAGAATGTCTTATTTTCCAAGCATTAATCTGAGAGCCTCAAATGAGTTTGGCATTTAAAATAAACCATTAACTTTCTTTATTTCATTAGAAATTTTCAAGCAATAAAATAAAATTGAATGCCATGTCACTCTAATGGCCAGACTAATGAATGGAGAAGAGATGAGAAAATACATGTCCGTCTTCTAATTGGGGGGGGGACGGAACATTGTATTTGCTGTCAGCCATAATCAATATGTCAATAGATTTGCTGAATGGTTTTAAAAAGCTTTATTACAGGATAAAGTGCATGATGGTAGAAATGGTATATATGAAAATGAATGCTGTGGAAGTGAAAGGCATTGATTTTGAAAGAAAACTGAATATTTTGAGGTCTACTATATGTTTTGGCAGTGGTATCTTTAAAATAGCTGAAACAGAAAAAGAAACAGAATTCTATTTGACAAATCAAAGAGTTTTATGTCAAGTATTTTTTCCCTTAAAATCAGTTAAGTATTTATACATTGATGCTTTCCTCCTGTGACTCATCATGGTGACCCTTGTTTCTCAAAGGCTCTGCCTAAGGAGTACAAGCCCTGGCAGGTCTTACTATTCAGGAAAGGGTACAAGCATAGGCCTGGTGAGTCACAGAATCAGATTCACATAAATATAGAATCTCATAATTGGAAGGAACATCAGGGGATATCCAGTCCAACTTATATCTGAATAACAATCCAGTATTTCACATCTTTAATAAGCAGCTCTTTTGGATAGTTCTAATTGTTAGGAAGTTTTTCCTTCAGTCATTATTCCTTCCACTGAAGTAAAATCAAGCAGGCAGTGAGGTGGCCCAGTAAATAGAGTGCTAGGCCTCGAACCAGAAAAATCTGAATTCAAATCCAACCTCAGATGCTTTCCTAGTAGTATGACCCTCAGAAAGTCACTTAATTTATGTTTGCCTCAGTTTCCTTATTTGCAAAATAAGATAATAATAATACCGCCCTCTCAAAATTGTTATGAGTCTCAAATGACATAATAATTGGAAAGTGCTTAACACGATATCTTGGGTCATAGCTGTCATTATATAAATGTTAGCTGTTTTTGTTATTGCTATTATTATCTGTCGGCCTGCACATCAACTTAGCACTTCCACTTCTTCCCTTTCGGACCAAGCAGAACAAGTCTATTCCATTTTCTAATTAACGATTCTTCAAATATCTGAAGACAGCTCTAATTCCCTAAGTTTTCTTTTCCCTAGGACACATATTTCTAGGTCCTGCAACCAATTCATGTATGACATGGTCTCTAGTTCTCACATCCTCCTTGGACCCTTGGAAGCTCTTTAGCTTGTCAGTGCCCTTCCTAAAATATGACACCTAGAACTAGAAACAGTGCTCCAGTTGTTATCTCATGGGGGCAGAGTACAGGGGTAAGAAAATCCCATGTGCTCTGGACACTGTCCCTCTCTCAGTTCAGATTAAGAGCACATTAACTTTTTAGTTGTCATGTTGCAATGTTGATTCTTTCAGAGATTGTCATGTTATCCACTTCCTGAAAGACAGAGTGCAAATTAAGACACACACACATGTTTTAGACATGGACAATACAGGAATTTTTTTTCTTCCTTCCTTCCTTCCTTCCTTCCTTCCTTCCTTCCTTCCTTCCTTCCTTCCTTCCTTCCTTCCTTCCTTCCTCCCTCCCTTCCTCCCTCCCTCCCTTCCTCCCTCCCTCCCTTCTTTCTTTCTCTTTCTTTCTTTCTTTCTTTCTTTCTTTCTTTCTTTCTTTCTTTCTTTCTTTCTTTCTTTCTTTCTTTCTTTCTTTCTTTCTTTCTTTCTTCTCTCTCTGTCTATCTTTCTTAACTGTGTTATTTCTTACAAGGGTTTTTCTTTTCTTTTTTCCCAAGTGAGGGAAAGATGGGGAGAGAGAAAATACCTTTTTTTTTAATAAAAAAAATTAAATTTAAAACACAAAAACCATGGTGCTGTCAAGTAGACACATCCCACATCAATAGAGTTGACCATCAGACTATAACAACTTTTTTGACATCTTTCCCTCTCAGCAATTCATTTAATTTATTTATCTCATTTGATCTCAGTTAATTCATCTGTTAAATGGGGGAGGGAATTAGATCAGATGGTCTCTAAGGCCCTCTAGTGCTTTAAACCTAAGGATCCTGGTCCCTGGGGATAGGGATAGGGGCTAGGTTTTCAGTGCTGACTCCTATGCTTTTAACTAGGCTGATCTTTGCACAGCAGTCTGGCACTGACCCCATACCTGATGCCTTGCCTGTGTGATGAGACTAGGCAAGGCTTTTACTCTGGCCACCTCCACACCACGATGAGGCACCAGAAGAGGCCTTTAGTGGAAGACTGTGCCTCAGTTGCTTTTTGGGGTGTTTGCCTCAGGTTATATGGTGAGGCAGGAGCTGGTTTGGGGCTAAAATGCAAGTCTTCTGCCTCTACCTCCCAGTGCTTATCTGATTAGCTCATGTGGGAATTTGAGTAAATAGCTCTGAGTGTTCTGGTCAGGAAAATTAGGAAACCTGATAAACTGGAGGATGAGAGGAAGCCAGGGATAGGCCACATCGATAATCATTACCAACCAGGAGCCTTTTGTATGAGGATCAGCAACAAAAACAAGGTTTCAAAATCCTGCACAGGACAGCATTACCGATCTGTTTTCAATACATTTGTATGCATTTGTCTGAAGCTCAGGCTTGGGCTTTTCAATCTTGACAAGATGGACTTTAGCTATATGTTCCAATGCATTTGTCCAAGTGCTTAAAATGTCTTGTATGTTCTGCTATTGACAAATCTTTTCATCCGTCACAGGTGAAGCTCTAATGCTACTGAAAACAGTTTGCTGCTCTTCGCCTGATTGATCATTCATCTATGTAACTTCTCACTCTTGCTTTTTGTATTATAACATATAGCGTGTAATGTTTTTCATGTAATAATATATAGCACCAAATGCTCTCCCTTCTCATCTCCTCTTAGAATCCCTAGCTTCATTTAAGGCTAAGGAGCTGCTTCCCGCGTAGGGTCTTTCCTAGACCACTCCCTGCCCCCTGCAATTATTGGCGATCTTCCCTACCAGTGACTTTGTTTTTCCTTATTGGTGTACATGTTATTCCTCTACCTCACATATAGTCAGTATTCTACTTATATTCTGTAAGCTCTTTGAGGACAAGAACTGTTCCATTTTTGTCTTTCTACTCTCAGTGGGTAACCCAGCACCTTACCGGCAGAAGAGACATTAAATACTTGAATGAATGAATGAATGAATGAATGAATGAATGTTGCATTTCCATTGGTCAACATTAATTAGCAATGGTTGGTTTGAGTATGGTTTGAGCTGCCCTAGGAAGGCCTACTATTATACAAAACATTGATTTTTTTCCCCCTTCTTTGAACATCTATAACCCTTATAATGTGCAGCAAGGTGGTGCAGTGGATAGAGTTCCAGGCCTAAAGTCAGAAAGACTTATCTTCCTGAGTTCAAATCTGGTCTCAGACACTTACTAGCAAGCCACTTAACTCTGATTGCCTCAGCATCCTCCTCTGTTAAATGAGCTGGAAAAGGAAATGGCTAACCAGTCTAGTATCTTTATGAAGAACACCCCAAAAGGGGTCATGAAGAGTTGGACATGACTGAAATACAACTGAACAAAAACAACAACCCTTATAACTTCTACCATGACATTTAGGATTAATTTTTATCTAATGGGTTTATATGTGTAAATCTCTTTTTACCTCTTGAATTGTACACTTTGCCCCCTCCTCTCATTGGAGAGTAAGAGGGCTCCTTCCCCAAACCTACTATATCCAAGGCACAGTGCTAAGCAATCTAATGAGGCATGCAGGACAGCTCTTTCCATTTACCATCCAGCCACATTTCTTGGGACTTCTCCATCATGCCCCAGCGCAGGATGTCTTCTTCCTCTCCCAGCCTTTCAGCTACCTTTTATGTGTTATCTTCTCTATTCAAATATAAATACTTTGAGGACAAATTATGACTGAATGACAGAATTAGATTTTAAGTTTTTCTAAAACAGGAATTGTCTGAGTTCTCTTATATCCCCTGTAGTATACACAGTAATGATCCAGTGTAAATAATGTTATATGTGGTTTTCTAAGTCAATATGCACCCGCGGATCCTTACTTCCTGTTTAGTGGCTTCTTTTCTACTTGAGTTTGATATCAGTGGTCTAGATTGTTTATTGGATATGTTAAATAGTGAATTTTCTCCTTAAGGGTTTAGTTGATTATATATATATATATATAACTTTTCTAGTTTTTCAGTTGTACCACCAATTCATTAATCTCTTCTTTGTTTATAAACATGTTTTGAGATTTAAATTCTCCCCTTAGGTCTGATTTGGTAGTATTCAAAATTTCTTGTTATGTTTTTTCATTGTTTTTATTTTCTTTGATAAAATTGTCTATTTTTCTATGATTTGTACTTTGATCCTTCAAGTCTTTAGCATTAAATTTAGTCTCAAATTAATTCTGTCTTCAAACACCCTCTATTTAATAATATATTTATTGCATTTTGGTCAATAAACAGCATGTTTAATAATGAAAACAAATATTGACTGACAATGTAAATGATTTCATGAGGTTCCTTCTGCTTTTTATTTCAGTACAGAAGGAACTAGTTGGCACAGAAATAGAGAGCTAGACTTGGAGTCAGGAAGGCATTGAGTTTGAATCTTACCTTGGGCTAGTTGCTTAACCTCTTTTAGAGTTGATTCCTCATCTGTAAAATGGGAATAATATCTCTCATGACTGTAAAGTTCAAATGAGATGACAGATGTCACCTCATTGTAAAATCAAAGTGTTAAATAAATACTAGCTATTGCTGTTATTCTATCATTGTGGATATTCTCTCTAAAAAGCATAGATGGCAATCTCTCCATGCCTTCTCATTCCAAACAGATCTTGTAGATGTCTTTCCTTAAATCTTCCATAAAGGAGCACTGGTTACCTTACTTGTGATCTTTTAATATCTCACGGGTATCAGTGTAGCCCCTCATCTTTCTGTCTCTTATTCTATCCCTTCCTCTTGATATATAACCCAGGGGTGGGGAATTGTTGGCTTAGAGGCCACATGTGGCCACATATTCCCCACTCCCGAACTAACCTATCTCCCTATCCAGTTAAATATACATATTTTTGATAAAGTTTTTTTAATCAAAGGATTTTTTAAAAAAAATATCATAAGGTTACAGTATAGTCCTTTCTATCTCTAACACTTCTTTACCCAGAATAGGGAATAGACATAGCATGGACTGGAGGAAGAACAAGGATATATGCTCATAGATTCATATCTGCTTAGATGGGGAGAGTAGGCTGCTGGTATGAGCTCTCTCTCTCTCTCTCTCTTCTCTCTCTCTCTCTCTCTCTCTCTCTCCTCTCCCTCTCTTCTCTCTCTCTCTCTCTCTCTCTCTCTCTCTCTCTCTCTCTCTCTCTCTCTCTCCCACTATCTCCCTCTCTCTCTCTCTCCCTCTCTCTCTCTCTCTCTCTCTCTCTCTCTCTCTCTCTCTCTCTCCCTTCCCTCCCTCTCCCTCTCTCTCTCTCCCTCTCTCTCCTTCTCTCTCTCTCTCCTCTCTCTCTCTCTCCTCTCTCTCTCCCTCCCTCTCCTCTCTCTCTCTCTCTCTCTCTCTCTCCCTCTCTCTCTCTCTCTCTCTCTCTCTCTCTCTCTCTCTCTCCCTCCCTCTCCCTCCCTCTCCCTCCCTCCCTCCCTCTCTCTCCCTCCCTCCCTCTCTCTCCCTCCTCCCTCTCTCTCTCTCTCTCTCTCTCTCTCTCCCTCCCTCCCTCTCTCTCTCTCTCTCCCTCCCTCCCTCTCTCTCTCTCTCTCTCTCTGTCTCTCTCTCTGTCTCTCTCTCTGTCTCTCTCTCTCTCTCTCCTCTCTCTCTCTCTCTCTCTCTCTCTCTCTCTCTCTCTCTCTCTCTCTCTCTCTCTCTCTCTCTGTCTCTCTGTCTCTCTCTCTCTTTGTCTCTCTCTCTCTCTCTCTCTCTTCTCTCTCTCTCTCTCTCTCTCTCTCTCTCTCTCTCTCTCTCTCCCAACGTAGAGGCTTACAGCAGTTCTTGCCTCCAGCCAGGCAGGGTAGAGTCAACTCCTTGCCCATTGTTAGTGCCTGTTTAGCAAATATGGACTGATAGACTAATTTCATGAGTTTCCCATCTATTTGTTTTCAGTGCAGGCCATACGTTCTTTCATCACTTTACTTTCACTGTGGGCTGGTTAAACCAATCTCTTTCTAGTGATTGTAAAGCTAATCAAGAATATAGTGTTACTGCTTTAACTTAGGAAAATACACCCTTGTGCCAGGCAGTCCATATAGACATCCAGACACCCTATGTGCCCCAAATCATATAGTGACACAGATTGACGGAGCATTCAAGGCAGAGGCAGGAGCCAGAGTTAGATCTCAAATTTTATTCCTAGGCCAATCCTAGAGGAAACCGAAAATATATTCTGTGTTACCCAGGTTTCACTCACTTGTCCCTATAAATTACAGGTTCTTCATCTAGTGTCTGTGAACCTGTGCTTTTTAAATATATATTTTGATAATTATATTTCAATATAACTGATTTCTTTGGTAATTCTATGCATTTTGTTTTATGTAATTAAAAGTAGTATTCTGAGGAGTCCCTAAACTCAACAAAAACAGTTTAGGAACCTCTGCTAAAAGGGAGAAAGGAATTATTCTTGTAGCAAGTGTGGCCACTATATTTGCTGCCAGACTGTATTAAGTATGTCTTGAGAAAGTTATTAATATTTAGGATAAATCCTTCTAGTAAGTTGCTATACCAATCAATAGAGTTCTGAATCAATGAAAGTAGGCTCATTTTCTAATGACTAAGTTAACACTGGGCAGCTAGGTAGCACAGTGGATAAAATGTTGGGCCTGTCCTGAGCTCAAATCTGGCCTCAGATACTTTCTAGCTCTATGACCTTGAACAAGTCACTTAACCTTCTTTGCATCAGTTTTCTCATTTGTAAAATGGGCTGGAGGAGGAAATGGCAAACCACTCCAGTATTTTTGCCAACAAAACCCCAAATAGGGTTACAAAGAATCAGACATGACTGAACATGGGTTCATAGGGATAGTAATCTAATTGTGTTAACTTTGACCTCAGCTCAGGAGTAAATATGCTTTTAGACCATAATGTGCTTCCTCAGCTCAGGGGTAAATATGCTTTTAGACCATAATGTGCCTCACTAAACCTTTAATACTCAGTAGATTCCTTATTCCAAATTCCTATAGATTGTTTCCATGGAGCCTAACATCATAGAATGTGGGTTTGAGTTCTGGCTTTTCACTCAGCTAGGTGGCACAGTGTATAGGACTTTGGACCTGGAGCCAGAAAGACCTGAGTTTATAGCTCAGACACCTTTTAGCTATGTGACCTTGGGCAAGTCACTTAACCACTCTCTGCTTCAATTTTCTTATTTGTATGATGCGGAAAATAATAGCACCTTCCTTTCAGGACTGTTGCAGAGATAAAACAAGATATTTGTAAAGAGCTTTGCAAACCTTAAAGTGTATGTAAACACTAGCTAAGTTATTTCTTTCTACCTGTGGGACCTTGTTCAAGCTATTTTAATATCTCTGGGTCTCAGCTCCTTAGTCTGGAAAATGAGATGATTTGACTTGATGGCTCCTAAGACTTCTTATAGCCTCAAATCTATGATTCTATGAGCCCATGTGATGACATCTGCCTTATAAGTTACAGCCTACAACCAGAACAAAAGATTCCATAGCATCCTCCTGCAAAGTTACAATTGGCTTAGTACCCGAATGATTCAAGAGCATCATACATAATGGGTTTTGTCACAACTATCACATTACTCTAATTGATAACTCCAAATAATTTCAAAACTAATGAGGCATTTTAAAAGCTTCAAAATAAAAAAACCCATTTAATCTATAGTCTATATTTATTGTATAATCAAATTATATATATATGTATATATGTAGATATGTATATATGTATTTATGTATGTATGAACTGGCCCCAAACTAATTTTTATTCTCCTTTCCCCCATCTTGTCTCTCTGGAAAGAAATGACTATTTCCAACCTTTCCCCCTCTAGTCTCTATCTCTTACCTCTCACCTACTTTCCATCTATCAGAGTGGGAATTGAATTCAGCAAGATGACTGGCTGGGCAGTTTGCCTAGTGACCTGTCCTTCACCTGTAGAAACTGGTTTATGTTCCTGTTCTCCCTAGGGATACTAGTTGGGATTTAGAGTTGCCCTAGGCCAAAGGGCCTAGGAGGAGATTGGATCAGTGCAGAGCTAGACTAAAATTTCAAGACTATGAGAGTAAGGCCAGTTGTTCTCTTTGATTCAGCAAGAGAAAAGTGCTACCATGTTGTTAAAAGTGGCAATATCTAATTTTCTGCTCGCTCTCTCTCTCTCTCTCTCTCTCTCTCTCTCTCTCTCTCTCTCTCTCTCTCTCTCTCTCTTACTTTCTCCCCCACCTTACAAGTAAGTTATAAATTAACAGTAAACTTGGCAATTAACAAGTGTGGTGTTGGTCTGAACATCCTGCTAATGAGGCCAAGGTTACAGTTTAGTCCTGATATTAGCCAGCTGGTCAGTTAGCATAGTTAGATGATGGCCACAGTCTACACTTCTTGCTTGAAAATACCAAATGGAGGTCCAGGGCCAAACTCTAAGGCTTTGGGGAAGGGGGTAAGAGAAAATAGGAGGGCCCTATTCCCTGCATTATACACATGGGGTCAGAGAATCATGATTAAACCACAGTTTATGTGAAAAAAATGATCTGAGAAAATTAGTAGGCTTGGAGCTAAAATTTAGTCAACAGTGTGAAGGAAAAACTTAAAAAAACTGAGATGTTAAGTTAAATTGATAAAAACATGATATCCAAACAGTTGAAGTCCCATAAACCCTCTGTTCTGGTAGGACCAAATCTAGACTGTTGTTTTCAATTCTAGATACCACCTTTTAAAGTAAGACATTAATGAACTGGAATGTTTCCACAGATAAGCAACTGAGATGGTGAAGGGACTTAAAATTTTTCCATACAGAGATCTGTTGAAGGAAGGGAATGAGTCACCTGGAGAAGAAAAGACAGAATGGACATATCATTCTTCACGTGTATGAAAGACGGATATGAGGAAGAAGATTAGAACTATTCTACTTGACACCAGAAAGCAGAACTAGCAGCAATGGATAGAAATTTCAGAAAAAAAAATTATCATATCAATTCATATCAGTGTACAGAAAACTTCCTTACATTTAGAGCCAGACAGAAGTGGAATGGGCTATCTCAGGAGGTAGAGTAGCCAAGGGAAGGCTAGATGACCAGTTGTTGCGGACATTGTTGAAGACATTTCTATTCAGGCAAAGATTGCCTCTGAATGTCATCTTTCAAATCTGAGATTGTATGAGTACATAAAATATAGTGACAAAAAAACTTGAAGGGTAGGCTTGAAGGGAGAAATAAGGGCAGATCTTTTGTTGCCACAAAAAGGTAACATTTAGCTGAAATGCTGCATATGAATAAGAGCAGAGAGGGAAGGAGTTATTTATTTCCACACAGCCATCACGGCCTGTTGTTTGAATAAATACAAGCACCTCCTCTGTTTTAGTACCAGCTGCAGCCCTATCTTTTAAAATCCTGTCGTAAAGGGGGCTTGGCCAATAAGCTTTATAAGCCTGCACAGAGAGGTCAGCTGATGAATTCTCAACATGGATTTTGTAGCATACATAGATATTATATAACTGGTTCTGGTTGACTAGCCATATGGCAAAGAGAAGGCTCTTTAATTGTCTGTGTAGTCAGAAATTGGGGTATATTCAAAAGACACAAGTTGACCCAAGCCTCTTCTTTCTTTTGGTTTAATTCTTCCTAATATTGAGAGAAGAGAGAAACAATGCTTTAAGGAGAGAGGACTTGGAACCTCCCCATCCAAGTCTCACATGTGGCCCATTAATATGAGTCTCAGCATTGTTCTTTCATTTTAGGTGAAGATGATTGGAGATTAGAATCTTGTGAGTTTTGAAAGGTTAGTTGTAAGACATGCCAGAATAGGAGCTTGAGCTCATGGTGTTGGAGAAAGACTCCAACCCTTCAGGGTTGGAGAAGCATGATATATCGCCAGCCTGACCAGAAGAATAAGGCTACAGTAATCATTACACTATTATTCTGTGACATTTCTCTGACTCTATCTTGAAAAAAGTTTCTAGTCTTATAGGAACAAATTGGACAGGTGTGTAATAAAAAGAATTGTGACAATTTTAAGGAAGACTGTACTTGTGACATCATTGATACAAGGAACTCCCAGTGAGGAAACTCTCTCTACCAGTGCAAACTGGCACCTTCTCTTCTATTGATAATCTCAGAGAGCTGGCTTGAAGCATTGTACTCTTAGGTTAAGTGACTTGCCTGTGGATGTATAGCTGACATGGGGCAAAGGCAGGACTTGAGCACGTCTCCCTGATTCAGAGGTCAGCTCTTTATCTATCACACCATGATGTGTCTGAATAAAAATAAATGTGTACATACAAATATGAAAATAGAACTACAGCATGAGTTCAATTGCTTTTCATGTGACCTATTCTAATTCTCACAAGAGTTCTGAGTGACTGGAGTGTTCAAATATGGTTAGTCCTACTTTATACTTTCCACTGAGGTAAGAGAGGGAGAATGACCTGTCTAGGGTCACTCAGCAAATGAGCTGATGGGTGAAAAGAGCCTCGACATTCAGTAGAGTGTGAACCCATTTGACCTAGCTATCCCAAATAGAAAGCACCGCTGCCATCCAGTTCACTTATTCCCACACCATATATTTATAAGAAGGGTCCTTATAAGTCAAGTGTGTCTAGGAAGCTAGAATTTATTCTGCCTACCTGCAAATCCTGGCAATTTTATTTGGTCAAGTTGCATAATTTTTTTAACTCACACTCTTGAAAAATTCTTTTTGGAAATGTCAAGGTGACTGGCATATTAAAAAATGAGCCTGAGCAAATAAGGATGACATTCTTCTCATTCTTTTACTGCTGAGTCATTTTCTATGTAACTCTGGGCCTTAGTACTTAGGCATCTTCCCTAGTATACCCATAATTGTGCCCAGAAAGGCTCTTTCCAAGGAAGACAATGATGTAGTACAGTGGTTTTCAGCCTTTTTGAGTATGAGAATCCTTTCTTAATCACCAAAGGTTTTTTAGCCCCTTACATGCTGGTAAGGTAGTAAAGTAGTAATAATAGTACATACTATGAGTATGAATGGATACTCGAAGTACAGATCAAGAAAATACAGGGTGAAAAAAGCTACTGTGAATTCAGTAATGCCCTTAAATCACCTTGTGCTTTCCTAATCACAATAGCATCTCCCTACATTCAAAAATACAAGTATACGTCTATGTGCAAGATATAATATTTAAGCTAGTCACTGAAGGTAGGCTTATCTATTTTAAGACTTGTCAGTGGGTTTATGGAACCCATTGTAAAAACTATTTGGGAAAGGGAAAGGAACATTTATCAAGAACCTACTATGTGCCAGGTACTGTGCTAAGCATTTTAATATTATTATTTCACTTGATCCTCACAATGACCCTCCAGGATAGGTGCTGTTATTATCTCCATTTTGCAGCTGGGGAAACTGAGTCAGACACATGTCAAGTGACTTGCTCAAAATCACATATCTAGTAAGTGTCTCAGGCTGGGATTTGAACTCAGGTCTTTTTGACTTCAAGCCTAACACTTTATCCATTCTATCACTTAGCTCCCTATACTTAACTCCCCTCCAGGTACTGTATGATCTCATGACTCTGGTCTCCTTCTTCCTTGTATAAGGCACTTCATCTCCAGATTCCATGAATTTTCACCATCTGCCCCCCATGCCTTGAATTCTCTCCCCTCTCACTCCTACATCCTGACTTTTATGACTTTCTCCAAGTCTTGGATAAAATCCTACCTTCTGCAAGAAGCTCTTCCTGATTCTCCTTAATGCTAGTTATCTCCTTTTTATCCTGTATGTATCTTGTTTGTACATAGTTTGCATGTCTCTCTGGGTTGGATTATGAGCTCCTTGAGGGTAGAGATTCTTTTTGCCTTTCTTTATATTTTCAGTGTTTAGTACAGTGCTTGCATATAATAGGTGTTTAATAAATGCTTGTCCATTTGACTTGATATCCATAGGTCATAGGCTATGAATCACAAAAACAGTGGAAATTTGCCTCAATGGCCTCCTCGTATTTGATCCTTTCCTCCCAAGACTCCGGTTGACTCGCCTGTTTTATTAAAGCAGGGGTGATGGTAAATTCTTACTTAATGTGTTACAGGTACTAAATATATTTTCATTGAAAAAAGGATTAACACTGTAATTGGTAGATTCTCCTCTATTAGTAATAGGCTTGATAATGTGGGCTTTTCTCAGGTGCCTTAAATCACATCTTAGACCATACATTATGGCGGATGGGGTGGGAGAAAAACTTTAGAAATAATCTATTCTAACCTCTTCATTTCAAATGTGAGGAAAGTGAGGTGCAGGGGGTAGAGTAACTTTTCCAACATTGTCCAGTGAGCTGTTGAAAATGAATGGACTAGATACAGGGGTGGGGAACCTGTAGCCTCAAGGCCACATGTGGCCCTCTAGGTCCTCAAGTGTAGCCCTTTGACTGAATCCAAACTTCCACAAAGTTCAAACTTCCACAAATAGTTTAAATGCTTTAAACTTCTACAGAGCCAGGGCTTTGTTCAGTTTGGACATTTTCCCTATTTGCTTTGCATTATTAAGGTCTTTACCTAAGCAAACTTAGTTGTAATATATTTCTTAGTCACAAATAAAGACTTTTGCAGTCTTTGAGCCTTTTTCCCCCCTTTGAAATGGAAAAGTAGTGAAAATGATCAAAAAATTATTGGATTTTAACCCAGAATGGAACCTTAGATATTATCTACCAGGGATGCTTAACTTTTTTTTGACTATTGTTTCATTTGGAAGTCTGGTGAAGTCTACGGACCTCTCCTCAGAATAAAGTTTTTGCATTCATAAAATAAAATACAGAGGATTGCAAAGGAAAAGAATCATATTGATAGACACTTTTTTAAATACATAAATTCATGGATCCTAAGTTAAGAATACTGGTCTTGTCAAGTCTCTACCACACTACATACATATTTTACAGATGGAGAAATTGAGGCCTGAGATACTAAGTAACTCTCTCAAAGTCATACATAGATCATTTGTACTGTCTAGACTAGAACTTGAGTCCCTTGATATTTTTCATCAAACTCACCATGCTAGCAGTAAAAAAAATGAGTAAAATTGTAAAAGTAATAAGTAGTTAGTAGTAATAATAGTACATAGTAATAGTAAACAATAATAATAGTAATAGGGGGCAGAGCCAAGATGACAAAGTAAAAGCAGTGATTTGCTTGCGCTCTCCCCCAAACCCATCCAAATACCTGTAAAAAAATTGGCTGTAAACAAATTCTACAGCAGCAGAAGCCACAAAAAAAAAAAAAACAAAACAAAACAGAGTGAAACAAATCTCCAGCCCAAGACAAGCTGGATGATTGATTAGAAAGGTCTATTGTACCTGGCTGGGAGAGGAACGCAGGTCAGTGGGGTTGCATAGTCAAAGACCAGGCCTAAGCAAACCTGGAGCAGGCCTCAGGGGACTGAATCACAGGCAGCAGTGGCAGTTTCCAGACTTCTCAACCCACAAACACCAAAGACAACTTAGAAGGTCAGTAGGAAAAGTCTGTGACCACAGTGAGAGAGAAGCTTGGTCCCAGCCCCAGTCCCAGCTGCAGCCCTGGGGCAGTGGCTGCTTCCCAAGCTTGGTCCATAGACAGAGGGGGAATCGAGTGGCTGATCAGAGAGGGATTGCAGGGATATCTTTGCCAGTGCTGAGTCAGGATTATCTTGTTTTACCTGTGCTTAGATCTGGGTTGCAGTTCTGGGAGGTAGTTCTGGGGCAAGGAGAAGCACTGGTGTGGTAGAGCTTGTAGTGGTGGTACAGAGAGAATCCTCCGCACAGTTCCAAGGCAGAAAACAGTGCTTGTGGTCACTCATAGACCAGAGCACAGACAAGGAAGTGAGTAAACTCCCCACCCTTGATCATACCACCTTGGAAGAAATGAAAACTTACAGGTCCCTAGAAGTATCTCTGAAAACAGCTACACAACCCCCCCAAAGCTTGGGACAGTACATTCTCCACACTGGAAGCAGACCCTTACCTTAACAAAGTAATTGGCTGGGATCATGAACAAACTGTGCAAAAAAAGTCAGACCATAGAATCTTTCTTTGGTGACAAAGAAGATAAAAACATACAACCAGAAGAAGACAACAAAGTCAAAGCTTCTACATCCAAAGCCTCCAAGAAAAATATAAATCAGTCCCAGGCCATGGAAGAGCTCAAAAAGGACTATGAGAAACAAGAGAAGTAGAGGAAAAACTGGGAAGAGAAATGAGAGTGATGCAAGAAAATCATGAAAAACAAGTCAACAGCTTGCTAAAGGAGACCCAAAAAAATACTGAAGAAAATAACACCTTAAAAAAATAGCCTAACCCAAATGGCAAAAGAGGTCCAAAAAGCCAATGAGGAGAAGAATGCCTTAAAAAGCAGAATTGGCCAAATGGAAAAGGAAGCACAAAATCTCACTGAAGAAAATACTTCCTTAAAAAATTAGAATGTAGCATTGGAAGCTAATGAGTTTACGAGAAATCAAGCCATTGTAAAACAAAAACCAAAAGAATGAAAAAATAGAACACAATGTGAAATATCTCATTGGAAAAACAACTGACCTGGAAAATAGATCCAGGAGAGATAATTTAAAAATTATTGGACTATCTGAAAGCCATGATCAAAAAAAGAGCCTAGACATCATCTTTCAAGAAATTATCAAGGAAAACTGCCCTGATATTCTAGAACCAGAGGTAAAATAGAAATGAAAGATCCACCAATCACCTCCTGAAAGAGATCCCCAAAGGAAAACTCCTAGGAATATTGTAGCCAAATTCCAGAGTTCCCAGGTCAAGGAGAAAATATTGCAAGCAGCCAGAAAGAAACAATTCAAGTATTGTGGAAACACAATCAGGATAACACAGGGTTTAGCAGCTTCTACATTAAGGGATGGGGGGGCTTGGAATATGATATTCCAGAGGGCAAAAGAAATAGGATTACAGCCAAGAATCACCTACTCTGGGTGTAATCCTGCAGGGGGAAAAATTGATATTCAGTGAAATAGAGGACTTTCAAGCATCCTTGATGACAAGACCATAGCTGAATAAAAATTTGACTTTCAAATACAAGATCCAAGGGAAGCATGAAGAGGTAAACAGGAAAGAGAAATCATAAAGGACTTCTTAAGGTTGAACTGTTTACATTCCTACATGGAAAGATGGTATTTGTAACTCATGAGACCTTTGTCAGCATTAGGGCAGCTGGAATGAAAAAAATTATATGTATAGATAGATTGATAGATAGAGGGCACAAGGTAAGTTGAAGATGAATGGGTGATATCTGGAGAATAAAATTAAGGGGTGAGAGAGGATTATACTGGGAGAAGGAGAAAGGGAGAGGTAGAATGGAGTAAATTATCTCACACAGAACAGACAAGAAAAGGCTTTTACAGAGAGGGAAATGAGAAGGTGAGAAATGAGTGTATCTTATTCTCATTGGATTTGGCTTAAGGAGAGAATAACATACACAGTCAATTGGGTATGGAAAGCTATCTTATCCTAGAGGAAAATAGGGGGAAGGGGGTAAGAGAGCAGTGGGATGATTGGGGGAGGGGGTAATCAGAAGCAAACACTTCTGAGAAGGGACAGGGTCAAAAGAGAGAATAGAATAAACAGAGGATGGGATAGGATGAAGGGAAATATAGTTAGTTTACCACAGCATGACTGCTATGGAAGTATTTTGCATGACGACACAAGTATAACCTGAATCGAGCTGCTTGCCTTCTCAATGAGGGTGGGTAGAGAGGGAGGAAGGGAGAAAATTTCGAATCCAAAGTTTTAAAAACAAATGTTAAAAAATTGTTTTCACATGCAACTGGGAAATAAGATATTCAGGCAATGCGGTATAGAAATCTATCCTACCCTACAGGAAAGTAGAAGAGGAAGGAAATAAGAGAAGGGGAAAGTGGAGCTAGAAGGGAGAGCAGATTAGGGGTAAGGAGTAAAGATATTCAGAACGGAAGCTGTCTTGTGGTTGGTGGAGGGATGAGATGGGGAGAAAATTTGGAACTCAAAATCTTGTGGAAGTGAATGTTGAAAACTAAAAATAAATAAATTAATGAATCTTTAAAAAAACAAAAATAATGATAGTAATAGTAATAATAGTAGTAACAATAGCAGCTATCATTTATTTAACTCTTTAATGTTTGCCAAGTACTTTATACATGGCATTTCAATTGGTCCTCATAAGAACCCTGTGAGGTAGGTGCTATTATGATTACCATTTTATAGTTGGGGAACCTGAGACTCAGAAAAGTTAAGTGACTTGTCCATAGTCACAGAGCTAGTATATGTCTGAAACAGGATTTGAACTTGGGTCTTCCTGACTCTGAGTCCTATACTCTATCTGCTCCTATGTTGTGTATGAGAATAAAAAATGGGACAGTTTGGATGGAGCACAGAATTCATAATTGGGCATAATGGGAAATAAGTCGGTATCTGGGCAGCTAGATTGTCAATGGTTTAAATAACAGCAAAATTTTACATTTTATCCTAGAAGTAAAAGGGAACTTTTTGAGCATGGGAATAACATGGGCAGATCTTTCCTTTAGGAGAATATCAAGAAAGGAAAGACTGAAGGATGGAAAGAAGGAAGGAAAGAAAGAAGGAAGGAAGCAAAGAAATGAGGGGAAGGAAGAAGGGATGGAGGGAGGGAAAGTAAAGGAGGGAAAGAGGAAGGAAAAGAAAGAGTTAGAGAGGGAAAGAGGAAAGGAGAAAGGGAAGAAGGAAGGAAGCAAATATTTATTAAACACCTGTTACCTGGTGCTAAGCACTTTGCAAATATTATCTAATTTGGTGCTCATAACATCTCGGGGAGTTGGGAACTATTATTACCTTGTTTTAATTTGAGGATACTGAGGCAAAGAGAGAATAAATGACTTATCCAAGTCACTTAGCTAGTAAGTGTCTGAGGCTAGGTTTCAACTCAGGTCCTTCTAACACCAGGTATAGCACTCTATCTACTGCCCTACTTAACCACCTCCTGCCTTTTAGATGTACGCAATAATTCTGGCAATAATGTAGTTGGGGGAAGTGGTATCAAGGTGCCTAAGGAAGGGCAAATTGATTTAAGTCAGAAACAGATAGGGAAAAGCTTTCTTACCAATTAGCAGTGGGATCAACCCTGAATAGCTGCTACACCTCTACCCTGGGTGAAATATGCAGACCCGGATAATAACAGTAAGATCATAATAATAGTAATAGTAACTCTCTGAGATTCATTCAGCCATAAGATTCTCTTATTCCCCAATTCTCCAACCCCAAAATGGGGATTTAAAGTTAATTATTATCCTACTCAAGGTTTTTGGAGAACAGTAGTTTCTCTTTTCTTCCTCCCCCCATCCCAGGTCTCAGAACTTGGATATAACATTGTAATGTGTCCATCTAGTGGTCACAACTGGGAATGAAAACAAAAGTTAAAACTATCCCCCCCAAAAAACCCCCAAAACCAGAAACACCGAATTGCCTCTAAAAATCCACCTTGGTTCCTCTATTCTTTTAATTGAACTCAGGCCAGAATTATTGCTTCAGCATGTCAATTGTCTGAGAAACAAATTGTACTATCAGACAGGCAGATTCAGTTTTCATCCATCGATTCAAATTTACCTGAGAAGGGAACCATAAATGATCCTGAAGAGATAGAGAATTCATTAGGTTTTGCATAGGTTCTTGGCAGGGCAGCTAGGCGGCACCATGGATAGAGTCCTGGCCTAAAGTCAGGAAGATTCATCTTCCTGAGATAAAATCTGGCTTCAGACACTTACTAGCTGCATGACCCTGGGAAAGTGATTTAACTCTGTTTGCCTCAGTTTCTCATCTATAAAATGAGCTGGAGAAAGATGTGGCAAAACTCTTCAGTGTCTTTGCCAAGAAAAAACTCCAAATGGGATCTCAAAGAGTTAGACACAAGTGAACACCAATAGGCTCTTGGAGGGCAGTGATGGAGTCTTATGTCTTTTCTATCTCCACAAAAACTTACCATAGTGCCTCACACAAAGTAGATTATTAACATTTGTTAAAACACCTGAATTATTTCAAATCCAACTAGATGGCACATTGCATAGAGTACTGGGTCTCAAGTTAAGAAGACCTGAATTCAAATCACATCTCAGATACTTCCTAGCCACATGACTCTGAACAAATCACTTATCTCCTGTTTGCCTCAGTTCCCTCATTTGTAAAATGGGGATAATAGTAGCACCTACCTGGCAGGGTTGTTTAGAGGATCAAATGAGATAATAATTGTAAAGTGCTTAGCACAGTTCCTGGCACTCTGTTAGTACTATATAAATATTGGCTGTTATTATTGTTGTTATTATTACTATTACCCTAAAAGTCATGGTGGATGTAATGAGTAGATTTTAGGAAGCTCTCCATTAATATACTAAGCTTCAGTATTAGGCTAAAGTAATAATAATAACAATAATATCAACAATAATTAATACCATTTATACAGTGCTTATTATGTGCCAACAATATACTAAGCACTTTTACAATCATTATCTCATTTGATCCTCAAAAGAACCCTGCCAGGTAGGTGCTATTGTTATTCCCATTTTACAAATGAGGAAAATGAGACAAACAGAAGTTGGGTCTTTCCCAGGGTCACACAACTAGTAAACATCTGAAGGTGGATTTGAACTCAGATCTTTCTGACTCTAGGCCCAGTGCTCTCATTGCCTAGTACAAACAATCTCATTAGAGGCAGCTGAGCACAATGAAAGCAATTAATACTGAAACTAGAGAAGACCTGAGTACAATTCCTACCTTGGAGAGTTACCAGCTTTATGACCTTGAGAAAATCATTTGATCTCTCTGAGGCTCAGTTTCTTTCATCTGCAAAATGAGGACTTGGGGATAATAATCATACCTACCTCACAGGGCTTTTATGAGGATCAAATGAGATGACATATATAAAGTACTTTGTAAACCTTAAAGCTCTACATAAATGTTAGTTACTATTAGATCTTTTTGATGCCATCATGTGTTGGGACCCTTAGAAGAATGTGTTTTAACAACAGTTATCATATCCCCTCTAAGTCTTCTCTCATTCAGGCTAAACATCCTCATTTCCTTCACTTGACTTTTTTTTTTTTAGAATGATCTCAAACTTCTTTATCATCCTGGCTATTCTTCAAGAGAGAAGATTTAGCTAGTCAATGTTTTACCTAAAACATACCTTCTTGGTAGTGAAAAAAATAATTCAAGGGCAGCTAGGTAGTGCAGTGGATAGAGCACCAGCCCTGGATTCAGGAGGACCTGAGTTCAAATACTGCCTCAGACACATAACATTTATTAACTGTGTGACCCTGGGTAAGTCACTTAACCCATTGCCTAGCCAAAAAGAAAAGTAAAGGAAAAAAACCCCAATACTTCAGATGTGATATGACCATGGTACAGTATGGTAGGATTATCACCTTCATATTCATAGGCACTATGACTTTCTTAATATAGCCTAAGATTGCATTAGCTTTCTTCCCTGCTATATGATTATTGACAAACTGAGCTTCCCATCCACTAAAACCCTCAGCTCTTTTTTTAAATTTTATTAATTTATTTTGATTTATCAACAATCACTTCCATATGCTTTTGAGTTTAAAATTTTTCTTCACCTTCCTCCCCACCACCCTCCCCAACACGGCACACAATCTGATATAGGCTATACATATACATTCCTATTAAACATATTTTCACATTAGTGACGTTGTAAGTAAAAATTAAAACCAATAGGAGGAACCATCAGAAAGATGAAACAAAATGCAACAGAAGAGAAAAAAAATGATAGTGATTCAACTTCCATAGTTCTTTCTTTGGATGGGGATAGCATTTTCCATCATGAGGCCTCTGGAGATGTCTTAGATCCTCGTAATGCTGAGAAGTGTTCAGTTTAACATTCCTAGTCATTGCATAACGTGGCTGTTATTGTGTACAACATCCTCTTGGTTCTGCTCACTTCACTCAGCACCAGACCATACAAGTCTTTCCAGGTTTTTCTGAAGTCAGCCCATTCATCATTTCTTTTAGCACAAGAGTATTGCATTACATTCATATACCACAACTTGCTCAGCCATTCCCCAATGGATAGGCATCCTCTGAATTTCCAATTCTTTGCCACCACAAAAAGAGCTGCTATGAATATTTTTGTACATGTGGGTCCTTTTCCCATTTGTATGATCTCTTTGGGATATAGTTCTAGAAGTGCTGGGTCAAAAGTTATGCACATTTTTATAGCCCTTTGGGCATAGTTCCAAATTGTTCTCCAAAATGGTTGGATCATTTCACAACTCCACCAACAATGCATTTAGTGTTCCAATTTTCCCACATCTTCTCCAACATTTATCATTTTCCTGTTTTGTCATGTTGGCCAATCTGATAGGTGTGATGTGGTACCTCAGAGCTGTTTTGATTTGCATTTCTCTAATCAATAACGATTTAGAGCATTTTTTCATATGACTATAGATGGCTTTAATTTCTTCATCTGAGAACTGTCTGTTCATATCCTTTGACCATTTATCAATTGGGGAATGGCTGGTATTCTTATAAGTTTGTCTTAATTCTCTATATATTTTACAAATGAGGCCCTTATCAGACAGACTGGTTGTAAAAATTCTTCCCCAATTTTCTACCTTCCTTCTAATCTTAGTTGCATTGGCTTTGTTTGTACAAAAACTTTTCAATTTAATGTAATCAAAATTATGCATTTTGCTTTTTGTAATGTTCTCTATCTCCTGTTTGGTCATGAATTCTTCTGTTCTCCATAGATCTCATAGGCGAACTATTCCTTGTTTTCCCAGTTTGCTTATAGTATCAGCTTTTATATCTAAATCATGAACCCATTTTGACTTTATTTTGGTATATGGTGTGAGATTTGGGTCTATGCCTAGTTTCTGCCATATTCTTTTCCAGTTTTCCCAGCAGTTTTTTTCAAAGAGTGGGTTCTTATCCCAGAAGCTGGGGTCTTTGGCTTTATCAAATAATAGATTACTATAGTCATTGTGTCTTGCATACTTAACCTATTCCACTGATCCACCACTCTATTTCTTAGCCAGTACCAAGCAGTTTTGATGATTGCTGCTTTATAATACAATTTAATATCTGGAATTGCTAGGCTACCTTCCCCTGCATTTCTTTTCATTAGTTCGTTTGATATTCTGGACCTTTTGTTCTTCCAAATGAATCTTGTTATTACTTTTTCTAACTCCATAAAATAAAATTTTTGGTAGTTTGATTGGTATGGCACTGAATAAGTAAATTAGCTTAGGTAGGATTGTCATTTTTATTATATTAGCTCGGCCTACCCATGAGCAACTGATGTTTTTCCAATTATTTAGATCTGATTTTATTTGTGTGAAAGATGTTTTGTAATTGTGTTCACAGAGTTTCTGAGTTCGTTTCAGTAGGTAGACTCCCAAATATTTTTTAATGTCTACAGTAAGTTTAAATGGAGTTTCTCTTTCTACCTTTTGCTGTTGGGCTTTGTTGGTAGTATATAGAAAGCTGATGATTTATATGGGCTTATTTCCTCAGCTCTTTTCCAGACAAATTTATGCCAACCTAGAACTCCTTTAACTCTCACTTACAAAATTTATTTTTGAACACAAGTATAAGACTTTACATTCATCATTGGCAAATTTCAGCTTATTTAATTTGGTCTAGTAGTCTAGACTTCCAGAATATTTTTGAGATAGTAGATCTGTTAGCACAGGAGTTATCTCAGCTTTGTGTCATAAGCAAATTGATAAGCATCTTATCTATAGGATATCTTTATCCAAGTGATTGTAAAGGACAAAGTGTAGACGTCTGCTGAGCACACTCCAGTGGAGACTGCTTTGCAAGTTTATATCAAGTTATTAATAATTACTATTTGTGTCTGGAAATTCAACCAGTTGTTAAATTTACCTGTGTATGTATATGCATTAGTCAATCTCTATGCATCTATCTAGCCAATATCTATCTTTTTCATAAGAATGGCAGGAAACAATAAAATGCTTTCTACAATTTAAGAAAATATATGGCATTCTGCTAGTCTAGTAATCTCGTCAAAGATGAAAATAAACCTAATATGACGTGACTAGTTCCTGATGAAGCCATCTGGGTTATTTTTTGATCAATATTTCTGTTTCTCAGCAATCATTAACTGTTTTTAATATGTTCTAGAAGATTGCCAAGAACTGAAGTCAGCAGAGCCTGGAGTTTACAAGTTTGCAGTCTCCATTCTCTCTCTCTCTCTCTCTCTCTCTCTCTCTCTCTCTCTCTCTCTCTCTCTCTCTCTCTCTCTCTCTCTCAAATTGAGACGATATTTGCTCTTCTCCAGTCCATCCATATCTCCTCCATTCTCTGTCTAATAAAGATTATTGACAGTGTCTCAGCAATCACATTTGTCACTTCCTTCAGTGTCCTAAGATACAGTTCATCTAGCACAGATGACTTGAGTTCATCAAGCAAAACTAGGTAGGTGCCTTCTCTCTCACTACTTATATTGACTATCAACTTCTTATTTGCCAGTTTAATTCTGTCCTTTCCAATACTGAGATCATTTTCCCTGGTAGAGGAAAAAGAAGTACAATGGCAGGCAAAGAACATTTCGTGAACACTTACTATTGGCCAGGTGTTGTGCTAGGTGCTAAGGGAAAAAAAGTGCATAAGCAAAAAAGGCATGACATTTTCAGCCTTTAAAGAGCTTACATTATAATTGGGGAAGACAACATATAAAAGAGAACTGAAAACCAGGGGATGGGAGAGTCTAAAAGCACAGCTAGTTGGGGGATGAAGCATAGAGAGTCTGAGACTGTCCCCAAAATGGAGGCCCTGGCAGAAACTTACCAGTGAGAAAAGTGGGCCAGCATGGAGGTGAAGAAATGATAATTGATCAACAATCCCTTTGCTCCATCACCAACTATCCTTCAGTCTTCCTGGAATAGTGATCCCATTCCTTGGTTGAGCCTCATTTTCCCCCTAATATGGCTAAAATGAAAACAAAGATTAAAAAAGCCTCTAAAAATAAATACCTACTTATTCTTATCTGTACTTCTCAGTCCCAGCTCATTTTGAAATTTAGTACTGCCGACCCAAGCCTAACAAGATCTTGCCACATTTTAAAAAAAGTAATTTAACATTTTTATTTTATTATTAAAGCTTTGAGTTCCAAATTCTATCCCTCCCTCTCCCTCTCCTCATCCTTTCTTAAGATGATAAGCAATCAGATATAATGTCACACTTTTAAATTTATTCTTCATTGCTTGCTTTTGTCTCCATCTTCTTTATCAGTCTTAAAACTCTAAGTAGGGTTATGTATTCCCTGAAATTCCAAAATAGCATCTTTAAACATGTCCCTTTATAATCTCCTCAATGAAATGGTTTCCCTTTATGTCTTCAGAATTTTATTCGTGAGGGCTGCCAACGCTCTTAGACTGATTTCCCTTATAGAAATTTAGTTTTTTGGATGAAGAAAGAAATGAATGAATGAAACATTTATTAAGTTTATTATGTGCAAAGCACTATTCTAAGGGTCAGGGATGAATGTAGAAAAGTAAAACAGTCCCTGCTCTCAAGGATCTTACATTATAATAGGATCCTTCTGAGCCTTTTGAAATATAATCGCTCCAAATCTAGGGCAGATGTCAGAATATTCCTGACTCTCCTCTCCTTTATAACAAATTCTAATATGGAGTGATTACTCTTCCCCTAAAGTTCCCATTATTTCCACCAACTACACCCTCTGCTTGCTGATAAAACTTGGGTCCAGAATATAATTTTCCCTTATTAGTATGGCCACTTTTTAAAACTTGAAGTTGTCCTTAAGGCAAGTCAAGAAATTATTAGGGACACTGCTTTAGGCAAAGAAATTGCTTCAGCAAATGTCAGCATCATCTTTATGCAGATGAGTCTCAGTTCTGTTCATCCAGCCCTAACCTTTCTTTTGACCTCATCTTCATCTGCCTTTTAGACATCTTGAACTGGATGTCCCATAAATATCTTAAATTCCTTCTCAATAATGACTCTACCTTCTTCATAATGGTGTAGTGCATAGAGTGGCAAACATTGAGTAAGGAAGGCCAGAGTTCAAATCCTGCCTTAGATGTTTATGACCTGTGCGATTCTGGGCAACTTGATTAGCCTCTCAGCCTCAGTTTCCTCATCTATAAAATGGTGATAATAATAGTACCTAATTCAAAGGGTTGTCTGGAAGATCAAATGAGATAATGTTTTCAAATTGCTTAGCATAATATACATGGCATACAATAAGTATTAAATAAATACTGATCCCATTCCATGTCTCTATTACTTTTGAGGTCGCCACCATTTAATCAGTTGTTACAATCCGTCATTTCTATTTTTTGCATTTGCAACATCTTTCCTATAGGACTTGTCTGTCCTTTGACACTAACACAACCCTGGTGTGGACCCCATCCCCTCATGCCTGGACTATTGTAGTAGTATGCTAGTCTCAGTGCCTCAAGTCTTTCCCCATGTTACTCCATCCTCCACGCAGCTGGCAAATTGATCTTCCTAAAGTTAAGATTGGGCAGGTAGGTTGCACTATGGATAGAGTGATGGGTTTGGAATCAGGAAGACTTCTCTTCCTGAGTTCAAATTTGGCTTCAGGCACTTAGCAGGTGTGTGACTCTGGGAAAGTCACTTAACCCTGTTTGCCTCAGTTTCCTCATCTTTAAAATGACTTGGAGAAGGAAATGGTAATTCATGCCAGTATCTTTGCCAAGAAAACCTCAGATGGGGTCATGAAGAGTGGATCTGACTGACAAAGTATAGGTCTTACCATGACACCTCTCCCTTTTTATAAATTCCATTGGTTCTCTGTGAGAAGGAACTCCCAGAACCAAATATAAAATCTCCTGTTTCAATTTCAAAACCCTTCATATTCTGGCCCCACCCTACTTTTCTAGTTTTCTTACACCTTACTTCCTTCCACATACTCTAATCTAATATCACTGGCCTCCTTGCTGTTACTCAAACAAGACACTCCATCTCCAGGCTCTATTCATCCAGCCAATTAAGACTGCCTCCATGCCTTATCCCTCCTCGCATCTACCTTCTCTGGATTCCTTTAAGTCTCAACTAAAATCTAGCCTTCTACACGAAGCTTCTCCTAGTTTTTGTTGTTGTCGTTGAGTCATTCCAGTTGTATACAACTCTCTGGGACCCCATTTGGAGTTTTCTCGGCAAAGATGCTACAGGTGGTTTGCCATTTCCCTTTCCAGCTCATTTTACACATGAGAAAACTGAGGCAAACAAGATTAAATGACTTGCTAAGTGTCACACATCTAGTAAGTGTCTGATTTAATCAGGAAAATGAGAGTCTTCCTGACTCCAAGCCCAGCACTCTATCCACTGCGCCACCTAGCTGCTTAACTTCTCAGTTAGTCTGCCTTAATCTTAGTCTACTTTGCCTTCCCTCTCAGATTACCTCCTATTCATCCTGTATAGATCTTGTTTGTACATAGCTGTTGGCTTCTTATCATCCTCATTAGACTGTGAGCTCCTAAAGGTCATGGACTGTTTTGCTTTATTATTTGTTTGTTTGTTTTGCTATTCTTTGTATCCTCAGTACTTAACACAATGCTGGCACATAGCAGTCATTTGATAAATGCTTACTCACTTGATTTGACTCGGATAGTTAGAACTCCCAATTGCTAGTTTATCATACCTCTGTGTCAGTATAATGTTTTTCCTGAATCCTCATCAATTTTGTCTCTTTAACGGGCAGCTAGGTGGCATAGTAGATAAAGCTCTGGCCTTGAACTCAGGAGGACCTGACTTCAAATGTGACCTCAGACATTTGACACTTACTAGCTGTGTGACCCTGGGCAAGTCACTTAATCCCAACTGCCTTGCCCCCCCCAAAAAAAATTCATCTCTTTATTTCCAGGAATGGTTGTCAATCATGGAACATTATTATTTTAGAAGAATGGAGATTGCAGATTTCCCCAAAGGACAGTGGAAAGAGGTTCTCTGTTATAATAGAAAAGATGTTTCAGGACCTGGGTTCAAATTCTAGCCCTGCCACTTTCATGAGGTGTGAACTTAGGCAATTTCCAGAATGATATGTTTACAAGTGAACAGAGAGGAAAAAACAACATGGTAAAGGGCCTTAAGCTCATGCCATGTGACCATTGTTTAAAGGAACAAGGGGATATTTAGCCTACAGAGAAGACTTACGGATAGACATGTCAGCTGTCTTCACGTGTTTATCCTTCAAGGTGTTTAGAGTTTGGGACCTCAAGGGATCTTTAACTATCTAATAATGCACCTCCCTTAATGGATATCTCCTCATCTACACTCCTCCTGAACTCATCCCTTTTTCTCCCCATCCTTGTTACACTGAACCCTAGACTACAGAAGAACCAATCTTCCCTCTCTAACTCCTAATGTCCACTCCCTCATTTCAATCCACCTGAATTCTACCCCATAATACCCTCTCCCCTCCTCCCCCCACACTGTGCCCTCTATGCTCCATAATTAATAAACTTCCTCCCATTATTCAATCTCTTCTTTTCTCATTCCTTTTGTCTCCTGGCACTCATAGAAATGAAACCCCTTCCTGATAACATGACATCTTTGCCTACTCTTTGCAATACTGGTTGCCTTTTTCTGTCAAACTCCCAACTGCCATTCACTGCTTAATGTGAAGAATCCAAATACTCTTTGGTTGTCATTGGCACATAGTAAGCACTTCATAAATTCTTTTTGACTGTCACCTTGTCAATCCCCCCACTCTGGATCACTTCTTCCACCTGCTTCCTTTGATTTTAATCAGATACTTTTAGGTAAAGCTGGAGGATGCCATGAAACTGTGCAGACTAGCTCCACTACAGATTTGTGTTATCTAATTCCACCAGGCTCTCAATGCAGCAAGGCAATTCTCTTCCACCCTAATCAATTTGCTGACCTACTTTTCTACTTGCTGTTCCTCATATACAATGCTCCATTCCCCATCTTTGTATGTTTTCACTGGCTACCATCCTTCAGTGGAATGCTCTGCCTCATAACCCAGGAGTGGGGAACCTGGCCTTGATGCCACATGTGGCCCTCTAAGTCCTCAAGTATGGCCCTTTTACTGAATCCAAACTTCACAGAACAAATCCTTTTATTAAGGGGTAACTTAATGGATTAACTAATTTCTGCCCAGCTGAGGGGAGAAAAAAACAAGGTTCCTGGACTGACTGTAGTATCTGGAGATTTACATGGTAACTCATGTAAGAATTAGTGCATGTAAATCCTCATGCTTGTGGATGAGAGACCAGACCTCTGTGGTGAGTTACCATTCCTTTTATTAAGGGGATTTTTTCTGTGAAATTTGGATTCAGTCAAAGGGCTGCACGTAAGGACCTAGAGGGCCACATGTGGCCTCTTGGCTACAGGTTCCCCACCTCTGCCATAACCTCTACCTGTGGGTTTCCTTGGCTTTCTCCATGACTCAACCCAATTAACATCTTCTGTAGGAAGCCTTTCCCTATCTCCCAGCTATATAAAGCTTCCTGTTTAAGGTTACCTTTTTTTTTCTCATTCTTATGTACCTAGTTATATACCTGTTGTCTCTCCCATTTGAATGTGAACTCTTTGAAGGCAGGAATTGGCTGTGCATTTCTTTTTATAACCAGTGATTAGCATAATTCCTGGAATGTAGTTGAGCATTTAACAATTTTTTTTTGTTGAGGTGACAAGGTAACTGCTTTTAAGTATTTGAAGGACAGTTACATAGAAAGGATATTTGACAGGTTCTACTTAGCCCCAGAGGTCAAAACTAGAAGAATTAGGTAGAAATTCCAAAGTGGTAAATCTAGGCTTGAAGTAAAGAAAAACTTCCCAACAGATAGAGCTATCCAAAAATGGGACAGACTGCCTTGGTTGTTAGTGGGTTCTCCCATACAGGAGATCTTCAGACATAGGCAAGAGAACTTCTTGTTATTTATGTTACATGAAAGATTCATTTTGTTTTTATAGGTTGGATTAGATGGTCATCAAAGTCTCTTTTAACTTAAAAATAGACTGATTCTGTGATTTTCTAAAACCATAGGTGTCTGTAACATACCCCAATGATACTATTGCTTCCATTTCTAACTCTGTTCAGCTTTACCTAAATGTTTTTCCACCATGCTTTTTCCTACTGGAATTTGTTCTTTGATTTCTTTAGGTATAGCTGGTGCCTCAATGGATAGAGTGCTATGCCTAGAGTCAAGAAGACCCAGATTCAAATTTGACCTCAGAGCCTCACACACTAGCTGTGTGACTCTGAGCTCGTCACTTCACCTCTGTTTGCCTTAGTTTCCTCAACTTTAAAATGGAGATAATAATAGCACTTACCTCACATGGTTATTGGGAAGATAAAATGAGATAATATTTGTAAAGGACTTAGCAGACTGCCTTGCACATAGTAGGTGGTATGTAAAAACTTACTCCCTTACCTTCACATGAATATAAATGCTTTCACTGCTCCCCCAAAATGTATGTCTCGTGCTATATTGCCAGTCTATTTCCCCTCTGACAAGAGGCATAGTCATCATCAGCAGCACTATATATGTTTCATATACAAAATTACTTGTTGCCTCGCCTCCCCATTTTCTCTACTATCTATTTGGAATAAGGTATACTGTTCTGGAATCACATTTTATGTTCAGTCATGGCTCACATCATTCCAATCTCAATTATGCCTGTGAGGCCAAATTTGCACCCTTATATTGGGACATCTAGTTCATCTTTTTATCCATTCTTTCTGTAACTTTATATTGATATCCGAGACTGTAATTTTTTTTTTATTATTTCCTTTCTTGAATTTGTTTTAGCCACTAGACATGCATCTTATTGACTTTTGACTGTTATTAAAATCAAATCCTCTTTCAATTGAAGATTTGCTGCCTCCAGGGATAAACAAAAAAAATGTGCTTTTATTTTAAAAAAGGCATTTGAAATAATGTGGGGCTTACATTAATAAGTCAGGCCATAACTGAGAGCCTGGTGTTTATAGTTAGTTCCATGAGTTTTCTTCCTGGGAACATAGTTCAGTTACCCTTTTGGACTAGGCTAAAAGTTATTTTTCAGTATTCATAGTCTCTCCAGAAATCTTTGCATACAGAGAAGGTAAGGAGATAAGTTAAAGATTAATGTGACTCACATCTGGCTGGCTGATTAAAGTTGCATAGGCCAACTCAACTTAAGCTGATTGGAAAATCAACTTTGAAACCAAGTGACTTCAAAGTCAGCCTAGTACAATGGAAGGAACACTGGAGTTGGCAATCAGAGTCAATACCTCAGAGCTATAGGGGGAGCTTCTGAGGCCATTTAGTCCGAACTGTACCTGAAGAAAATATGTTCTATCATAGTCCAAATACGGGGTTAGCCACAACCACAGGTGTGCTGGAGTCAGCTAAACCAGCTCTCTGAGTGAAGCAGTTGGTAAATTTTCAGTATGAGCATTCCCACCCCCAAAATTGGCAAATACCACAAATCAAAGCTTGATTTGTATTGTTTTATTGATTGTCTAGACCAGAGATATCAAACTTGACCCAGCAGTATGATCAGAACCAGACTAAAATGTACCGGGAAATGTTTACCAATACAACAAAACATAGATAATGTTTATTGGTAGTGTTCTAAGCCAATATGCACAACCAGGAATATGTTTGTATTTGAGTTGGATACCACTTAAGAAAGTGATGGAGAAAATGTTAATACTTAAGATTAAATTTATAGTATTATTATTTTTTAGATCCAATTATTGTTAAATATTTATGAGCACACCTTTGGTTAGAATCGACTTTATAACTTAATAGCTGTGTGACACTAGCCAAGTCACCTAACCTCTTTGAGACTGAACTCCTCAGCCAATACTTTGTTGGACAAACTTCTACTCCACTTGTACTGACTTCCTATCAAATTCCCCACAGTGACTCTTTCAGATGTTCTCCTATTTACTCAAGCCCTCAAACATAACGTCAGCTTTTGTAATTATAGTAGATGAATTAGCCTCAAACTTCATTGAGAATATTCACTAAGAATATGACAGGAGGTCCCTTGATAGTCTTCCTCAAATGCTCAAACTCTGGTAACAGAAGAAAATAGTGTTCCTTCTACTCATTAATTCTAATCTTTCTGCCTGTGCATTCGATTCCATTCCTCCCGAATCCACAGGGACTGGCCTCCAGGAGTCATCCTCAGTCATTCATGCATCTTACCTTTATACTAAGACCCTCAGGTCTCCAAAGTCTTTAAAAATAAGGATAAAAAATGCTTCCTTAGATATTTCAAATTTAACCCAGTATTATTTTAGTTGTTTCTTCCCCTTTCCTATTTAATTTTGCCTCTACTTCTGAATATCCCCCTCATTTCTTAGCCCCTTGAAATCTGGGTTTTACTGAAACTTATGAAAGGTCACCAGTGACCTCCTCACTAACAAATCCAATAGCTTTTCACTATCTCGTTGCTTCCTGAACTTTGAGAGATATTTGACTACTCCCTCCTATTGGAGACTGTCTCCTCCTGACCTCAGACACACCATGTTCTTCTGGTTGTCCTCTTGCTATTCTAACCATTCTATTTCTATCACTCGTTCCTTATAGAGTAAGTGTTATATAGTGGACAGAATGCTGGACTTGGAGTTAGGAAGATGTGGGTTCAAATCTCACCTCAAACCCCACTAACTTTATGACCCTGGACAAGTAACTTAATTCCTTAAAATCTTAGTTTTGTCATCTGTAAAATGTATATAATAATAGCACCTTCTTTACAGGGTTCTTGTGAGGATCAAATATGATGTAAATCTCAAAATACTACATAACGTTCATTATGCTATTCCTGATCCCTGAAGGTGGGTTTTCCCTAAGAGGAAGTCCTTGGCTGCATTCTCTTATCCAAACTTCCCCTTAGCAATCTTATTTATGCCCTATGACTTCAAATAGCAGACCTGTGCAGAGATACAAATAGGAATTGGACCTTTGATTTCATTCATAAAGGGGACTCCATGGTGAAGAGAAATCCTCACCAATGAAGGTCAGCACCTTCTCTGAAAATTTTAGCTTGAGTTCCCTAGAGCATTGAGAGGTTAAGTGACTTGCCCAGGATCATATTACCAGTAAGGAATTAGAGGCAGCCCTTAAACCTAGGTCTTCCTGACTTCAAGCTGGTTCGCTCTCCATTTGTACCATGTTTCCTCCTATACAGATGACTCTAAAACTTATACCTCTTGTCTTGGCCCATCTTCTGAGCTACAGTATTGCATCTCCACCCATCTTTAGAATAGTCAGCATGTATCATACCAAGCTTATTATTTTTCCCTAAATCCTGCTTCTCCTTCTGATGTCACTACTTCTGAGAGTGGCAGCATCATTAGTCCATTCTTTCATGTTTAGAAACTGATCTTTGCCTGTCTGTCCCTTCCTCTCTTTTCTCATTGCTGTTGCATTGTGTTTTTTTTTAATTTATTTTTAGTCATATTCAACTCTTTGAGACCTCTTTTGGAGTTTTCGTAGCAAAAATACTGGGGTGGTTTGCCATTTCTTTCTCCAACTCTTTATACACATGAAGTAACTGAAGCCAAGTTAAGTGACTTGCCCCGGGTCACGCAGCTAGTAAGTGTCTGAGGTAGGATTTGAACTCATGAAGAGGAGTCTCCCGGATTCCATGCCTGACACTCTATCTACTGTATCACCTAGATGTCCCTGAATTCCTACCTATGTTTTAAACCTTAACTCCTGGGCTGAGGAGGCGGCGGCGGCGGCGGCCCGGCAGGCAGGAGAGCATGGCGCTCGGGGCTGCGCACTGACCCGGCCCGGCGAAGAGCAAGCCCGGTCTGACCGACCGAGCGAGGAGGCCCTTCCCGCTGGGAGTGACTTGTCTCGGCCGCCGCGCGCCCATCTCCCGGCGCCCCGGCCCCGGCCCGCGTGCCACCATGTTTAAGAAGTTCGACGAGAAGGAGAACGTGTCCAACTGCATCCAGCTGAAGACGTCCGTCATCAAGGGCATCAAGATCCAGCTGCTGGAGCAGTTCCCGGGCATCGAGCCGTGGCTCAACCAGATCATGTCCAAGAAGGACCCGTGAAAATCGTGCGCTGCCACGAGCACGAGATCCTGACGGTGAACGGCGAGCTGCGCTTCTTCTGGCAGCGCGAGGGCCCCTTCTACCCGACCCTGCGGCTGCTGCACAAGTACCCCCTTCATCCTGCCGCCCCAGCGCGTGGACAAGGGCGACATCAAGTTCGTGCTGAGAGGCGCCAACATCACGTGCCTGGGCCTCACGTCGCTCGGCGGGCGGCTCAACCTGGCCGCCGCCGACACCGTGGTGGCCATCGTGGCAAGCAGCACGCGCTGTGCGTGGGCGTCATGAAGCTAGCTGGCAGCCGGGGACATCGAGCGGGTCAACGAGGGCATCGGCATCGAGAACATCCACTACCTGAACGACGGCCTGTGGCACATGAAGACCTACAAGTGAGCGGCCCAGTGCCTGGGTGCAAAAGTGATGATGATGATGATGATGAAGAATGAGATGTGTCATATGGCAAAAAAACAAACAAACAACTTAAATGCCACCTCTTCCAGGGAACCTTCTATTACTTCTCTTGTTGGTAATGACCTTTCCCCTCAGAATTTATTTTGCATTTTTCTTCTGCACTTCTTATGTAATATTGTTTTATGTCTGTGTGTCTTATCTCCACTACTAACTGGACTATAGGTTCCATGAAGGCAGGGGCCATGTTCTAACTACCTAAGATTATGCTTTGAAGATAGTAGGCATTTCATAAATGTTCAGTGAACTGAATCTGGAAAAATTGTATTATTACTAATAATGTGAAGAAAATAAGACAGTCTCTTTACCCACACAAGGTTGTTATAAAGATTAGGAAGAACATGAAAATGGTTTGTAATCATAATGTAACTGTACCAACTAAAGTATTTTTTATCTGCAAGCACTTATTTAGTGGTTATTACCCTCTTGAACGCCTCTCAGCTAGTTGTTGTGGGACATATAAAATGAAGAGTAAAACAAAGTCTCTATTCCAAAGGATTTTTTTAAATCTCCATGGTGAGAGCCAATAAAACATAGAAGAAATAATCAGGACAATTATATGCCCAGCTAACCCTTCCTGAGCATGTATTCCCTTGGAGTTCTGAGGGTGGAGAGATCAGGAACAGAGAAGTTAGATAATGTTCCATGAAAGAGATAGGACTCAATTGGCCCAGAAAGAATGGATAGAGTTTGGATCAGGAGAGGGCCTTGTCGGTGGGGAAGGGGAATTGCATAGGTTAAATCACAGAGAGGTGGGTGAACATAGGTTTTGTAGAGGAAAATAAGGTTGCCAGGTTGATTAGGGTAGGGGTTGAGCATAGTGGAGAATAAGGTTGGGTAGGAGGGTGGGGCCAGACTGTGAAGATTCTTTAAGGGGACATGATTTGGTCAAATAATAGAGATCCACTCTGCTTCTTGAGTAGGGCTGATTAATCTGGCAGTGTGCACGATAATGTAGAAGAATGGTATTAGTAGAGAGTGGGGGACTGTCTTGGGAATTTGTGCAATAAAACAAGTGTGAAGTGATGAGAGCTCAGCCCAAGATGTTTGCAGTGGGAATAAAGAAGGGGTGAAACTGAGAAACATTTCAAAGGAACTAATGACCTAATCTGGCAAGAAATTAAATATAGAGAATGAAGGAAAAGGAAGCATCAAAGATGACCCTAACATTTCTAGCCTGGGAGACTGGAAGAATCTTTAAGGGGAAAAAACATTTAAGTAATACATGAGATAGTTTGGAAAAAAAAATAGAGCTGGAGAAAGTACCCAAAGTAGTTGCCAATTATGACTTGGTCAATCAGAAATGCCTTGAAGAAATTAACTTATTCATTTATCAACCATTTACTGAGCTATTAATATGTTTATGGAGAAGAGAGATGGAATATAAGACACGGTCCCTGCCCTACCCACTGTTTTACATTCTAATGGATATAAGCATGCTGACTTATCATGGACTTATCAAAATGTTGATGCCCATATATGTATAGAAATACACTTGGCATGCAAGTCATTACAGATGGGAATCTTCCATCTAAGTTATTTGATACAGCAAATTTCTATAACATTCTTCAACGAGTTACTCATTGCTTTATCTACAGTGTTGGTATATGAAAGTAGAGACTTCTCCCTCAACAGGAGTTTTCTGTCTTTTGCAGAGGCAATGTTATTTAGTAGGAGGAGACGGGGGAAAAGACAAGGACTTAGGAGGGACCTGGGTTTGAATCCTACCTCTGACACTTACTAGTTGTATGACCATGGGAAAGTCACTTACTTTCTCTGAGCCTCAGTTTCCTCAACTGTGATATGAGACTAATAATATCTATAGTGCTTTGTACTATGTGTGGTACATGTTGTTGATCAACCATTTTACAGTTGTCTCTGTCTCTTCATGACCCCATTTGGAGTTTTCTTGGCAAGGTTACTAAAATGGTTTGGCATTTCCTTCTCCAGCTCATTTTACAGGTGATGAAACTGAAGCAAACAGGGTTAAGTGACTTGCCCAGGGTCACACAGCTAAGAAGTGTCTGAGGGCAAATTTGAACTCAGGAAGATGAATCTTCCTGACTTTAGGCCCATTGCTCTATCCACTGTGCCCCCTAGCTACCTCTCTGGTATATAGTAAGTGCTTAATAAGTGCCTGTTGACTTATCTTTACTGTAGTACCTATCTCTCAGGCCTGTTATAAGGATCAAATCAGATGACAAATGTCAAGTGCTAGATAAATGTCAGCTGGCATTCTTAATGCATCTGCAAGACCGGATCATTCTTAGTAAATGCCTGAACTCAAAGAGAGTCTCACATACTGCTAATCTTTATAGATGGATGACATGTCATATGAAAATCCTCATCCTTCATTTCCTGATCCCCCTGTTATCATCCGTCTCATGGATTGTCTCCAAACTGTGGATCTCTCATTCACATTTCCTTATGACCCCTATGCTGTCTGTGTAACTTTGACAGTACATGGAAGGCTGTGTCTAACTTGTTCATATCAGTTTGTCATTTCTGCTGGTAAAAGACAGCAGCTGCCTCATTCTGCCCCCCCACCCCCAGTTCCCCATTACAGCATTGCAATGAATTCCACAGCCCTCTTTAAATATTAAGACTCATTCGGCACATTTTGCATTCCTTTCCAAACAGCCTTTGTTCTCCTAACTGGAGGGTGACATTTTATAGTAGATTTATGATAACTAGAAGAGCAGACTGTGGGAAGAATATTAAGAATGTAAAGGTTGAAACAAGAATTATAAAGGCTAAAGTTTGTGGAGTCTGGGTGTAAGGGATCTAAATTTCTGACTAGAGGAAAGGTTGCTTTGGTTTTCTAGTGTATTGGTAACCAGAGAGGGGCCTAACATCCAGAAATAAGAAAGTGATGGACCTCCTGTACTCTATCCCACATCTGGAGGAGTGTGATAAGTTATAGGCACTCCATTTTTAGAAGAAACATTAATAAGGTGGAAAGTATCTACAAGTGGGCAGTCAGGAGAGTCAAGGGACTTAAGTCATGTTCTGTGAGGATTGCCTGAAGGAACCAGGGATATTTAGCCTAGATAAGAGAAGACCTAAGGGGCTTGTGATCATTTAACCAGGGCAGCTAGGTGGTATGGTGGGTGGATAGAATGCTGGGACTAGAGTCAGGAAGACTTAATCTTGCTGAATTCAAATCTAGCCTCAGACACTTACTAGCTGTGTGACCCTGGGCAAGTCATTTAACTCTGTTAGCCTCAGTTTACTCATCTGTAAAATGAGCTGGAGAAGGAAATGGCAAACCACTCCAGTTATCTTTGCCAACAACAAAAAACCCCAAAACAAAACATAGAAAACACAAACAAATGTGATCAAGAAGAGTCAGACACAACTGAAATTACTGAACAACAAAAATCACATAACCAGTTTTTTTATCTGTAAAAAGAAATGAAGGACCAGATGGCCTCTGAATTTGCTTCCAGCTCTAGATGTATGATGCTATAATAGGTGTATATGAAGACCAAAGTATAGAAGAGGGATTAGAAATGCCCTACTTGGTCCTAGAAAGCATAACCAGGAATGGAAGTTGCAGAGAGGCAAATTTCCAGAAATGATACCAAGAAAAACTTCCTAATAATTAGACCTATCCCAAGGAGGAATGTACTATCCCCAAAGGTAATGGGTTTGCCCTCATTGAAGTCTTCAACTGAAGGCTACACCATTTATGTATGTGGAATACTTTTTTGGGAATGGTTTAGACTTTGGACTAGAAGGTCTCCAAGGTGTCTTCTAAATCTGCACTGCCTACTAACAGCTTTGGAACATAGTAAGTGCTTAATAAATGCTTGCTGACTTGATTTATCTTGACTGTAGAACCTATCTCACAGGCCTGTTATAAGGATCAAAAGAGATAAATGTCAGTGTCTGTGACTGGGACATAAGCTGTCTCTAATTCCTTTAGGCCATGATGCTAATGAAAATGGATAATTAGATATAGAGGTTGCTGGGTAGCACAGTTTTGGGCCTGGAGTCAGGAAGACCTGAGTTCAAATCCAGCCTCAGACTAGTTGTGTGACCATGGAAAAGTTACTTAAACTCTGATTGCCTCAGTCCTCAAGTATAAAACAAGGACAATAATAGCACCTGCTTAGCAAAGTTGTTGTGAGGATCAAATGACATAATATTTGTGATTCAGTCTGTCGCTAAGTAAGTGTTTAATAAATCCTGGTTTTATTCTTTCCTTTCTACTTTAAGATGTAGCTTTGAAATCCTATAATAGGGAAAGAACAGTGGAAGCAGCACTATCTCGAGGTAGGAGATCTAGGTTTAGGTCCAACTCGTCTACTTGAGGGTTGTGTGATCTTGTCTGAAGCAAGCCATCTGATGCTCACTTGCCTTATCTGTAAAGCTGGGTCGTGATACTTGACATGAGGGCAGGGAGCTTTGAATAAAATAGCTTCATCCATGGAATGACTATGAGGCAGAAGACCCAGAGATGACTTTTCTTGTTCATGAAGGAAATACAGAGAATGAATTATGCAAGTGATATTTTGGCCAAATTATTTATTCTTTAGAAAGGGGACAGGAAGCACATACATACATACATACATATGTGTGTGTACACATATATATATATATATTATAGTATGTGTATATATGTATGCCTCCAATCCTCCATATGCCTTTGTTTAAAGATAAACAGGCTTCATGGCAGGTCATATAACCACCCTGTGAGGTAGACACTATAGACATTATCATTTGACAGATTTGAAAACTGAGGCTCAAGAGAGTTTAAGTGATTTTATATTGTAACCAGTCAGGGGTGGAATCTGAATTCAGGTCTTCATTATTCCAAGTCCATTACTATACCCATTATACCACACTTTTCCTCTATCACCAAGAAGAGTTTTTGCATATCAGATGTATAAATTTGTGGAAACATAATGTCTTCTTCTTCTTGTTCTTGTTCTTGTTCTTGTTCTTCTTCTTGTTCCTCTTCTTCTAATTCTAATTCTTCTTCTGAGTCTTCTTTTTCTTCTTTCTTTAATGAATGTGCAAAGAAGATTGACTAGTATTTGTGTATATAATCAATCATTCTCATCCTCAAAGGCTATTATTCTAGTAACTCTATAAGTTTCTTCTGACCTACTATTTAGGGATTCTTTTGTGCTCACTTGGCCATCACTTGAGAATCAAACCTTGTTTGTGACCCTAGTGTTAGGTTACATTAGTGATATATGTGTATATTTAATGCAGTCTAATATACATATATATATACATACATATATATATACACACACATACACATACATACATACGTGCATGCATGCATACATATAGACATATAAATCTATCCTTGCTAATAAGAGGAGTCAGCACGTCGTAGTGGAATGAGTGTCCTGGATGGGAATTTAGAGAACTTGAGTTCTAGTCATGACCCTGCCACACATCCTACATCTCTATCCTCAGAAAAGTCATTTCACCTCCTTAAGCTTAAGTTTCCTAATCTCTTAAATAAGAAGGTTGTTTGGATGACATCCATGTTCCCTCCCAGCTCTGAAACTATGATCCTCTTATGTACTTGATAATTAATTTGGGAAAGTCATCTAACTTCTCCACATCTCAGTTTCCTAATTTGGGATAAGGAGACAAAAATGTTTATGTTACCTACTTCATAGAGATGCTGTCAGGATAAATGAGAGAAGGTATGTGAGAAGAATCTACTGGGTTACACAACAGTTATGAAATTGGTTATATCTCATTCCCCACAAGACTATGGCTTAGTTTGCTTAGTATGAAGACCAATATTTTTGTTGAATTTCACATTTTCCACCTAGTAATGAATTAACCTTTTGGAAATCACAGAGGAGGCTATCGCAGAAAAATGAAGCTATATCTTGGACCAGTCGGTAAGAGTAAATTGACAAACATTAGAGATGTCAGTGATCTAGAACTAGGTGTGAAAGAAGACAGCATAATAAAGAAGACAGCAATAATTGTTTCCACATACCAGTGATTATCAGCTGGGCAAATAACAGTCTCCTCCAACAATGGATAGATTTCCACACAGGTAAAATAAGATCATCACTTAATATAACAAAGTAGGGAAGGGGAAGGGATACAGAGTGCCTATTATTTGCCAGACTAAGCACTTTATAAATATTATCACATTTGGTATTTCATGTTTTTGGTGCTATTAGGAAACACAAAAGCTTTAGATGGAGTGATCCCCTAATGTGTGTGTCCAGAAGTGTTACTGGAAGAGGTAATGCATGATCTTACATCGATAATGCTAACTTATAAAAGAGATAATAATAGGGGATACTTATAGATATTAAATAACTGTGGAAATCACTGTAGAAAATAGGAGGTACAGTGGTAAGGAAGGTCAGTGTAAACATACTGACACTGAGAAATTCTCTGAACCATAGATGTTGGTCATTATCCTTTATAGAAGAAAAATGAACACCTCGGTCATGCTTATTCCACTGCCTAACAGATCCAGGGAAAATTCAGAGTCCTCTGTTCATTATAGCCTGTACATATGATCAGATTTATGCTGTGAAGGCTTAGAAACCCTGTCTATATTATTAGTATAATGATATGATGGTCCATGGTAAATAAATATATCACAATAATTGGTGTCATGTATTATTTAGATTTCAAGCAAATATAAATATTGCATTTACTAATATATTTCCCTATATCCTCTCCTCCTAATTGTGAAGTTGTTTTGTTGTTGTTGTTCTTGTTTTCTTTCACGTTATTTCCCTCTGGCTCTTTCTAATTTCTGCGTTTGATGGGCTGCATTTAATCAATCAACCATTCAACAAGCATTTATTAGGTGACTACTGTGTACTGAGAACCTCAAGGAAGGATTTTTTAAAAAATCATATTATATGGTAAATACTAGAAATGCTTGCCTATTTTTATTATCTAGAAGGGGGTTGACAACCTTTTGGAAATGTTGAGCCTAATTGTTGATTCTAGTTCTGATACCATGAAGGGGTAAGGAGCAAGAAGGAAAGGAGTGCTATCCTAGTGACAAAGTGCTGATCCTTGTGAATGGGATGAAAAAGAGGCTGTCTGTGCAGAAGCCTTCAATCAGTGGGGAGTTAGGAGCCATGTTATTTCGTGACCCTCCTCCAGAAGTCATGCAGTATGATCTAAGACATTGTGCACTGGAGGCACTGAAACCAATTAGGAAGCTGTTACAATTGGCCAGGAGAGAGATGATGAAATACTGAACTAGGTTTGTAGCTGTGAGAATTCAGAGAAGAGGACAGATGTGAGAAGAGGAATACATATTATCAAAGTAGAACTGATAAGACTTGGGAATTGATTGGATATGAGAATAATAGATACTAAAGAATCAAGGATAATACCAAGTTTTAAAACTTTGGTAACTGGAAAGATCATGATTCCTTCAACAAAAAGTAGGGAAGTTTAGAAGAGATGTGGGTTTCGGGGAAAATGTAATAAGTTCTGTTTTGTTCAAGTTGAGTTTGAGATACCTGTGGTGCACCCAATGGGAAATGTCTAATGTGAAGTTAGTATAATGGAAGACAGCATCTTGGAAAAGAAAGAATAGGACTGGAAATCTAGATCTGGAAGTCAATTGCATAGTGATGTTAATCAATTTAAAAAGAAGTTATGAGATTACTCAAAGAGATTGTAGAGAGAAAACAAAAGGTCACAAGATAAAGCTTTGGAATATACTCTGTTAGAGTGAGGACATGTATAATAATTCAACAAAGGAGGCTGAGAAAGACTGGCCAAATAGGTAGAAAAAAGGGTCATAAAAAGAAAACAACAGTGAGGATAAGGCATCCAGGAAGAGAAGATGGGAAATAGTGTTAAATGTTACAGATGTTTCAAGTAAGAAAAGATGCCATTGCTTTTGACTGTTATATCATTGTTAACTTTGGAGAGAGAAGTTGCTGTTGAGAAGTAGTTGAATTTGTAAGCTAAATGGTGAAGGGTTAAGGAGTTAGAAGAGAGAAAATGGAGTCAACAACAGTAGACAGTTTTATTCAGGAGCTACAGCTATGAGGGAGGGTGGAGGGAAGATTTATAACTTAGGAGAATAATAGAGGCAAATGGGCATTTTTTTTTATTTTTTTATTTATTCTGTTTTTTTTTTAATTTTAGTTTTCAATATTCACTTCCACAAGTTTTTGAGTTCCAAATTTCTCACCCCTTCCCCCACCCCAAGATGGCATGCATTCTGAATACCCCTTCCCTTGGTCTGCCTTCTCTTCTATCTCTCCCCCTCCCTTCTCTTATCCCCTTCCCCTTCTATTTTCCTGTAGAGCAGGATAGACTTCTGTACCCCCAAATGGGCATTTTTTAAGAAAGGAAGAGACTTAGCGGTGTGTGTGTGTGTGTGGTGTGTTGGGGGGTATGTATATGAATGTAGGTAGGTAGGTATCAGAGAATGAACAAGTTAATATGGAGATTTGAATATTAGAGAGAGGGCGCATTGATTGTGGGGGCAATCTACCAGAGGACACTGAAGAGGATGAGATTGCTAACATTTATATGGTGTTTTATGATTTACAAAGCTTTTTCCATATGTTTATTATATATATATATTTTTTTATTTTTTAAAATTTTATTTATTTTGATTTATAAACAATCACTTCCATATACTTTTGAGTTGAAAATTTTTCTCCCCCTTCTTCCCCCCCCAAGATGGAACACAATCTGATATAGGCTTTACATTTACATACCCATTAAACATATTTTTACGTTAGTGAAGTAGTAAGTAAAAATTAAAACCAGTAGGAGGAGCCATCAGAAAGATGAAACAAAACTCAACAGAAGGTAAAAATAAGAGATAGCGATTCGATTTCCACAGATCTTTCTTTGGATATGGACAGCATTTTCCATCCCGAGGCCTCTGCAGATGTCTTAGGTCCTCGTAATGCTGGGAAGGGTTCAGTTTAACAATATTAGTCATTGCATAAGGTGGCTGTTATTGTGTACAAAGTCCTCTTGGTTCTGCTCACTTCACTCAGCATCAGACCGTATAAGTCTTTCCAGGTTTTTTCTGAAGTCAGCCTGTTCATCATTTCTTATAGTACAATAGTATTCCATTACATTCATATACCACAACTTGCTCAGCCATTCCCCAATTGATGGGCATCCTCTCAGTTTCCAATTCTTTGCCACCACAAAAAGAGCTGCTATGAATATTTTTGTACATGTGGGTCCTTTTCCCATTTGTTTGATCTCTTTGGGATATAGACCTAGAAGTGCTATTGCTGGATCAAAGGGTATGCACATTTTTGTAGCCCTTTGGGCATAGTTCCAAATTGTTCTCCAAAATGGTTGGATCATTTCACAACTCCACCAACAATGTATTAGTGTTCCAATTTTCCCACATCTTCTCCAACATTTATCATTTTCCTGGTTTGTCATGTTGGCCAATCTGATAGGTGTGATGTGGTACCTCAGAGTTGTTTTGATTTGAATTTCTCTAATCAATAACGATTTAGAGCATTTTTTCATATGACTATAGATGGCTTTAACTTCATCTGAGAACTGTCCATACCCTTTGACCATTTATCAGTTGGGGAATGGCTTGTGTTCCTATAAATTTGTCTTAATTCTCTATATATTTTACAAATGAGGTCTTTATCAGAGAGACTGGTTGTTAAAATTCTTTCCCAATTTTCTACCTTCCTTCTAATCTTAGTTGCATTGGCTTTGTTTGTGCAAAACCTTTTCAATTTAATGTAATCAAAATGATCCATTTTGCTTTTCATAATGTTCTCTATCTCCTGTTTGGTCATGAATTCTTCTGTTCTCCATAGATCTGATAGGTAAACTATTCCTTGTTCTCCCAGTTTACTTATGGTATCAGCCTTTATATCTAAGTCATGAACCCATTTTGACTTTATTTTGGTATATGGTGTGAGATTTGGGTCTATGCCTAGTTTCTGCCATACTCTTTTCCAGTTTTCCCAGCAGTTTTTTTCAAAGAGTGGGTTCTTATCCCAGAAGCTGGGGTCTTTGGGTTTATCAAATAATAGATTACTATAGTCATTGACTACTGTGTCTTGCATATTTAACCTATTCCACTGATCCACCTCCCTATTTCTTAGCCAGTACCAAGCAGTTTTGATGATTGCTGCTTTATAATACAATTTAAGATCTGGAATTGCTAGGCCACCTTCCCCTGCATTTCTTTTCATTAGTTCCTTTGATATTCTGGACCTTTTGTTTTTCCAAATGAATCTTGTTATTATTTTTTCTAACTCTATAAAATAATTTTTTGGTAGTTTGATTGGTATGGCACTGAATAAGTAAATTAGCTTAGGTAGGATTGTCATTTTTATTATATTAGCTCGGCCTACCCATGAGCAACTAATGTTTTTCCAATTATTTAGATCTGATTTTATTTGTGTGAAAAGTGTTTTGTAATTGTGTTCATAGAGTTCCTGGGTTTGTTTGGAGGTAGACTCCTAAATATTTTATAATGTCTACAGTAAGTTTAAATGGGATTTCTCTTTCTATCTCTTGCTGTTGGGCTTTGTTGGTAATATATAGAAATGCTGATGATTTATGTGGGTTTATTTTATAGCCTGCAACTTTGCTAAAGTTGTTTATTATTTCAAGTAGTTTTTTACTTGATTCTCTAGGATTCTCTAAGTATATCATCATGTCATCTGCAAAGAGTGATAGCTTTGTTTCTTCTTTGCCTATTCTAATGCCTTCAATTTTTTTTTTATTCTCTTATTGCTAAAGCTAAGGTTTCCAGTACAATATTGAATAACAGTGGTGATAATGGACATCCTTGTTTCACCCCGATCTTATTGGAAATGCTTCTAGCCTGTCCCCATTACATATAATGCTTGCTGAAGGTTTTAGATAGATGCTATTTATTATTTTAAGGAAGACTCCATTTATACCTATGCTTTCTAGTGTTTTTAATAGGAATGGGTGTTGTATTTTATCAAAAGCTTTTTCTGCATCTATTGAGATGATCATGTGGTTTCTGTTGGTTTTGGTGTTGATATGCTCAATGATGCTGATAGTTTTCCTAATATTGAACCAACCCTGCATTCCTGGTATAAATCCTACCTGGTCATAGTGTATTATTCTTGTGATAAGTTGCTGCAATCTACTTGCTAGTATTTTGTTTAAAATTTTTGCATCTATATTCATTAGAGAAATTGGTCTATAATTTTCTTTCTCTATTTTGACTCTTCCTGGTTTAGGTATCAACACCATATTTGTATCATAAAAAGAATTTGGTAAGACTCCTTCTTCACCTATTTTCCCAAATAGTCTATATAGTATTGGAATTAATTGTTCTTTAAATGTTTGATAGAATTGCATGTAAATCCATCTGGCCCTGGAGATTTTTTCCTAGGGAGTTCATCAATGGCTTGTTCAATTTTTTTTCTGAGATGGGGTTATTTAAGTATTTTACTTCCTCTTCAGTTAATCTGGGCAATTTATATTTTTGTAAATATATATCCATTTCACTAAATGTGTTGGCATATAGTTGGGCAAAATAATTCCTAATTATTGTTTTAATTTCCTCTTCCTTGGTGGTAGCTTCACCCTTTTCATTCTTGATACTAGTAATTTGGTTTTTTCTTTCTTTTTTTTAATTAAATTAACCAAAGGTTTATCTATTTTATTGGTTTTTTCATAAAACCAGCTCTTAGTTTTATTTATTAGTTCAATAGTTTTCTTAATTTCAATTTTTAATTTTTCCTTTGGTTTTCAATATTTCTAATTTGGTGTTTAGTTGAGGATTTTTAATTTGTTCTTTTTCTAGTTTTTTTAGTTGTATGCCCAATTCATTAATCTCCTCTTTTTCTATTTTATTTATGTAAGCATTTAGAGATATAAAACTTCCCCTAAGAACTGCTTTCTGCATCCCATAGGTTTTGGTATGTTGTCTCATTATTGTCATTCTCTTGAATGAAATTATTGATTGTTTCTATGATTTGTTGTTTGACCCAATCATTTTTTAGGATTAGATTATTTAGTTTCCAATTATTTTTTAGTCTATCTTTCCATGGCCCTTTATTACATATAATTTTTATTGTGTCATGATCTGAAAAGGATGCATTTAATATTTCTGCCTTTCTGCATTGGATTGTGAGGATTTTATGCCCTAGTACGTGGTCAGTTTTTGTGTATGTGCCATGTACTGCTGAGAAAAAAGTATATTCCTTTCTATCCCCATTCAGTTTTCTCCAGAGGTCTGTTATACCTAACTTTTCTAATGTTCTATTCACCTCCTTAACTTCTTTCTTGTTTATTTTGTGGTTAGACTTATCTAGTGCTGAGAGGGGGAGGTTCAGGTCCCCCACTAGTATAGTTTTGCTGTCTATTTCTTCCTGTAACTCCCTGAACTTCTCCTCTAAGAATTTGGATGCTATACCATTTGGTGCTATATATCATATTTATCACATACATATCACATGTATATCATATGTATCATTTTGTCAAAGATATAATCAGTGGAGTTGGAGTTGGCAAAGAGTAAAGCTACCTCTTTGTCAAAGAATAAAGGAGAAAACAAGGGATGATGACAAAGATTTGGAGACATAGATGTGGTAAGGATAGAACAACAAATGATATCTTTTCTCAGTTAAGTATAAGGAGATCTTCTACTGAGAGGGAATGTAAAGGAGTGATTGGGGAGGTTTGAGGAGAAAAGGGAAAGTTTGGAAAAGCCACTGTGGAGAATGTGAAAAAGAATTATTAAGGCAGAATGAAAAGACTGCTTTGCCATAATGGAGATTCAGTGGATATTACAGATATTTGCAATGAACTCAGTCAACATAGGTTTGTGACTTCCTCCAGCACTGTTTGGAATCTTAAGAGTAGGAATGAATCAGATGGATGATGAACATTAAAAAACAACAACAAGCATTTACTAAGTACCTGCTATGTGCCAACCTCTTTACAAATATTTTCTCATTTAATTCTCACAACGGCACTGGGAAGTAGGTAGTATTATCACCCTCAATTTATAGTTCAGTAAACTGAGGCCAAGGTTCAATGAGTGTCCTAGTGTCACACAGCTAGTTAGTATCTGAGGCCGAATATGAACTCAGATCTTTCTGACACCACTCCCAGTGTTCTATCTACTCTGCCACCTGGCTGCTAGAGAGCAGCAAAGGAACAGCTTGGGACCACTAAAGAACTCTGTAACTCCAAATGTGACCCAGGGACAGATACTGAGAAGAAGCATCATGTAACTGAAGGTGCATTTAACTTAGGAAGGTGAGTTCAGATCCTGCCTCTAACACTTGTTAGCTGCATGACAAAAGAAAAGTCATTTAACTTCTCCCAAATTGTTTCCTTGTATATAAAAACTGGAAAATGCGTACATGTAATACTTCTCACAGTTGTTGTGAGAATCAAATAAGATCACCTCAAAGACAAATAAATATTATTATTATCACTAAGAGTTAAACAGCCTAAGCATCTTAATCACTGCAGCTTTTAAGGGGTTACGTTGAGGAAGAGACAATATAATACTATCAGGCCTATTAAGTTATCAGCGCCCTTTGAAAATATGATTAGCCCTGCTAATTACCATGAGTTCTTTTATCACTTAGCTGGCAAATAGCTAAGTTTAATTAATACTCTCTGGATTTCCAGTAAAAGTCTTTTATTTTCCGAGTCTGTTCTCTGGGCTGCAACAGTTTTCTGAGTTCAGGGAAATATCACTGGATAATCTCCCTGCCTTTATAATTTCCCTTGTTCCCCTACTTTAGTAGGAAAATAAATTTGGGGTGAAAAGAATGGAAATGATCCTGGGTAAAGAGTCAGAAGACCAGTGTAGTCCCACTATCTGCCACTAATTTGGCCATCCTATACCTCACGTCTCTGAAATTTAGGGTTTTTTGTGTGTAAAATGAAGGAGTTTAACACAGATGATCTCTCAGGTCCATCACAGTTCAGAAATCTGATGATTCTTTAACCAGTCCTGAAAGTCTGACACCTTGTGGTCATATATAAAATTTGCAGTCCATTGGATTCAGACACTAAGGAATCATTGAATCCTGAACTAAATCTTTGGCAGAATTGTACAGTGGAAAAGACACTAGGGAAGGAGTCAGCAGACTTGGGTTCTAAAAACCTAGAGTCTTAGAGCTAAAAGAGACTGGAACTGGCATGTAGTGAATTCATTTATCCATCTGATGAATGCATCTTATTTATAACCATCCTGAGAAGTCATATCCAACCCCTGTTTGAATATGTCTGTTGGTGGGGGACTTATTTACTAATAAAAGGCAAACCATACTGATTTGTGGGTATTGCTAATGACTAGAAAAGTCCTACTTTTGTAGAGTTGATATCTGTAACTTCCTAGCTCCAGAAAGTTGCTAGTCTTAATTCTATCCTCTAGAGTCATAGGAGTTAGCCATTCTCCTGGGGCTATCCCTTTGAATATTTGATGATTGCTATCATGTCACCCCCAAATCTTCCCCACAATGCTTAAATGGATCAGTGATCAGATCAGTTTGGGTATTCCTTTCATCTGTGCAAATAACAACCCATCTATATCAGATCTTGGGCGATATCTGTTAGCTCTTTCAAGGAATCTCATGTGAACTTAATATCTGCATAGGAGACACCTTGCTGGAGAAAAGCATTTAGGGTAGCATATTGCTTCATGGAACTGAATTTTATCCTTTTAGAAATGATTCAATGATTCTTGTAGAGATGAGGAAGAAGGTATATGGGTCAACAGATATTGGTTTTAACACGTTCATGAGAGATGTGGTGTTGGAGAAAAGCATTTAGGATTGTTTTGCTCCATTGAGTCAAATCCTTAAAAAAATCAACAATCAATAAAATACATTAGGGTCTTGTGTGTACCTAATTATTCACATCTTGTCTTCCCCAATAGGATATTATCTACTTGAGGTCAGGGACAATATTTTTTTGCCTTTCTTTGTATCCCTCAGGTTAGCACAATCCCTGGCACATAGTAAACACAATACATACTTTTTGACTGGACTGAGTGATAGGATCTGATGTCAAAATCTAATAGTTACTTACTACCTTGTGACTTTGGGCAAGTTGCTTAAACTTTCTGGGCCTGTGCTTCCTCATGTGTAAAATGAGAGGGTTGAACTAGGCAGCCTCTAAAGTCCCTTCCAGCTCTAGATCTGTTAGTCAATGATCCTCATCAAAGCACCTGCATGACATTAAATTTCTGTAAGAAATGGGGATGACCAGAATCAATGCCTCTACCTTTAGCCAGGTCTCTACTTTTCAACGTCAATAGTTTTTTTAACAAGTCAGTTAGAGGTGTTGTAATTGCATGCGATCTTTTCTCATCCTTACCTTTTCTCATTTGATGTCGATTTTGAACTTTGCTTTAGCTAGTCATTGGTCTGACTGCACATGGACTATAGATTCTTTTCTTTTGCTTTAAGTTTTAATGTTTATTTCCCCAAGACAGCCTAACCTGTACTCTACTTGGATAAATTTTACAAGCTAGTTTTCTGCTGCTTCTAGTTTTAAACTTTAACCATGTTTGGATGACAAGAAATGCTGCAAACATATGCTAGTCCACCAAAGAGCTATGATCACGAAATAAATTTTTTCCATCTTAGGTGTTTCAAAATTACCAGTTTGATTTTTAAACACAAAGTAGATGATGATGCTAATGGTGGCTAGTCTGGTGTGAACAGCAAAGTGCTATTCATGCGGCATGTGTACTCAAAGGTTTTCCTACAATGAGCCACCTTATAAAGAGTTCTTTTTTTTTGTACAAATTTATTTGTGTCACATTTCTTTAGTGTGCAGAATCTCAATGAGGTATAATTACAATTTATAAAAACCGCTTGCATGCCTTTTATGCAAGTTTTAAAAATGCAAAGTTTTCTCTTTAAGGTGGCTCAAAATAGATTGTTCATGGCTGCCTACATCTAAGATTCTTAGATGACTGTCAGTAACTGGTTATTTTCTGCATTTAAAAAAAAGATGTTGTCAATTTTGTGGGGGGAGGGTTGTTGGGTTTTTTCTTTCTTTCTTTCTTTCTTTCTTTCTTTCTTTCTTTCTTTCTTTCTTTCTTTCTTTCTTTCTTTCTTTCTTTCTTCCTTCCTTCCTTCCTTTCTTCCTTTCTTCCTTTCTTCCTTCCTTCCTTTCTTCCTTTCTTCCTTTCTGACAGGATTTGGTCCTGGCCAAGTTTTACTTGCCTCATTATAGCATGGATATAACCCTTATTTTTTGGCAATAGCCCAGGATCAGGCAAGTTCTACCAAAATGGAAAGTCTTCATGGCTATCTGAAGAGGACCAGCCTATTTACATGCTATGGAAACATGGAGAAGCAGAGACATAGCCTCCAACTAGGGGTATATGGGAATGCTTCATGGAAGAGGTGGCATTTGACTTCATTGTTCAAAGATGGGAATCTTACAGGAAGAGTTAGGGTAAGAAGGCAGTCTAAGAATAAGAAATGAAACAAGCAAAATTGCAGAAGCAGAAAAATATTGGTTGTTTTGGGGAGTTTTTACTTTCACACAAACTAACCACTATATCTCTTTTATTATACAGTATAATAGTTTCAGAGGAATAGCCAATCCTATTAAAATCATGAAACACATAGAGGAGATTAGATAGAAAAGAATTCATGTTTGCAAATAGAATTATCTTTCAAATTGAGAATCAGAAAGCCTGATATCTAGACCAGGCTCTTTCAGTAACTGGGTATGTGAAAATGTGTGACAATTAACCTCCCTCAATATCAATTTCCTTATTGACAAAATAATATCAGAGTTTATGGTCTCTTTTAAACCTGATTTTTATGCTTTGAATGGGAACTGTAGGCTTCAACTTGACACACAGCAGAGGGCAGCAGAGAATGCTATTTCATCTCAGAAAGTAGAAAGTAGCCAAGCGTTTTTTTTTTTTTTTATTAATTAAACCAGGGAATCAAAACTTCTCCGGATGACCAAACAGACAAAAGAATGAAAGGAGGGAATGGTAGCTCTGCTGGATAAAAACTGATCTAAATGAATAAGTCATCCCATATCACCCCTATCTACTCAGCTGTAGCTTGCTCACTTGTAAGCCAAGAACAAATGACATAGGAAAGTGGTTCTCAATGACATGGAGTAGAGTCAGTAAATAGACAGGAAAGGAGCCCCTGGGAGTCAGAAATACATAAGCTATGAACTGATTCAGATATAGTCAGCCAGCACTGTCCTGCGTAAATCTTTCATGGTGTCATTTGGATGTATCCACCTTTTTTGCCTTCTCCCCCTCCAGCCAAGTGCCCAATTGGGTTGGAGCACATTGTGATTCGCATCCCATCTGCCAGTCAGTGTTTCTGCCTAAATCTTCTCACTCATTCCTTTCTAGCGATCCTTTTTGCCTCCAAGAAGCCTTCCCAGATTTAGAGCTTCAGGTCACTCCAATCATATCTTTCAACACCAAGAGGTGTGTTATGGAGTTCTCTCTGAGCATCTGTGAGTAAACTGTTAAGACTTTGGGTTTTACCCCTGGGGCCTTTATTGGATATTGTCTCCTGTGAATTTCTGGTTAGCTGAGGTGCCATTCTTTCCTTTTTGAGGCTCCTCCTAAGTATCTAACTTTGTGAATGTATGTAATCAGTACTCTCCCTTCCCAATCTTTTTTTTTTAAATTTCAAAATCCCTTTGATCAAATTTGCAAGATACCTGGAAAATATATTTTTATTAACAGAGGAGCTGGGAACTATGCACAGCCCTGATACTTATTATCTGTATGATCTTGGGAAAGTCACTTGTCCTCTTATTCTCAGCTTCTTCCACAGAAAAATCAAGGCTTAGACTGGGTCATTATTTAAGTTCCTTTCCAGCTGTGTACTACATTCCATTTTCAATGATTGGGTTTTTTTTTCTTTACTATATATATTTTAAGTATAGCCAAGGTCCTCACATTCTGGTATCTCTCCCCTCCCTCACTGAATCAGTGATTGTCCCAATTGGAATGGAAGTCTGAAGCCATTCTAAACCAATGTTACCCCCCTGCAGCTTTAATCATTTGGACTAATTCTGCCCTCTGAGTCCAAGTAGACTAAGTTTAACCCTTCTTCCTAGGTAGCAGATTGGATAGAGTATTGGACCTGGAGTCACGAAGTTCTATGTTCAAATCCTGCCTTAGACACTTACTACTGCATGACCTTGGGCAAGTCACTTCTCCTCTGCCTACCTCAGTTTCCTCAACTGTAAAATGAGGATAACTCCCAAGCATGTATATTATATATATATATATGTATATATATGTATATATATATACATATATATATATGTTATTGTACACACATACAGACAATTGTGAGTTATTGTGAGAACCAAAGGAGATGTTTGTAAAGCACTTTGCAAACCTTAAACTGCAGCCTTCAAGTCACACTTCAGTCATTTATTTCCCAGGCTAAAAATCCTTACTTCCTTCAGTTAATCTTCATATGGCACAATTTCTAGACCTCACCATCCCAGTCAAACTTCTCTGGGCTATCATGGTCGTCTGCCAAATTCATCTCTCAGACTTGATGCAGTCTGACTAGGGCAGAGTTCAACAGCACCCTTCCCTCTGTGTTCTAGATAGTATACCTATTTTAATGAAGGATCCTTAATGTAGGATCAAGGTTTCATGAACTCTCTTGACTTCTTTATCACACTGTTGATGCATATTAAGTTTGTAGTTTGCTAACATATTCAATTTTTAAAAATCATTTTCAGATGAGCTACTTTACTGTCTAGCTGGTCAGTGGTATTTGAAATATTTTCTCTGCATGGTGAGTCCATTGTACCCTTAAGGAAATGGAATAACATCAAGAAATCTAGTGCAAGGCAAAAAGCACTAGACAAGGCAACAGGATACCCAGGTTCTGGTCCTAGATCATGACTATTATGTGACCCTTGTTCTGTCATTTCACTTTCTTTAAGCTTCAATTTGTTGTTATTGCTCAGTCATTTTCAACTGTGTCTGACTCTTTATGTCTCTATTTGGGAAGTTTCTTGGTAGAGATACTGGAGTGGTTTGCCATTTCCTTCTCCAGCTCATTTTACAGGTGAGAAAATTGACGCAAACAGGGTTCAGTGTCTTGCCCAGGGTCACACAGCTACTAAGTGTCTGAGACTGGATTTGAACTCAGGAAGAGGAATTTTCCTGACTCCAAGCCTGGTGCTCTGTCTACTGAGCCACCTAGCTGCCCCGAGCTTCATTTTACTTGTTTGTTAAATGAAGGGGTTGGATGAAATGATCCTGAAGGCCCCGGTTTTAGATCCAAGATCCTCTGAAATATAAGCTCTGGTACAGGTCTAACATCCTAAAAAATTGACAGTGGAAGGAAGTCTTCCTGGCTGAATTTTATATTCACAAAGAATTCACCTCTTCATCTCACTTTGTCCTGCCAGTGTGTGTGCCTACATTTTCATGCGTATATTTAGAGTGATTTAAAAGCATAATTGGGCAAAAGCATAACTACTGTGAATGAGCAGTCCAGTGAAGCTGATATCACAGAAATTGCCCATTCCACCAGCCTAGACTCTTCAAGAAAGATTGCTATTTGAGCCTGGTGAAGGGAGAAAGCTTGTTGGGAGGCATTGACTGCTTTAATGATGGCTACTCACCTTTGCTGATTAATATGCTTGTCAAAATAAAAGGAAAATGAAGGTGACCCGAGGAGCAAGAGGATTGTGGTAGAATTTGATGAGATACTCAGCCTTGGCTTAATTGCCAATGCTCTCAGCTTTTCTCCCTGGGTTCTAGTTACAATGGAATAATTTGATGGAAATGCACAGGAGACCTAGCTGTCCTTCAAATTATGCCCTTGTCAGTCTAAAATTGCTCATCTTGTGTTGTTGAGATAGGCCTGCAATATAAGTGTCTAAGATGCTCTTAACACTTTATACAGATTTTGTTCTCTGAAAACGCAGGTGCCAGAGTGCTGGAGTCGGGATGGGGGTGTGGAGGTGGGGAAATGAATTCAACAGGGATTTATTCTGGTCAATAGAACAAGAATTTATTAAGCCCATTTAGTCAATTAATCAGTTTACAAGCATTGATTAGGTACTTACTATATGTCTGGCACTGTGCTAGATACTGAGGGTACAAAGAAAGAAACTAAATAGGTGCTAGGTGGTGCCATAGCGCACGAAGCTCTGGTCCTGAAGTTGGGAAGATGAGTTTAAATCCAGCCTCAGACACTTAATCAGTTGTGTGATTCTGGGTAAGTTACTTAACATCTATTTGCCTCAATTTCCTCCTCTGTAAATTGGGGATAATAAAGTGCTTTGAAAAATGTAAAGTACTATATAAATGCTAGCTATTTTTATTACTACTTGGATAATAAAGTATATGGCATCATCAGGAAGGACAGAGGAAATCAAAAAAGAAACCAGTCATCTTGAGAAACAGAAATATGAGTGTGTCTGCCAATGTAACTGTAAAGGCAGTTTTGTTGAGCGCACCTCAGTAAAGTCATAAGACTTCTGTAGGGAGTGTCCAGAGAAAGGTACTAGAATGGTATAGACAAAAGAGGTCAACCAAACATAATTAATTAGGAAGCTTCAACTGAGAAAAATGTCACTGGTAGAAGCAATACTCAAAGTCTATCTACCATCATGAATACTGTGGATGGATGTGTTAGGCACTAGCCTATTTGCCTAACCCCAGAATACTAGAATGAGGGAACATCCCCAGAAGCTAGGGGAAAACAATTTTTTCAAGGGTTACTAAGCCTTCTAATTTCAATGGCTATCTTCATATTAACCTGATAGTGTTTAAAGAAGAGCATTTAGTTCACCTCTCTCATTTTTAGAGATGGAGAAGCAGAGGCTCTGAAAAGCGATGGGACACTTGACTAAGTTCAATCACTTAGTCACTAAACATTTATTAAGTATCTGCTATGTGCCAGATGTTGCACTACGCACTGAGGTCACAAAGAAAGGCAAAGGACAGTCCCTGTGCTGGAAGAGTTCACAGTCTAATGGTTCATATGATGATAGAGCCAATATGAGCACCCAGGTCTCTTGAATTTCCAGACTCTTGGTGGTAAAACATGCTGCTTCTCTTCTATGACCTCTAAGGTATTCGACATTGTCAGCTGCCCCTCTTGGAAATTTTGCAGTCATTCTCGTAATCTTAGCTAGTATTCATATATATGTATATATATGCACACACATATATGTATATATATAATGTATACATATACATACACATATATACATATATGTGAATAAAAATAATGACATGTAACATTTACGTAGCATTTATTGGGTGCCAGGCACTATGCTAGGTGCTTTATAAATATCATCTCATTTGATCCTCATAAAAACCCTGGAAGGTAGGTGCTATTATTATCCTCAAGTACATGTAGACATTTTATACATACATATATATGTATATATATATATATGTATATGTATATTCTGTTATTTATAACTATATATTTATATGTAATAATATCTATATATACATTATACACTTCTGTAATATCTTTACCTTTATATCTATCTATCTATCTACCTTTGTTAAAGTTATCTAGTGTTAGGTGGTCAAATGAAACTAGGATTCTAGTCACTGGTTTCTAATACATGAGGGAGAATGCAGCTAGTGGGGGCTTGAGTTTATGGCCTTAGAGGAAGACATGCATCCATAGACTCTTCTGGGTACCCTGGAATCCTAAGAAGAGATGTAATAGATCTGGTTCTTGGACAGAGGCCAGAACATACTCTTTACAGAAAAGAAATAGAATATAGTTCAAATATAATTTATATCTATTTATATCTATATGTGTATACATATAGACATGTATAAACAGATGTGATAAATATGTGTATTGTAGAAATATGCACACACAAACACACACACACACACACACATATATATATATATATATATATATATGTATATGTTGTTGTTCAGTTGTTCAGTCCTGTCTGACTCTTCGTGATACTATGGACCATATGACATCAGGCCTATCTTCTACTATCTCTCAAAGTTCATCCAAGCTCATATTTGTTGCTTCCATGACACTATCTATCCATCTCACTCTCTGCTGTCTCCTTCTCCTTTTGCCTTCAATCTTTCCTAACATCAGGTTTTTTGGTGTTTTTTTTTTTCCCAATGAGTCCTGTCTTGTCATTATGTGGCCAAAGTATTTAAGCTTAAGCTTCAGTTTCAGTATTTGTCTTAGGTATGCATACATACATACATACACACACATGTACACATTCATACACATATGCATACATACATACATATATACGTGAAACTACTTCATAGATGTCATGTTAAGAAATCCTGATTTGTAGGAAAAAAATTCTGTCAAGAAGCCTTGATAGAAAATGGGGTTTCTGAGAGCCAGCAATGAAGAGCGAGCACATTCCAGGCACAGGAGCAGGAAGTATAAAAACACAGAGGGGGGAGTGTAATATAGTATATAAAGATAAATAAGAACGCTAGTGTGGTTGGACCATATTACTAATGGAAAACCAAGTGTAATAAATGTGAAAAGGTAGGAACCAGATTGTGAAACACTTTAAATAATAAAGAGAGTTTACTTGTTATTCTAGTGGTAATATGAAACCACTGGAGTTTAGTAAGCAAAGGAATGACATGGTCAGCCTTGCACTTCAGAAAAATCATGTTGACATCTGTATGGAGGACAGATTGGAGTGGAGAGAGACTTGAGGGAGGATGACTAATTTGGAGGCTGTTGTCAATAGCCGAGATAAGAGAGGATGAGGGGCTGAGTTAAGGTGGGGGGGGTACGTGAGTAGAAAAAAAGGTACAGATTCAAGAGATTTTGTGAGTTAGAAATGGCAATATTTTGCAGCTGAGTAAATGTGTGGGGTGAGTGAGAGTGAGGATTTGAGGATGACACAAGAGGTTGAAAACCCAGTTAACTGGAAGGTTAGTGTTATTCCTCACAGAATAGATATGTTTGTGAGGGTTGAAATTTTGGAGAAATATAATGAATTTTGTGTTATATGTAGTGAATGTAAAGAGAGTAACCACATGGCATGACATTAAACCAACTCTGTCTTTTTCTCAATGCCTCTTTCTCTCCTTATCTCTCTTTCTTGTCCTTCTCTCTCTGTCTCTCTCTCAGTCTCTCACTCACACTCTCTCTCTGTGTTTCTCTGTCTTTGTCTGTCTTCTCTCTGTCTGTCTGTCTCTATCCCTCTCTCTCTGTCTCTGTTTCTCTCTCTCTCTTTGTCTCAGTCTGTCTCTGTATCTCTCTCTGTTTCTGTCACACACACACACCACCCTCCCAACCTGAATTTGTAATGGTAGGTATGGGGAATTTGGGGCCTGGGGGAGTTGAAGGATCCACAGTGAGCCTTGTGGTTACTACTGACCTCTTATGGTTCTACTGATAATCCTGGTATTGGGAAAATACATGTCCAAACTTGCAGCTGTACCACCTAACACTCAATTGGCATGTTTCTCATTTACAGAAATCAGTGATAATGACAATATTACTAATTGTGAAACATTTACTATAAAAACAAAAAGGCAAAATCAAGAATAATCATTTATTCTTATACAGCATTTACTTGATAGAAGGAAAAAAAAATTAGGAATAATAAAATCATAGTAATCGACCCATGAACCTGATCACATTCTCTCACCAATGCACACATGGTGGGGAGAATAGATACATGCTTAAAGAAATGGAGTAGTAAGGCACACAACATAGGGAAACTCATGTAGTTGAGACAACTCACATGATTGAAACGTAGACCTGGATGTGCTGTCTCTTTAGAGAACACTCTGTACAACACAACAGTCTTGCACAACAGCCTGCTCCTCTTCTGAGTTTCTCTGAATGACTTCTGGATAAAGCTCCTTTTCTTCTACTTTTAGAGTGCAGAAGCTGTTTAATGTCTTTAAATTGACAGTATTCTTACAGCTGAGATCTTTAGTGATCCTTAGATCTACTCTTTTGCATGGGCAGTGAGGAAACAGAACACTCTTTTAGAAAAAAAATTCCCTTTAATTCTGGAATTTGTAAAGCTATTCAAGCCTTGCTCTGTGTACTCTCAAGCCATGGAAGGCAATAATAGATGCTGGAGGCAAAGCCTTTAAGAGGGTTCTCATCTCTCAAGCTGTTGATGCCACTAGAGAGCAAGGCAGCTTTTCACCTCACTAGCTCTTGACTTAGAGTAGAAGATTCTCCTTTCCCCCAATCAGCTTATTCAGAGTTTTCCTACATTTAGATCACCTTCCTGCATCAATAGCAGAACATTTAATCATCTGGTCTAAGCTTCTGTTATCTTCTCTGCTCTAGTGGTTTCTGTATTCTATATTCTGATGCCTCAGATTCTGTAAGAAGTTTCTCTGATCTCTGTCTGCATTTAGCTCTTTTAATTACTGACTCCTAATTGAATTTTGAATGCATCAATTGAGGTTTTCTCATGATTAGTGACCTATCTCTTACTTCAGTTCAGACACTCAAAATCCATATTAGTCAGATGTGATGCTATTATTCAATAATGTCATAATCTCAAAACAATTAATGCAGAGATTCCTAGCAATAAACTAAGAATTACAGAAAACAGCTATTTGTTACTAGGAAAGAATACATTGCCCCCATCTTGAAAATCCTTCAGTACTTTAGCCTTTGAACTATTTTTACCTCTCAATATCTTTATGATGAGTTACTATTTTGTCTCAGGTCCTTAGCATTGTTCATGTTTCTTCATATTGCTTATTTTCTATGTTTCAGACAAAAATAATATTTTTCTGTCTCTGATAGCAAAAAAAAAATGTCCATATAAGCAAGAGACAGTGCTATGCTGTTTGAAATGTCTAGGTGACATCAAAACTGGTTAGCTGGTGATTTAGGGGTTGGGGTTCCAGAGAGAGAGATGAGAAATGGATACATAGAGATGGAAGTAATCAGCATAGAGATGACACTTAAACTCATGACCTGATGAGATGATCTAGAGAGGGAGAAGAGATGAGAAGAGAAAGGAAAGGAGAAGTGAAATACCTATATTTATAGAAACTCTTTAGTAGTAGCAAAGAATTGGAAAGTATGGAGGGTGGTCATCAATCGGGGAACAGCTGAACAAACTATGGCATATTATTGTAATGGAATATAATAGTGGTATAAGAGATAAAGAAAGAATTGGCTTGGAAGAGTTCTCATCAGATTTAGATGAACTGATGCTGAGTGAAGTGAGCAAAATTAGGAGAATAGTCAATATATAACATCAATATTGTAAAAAAACAATGAAAGATTCTGAAAGTCAAGAACTTTGACCAAAGAATTAATCAGCTTTGATTGATGAAGAAGGATACTACTTGAACCAGGAGAACATTGTATGCAATAACAGCCACATTGTATGATGACTGACTTTGATAGACTTAGCTCTTCTCAGCAATGCAGGGATCTGAAACAACTCCAGGGGACTCATGATGGAGAATGCTATCCACATTTGAGTCTGAATGCAGGTCGAAGCATACTATTTGTTCTCTCTCTTTTGGTTTCTTTTTTCTTGTGATTCCTCTCATTCATTCTCATTCTTCTTCCCTGATGTGAAAATGTTTAATAGGAATGTGTGTGTAGAGCCTATATCATATTGCATGCCATCTTAGGGAGAGGGGAAGGGAGGGAGGGGGAGAAAATTTGGAACTAAAAAGCTTGTGGAAGTAAATGTTGAAAATGAAAAATAAATTAATTTTTTAAAAATAAAAAAATAAAAAATATGATTAGGTTCACAATTCATATGACAAATACGAGATAGGAATGTTGATAGTATACTATTTTAACAAAAGCCAATTGTTATGCTTGTATAGTATTCTATATCCTTTATGTTATGTACCAATTAAGTGAAGATGTATGCTTAAAAAAAAAAGAACGATACTGCTTATTTCATGACAGAGAGATGACAGACTAATAGCATGAGAAACATATTTTTGAATGTGGCCAAAGAGGGAATTTGTTTTGCTTGATTATTCTTGCATAGCACAAAGGCCCTTCATTCCTTCCTTCTTCTTTCCTGTTGGTAAGGAGAGATGAGAAAGAGGAAAAAAAATGAATGCTTGGTAATTTTAATAAATGGTGAAATGAAGAATTCAGAGAAGTATGTGAAGACATATATAAGCTGAGCAGAATGAAGTAAGCAGAACTAAGAACAAAGCAATAGATACTGCATAATATAAAGTGTGGTGATAACAATATAAACGGAAAGAACAAAGATAGGAGTGAATTTTGTGTAATTGTCATGATCAAGTTTAGCCTCATTGAAGAGTGGAGAAAATACACCATCTTCCTTTTTTTGCATACATGGAGGTCTAGGGAACATTGTCCACATGGACAGACACAGCTAATTTATTGATTTTGCTGCACTAGGGTTTTTTTTCCTCTTTCCTTTTTATTCTTTCTTACAAGAAATGGTTCTTGGGGTATGGTAGGAGAGACATTCAGAAAAGAAGGTTATTTAAAAAAAATAGCAGTACTGAAAAGAGAAAGAAGGTTATTTTAAAATGAGAAAGAGAGGAGAGAGAGAAGAGAGAGAGAGAGAGAGAGAGAGAGAGAGAGAGAGAGAGAGAGAGAGAGAGAGAGAGAGAGAGAGAGAGAGAGAGAGAGAGAGAGAGAGAGAGATTATTGATTCCTTTGGAGAGGGCAATTTCAATTTGGTGACGAGGTTGGAAGCCAAATTTCAGTCTTGAGAAGACAGTGAGAGAACAGGAAGTAAAGACAATGGGTAAAGAAATTGTCAGCATGCTGGATTTGGAATCATTTGATCTGGGTCCACATCCCAACTTTGCCACTTACTACCTGTATGACCTCGATTAAATCACTTAACCTTCCTGGGCCTCAGTTTCCTTATTTGCAAGATGAAAGAATTGAAATAGATCAGGGGTGTAAAATTCAAATAGACACTGGGCCACTAAACTATAGATAAGGATCCCTGCAGGCAGCTTATTGTAGCATTGCCTACATTCTATTGTATTTTTATGAATTTTCTTGAATATTTCCCAATTACATTTTGGACAGCACTCAGGAGTGTTTGATACCTCTAGACTAAATGACTTCTAACCCAAATCTATGATCTTATTATGATCTTGATCCAAAATAGCTCATCATCTTTCTTCCCCAAACTTACTTGTCCTGGTCAATGCCACTGACATTTGCACCATTCACTAAGGCTTGAAACTTTAGAATAGAGTTTAGGTTTTTTTGTTTGTTTGTTTTAAAAGGTAAAATGATACAGTGTAAAGAGACCTGGATTTGGAATCAGAGGAGTCAAAAGATCTCAGTTTGAATCCTGACTATGCCATTTACTAATTGTGTGACCACAGGTAAATTACTTAACCTCAATAGGCCTCAGTTCTTCAGCTACAGAATGAAGGGGATGGGATAAAAGACCTCTAAGATCTCTAGAAGCTCTAAACTTTTGATCCTATTATCTTCCTCCAATATTGCCCCACAAGTTGTCTCTTGGCACCATTGTCAGAAACTGGATCTATATGAGTCTGACTTAATATGGCAATTCTTATGTTTCTGTGAATGCTATGATCAAAGCATAGTGTAGTGTAAAAAGCACGAGACTTAGAATACCTAGGATCAAGCCCTGTCTCTGACAGTAGCTGCACTGAATTTGGATTCACAGGACTTGAATCCTGACTCTGCTGCTTAACCTGTGTTACCTTGGGCAGGTCACTTAATTTTTTGGGAGCTATTCTCCCTAGCAATAAAATGATGAGGTTGGACAACATAACCCCTAAGGTTTTTTTTTTCAACCCTAAATCTATGATCTAACTCCTGAGACTTCTCTGATCTTCAATTTTCTTAGCTATACAGTAGGGACAGTAATACTCATATGGACACTAATTATGGATCAGATTACTCTATTCAGGATTTGAACACTGCCATACCTTCCAGCTCTCCTTCTAAAATCCTATAGTAATAGACAGCATATATGTGTGTGTGTGTGTGTGTGTGTGTGTGTGTGTGTATATATATATATACATATATATATGTATATATATATATATACATACATATATATGTATATATATATATATATACACACACACACACACACACACATACATACATACATATACATATATAAATGAGTCACAACCTGCATCATTGAAGAGAGTAGCCACACCACTGAAATCATGATCCTTGAAGTACTGATATAATTTAAAAGACTGCTTCTAGGACTCAGCCATAAAAACATTGACTAGTTGGGCTATAGGGAATTTAGATGGTGTAGTAGATAGAGCACTAGGCCTGGAGTCAGGAAGAGTCATCTTCCTGAGTTCAAATCTGGTCTCAGACAATTACTGGCTGTTTGACCCTGGGCAAATTATTTAACTCAGTTTCCTCATCTGTAAAATAAGTGGGAGAAGGAAATGGCAAACCACTTCAGTGTCTTTGCCAAGAAAATCCTCAATGGGGTCACAAAGAGTCAGACACAACTGAACAATGACTAAACAACAAATTGTTCTATATAAACCTATAATAAACTTCTCAGGAGGAGTAAGCAGATAGAACATATCCAAATTAAATTAAATTCAGTAATTCACTAATGAGAATTTCCTTTGCCTATAGATATTTTGCCAGGTTCTAGGATACTCAAATGCTCAAGTGGATCTGTGATCTGATTGGTTAAGAAGTTCTATCCAACAAGGCCAATATAAACCCACCCATGACTGCCCATTCTATAAACTCTTGTACATGTCATCTCATAAGTTCACGATGGAGGTCCATGCAACCCACTAGAGGCCTTCTTCAGGTTCTCCAGATTTTGAAAGGATACCAGTACAACCTTTTGGCTGTCTATCCACTATTCCTTACCAACATTAGCAGCCCATCTTCTCTCCCTATCATATAATTTTATGATGATGTCTTTTACTCCTGTTCTTCAGAGTTCCTCATTAATTCTGTATTAATTCTGCCTCTAGACCCATTTACCATAGACCTCTCCATTGCCCTTCGTGTACTTTTAATTTTTAGTTCTTTGGAGGCTATTGCGTTCCTCTTTGTTGCCATGTACCATGGAGATACTAGAATATAAGGAAAAAAATTCGTGTACTTTTAATTTTTAGTTCTTTGGAGGCTATTGCGTTCCTCTTTGTTGCCATGTACCATGGAGATACTAGAATATAAGGAAAAAAATTCAAAAGCAGTTCCTGCTCCCCAGGGAGCTTTTATTCTACTAGGGGACTCAGCATATCAACAGATAAGTAGATATCAGATAATTTGAACGAGTGAGAACTGATTCCTATAGGGATTTTACTATCTAGTAAAGGATACCTTTGGGGTCAGTTCAGGGAAAGAAACTCTCAGGATAGATTAGATACAGAATTGGTTTGATTGACTGATTTGCTGACAGCTATTATTATTATTATTATATGCCAACAAATGAAGTTGGCTCTCAAAGTCATCACATTGATTTTCTGTATAGACACAACAACAATATCATTTTCCTTCACAATTTATAAGTTTTATTATTGGTCATTTGGAGTTGGGAAAAATACAAATGTTACCTAGGCACAGGCTTTGTTCACTAAATTCTATCAACAAAGACTTCTTGAGCTCCAACATTTTGGGCACATTAGGATAAGGTCATTTAATGCTCAGAATGCAAATGACATAAAAGTGTTACAACAGAGTACAAGATTAACTAGAGTCTTTCTTCAATCTATTTTCTTTTTTGGGGGGGAAATAATAATTGTCACATTAACACAAGACAAAGTGATAAGCTGGCTTTTCTTATATTGATGGATAGCTATTCAACTGAAAAGTTTTCCAGTTTTTCATTCATTTCAGTTGCAGTGAACTGACTGGAGTGTCATGTTTTCACAACTAAAAATCAATGATATTTTTTTTTCTGGTGATAATGTGGTAGCCATTATCAACATTTAAAAAATTCAACATTTAAGCATTACCACTTTTAGATTTTATTAGTTAGTAAAGGAGTGAATGAATTGGAGGGAGTACTCCCATCAATGAGATCCTGGATTCACTAAATTACTGAAACATCCTTTTCCCCAAACTGTGAGAGGGTAAACTGGGCTTCAACAGTTTCCTGTATCCTAGTCTGGATTCAGAGTAGTTTGGGTCTTTTTTTCTGTATATTTTTCTAGTTGAAGTAGCCATTTGGAGCAGTATTGAGAACAGAGCTCTGAATCCATGAAATGCGTGTGAGCAGGAGATCCATCTTTGTAGGCCACCACAGTCAAACCACATCGAATCTCAAAGTTATAGCTGGCATTGTTGTTAATGGCTCTAACATATGCTACCAATTGTAAAGAGTTGTCAAATGTGGTCTGGAAAAATGGTTTTGGCTTCTCTGATGTCTTCCAGTTGATTACATACAGCTTAGCTCAGTATTCAGCTACACAGTCCATTAGGCCCAAGTACTTAAGGGTCTCATGATGAACTGCACTTTCTAGAGCTCTTACTCCACTTATATCTTTTAAGACATGTTGGACACTTGCTACATAGTCAGAGCTAATAGTTTTTTTCATCTAATTCCTTTAATTGCTCTTGGGATAAAAGCATAGCTTCTAACACTTCACGGAAGTGTTTCCCTTGCAAAAAGATGTCTAAAGTGTATTCTTCAAAGCCATCCTGTCCAGCTCTGGAATCATTTGCTGTTTCCACCCATCTAGGTTTAAGATTTGTTTTTCTGTCATGGTTTGCTGAAGTATTTGAGTAACATTAGGCATTTTATTCTTTTGCAAAGGTATTTTCAAGGGAAGTGAAGAATCAGACTGATCTATTTCTCTTTTTTTTTCTGGATTGAGAAGAATTGTGTTTCATGTAATTTTTGGTCCTGATTCTTATTCTTGGGCTTACATTCATTCATAGGTCCATATAATAAATCATCTTCCTGCAACAACGATTCTGGTGCCTAAGAACTAATTCCGGTTGATATAGTAGAAGGTATTAGAGTATTTGTTTTGGTTGACTTGTTGATAAGGTTTGCTTATTCTTTTTCTGGCTGCAAAAGTAACATGAAGGAGAGAAACCTATAGAAGAAGCTAGATATATGAAGAACTTACTTGATCTTCCAAGCTTTTTGCATATGCTTGATAGTGACTACATTTTTGAGGCTCTAACTTTATGTGGAATACAATTTGGTCCAAAGTTCTCTCTCTTTTGCTTCAAATGCCAGTGTTTTGGGGTTGTTTTTTTTGGGTGGTGGAGAGGTGTTCTTTTGCAGGTCACAGCTATTTGAGAACCCTTTGCAAGCCATGATGTGGCAGATGGCACCTCCCATAAGACTTCCCAACAATATCATTTTAGAGCAATTTCTACATCATGATAGCAGATGCTGAAGGGGAATTGTTCTCTGACTTTCATTATTGTCCTGGATAATGCACTTTCCGAGTCATTTCACTGCTTCCTTCAGTTAGTAATGTGGTCCCTTATTCACTGGATAACCTTGATCATGTCATTGTTTCTCAAGAGTCTTGTTTTCCCTGATTTTCAAATGAGGGTAAAGCTGGCTCCATGAGAACACTGTATGTATTAATGGGTTGAGGTTCTTAAGGTGTGCCAATTCCCCTGAAAGAGGTGTCATATTAATTCTAGGTATTATATGTTAAAGTTTAATAGTCATAAGGAAGACATTAAAATGATACTTGGAAAAACTGACCTTCACTAGATATATGGGAGAACACTCTGCTAACATTGACAATGAGAGGCCTGCAACTTTATATTTCAAAGCAGAGCATTCTTGATCTAGGAAAAATACAGCAAAGAAGCAAAGGCGATTTGATCAGAGGGTAGGCTGGGGAATCTGAGGGATCAGGGGAGATAAAGGACTAATGAGCTAATAATAACCTTTAACCACTAGCTTCAAGGACAAGGGAAACAAGGAGCAAGTCTTTGATGAGCTAAGAAAAATATATAACAATAACAAGACTGCCATTATGAGAAAGGCTTACCAAACAACTGAAACCATCCCCAGATCACTGGAGAGCACTGCTTCCTGCTGTTCCCAGATAGCATACTGGCGCCTCCTCAACCCGTAGAGGAAAGAAAGCTGTTGTTTCCATTTTCTCCTTTGCCATATTAAGAAATATGATGGTCTTTGGGGGGAAAGCAAGGGCATTGTTATGTTTTTCGAGTAATCTGATGCAAACCTCACACCATGATGGCTAAAGTCAGATTTGATTTAAAAAGTATTTTTTTTCCTTTTTTACCACTGCCCTCCTGACTAAACCATGGCTTTTATTTAAAGTTGAACAGAACAATAGTGTCACATTAATATTTCTTGCTGAAAATCAACCAGAGCAAAGTTCTATAGAATCAAGGCCATATCAAGAGGGAAAAAAAAATAAAACATGAGAGACTGTGTTGGAAAAAGGATAGCTGAGTGGAGAGGATAGAGAGAAGTATGAATAATGCTAAGCTTATTAGATTTCCTTAAAGCTTTAGAGAGAATACATTTAGACAATGCAAACCTCCCATTGCCTTCAAAGGAAATGTATTCTCATGGGAGCAAAAGGTTCATGAAGAAATGAAACAATAATGGCTCAGTAACCCTGATGAATGAAAGACAAGTAGATATGATAATATGCATTAATCAGTGTTATAAATAGATCTTGCTACTCCCCATGGGAGTCATAGATTCATAGATCTAAGACTAAAAGGAACTCCAGAGTCCAAACCACACATTTTATAGACAAGGAGACTGAGACCCAGTACAGGTCATATGGGTAATAAGAGTCAGAGATCAGATTTGAAACCATTTCCTTCCATACCAAAGTCAGACTCTTTCCTCCTGCTGATTTCTATTGACTTTTCTTCTAAAAAGTTTATTTAGTGGGCAGAAAAAGACTAGAATCACATTTTGTCCCCATACTACCTTTTAAGCTTTATTACATATTGCTCTCCTTCACTCAATCAATAAGCATTTATTAATATTTACTACTTGTCAGACACTCTACTAAGCAATGGGGATAAAATAAAATTTTTAAAAATTGAATGGTCTCTGCCCTCAAGGTATTCACATTTTAATGGCAGTAGACAACATGAAACAGCAATGCCTGTATACATTGTCAATTAGAAAGAATTTCTGAGAGAAGGGAAGAATCATTTCTATAGCACCTACCATGTGCCAGGCACTGTGCTAAGAACTTATTTTTTTATAACAAATATTAATTAATTTGAATCCTTGAGCAACACTGTGAGAAAGGTGATATTATTTTCCCTGTTTTACATTTGAATAAACTAAGGCAGAGGTTAAGTGACTTGTCCAGGGTCACACAGCTAGTAAGTGGGTGAGGTCAGATTTGAACTCATATCTTCCTAACTCCAGGCTTGGCACTCTATCCGTTGTACTACCTAGTATGCTTTTTAGCATGTTTTCCAAAGTGTCATAAGATGCCTTCAACGAGGACAAAAATGATATCAAGGTCAGCTACCACATGAATGGTAAACTATCTTGAAAAGGCTACAAGCTAAGAGCAAAGTAGGAGAGGTGGTGAACTAGTGCAGCTTAATACCTCTTCCCGCCTACATTTTCTTTTGGAGCCTTTCAAACATTGAGCTGTCTCTAGCAATGCATGCATCAACCTCTTCTATGCGTACATCCCTGTGCCCTCAAGAGCAACAGATAAATTAGGATGAGGGCAGGGTTTGGGGAGAAAGATGATTTAGACATTTTGTCTAAAACAAATGTTTTAAACATTTTGTGTCTAGCACACTATTGTCCAACACACTATTGTCCAAATCGGCTACTTCAATGTTCGTTACATGTGACATTTTCATTTTCTGTTCCTATACATTTGCATTGATAGTCTACCATGCTTGGAATATTTTATTTCCAACTTTTGTGCCTTAGAATTTTTAGTTTCCTTTAAAGTATAGCTCAAGTTCTACCTCCTACATCAAGCCTTTTCTGATTCCCCCTCCCAAATAATTTTGTATCTATTTGGCATATACCTATATCCTCCAGCAAAGTTATAAGGTCCTTGAGTATGGAAACTGTTTCAGTTTTGCTTTCTATCCCTAGGACTGAGGTTTTGATTTGAACTGAAATTTAAACTCAGGTCCTCCTGACTGCAGGGCCAGTGCTCTATCTACTGTACCACCTAGTGACCCTCAATAAATGCTTATTGATTTATTCCCTTTGAGTGAAAATCTTTGCTGTCTATTTCTAATGGCTTTTTCCTTGAATTTCATAATCTTAACCCAATGTGGATGGACCACTTGAACTAGCTAAATGATCTACCCATCTATTCCAAGTCATAACCTGGCAACATCCATTTTGTTTTTCTGCTATGGATAGCTAGGCTGATCTCTTCTGTTTATATACATACATATACATACATACATACATGCATGCATGCATGGGTGTATATTTTAGAAAGCTTTAAAGTTATGAGACTTAATTCAATCAGCACATCATCTAAGAAAAAATCTGCAGAACTATGTCATCAACACTTATTTCTTTTATTTTAACTTTGTTCAGGATATCCTCCATGGCATTGTTGAACACTTTTGGTGAACATATATCTACCTCATTTGATATTGATACTAATTGAGTTATGGAACTCACTGTTGGGTTGCATATGGCATGGAATCTTGTATGATTTTAATACAGATATAGAAAACATTTGAGGAAAGACTTTAGGCCGCATTTGATTCTACCAATTATTTTTTTTTCATCTTTTTACAAATCATTGAGCAGTAGATATGGCAAGGTTTTATATTCTCTATATCTTTGGGTCAACTGCATTACTCTAAAGATGTTATTTGCTAAAGAAAATCATCTTCATGTGTAAACCATTCTTGTGAAGAGATTCTCTGTCAAGATTTTCTAGAAAAGCATGGATGAGGAATACATTGGAGGTGTTATGGATGGGTAAGTTATCATCTGCATTGTTTTAGGAATAATCTTACTTCAACAGTGAGATCAAAGATCCAACAAAGTGTTGAAATATATTCTCCCAATGGTGGTGTGTGGTTGTCAATCATAGAACACCAAAATTGGAGTGACCCAAAGGGTAACAGAAAGACTGATGGTGAGCCCAAGCAGAGTATTGCTGACTTTGATTTTTTGTGCCAGAAGTTGCATAATGAATATCATTCAGGAAATTTATAATGAGAAAAGAAGGTTAGCTAGTCATGTAATGAGAAACAAATGAATAACTCCAGTTCATTAGTTATACTAATAGATATAAAAGGGTCTCCAAAAGTATTTGCTCTCAATGTCAATGTTATAGTAGCCCATGGACAACAGTGGCATAGGATGAAGTATGCTTGAGGTGTGGTTTGTACTCTTGGAAGGAGTATCTGCATTGTTGAGATCACAGATCTATTGAAGCACTGAAGCAACTTAATACAATTACTAATAGTAGATTTAAATAGAACTTTAAGGTTTACAAAGCACTTTACATAAAGCATTTGATCCTCACAACAACTCTGGGAGGTATGTGCTATTATTATCCCCATTTTACAGATTTGGAAACTGATTCACAGAGAGATGAATGACTTGCCCAGGGCTACACAGCCAAGTGTCTGAGGTAGGATTAGACCTTAAGTCTTCTTGACTTCAAATCCTGTGCTCTATCTACTGACCCTCCTATCTGCCTGTAAATCATATGTTCTCACCTAATTCATTAGCTCATAGCATTCTTCAATTTCCTTGAAGTTGATAGAGCAGCTTGGTCCCAGATGCAGATTCTCCTTCATTAGGCATGGTATCCTCTTCCCAAAGGAAGTTTGAGAATAGATCCAGGGGAATGGTAGTTAAAATCTAGGAAAAGACCATAAGAAAGTGGCATTCCTACTATTTGGAGGGAATCCAGTAGGAGTAATCAACAAAATCATCCAGAAATCTGTGATGCTATTTCTGCTAGAGAGGAAATTATGGCTATATCTATACTCATTGGAACAGAGACTTTTTGGAACAACCCCCAACTATGACCTTGCTCAGGTTAGTCAACTGTGATACTGAAGCAGAATGACTAGAAGACATGTCCTACAGAAAGATTTTAGCCAGAGTTGTCATAAGGTGAAATGGTGCCCAAGGAAAATTCAGTTGGGGATGGGAGAGGCAAATATTTTAGGAAGATATAACCAGGGAGGAGACTCCTTTGAGTGCTATAGTTGCACTTGGAGATAGTCTAAGGCATCCCTTAGAAAGTCTCAACCTTGTTCTCTTTGGGGTTTGGTTGGAAAGGCAGACTACAGTCATGGTGATAGAGTGCACGAGATGAGGGATCACCATGCCTCTGGAGTACTGAGAAGTGAGGTTTGGAGATGGCGGTTACCCTGAGGAAGAAATACCTACCTTTCTTCATTCTGGGAAAAATATACCACTATTCATGTCAAAGCTCTGGAACAAAACATCATTTTGCCCTGTGCTAGTTACAAGATCTGATTGACAATTCAAGTAGGTGTTGTTTTCTGACAGGTCAGCCACCATATACCCATAAGTAGTTGGGGCTCTTTAAGCAAGATTAAGGAAATATCTCTGCATTTTCCCACATACTTAAGAGTTTACCCCCTTAAACTATAAAACTTTTTTTCCTTTTAATGAATCAATATGGATGCAAATATTTCTAGAATTTCTCTGACTTCCTAAAAAGAGCATATCATACACAATTTATCTAACTATTTTGATGACTCCAGGCCATCATTACAGGCATTAATCTTTAAATTTTATGCCACTTGTCTCCTGTGCCTCCCCCATGAAGTAGCAACTAAGTTGATTCCTTTAATAGTTCTGCTGCTACTGGGGCAGCTTGGTGGCTTAGTGGATAGAGTGTCCCTGGGTCTGGAGTCAGGACTTACTATCTGCGTGTCCATGGGCAAGTCATTATTTGTTTCAGTTTCCTCATCTGTTAAAAAAAAACAAATGAGGATTACAATAGAACTTACCTCATAGGGTGGTTGTGGGGATCAAATAAGATAATAATTATAAAGCACTTACCACAATTCCTGGCACATAGTAAGGGCTGTAGAAATGTTAATTATTGTTATTGGTCTGATTTCCCCTGGACTTCATGTCACTCATAACTGTGGAGCAGGAGGTACATAGGTTGGGTGTGATTATGATACACATTTATACAACTCTTCAAACATTACAAAAGCACCTACTTTACAACAACCCTGTGAGGTAGGTCAAAAATTATTATACCCATTTTGCAAAAAATAAACAGAAGCTGAAGGAAATAGAATAACTTTCCCAGGGTTGCTTAGCTAATAAGTGTCAGAGCTGGTGTTAGAATCTAGGTTTCCTAGCTCTAGGTCCAGTGCCCAAAAATCCAAGTGAAGGAAAAAGAGAAGGCAATTTACTATTTTAAGTAAATTCTCTTCTCCAGTTGATGAAAACAGCCTGTAATCTCTGTAGAATTTACACACTTGAATATGAATTCTTGTTTCAGTTACCAAGTTGTACACTGATAAAAATCTGGAAAAATTCATGTCTGAATTGATAAGAAGCCAAGATTCTTTCCATCCCAATAAATCATGATGCTCATCTTTGAAGGCAGAATTACCCTTTCACATTGAATAGACCTGTCTCCCCCCCTGCTGTCCTTTCAGTCTGGCTATCATCACTGTGCCAGGCCTTTTAGCCATTCCTTCATTAAGGCATCATTTCCCACACTGCCCACAGGTAAATGGAACCAGTTGAGCCAAAATGAAACTTTTATAGCAATGTTGAATATATAATATATATGGGCCTTATAACTCTAAAAGGAAAAACGTGGAAGTAATTTCTTTCAAACAAATGTCTGCAGTTCCTTGAGGCACAAAGGAGGCCAATTAGGGAATTTTTAGTCCCTGAAATGGTTTTATTCAAGCATCAAGATAAAGGCTATACTCAGCAATGGGTAAGGTTATTCAATACAATTTATACAACAACAGTATTGTAAAGACAGACAACTTTGAAAGCCATAAGAATTACCATCAATACAATGACAATTCATGATTCTTGAGGATGGTGATGAAGCAGGCTCTCCAATTCCTGACAGAGAGGTGATGGATTTAAAGTACAGAATGAGAAATATTTTTTTAACACGTCCAACGAGGGAATTTGTTTTGCTTGACTATGCATATTTGCTACAATTGATGCTGCTTCCTACGTTCCTTCTTAAAATATGAGGACAGTTTAAAGATAGACTAGCTCCAATTACTGATGTTCTGCCTAATGTAGTCAGCACCAAATGGGCATAAATAGTATAGAGTTTTGGAGAAAAAGTGATAGCATTTTGAGTTGCAAGCACTGAGAGGTTGGTTTTTTTTTCCTATTTGAAGGTTTCTCTAAAACCTTCCAAGAATGGAGAAGGTATTTTTTAATAAGCTTAAATTCCCCAAAAGGGCTAGGCCCTGGCAAATATCACAAACACTGGGAAAGGTAAAAACATCCAGCCAAAATCCAATCATGTATATACATACATATAAATATACACACATACACACACATATACATATGTATACATATATATGTGTATACATGTGTATGTGTATGTATATGTGTATATGTATTCAGCCATTCCACAATTGTTGGACATTTTCTTAGTTTTCAGTTTTTTGCCACCATATGAGAGCTGTTGTAAATATCTTTGTCCATATAGGACCTTCCCCTCTTTCTCTAATCTCTTTTGGTTATAGACCTAGCAATGTTATTCCCAGGTCAAAGGAAATGCAGTGTTTAGCAACTTTTTTGTGTATAATTCCAAATTACTTTTCAGGATGCCAACATCACCTACTTATAAAATTGTGTGTTACAGATATTAGGCAGCCTTGATTCAGGGGTATTTATGTTTCTTTGGAGGGAAGGGAAATGAGACAGCTGTTAGTTTCAGGAGTCTGAACATATTTTCAGGTTCTAAAATGATAATTGAAAACATGATGTGACCTTATGCAGTTTGTGGAGCCCTCCCCTCCAGTTCTCCAAAAGCAAGAAACTACTCAAGCTTCTTGTGAAATAAAAATGCTTGGTTTCCAAACTACTGCACTTTACATTCATCACCCAATTGTTGGAACTTGGGCATCAAGCACTGGATATAGATTCTGAGGACCGGGGTTCCAATCTCAGCTCTGTTACTCACATTCTCAAGGAGTTTATACTGGCAGATATAGATAAAAAGATAAATAAATACGAGATAATTTAGGGAAGAAGAAAGCAATAATTTGAGGGAAAAGAAAGCACCAAACAGGAAGATCAGGAAAACTCAAATATCCACTTTAACCATTCTTTAGACATCCAGAGGATTCTGCCAGTCCACATCTTACAACAAATTCACACTCTTCTAGACTACTGTACCACCAGCCCTTGTTCTCCCTTCCAGAGCTCCTCTTTTCCTGACTAGCTTCTCCTGGAAGCTCTCAGCTTCTCATTCCAACTCTAGAGACCCTCCTCAGGACCTCCATCCCCTGAAGGCCATGTGCGGAGTTTCTATATGAGGGTGCCCTTCAGCTGCCCGTACCCCTGACAGTTCAAGGCCCTGGTGGACACTGGCACAGGATACCCTCTTCCACCTAAGAGTAATCCCAGGACCTCTAGGGATTGTGATGTTTTTTGTTGTTGTTGTTGCCATCATCCATGCAGTTCATTCTTGCTCGTGCTTACTCATTCACCTCAGACCTCTGACTAGTTTAACCCTCTCGCCACTTCAACACCACCTTCATAATTTAATAGCATATGATTATATGTAAGGTATTCCAGCTCTTAGATATTACCTGATCTAATATCTTTATTTTAGAAATGAGGAAATAGCCCTGAGAGGTCACAGTTAGTACAAAGTCACAAAGCTACTTAAGGATCCTATTCTTCTCATTCCAAATCCAGTACTCTCTGCATTACATCACTCTGCCTATCATCTAGATATAGTTATTCACAAAGCAACACACATCCTTAACAGTTTATCTCTGGAAAGCTGACTACAGCTATATGTGGCTAGTTATTAACCTGAGTACCAATATCTACAAAAGTCTTTATCAAAAAAGTACAATTTACAAAACTGCTAACCTCTACCAGAGCCATACTCTGAGCCTCCACTGAGCAGGACAATGACCCTGGGTTCATCAAAGGCTTTGCTAACAAAGTATAAACTCTGAAACTGTTTCAGGTATAGGCCTGGAGGTGGCCTATGCGGGGTGTTTAATAACCAGTCTAACAAACTACAGAGATGCTTATTACCAGGTTGGTTGCAGGGCCATGAATTGTCTGGAGATGGCTACTGTCAAAGACCATCTAACTCAGTTGTAGAAGGTTATCTCTGGAGAGAATATTTCCATCAATGAAATTTAAGATTCTTGAACTAATAAGTATGCCTATTCAGCACACCACTAATAAAGCATTTTGTATGAAAAATTAAATTTTATTTAGAGTAGCATACATAAAACACTTTGGAATGTATGTAAAGAGTGTTGTAAATATTAAAGCCCCTTTGTAAACACAAATGTTAACTGTTACTGAATTTGAATACCATCATATCAGAAGGGATAAATACAAGTATAGCTTTATTTATACTCTCAGAAATTCCTACAAGGAATTCAGAAACTCTCATTCTCTTTTGCATAACAGCTTCCAAAACACACTGATTTTTAATTGTTTACAAATATATGTCTAATATTAATTTTTAGAATTAAAAGAATAAATAAAAATGAAACATACACATGTATATGATTTGATTAATGTGGATGTTTCCTTTCAGGATTCAGATTGTAACTCATCCATTGTTGGCTATCCCATGTAACTTAATCACATACCATGTTTGCATCAGGGATTGTCTACCCAGCATACTGAGGGACCTTTCTCAAATTTCTTCTAAGATAAAAGAATATGAATGGAACATTTTTCATCCTTCACTCATGCCATGTGAATAACCTGTTTTATATTGTGGTGGTATTAACTATTGCGTTATACAGTATAGCTATGGGGATGACACTGGCGCTGGTGGCTATAGGGTCCCTGGTATAGTTGTGGGTTTGTTGTTTTTGTTGCTATTGCTGTTGACATTTACTCAAAAGAGTGATATGATCAAAACTTTTTTATTTCATTTTTCCAATTATCAAACATTCTCCCTTCATCTGGAAGGCAAAAAGGAATGAAAGAAGGAAGGAAGAAAGGAAGGAAGGAGGAAGAGAGGGAGAGAGGAATGGAGGGAGGAAAGGAAGGAAGAAAGGAAGGAAGGGAGGAAGGAAGGGAGGGAGAGAAGGAGGAGCCCTGATTTACATAAGCATGGTAGGCCAAAATAAACTCACATGACATTGGTCGTGTTGAGGTAGAGACTTCTGTCCCTACCATAACAAATATAATATTATTGTTGGTGATGACTATCATCACAGTTGCAGCCGGTGATAGTGGTTGTGGCTGTAAAAATTGCAATGTGCTTCATGGTGATAGAGGCTGTTTGGTTTTAGGAGGAAGCTATGGTGGTGGCTGGTGTAGTTTCTGGTACAGTTGTAGGAGCAGGGAATTTTGTGGTGTCTGATTCACCTGTGGTGGTAGCTGTAGTGGTTAAAGTTGTAGCTATAGTGGTGCTTATAGAGGTAAGAAGAGCAATTGTAGTGGTGCTTGGAGTTGAAGCTATGGTGGTACCCATTGTGGTTTCAGTAGTAGCTGTTGTTGGGGAAAAAGGAGAAGAAAATAAAGATTTATCAAGCTCCTGCTATTTGCCAGGCACTGTGGTTGGCATTTTACAAATATGATCTCATATAGTTTTGATCCTCACAACATACCTGGGAGTGCTGTTATTATCTCCATTTTATAGTTGAGAATATTGAGGCAGACAGAGGTTAAGTGACTTGTTCATACTCACACATCTAGTTAGGGTCTGAGACTAGATTTGGAATCAGGTCTTTCTGACTCCAGGCTCAATGCTCTATCCATGGTGTCATAGCTGCCTCTAGACATGTACAAAGACCTAAGTAGGTGTTGTTGACGCACCTGTAGTTATGGTGGTGTCCATTGTGGTTTCAGTACTAGCTGTTGTCATGGCAGCTGTAGTGGTCTCAGAAAGAGTTGAGGCAGTGGTTGAAGTGGCCTCAGATAAAGTTCTGGGGGTGGTAGATGGAGTGGTTTCAGGCGTTGTCATAGAGGTGTTGTCTGTTGTATCTGTTATGGCCGTGGTTGTTATATCAGATATGGTGGAGTCTGTAGAAGTGATGGAACCTGTAGTTGTATCAATACTTGCAGTTGTTATAGCTATGATGTTTTGCGGTAATGGCAACTGGGGAATTATTATTATTATTATTATTACTTGTCACCAGACTCAGTATCAGTACTCCTATTGCTGTTCTAATTACGTGGGCCAAAAGACAGGCCAAAAATATTTTCCATAGTGACCATGGGTATGCTTTGCCCTGCAAGGAAAGAAATTAAATTGGTTAGCTATTATGAGTCTTCTCCCCCATAGGGGAGTCTCCACTGGAATTCCTTGGGTCCTCTGCTCTTTAACATTTTATCAGTAACTTAGATTAAGCACAAATGCTACATTCATTGAATTCGCAGAAGAAACAAAAATGCAAGGGAGAGCTAACCCATTAACAAAGTCAGGATTTAAAAAATTGAAATGCATAAAACAATAACCTGACCTTTGGATGAGGAAGATAGGACCAATCCCAAGCTTGAGGCTAAGGCAAGAACAGCTTCTTTGTCAAACTGAAGTGATCCACAGCAAACTAAACCAGCCAGGCCCAAAGTTTTCATTTGACCTTTCCAACAGCCCTGAGATAAGTAAAACAAATATTATTATTCCCATTTTACAGATGAGGAAACCCAGGAACAGAAAGACTAAGTGAATTGTCTAACATCACCAGCTAATTAATGATCTAAGAACTGGAACCTAAGTCTTTGGAAAAATAGCTTAGTAGTTCCTAAAAGGGGTCCATGGAACATGTCTTCCATGCAATGTGACTAAGAGTTCTATTAGAAAATTCTGGTGCTACTAAAATATTACATTTCTTTCAAAATATTTTCCTTCTAAAATATTACATTTAAAATCATGTACATATAAAATAGTTCAAATGTATATTTTTTCTGTGGTAAAGTAGATTTAATTTCTTCCATTTAGCCCCAAAAGTTCCCTAATTTCCCTTTATTCTGGGAATATTTCAGATACATCTAAATCCTATCCCTCAACTCTCTTTTAACCAGGATTTATGGATTCTGTCAATATACTTCAAGGCCAAAAGAGTTCTAAAGCCAAACTAGTTTGGAAAGTATTCTCTCCAATGCTTCCTCCATTACACTATACTTTCACCTTGATCCATTCCTATTATAATTCATTTTTTGTTTTATGTGTCTAAATACATGGACTGATTTAGAATGGATATGAAAATAACATGAGGGTCAAAAGCCTTCACACAATGCCCATGTCTGTTGCTTATTGAATTGTTTGGTGAATTGAATTGGAAATTCAATGGGTGTTACAAAGTCAGCCACGTGCATTGGTTTGGAATCTAAAATTGCTCCTTAAGACTAATAACAGGATTTGTAACATTTCTACTCTAAAAGATAATAGGTTAAAAACACATTCAGACAGTCAAATTATTTATAAATATATGAATATTTACTTTTTTTTTCTCTAAAACTTACTGGCTCCATGAGCAAACTGAAAATTAATTCCAAATGACCATCAATTGAAAAATAGAGTGTTGATTGGCAAAGACTTGTAGGACCTTCAGATTTACTTAATTATCTGAAAAGTCTATGAAGAAAATCTATGGAATTTCTTTTGAGATGGAATAGTTGGATCATTAATAAGAATCTCAGACAAATAGAATTGGATCATTCTTTAAGAAAATAAACATGCAATTGATTTAAATAATGCTACCCAGCTATCTTTAATAGAACAGAATCAGTTATCAGTGCATTCAGATCAAGCCAATACAAAAAGTATAGGTCTGCTTTAGTTTTACTATATTTGTGTGAGTGATTTATAACCTATAGGTAGATTGGCCAGCATATTTAGAACTTATATGTATAGGATAATATAAATTGTTTACTAGAAAGAACTAGTGAGGCATAAATTGACCCTTTGGAGAACATAAAGAATTTAAAAGAAGTGATTTCCCCCTCTTCCTCTCAATCAGGAAAACAAGATCTGCTCCAGGTCTGTGAAACATCTGTAATGTGGCCATATGTCCAGATCATCCTGTGCATGGTGCATGACACAAGAGAGGAAAAGAAGCTGTGATAACAAAGAGTCTGAATGTCTTCATCAAGAACAGGTCATACCAAATGAAAAATCATATTCTTTTTTAACAGGCTTACTAGACTAGAGAAACGTTAAGGATGTTCTCTACCTAGACTTTTGCAAAGAATTTGACAGTCTCTCAGACTTAGGCTAGAAATAGCCTAATAATTCAATTAGGTGAATTTCAAACTCCTTCAGTATTCAAGCTCAAAGAATACTCATTAATGGATCAATGTCACCCTGAAAGGAGGTCTCAAGTGGAGGATATGTGTGTATGTGAGTATACATACACATATACATACACACACATGCATGCACATATATACATATACATATATACACAAGGTGAGAGAGGAGTGAGAGTAGTGAGGAGGGAAAAGAAAGAGAAGGTGAGATAAGAGAAGGGAAGGGAAGAGAAAGGAAGGGAAGAGATCATCTATGTAAGGAATTCTTGCGGGGGGTGGGGGACTTTGTCTACCAGTAAATATTAACACTTCCTCTGCACCTTATAGTCTTACAAAGTTATGGCTGACTCTAATAAGGTGAGATGTATTTAGAGTAAATTTACTCTCACAAGTGCAGGATAGGGAAAATGTGTCTGATCAAAGTTTGTCTGAAAAAGAGCTGTGAGCTTTAGCAGACAGCAGACTCAATAGGAGGCAACAGCAACATGGTAGCCAAAAAAAGCTAGTTCAATTTTTAGGTTGAATTAAGAGACATAATATTTTGAACACAGGAGATGATAGTCTTTTTGTATTCTACTCTGGTAAGGCCACAACTAAAGTACCGAGTTTTGTATTTCAAGAAGTAGTCTGCAGTAGGTGCCATATTTTAGGAAAGATATTAAAAAGCTCGGAGAACCTCTATTTTAGAACTATCACACAGGTAATCAAGACAGATTTCAGCTCAATGTACAGAAAAACTTACTAACAAAAAGACCTTTCTAAAAGTGAATGGAATACCTGGGAAGGTACTGGTTCCACATCACTGGAGATTTTTTTTGTTTTAGTGAGGCGGTTGGGGTTAAGTGACTTGCCCAGGGTCACCCAACTAGTTAGTATCAAGTGTCTGAGGCCGGATTTGCACTTAGGTCCTCCTGACTCCACAGCTGGAGCTCTATCCACTGCACCACCTAGCTGCCCCTGGAGATTATTTTTTATCTTATTTTTTTTATTGTAAATTTATCTATCAGTAACAGAAATATTTTATAATACAAAAAAGAATAAGAAAATATAAGAATAAGAAACAAATAAGAAACCATGAATTTCACTTTTGTACAGTTTATTGTTAAAAAATATATATATGTATGTATGTATATAGGCATATATACATATGTACTCATATATTATAATGTAAATATATAATATATATTTAACAAGAAATAACAAAACTATTCTGTTTCCCTGTATTTTTTCTTCTGTGTTTTTATGAAATGTTTTATCAATTTTTTAACATGTCCGTCACAACACACTAATCCACCAATCACAATCCTTCCTTGATAAAAATAATAAATAAATAAAAATTTATAATCCAGCAAAACAAATCAACATCTTTGGTCATATTTGAGAATGCCTATCTAATTTGGTATCCTTACTCCATTATCTTGCTGTCAGGAGGGGTGGAAGCTATGTTTTATCCTGTCTCTTGAGATCACTATGGTTTATTCTTTGACCTGAGGTCTTTCAAAGATGTTTTTCTTCATATTTTTCTTGTTGTCATTCTGTAAATTGATCTCCTGGCTCTGTTCATTTCACTGTGTTTCAGTTTTTACAAGTCTTCCCTTGTTGCCCTGAATCCATCACAGTTCTCATTTTTATGGCACAAAAGTATTCTATTACATTCATATACCTCAGTCTGTTCAGCCATCCCCAATTTATGGGTATCTATTTTGTTTCCAGTTCTTTGCTATTACAGAAAGTGCTGCTATAAATATTCTTATACATATACATCCTTTCTTTCTATCTTTGATCTCTTTGAGATATATGACTAATAGAAGTATCACAGGATATGTACAATTTAGTGACTTTTGGGGTATAGTCAAGGGTGAGCTGGAACCAGCTCAGACCAGATCTTGAGAGTCTATTGATTTTTAGTGTGAGCACTTTCCACCTAAGCAATTAGCAAGTGCTACAAAGCAGGCCTCTATTTATTATTTTGTTGACTGTCTAGACTTAAGAAAGTGATAGAGAAAATATTAATAACTGCAGATTAAACTTAAGTGTGTCATGCACACATTTTGTTTTCTGGATAACCATTTGTTAAATATTTACCAGCATACCTAATGTGCAGTGTGCTTATTTTCCGACAACTAAAAGTCCTGAAGGAAAGTCTGGAAGATAAACCATGTGTCAGGGATGCTGTGGGTGGGAGTAGATGGTCTCTGAGGTACCTTCCAACTCTGAGATTCTATAATTCCATGAACACTTTCATTTACTTGAGATGGCAATGAAGACTTGGGTATTTTCATAAGCAATAATGTTTGGAACAAGAAATACAAAGGTAAGGACCATTAATGAATGTGCTAGTTGGTTTTTACCCATATAATTGACATCAATGCTAGTTCAACTTTTAGATATGATTTATACATTTCTTTCTCTTTTCATTGACTTTCCATTGACTATAAATGAAATTTGGATGGCAGTTTTAGGAACATTTAATTTTCCAAAATGCCTTTCATTTCTAAAAGTACCTAGAAAATTAGTCTCTTATAATGACCATTTCACATTTCTATATTTACCTCCTAAATCAATGTTGGCATTTTTGCAAAAAAAAAAAATAGCTGTAGTTGGATGGAAGACTGGCTTATAAATTCTCCTTGGAAAGGTATACAAAGGAATTTTTGGTGTACACTTAAAAGTAACAAGAAATAATTTCAAAGGTCATTTGGTCATCATAATGAGAATAAGAAAAAGGATCACTATGAAAACAGTTGTGGCATATGATAATATCTATGGCAGATGATGACAAGGCAGAAAAATCCTGTTAAGAGCTTGACAAGATATTCCTTGACTCTAAATCAAATCAGCATGTACTGTAAAAGGAGAAGAAACTAAATGGCAAAAATAACAGGTGGGATTTATGCCCTCAAAGGGCAATCAAATAGATATCAGGAACTACAAACCCACAAGCCTGCTTTCTAGTCCCAACAAAACCTTTTTGAAAGTGATTTATATATTGATTGGAAATATCCTTAATGAAATATAAGCAGGTCAGCTTTTGAAAGTGATTTTCTATAGCAGATCAAATCTTTGTAGTTGTGCATTTAACTTGATTGCTGAAACCTCCAAGATATCTTGGGGTTCACCAGCTAGATTTCTTTTTTTTAAGGACCATGCCTTGAACCCAAATCACTCTAGCTCTCATTGATTGGCCATCAATAGATCCCAGCCTAAGCCTCATTTGGTCATTGTTTGGACTCTGATGGTTCAGAGTGAGTATAAACAGTGATTGTTTCTGTTTTGGCAAGAAATCCTGAGGGTCTTTACCTCTCAGACTGATTTTTTTTTCATTTTTTGACTAGGTAAAAGAGGCCATTCTTTGTCTCATTTCTTACCCAGCCTTAATCACCAAATGGGCATTGTCTCAGTCAAACTGAGATCTGGGAAAGACCTCAGCTTTAAAAAGCCAATGTCTCCCATTGCATCTGGGGTCATCTCCAGTCATCCTGATCTATATCTTGCCACTAGACCCAAATTGCTCTTGAGGAGAGAATGAGGCTAGAGACTTTGCACAGCCCTGCCTCACTTAAATCCAATTCATCTGCAAACATGACATCATCCCCCTTTGTCACAGTGCTCTTCCTGAATGAAGGACAAACAATGATAGAGAATATAAAATCCCACTGTTTATGAGTTGTTGATTATAACTAATATACTGGACTCTGTAGGAAAAAAAAAGGCACCTGAAAGACTTTCCTCCAAAGTGTGTTCAATACATTATAGCATCTAGTCTTGACAAAATGCAAGCTCAAAGACAATTTGTTTCAAAGATCCTCTGACTTGATATCAATGCCTAAAGCAGGAAGACACATACTCCCCAAAGACATTGCTTCTGAAATAAAGCATGCCAGTAGAAGTGGAATCCTTGTTGATGGTCCTCCAGATGTTCCCATTTGCAGAGGCCATGGTACCAATAGACTCAAACAATAGAATCAACAGTGTGCTGGAACCAGCTCTAACAGGATTGTTAAATTTTCAGTGTAAATTTTCATTTACAACTCAGAAATTAGCAAATGCTACAAATCTGGGCTTGATTTATTGTTATGTTGATTGTTAAGTTTTAAGAAAGTGATGGAGAAAATAGTAATAATACAGATTAAACTAAAAAGTTTAGCAACGGTACTTTTTTTCAGATAGCCAATTAAACATTTACCAGCACATTGCTGCCTAGAATACTCCAGCACTCTACAACAAAATGTCTGACCTATCATAAGATCAGTCTAAACAATCACACAAGAAAAACCAAATGGTTGAAGAATGACCATTGCCTATACTATGATATTCAGCTGGATGCTCAGCCCACTAAGTCCAACATCAGCACAATAACCTTCAACAGACACTGCAAATGGACAATGAACTGGACCCAGAATTGAATAGGAAAAATAGAGTGGGCTGGGTTGCATTTGGGAAACTGCATGGACTTTCAGTCAATGATGTATGAATGGTCACAGAGGAGCCCAGGTTTCACAACATATTCCAGCTAAGATCAAAAAAGAGCACCAGATCAAATTATGGTCTAGATATCTAAAGAGAAACTACAATAATGCACCCTCATCTGACCTAGGACTGTATAGAAAGATAGCCAGAAGCCATCAGAAAAACCAGGACAAGCACAGATAATCAAGCTGAAAGTTGCATAGATATCTAAAGCTGATGCCATTGTTTGGCAAGGGGGAGGAAGCCCTGTGTGCTCCTACAAGGAAGCAGCTCCAGAGAGGTCTAAAACCTGCTTTAGCCAGAGAGACCAGGCAGCCTGGAGCCAGCAGTGTTTATTCCACACAACCTCAAGAAACCAGAAGTCACAGTACAGTACTCTGACCTGAGTTCTTGACCAACCACAGACAGAGAAGATCACAGGAGATAAAAGTGGATGTGGCTCAAGTTTAAATTTGTTTTACTTCATTATGCTTATCAGTTACAAAGGAAGGAAGATAGGGGAAGAAAGGAGGGTTTAATGATAAAAAGAAAAAAAAGAGGGCTTGGAGACTTCCAAGAGCCAAGATGGCAGAGTAAGAAGTAAGTTGTTCTCACTCTCCCTTACTGATATTTAAAAACCCAGAAAATATTATGCTAGGAAAAACCCTGGAACAGCTGAACCAGCATAAAGATGGGGTGCAGAAGTCCTTTAGCCCAGGAAGCTTGGGGGATTAACAGGAAAGGTCCCTCCCGTTTGGGTAGAAGGACTGGAAGTAAACCACCAAGCCAGCAGCAACCCCCAGTACAGCAAACCAGCAAGAGATCCTGATCCCCTGGGTGGTGAAGCAGGCAAGTGCCAAATCAAAGATTCCCCACCACCACCGCCTGAGTGCCTTGGTATAGGTAAGGGAATCAGTAGCCTCTAGCAGCCAAAACCTCCCAGTGCTCTAGGAAGCACAACTCCAGGCAGGCCAAACCTTCCCACAGCAACCCAGGTGAGCAGGCATCCTCCAGGGGCCAGCCCCTCTCACATCCAGAACTTCAGTACAGCCCTGGGGAAATGCAGAAAAACCCCACCTGGCCTCAGCACACACCAGCCACCACCACTAAGACCCCAGCTCAGCAACAGGTAAGCTGCCAGACCCCTACAGCCTCAAACTGCTAACACCTGAGGCCGAAGCACACAAAGCCAACGACCAGGTCCCTGGCCACCAGCACAAGAAACTTGGATCAGTGCCCCCTGTGCTACAGCAGGAGAGCTCAACTTTAAAACCCAGGAAATAGGAAAACATCATGAGCAAAAAGGAGAAATGGACAATGACCATAGATTCTTTTTTTGGGGCAGGGAAGATCAAAACAAATTCAGAAGAGGACAACGTTGTCAATAAACCCACATCCAAAACCTCAAAGGGGAATATGAACTGATTTCAAGTCCAAAAAGCATTCTTGGAAGACCTCAAGAAGGATTTTAAAAGTCAAATAAAAGATGTAGAAGAAAAATTGGGAAAAGAAATGAGAGGCATGCAAGAGAGAGTCAATAGCTTGGCAAAGGAAGGACAAAAATTGGCCATAGAAGACAAGTCCTTAAATAATACAATTGACCACATGGAAAAAATACACTGAAAAAAACAACTTAAAAAAAATTGCAAGGGCCAAATGGAAAAGGAGGCAAAAACCCCCCCAAAACACCTCTCTGAAGAGAACTCCTTAAAACATAAAATGGGCCAAATGGAAAAGGAGATACAAAAGCTAATTGAAGAAAACAATTCATTAAAAAATAGAGCTGGGCAAGTGGAAGTTAATGACTCTATGAAACATCAAGAATCAATTAAATAAAATCAAAAGAATGAAAAAAATAGAAGAAAATGTAAAATACCTCATTGGAAAAACAATTGACCTGGAAAATAGATCCAGGAGAGATAATTTAAGAATTATCATGGTCTGCCAGAAAGCCATGATCAAAAGGAGAGCTTGGACAACATCTTTCAAGAAATCATCAAGGAAAACTGTCCTGAGGTCCTAGAACCAGAGGATAAAATAGTCATCAAAATAATTTACTGATCACCTCTTGAAAGATATCCTAAATTTAAAATGCCAAGGAAAATTGTAGCCAAATTCCAGAATTATCAGGTCAAGGAGAGAATACTGCAAGAAGACAGAAACAATTTAAATATTATGGAATCACAGTCAGAATTATGCAGGACCTTGCAGCTTCTACATTAAAATATTGGAGGGCTTGGAATATGATATTCCATAAGGCAAAGGAGCTTGGATTACAACCAGTATCAACTACTCAGCAGAATTAAACATAATCTTTCAGAGGAGGAGATGGATATTCAATGAAATAGGAGACTTCCAACCTTTCCGATGAAAAGACCAGAGCTCAACAGAAAATTTGATCTTCAAATACAAGACTCAAGAGAGGCATAAAAAAGGGAAACAGGAAAAAAACCTAACAAACATATTATTCAATAAGAACAAACTATTAGGGCAGGTAGGTGGTGCAGTGGATAGAACACCGGCCCTGGATTCAGGAGGACCTGAGTTCAAATCCAGCCTCAGACACTTAACACTTACTAGCTGTGTGACCCTGGGCAAGTCACTTAATCCCATTGCCTAGCAAAAACCAAACCAAAACAAAAAACAAAACAAACAAACAAAAAGCTATTTACATCCCTACATGGGAAGATGATACTTGTAACTTGAGAACTGTATTTTTATTATAACATTTAGAAGGGGTATACATAAAGAGAAGGTATGGGTATAAGTTGACTTTGATGTGATGATTAAAAAAATCTAATTAAGTGGTGAAAAATGATTGTACTGAGAAGAGGAAAGGAGGAGGCAGAAAAGGGTAAATTACATCACATGAAGAGGTGCAAAGACCTATTACAGTAGAGGGAAAGAAGGAGGGAGATGAGCATTTTTGAACCTTACTCTCATAAGATTTGGCTTAAAGAGGGAATAGCATATTCAGGTATAGAAATTTAACTTACCCTATAGAAAGTAGGGGGAGAAAGGGGAAAGAAAAGGGAGGTGTGGGTAGAAGGGAGGGAAGAAGTAGTAGAGGAAAAGGGAAAGAAAAGGTAGGGGGCTGATAGAAGGGACTAAGGGAGGTGTTGGTCAAAAGCAAAACCCTAGTGAGGAGGGAAAAGGAGAAATGAGAGAGAAAGGCATAAATGGGGGGGGAAGCAGGGAGGGAGAGAAATAGGATGAAGACAAAGACACATATAGTAATCATAACTATAAGTGTAAATGGGATGAACTCACCCATAAAACAGAAGTGGATAACAGAGTGGATTAAACATCATAATCCCACAATATGTTGTTCACAAGAAACATATTTGGAGCAGAGAAATGCACCCAGAGTAAACGTAAAAAGCTAGAGTAGAATATATTATGCTTCAGATGAAATAAAAAAAAAAACAGGAGTAGCAATCCTGATCTCAGATAAAGCAAAAGCAAAAATAGATTTAATCAAAAGAGATAAGAAAGGAAACTACATCCTGCTAAAAGGTAGCATAGAGAATGAAGCAATATCATTACTAAACATATATGCACCAAATGGTATAGCATCCAAATTCTTAGAGGAAAAGTTAAGGGAGTTACAGGAAGAAACAGACTGCAAAACTATACTAGTGGGAGAACTCAACCTCCTCCTCTCAGAACTAGATAAATTTAACCACAAAATACACAAGAAAGAAGTTAAGAAGGTGAATGCAATTTTAGAAAAGTTAGATATGGTAGACCTCTGGAGAAAATTGAATGGGGATAGAAAGTAATATACCTTTTTCTCAGTGGTACATGGCACCTACATGAAAACTGACCATGTATTAGGGCATTAATAACCTCACTATCCAATGCAGAAAGGCAGAAACATTAAATACATCCTTTTTAGATCATGATGCAATAAAAATTACATGTAATAAAGGGCCATGGAAAGACATACTAAAAATTAATTGAAAACTAAATAATCTAATCCTAAAGAATGAGTGGGTTAAACAACAAATCATAGAAACAATAACTTCATACAAGTGAATGATAATAATGAGACAACATACCAAAACTTATGTAATGCAGTGAAAGTGGTTCTTAGGGGAAGTTTTATATCTCTAAATACTTACATGAATAAAATAGAGAAAGAGGAGATCAATGAATTGGGCATGCAACTAAAAAAGGTAGTAAAACAACAAATTAGAAATCGCTAATTAAATATCAAATTAGAAATTCTGAAAACTGAAAGATTAATAAAATTGAAGTTAAGAAAACTATTGAAGTAATAAATAAAACTAAGAGCTGGTGTTATGAATAAAACAATAAAATAGATAAACTTTTGGTTAATTTGATTAAAAAAACAAGAAAACCAAATTAGCCATATCAAAAATGAAAAGGGTGAATTCACCACCAATGAAGAGGAAATTAAAACAATAATTAGGAGCTATTTTGCCTAATTGTGTGCCAATAAATTTGAAAATCTTAGTGAAATAGATGAATATTCACAAAAATGTAAATCACCCAGATTAACAAAATAATAAATGAAATACTTAAATAATCCCATTTCAGATAAAGAAATTTAACAAGCCATCAATAAACTCCCTAAGGGGGAAAAAAAATCTCCAGGGCCAGATGGATTTACAAGTGAATTCTAGCAAACATTTAAAGAACAATTAATTCCAAAACCACATAAGCTATTTGGGAATCTAGGCAAAGAAGGAGTCCTACCAAATTATTTTTATAATATAAATATGGTGCTGATAACCTACACAGGGAAGAACCGAAAGAGAGAAAGATTATAGACCAATTTCCCTAATGAATATAGATGCAACAATTTTAAATAAAATATTAGCAAAGAGATTGCAGCAACTTATCTTGAGGATAATACACTATGATCAGGTAGGATTTATACCAGGAGTGCATGGCTGGTTTAATATTAGGAAACTATCAGCATAACTAACCATATCAACAACAAATCTAATAGAAATAATATGATCATCTCAATAGATGCAGAAAAAATAAAAACTTTTGACAAAATGCAACATCCATTCCTATTAAAAACTTAGAGAGCATAAGAATGAATGGAGTCTTCCTAAAAATGGCAAGTATCCTCTATCTAAAACCATCAGCAAACATTATATGTAATGGGGATAAACATTTCCAATAAGATCGGGGGTGAAACAAGGCTATCCATTATCATCACTGTTATTTCAATATTGTACTAGAAATGTTAGTTCTAGCAATAAGAGAAGAAAAAGAAATTGAAGGAATTAGAATAGGCAAAGAAGAAACAAAGCTATTACTGTTTGCAAATGATGTGATGGTATACTTAGAAAATCCTAGAGAATCAAGTAAAAAATTATTTGAAATAAACAAATTTAGCAAAGTTGCAGGATATAAAACAAGCCCACATAAATCATTGCCATTTCTATATATTACTAACAAAGCCCAACAGCAAGAGACAGAGAAAGAGAAATTGCATTTGAAGTTAATGTAGACATTATAAAACACTGGAGAGTCGACCTGCCAGAACAAACCCAGGAACTATATGAACACAATTACAAAACATTTTCACACAAATAAAGTCAGATCTAAATAAGTGGAAAAATATCAATTGCTCATGGGTAGGCTGAGCTAATATAATAAAATGATAATTCTAACTAAACTAATTTACTCATTCAGTGTCATACCAATCAAACTACCAAAAGATTATTTTATAGAGCTAAAAAAAAATGAGAAATTCATCTGGAAGAACAAAAGGTCCAGAATTTATCAAGGGAAATAATGATAAGAAATGCAAAGGAAGGTGGCCTAGCTGTACCAGATCTTAAATTGTATCATAAAGCAGCAGTCATCAAAACTACTTGATACTGGCCAAGAAATAGAGCAGTGGATTGGTGGAATAGGTTAGGTACACAAGACACAATAGTCAATGACTGTAGTAAATTACTGTTTGATAAACCCAAAGACTCCAGCTTCTGGGATAAGAACTCACTATTTGACAAAAACTGCTGGGAAAACTGGAAAACAGTATGGCAGAAACTAGGCATAGACCAAAATCTTACATATACCAAGATGAAGTCAAAATGGATGCACAATTTAGATATAAAGCTGATACTATAAGCAAACTAGGAAAGCCCCAGCCCTTAGACAAGCCCAAACCTCCCCCCTCCCCCAATGATCAATGAGCAGAAACCCCTTGGAGGAAGGGGGCTGATAGAAGGGACTGAGGGAGGTGTTGGTCAAAAGCAAAACCCTAGTCATCCCTTTATATCTGCATGTGTTTGCTTATGTGTTTTATATGAGTATATTATATACATAGGTGTATGACCATATGTAGTTTGGGTGGGTGGGTGCATATGCATTTGGAGGTCTTGGTATACTCCTTAGGAGTGCTGGCTTAGAGAATTTACCTCAGTCAAGAGGTCCTGGAATCTAAATTTAGGGAAATACTGGTTGTGTGGCTTTGGACAAGTCATGAAAGGTTTAGCCCTAACTCTCAAGAATAGGAGCTATATGAAGGAAACTGTCTCCCATTGGGAGGAAGAGTTAATTAAATCACAGGTCCAATTATCTCTTCTAAAGAATCAATAGATCCAGAGGCAGAAGGGACCTCAGAAGTCATCTAGTCCAATGCTGTTTGTTGTTGTTGTTGTTTTGTTTTGTTTTTATAGATAGGAAATGAAGAATTCAGAGAGTGGTTTGCCTATGGGGCAAAATGAGTAAATAATAGAACTTGGATTTGAAACCCAGTGTTGGGATGCCAGACCTGGAGCTACTGATGTTTCCTCCACTTTTGGAGGATTCCGCCCACCCAAAAAAGAAAAAAAGCAAACAAAACACACCAGTTACTGTCTCAGACTCCCTTCCCTGAGTCCTCTGTCATCAAAGAACAATGTCTGATAACAACTTCACTCCCCCAACCCCTATACTAGGCTACTCATTGGAAGGATGAAAACTGAAGCTTAAATGTTTTAGCCATATAGTGAGAAGACCAGGCTCACTGGAAAAGACTTTGATGTTGGGAAAGATTGAAGGCTAAAGGAGAAAGGGTTAGGGTGGGGCAGGGCAGTTAGGAGTACCTGTGATAGTGTCATAGAAGTCAGGAACATGAGCTTAGACAGGTTTGGGGATAATGAAGCATAGAAAAGCCTGGTGTGCTATGGTCCATGTGGTCACAAAGTCAAACATAGGCTTTGCAATTTAGGTTGTAGAGTCTAGAACCTAGGTTCTTAGCTAACTGGTGCATGGCTTGAAATAGGGTTGAGGTTTGTTGAATTGGATTTCTGGTGGAATGGTGCTCCATCACATTCACAGGATGTCTTAAAAGAAAATCTGTTAAAACTGTCAGGCACTTGATAACTATTTGACTAGGCAAGTTACTGGTTTCCTCATAAATTTGACATGATAGCATCTACCCCAGGGTTATCATGAGGATCAAGTGAGATGTTGTAAAGGGTTTTGCAAGTTTTAACTCTAAATTGCTATTTGTTGGTATTAATATAAGCTATCTAGTAAGTCAGTCATGTATTATTCAGAGACTTTGTAAAATTTAGGACCAGTCCACAGACCAAGAATACCCAAATCACAAGTACATGAGAATGGCAGGATTATGGAAATGTTTGAATGGTAAAGATGGGATATATGGCAATGTCCACAGGTACAGGGAATTTGTTGAACTTCGCAATCTCCTTCGCAGGACCTGTTTTACTTTTGGAAACCTATTGAAGAAAGCAGCTGGTGTGAAAGTGTCAGTATTTTCAAGGAACTTGGTTTGGGAATGTGTCCCTAAAAACATGGAGGATGCAAACCTAATCCTACTTTCAGAAAGGGATGACTCCCTCCTAGGCCCCACCTGATACAGCAAAAGTGCATGTGTGTCCTTAAATGAATTAAAGGATTTTCAGACTTTCTTGAGGAAAAGACCAGACCTGAACAGAAAATTTGACTTTGAAATGTAAGAATCAAAAGAAACCTAAGAAGGTAAGTGAAAGACAAATCACAAGGTACTTACTAAAGTTAAACTTACTGTCTTAAATGGGAAAATGATATTTGTAACTCTTAAAAATATTCTCATTGGGATAGTTAGAAAGTTTATATAGAGCGATTGGGTTTAAGTTGATTGTGATTGAGGTGGTCAAAAAATGGGGTAGGGAAAGGTAAAATGGAGCAAATTCTCACAAAAGGTGTGAATGGAAGAACTTTTGTGTGAAGAGAAGAGGGTAGAAAGCATAGGAACCTTAATCTCATTAGAACTGGGTTAAAGATGCATCTAGTGGGGTACAAAAGTTTTATTAACTTAGAAATGAGAGGGCATGGGGATAGAATAAGGGAGGGACTCTTAGAAGGGTTTGCACATTAGGGAGGCAGGCAGTGGTCAGAAGTAAAGTAGACTTCTGAGAAGAGGGATAAGGTAAAAAGACTAAGAGGGGAGTGGATGTAGGGAAATATATATACAACTAATAATTAGAACTCTGAATGTGAATGAATAGCAGAATGCGTCAAAAACAAGAATCTGACAATGTTTATACAAGAAATGGGAGGTACAGAGTAAAACTGAAAGGGCTGGAGTATAATATGCTTCAGCTGACAAGGAAAAACATGCTCGAGTAGCAATCATGATCTTGGACAGTTAAAAGTTAAATTAGATTTAATTAAAATATAATCAAGGAAACTACATTGTTAAAAAGGTGCCATAGGTAATAAAATACTATCAACAATAACACCCACCAAATGCTATGGCATCCAAATTTATAAAGTAAATTTATAGTAAATGGGGGGGAGGAGCTAGTACGAGGCAGAGGCCTAGGGGCAGGAGAACGCGGGATGGGGGTTCTCCCGTCACTGGCGACAGTCCTACCATTGGTGCCTGGCACCGGGGTCCCGGAGCTGCTGGTTGTGGGAGAGCTGCTGGTCGTGGAAGGGCGTTGCGGGCGCTGCTGCCGCCCCTTGAGGGGCTAGTGCGCATCTCGAGCCTTGTTCGCTTTTGGAGTATCGTACTGGTATTATGGCTAAGGGTATTCCTGAAGTTTCCACGTTATCTCCAAGACTTGCATGGTCTCAAAGCCTTGGCTAAGCTGGAAGCCTTGGAACCTCTGGAAACCTAGATTGCTGACTTAGTTTTTCACTGCTCCCTTTACTTCTCTTCCTTACCTTACTTTTCTTAGTAAGGCTTGGTGCACTTGGTAGACTCAAAAACGAGTTGACCACCGCTTTCCTTAGCGTTTTTTGCAGCTGTGAGGAAAATCAGTTCCCGGTCTTCTTTCCTCCTCAGGGCCAGCTCTCAATAGAATTCCGCCTCTTGTTGCGCCGCTGTTTGCACCGCTCAGACTTCCGACGACTGTGCCTTGGCCCCAGGTGTACTTACTTCCCAGAATTCACCTTGGCCCGCACACTCGCTTGTACCTCTGCTGCCCCTTCTTGCTTGAACAGGTAAAGCAGAAGGGCTTCTGCAACTCACTTTGGTAGCCAAGTCAACGAGCTTAAAGAGTCGATCTCATCTGGGTGGCTGGGCAGCATCCGGATGAGTGAATAATTGGTTGGTCTGGGCTCTGCAGCCTAGAGATAGTTTGATAAATTTTGTAGTCCTCTGGTGTAAAGAGAAGACTAATCCCATCAAAAACTCACGTTTTCTAAACTCCCTTTAAAGGGTGATGTTTAATTGAAAGAACTTACAAAATGATATGTTCACATGGAGAAGATTTGACGAGCTGAAGGGTGATGAAGGTGAACAGACAAGCAGTAAACAGTTGTCTTCTGCCGGTATTCTTGAATAGACTGATAAAGAACATTGAAGACTGCATCCAAAGTCTTGCTTTACCCTAAGCCCATGAGTTATCCTCCCTCTTCTGCTTCCCTGAAAAATTCCTCTAATGTTTATCTAGATTTCACCACTTCCCAGGTAAGGTGCTGTATCATTCAAAAATTATGCATCTTAGTATTTATAACAGGTCATTTTCAGTCTCAAACTGTCCAAATTCTGTCTGAAAGTTGTATTTCTTCATGCACATTTAGTAGCAAATTATGGAGTGTATTGAGAGAGGGTGAAATAGGTTTATATGTGTATTGCAATTTACTCTGCCATTTGCTTTAACATTAATATCTATAGAATTTATTTGGCCTAATTGTTAAATAAATGGTTATGTCTGAGATCTGAAAGTGTCATTATTGTAAGTGCCTGGTAGTATAGATAGAAATGCTTTGGAGAGAGACTCAAGAGCTAGGAGTGAATAGTGTGGGAATTTTATTTCCCTCTCTTGAAAGTATCCCCATGATCCTGAGAGGCTTTGAATTTAAAGTCAGGGTGGTAATCTATCTCTTCAAAACTGCTAATGTGAGAGCAGGTTGGAGTGTGTGAGATTACCCAGGACATGTCACATGCCTATGTGACAAATGAGATAGCTCTCTCTCTCTCTCTTTCTCTCTCTCTCTCTCTCTCTTGTTTATCATCTATCTATCTACATGTATGGTCATATATGTATGTATATGTGTTTATGTATGTGTGTACACATACTATGAACCAAGGCAAAGGCTCTCTTGAGGGAATTTAGATCTTTCTTTCCCCCAAAGGGGATGATGCCCAGAAAACTCAGTTCTCAAGATTTAAATCCCACCTTTTCCCTAAAAGGAAAACTGGAGAAAAGGAAGACAATGCCCATGAAGTTAAAGAAAGGTTTTTATTGAGCAGGGAAGTCAAACATGCACATGGGGACTGCCAGCCTTTGCTGACAGCCCACCAAGTAACAGATGGGGGAGAGTTTATATATCTTTTAAATATTATTCTTACAGAATAATCCAATTCTATTTGTCTGAGATTCCTATTAATGATCCAACTATTCCATCTCAAAAGAAATTCAGTAGAGTTTCTGCATAGACTTTCCAGATAATTAAGCAAATCTGAAGGTACTACATGTCTTTGCCAACCAACACTCAATTTTTCAATTCATGGTCATTTAGAATTCATTTTCAGTTTGTTCATGGAGCCAGTAAGTTTTAGAGGGAAAAAAAGTAAATATATATTTATAAGTAATTTGCATGTGTCTGAATGCATTTTAACCTATTGTCTTTTGGAGTAGAAATGTTATAAATCCTATAATTAGTCTTAAGGAGCAATTTTAGATTCCAAACAGATACACATGGCTGACTTTGTAACACCCATTGAATCTCCTATTCAATTCACCAAACAATTCAATAAACAACAGACATTGGCATTGTGTGAAGGCTTTTGACCCTCATGTGATCTTCACATCCATTCTATATTAGTCACATGTGTAGACATATAAAACAAAAAATGAATTATACTAGGAATGGATCAAGGTGAAAGTTTGGTATGATGGAGGAAGCATACTTTCCAAACTAGTTTGGCTTTAGAACACTTTTGGCCTTGAAGTATATTGACAGAATCCATAAATCCTGGTTAAAGAAGAGGTGAGGGATAGGAGTTAGATGTATATGAAATACTCCCAGTAGAAAGGGAAATTAGGGAAATTTTGGAGCTAAATAGAAGAAATTAAGTCTACTTTATTACTGAAAATTATACATTTAAACTATTTTATATGTACATGATTTTTAAATGTAATATTTTAGAAGAACAGTGATAGTGCCATCAGAATTTTCTAATAGAACTCTTAGTAATATCACATGAAAGACATATTCTATGGATGCCTTTTAGGAACCACTAAGCTATTTTTCTAAAGACTTAGGATCCAATTCTTAGACAGATCATTAATTAGCTGGTGATGTTGAACAAATCACTTAGTCTTTCTCTTCCTGAGTTTCCTCATCAGTAAAACGGGAATAATAATACTTGTTTTACTTATCTCAGGGATGTGGGAAAGGCCAAATGAGAACTCATATATGAACATTTTTTGAAGTGTTAAAATAATCTGTATAAATCCAAATGATTATTAAGTGGCAGGAAGACTGATAATGTACCAGCACCATGCCTAAAGGCAGCCAGTGTCCCCTCTGTCTCCTGTCACAGCAGAAATGAATCAAATGTACAGTAGATTCTTGTGCCCTGGGTTAGGCGGGAGGGCAGAGTTCAAAGATAGAAATTACTTCCTTTTCTTCCTTCCAGCAACACCTCCTCCCCTCAACACCCACATTTACTTAGTATATAATCACATCTACTCAGACCTCCCATAAAGCAATGGGTGTTTCTAGGTTACAACTGTGGGTGATTTCTGTAAGCCATACATAGGTGTTCTCTATCCTGCAAGGTAGCCCCCTACAGCTCTGTCCTTAGTATGCTATTGAACTGAAATGTTGCAGGCAATGGTCTGTCACTAAGAGCTGAGTCAGTATTGAGACAAAAGGTTTCCTCTCTACAGCTCAAGGCAACCATTATTATAACGTGTGTACAAAATCTCCTGATGTTGCCTTATTTTAAAGAAAAATATCTTAGTGTCAGTGACTAAGAAATTCATCTATGGTGTTTAATAATGGACAATGACTTCAGGAGGCTTTCCAGGCCTGCTGTGTTTTTGGATTAACAAGGAAGGGTTTGCATGCTGTTTGAGAGTGGTTTGCTTGGCTCTTTACATATCTATTTGAGGTTTGGAGCGCTAATCTCCACCCATTTTTCTCCTACCTCTAGTTCAGACCTAAACAACTAGGCAGTGGGTAGGGGCCTAAATTATAATAGACTAAACTTTGTCAGGCCACAGATAGGTTTTTAGTGGCTTACTTTCCAAGTAAAGGTATAATTAATGATTGAACTATTTTGCAAATAAACTATATTAAAAATGGAAATTTCAACTAATATTAACTAATTATTGTTAATAAGATTTTTATTTGTCATGAAATTGTGTTAATGTTAGAAAATTGCTTTGCTAAGCAGTACAAGTTTTAATACATTTTTCAAGTTTTCTTACTGCTTACATTTAATTAATGGGATGTATTACAGTTCTTGTCAGCGATCAGGAATGTCCCTGTTCATTGCCATTCATTTGCTGAAAACAGCAAAAAGATACACAAAGCGAAAAGTTATGACTGTCACTCCTCTCAGATTGGACATAGACCGACAATGGTTGGTTGGGGCATGGACAAAGCACTCATTACATATTTACTTTCTTAGATATCCTCTACATTTTCCCCAGGCAGCCTGAAATCCTTTGGCAGGCCATAAGCAGATTATGGGCTATGTGTTGTGCAAGCCTACTCTAGAACCATCAGGTTGGGTATAGCTGTTCTACCACCTCTGTGGTTTGAGGAAGGATATAATAACACAGTAGAGGTTTTTATGTTTTATGGATATTGATTGTAGAATGTTTGGTTTCAAGGGCATTGAGGGTAAGCTTTCTTGTTCCCAAATATCTGCTCTTCTAATTATGGAATCCTGATTCCTCATAGATGGAACAAAGCTTTCCACATATTCGTGGGGAAAAAAATATTCAATTCAGTGAAGCTTTTGTTAAGCACCTACTATGTGCTAGGTGTTGTACTGAGGAGTTAGAGGCAAAACAAAGCAATTTCTGCAATCGAGGAGTTTGCCTTTTCCTGGTATGGAGGTATGGGAATAATGTGAACAAAAATAAATGAATGCTGATTTACACCCAGAATAGCTTCAGAAGGGGGAAGTGCCAACAATTGGAGAGATGAAGAAAGGCCTTGTATGGGAGGAAGCATATGAGCTGAGCCACGAAGGGAGCTAGGTAGTCCAAGAAGCCAAATTTAGAAGGGAGATAATTGCATAGCAAGAGGACACAGCCTGTCCCAAAGCAGAAAATCAGGAACTGGAAGGACAGTTTGGCTGGAATGGAGATAGAGGGAATTTAGGGGGAGTGATGCTCAATCAGGCTGGAGAAGATAAGCTGTAGTTAGGCCGGAAGAGCTTTCAGTGTCAAGCAGAGGGTTTTGTATCTTATCATAGAAGCCAGAAAGAGCCATTGAAGTTTCTTCAGCCTTTTGAACTGGCCAAACTTCTACTTTAGTCATACCAATTTGGCAGCTTTGCAAAGGACAAACTGGGGAGGCAGAGGCTGGATCCAGGAAGACTAATTAGGGGGTTATTGCAGGAATTCATGAGAGAGACTTAAATTTACTCTAAGGTAGAAATAACTTTTTTGCCCAGAGAAGGTTATATTAGAGAAGAAAACCAGCTGATCACTTGGATGCTGATATCAATGGATGGGATGAAAGAGGGTGGTGAAGCTTCACTCACTTCATGGTTTTGCATGGGCTGACCCTATTTAACTACTTTGGGTGCCAGAACAAATGTCAATGAACAATGGGCAGAGGAGGCCCAGGCTATGAGACATGAAGCATCTTTGGGTCTGGCCGGCTTAGCTTGCTGTGGATCACTTCAGTTTGACAAAGAAGCTGTCCTTGCTTGAGCCTCAGGCTTAGGATTGGTCCTATATTCCTCATCCAGGGGTCAGGTTTTTGTTTTCTGCATTTTAAAAATTGTAATAAGTGTCTCTTACCACCTTCTTCCTTACTTGTGTTTTTTAGAGGAAAGGAAAGGGTCTTTCATTAGAGACCTAGATAAAGGAGGAGTTATATTTTCTATATTCTTCTTTCTCCCCTCCCCGTTTAGCCAGTTGTGCTACTGAAAGAGAGGGGAGAACATGCCCTAGGGAGGGGAGTATCCCCAGATAGAAACAAGGAGGACACCCATGGATGGGATTACGCACTACCAAGAAGATTTGTACAGTTCTGTCCCCCTTTCTGGTCAGATAAGAGACCTGGAAAGGATGAGTATCTGAGGCTCAAAGTGGAAATTCAGCCAGAAAATCTTCAGACTTAGAGAAAAACAAATGTTTCAGTCTCTCTTGGTCCTGTTTGTTGTTCAATCATGTTCAATTCTTTGTGATCCCCTGGAGCATAGCATACCTGGCCCTTCTGTCCTCCACTGCCTCCCAAAGCCTATCCAAGCTCATGTTCATTGCTTCCATGACACTGTATGTCCATCTCATCATCTGCTGTCCTCTTCTTCCTTTGCCTTTTGCTCAGTCCCATAGAATTAGAGACTCGGGTATAGACTTTATAGACTTTAGGTACATTGGGAACATATGTCTGACAGGTCCTTTAATATGTCCAGTTTGCACCACTTCTCTATTTTTAGACAGTAAGCAGGCTTGTTATCAACAAAGTAAAACAATAATAACAAACAGTATGCTGTGATCTGTGTAATATTTGTTATTTTTTTTCTTCTGTCATGTTTTGTTTCCTCTTTCTGGTGGTTCCTCCTATTGGTTCTAATTCTTACTTACAACATCACTAATGTGAAAATATGATTAATAGGAACGTATATGTATAGCTTATATTAGATTGCGTGCCATCTTGAGGAGGGAGATGGGGAGGGAGGGAGAGAAAAATTTAAAACTCAAAAGCTTATGGAAGTGATTGTTGATAAATCAAAATAAACTAATAAAAAAGGAAAAAAATAATAACAAAATAAAACAAAACAAAACAAAACAAAACTTCTTTGACTTGTTTTTTGGACAGTCATCATGTTAGAATCAAATCTCAACTTGCTATGCCAGGGTATTTGAAAAATGAAAAGCAACAGAACAAAAACAAAGCCATCTAAAATTTTCACTCATGTGAATAAACGTCCCCTTAACATTTCTTAAAGGCCCCATTTCTGAATGGCCTGGACCTTGGTCCAGTTTCATAAGAATAGGTGACAGATGTATCTATTTAAAGTTCTTTGTACATTTTCCAATATGATCCTTGCAATAATCATGTGAGATATGCATTATCACCCCCATTTTATAGATGAAGGAACAAAGGTTAAGAGAGAGGTAAAAGAGCTTTCCCATGGCCATTCAGCTTGTTAGCAGCAGGATTCAGACCTATGTCTCTCTTGAGTTCAGGGTCAATACACTACACTGTCTCATGATAGTCCTTGATGAAGATATTCTAGATGACAGGGTGAGATGGGAATAGGGCCACCACATGAAGATGGATTTGACTGTACTGCCTATTCTTTTCAATCTCCAATCATAAGTATCCTTTTTTTCCAAGAAGCTTTTCAAAGTATGCCAAGAAAGTATTATTAAAATATTAAAACATCTTTAAGACGTTCTTCAGAAGAATCTATAGACATTCTATCTCTTGAATCTTATACAGCTAGCTATTTTTATTGTGGTGTCCAGGCAAAAATAAATCAGCTTGAAGTGCCTGTGGATACACTGTGGCTCACTTTTTACTGAGGCACCTTGTGTTATAGGCACTGATATTTACCTAATACTTTTCTAACTCATCATATCTGAGCCTCCCAACAACCTGCTGAAGTAGATATTACAAGTATTATCATCCCCATTTTTCAGAATAATAAAAAGTGAGGCTCAGAAGAGTTAAGTGACTTCACCTGGTGACCTTCTTCATCCATCATTCAAAGAACAAATACCTAGCATTTACATAGCTCTTTAAAGTTTGCGAAGGGGTTTTTACATTGGCTCATTTGATCCATTCAACATGTAGATTCCTGGTCACCTCAACATAGAAAAGCCTAATGAAGGAGGAGTGTGTGTGTGTGTGTGTGTGTGTGTGTGTGTGTGTGTGTGTGATATTCCTCATGCTTGAGGCTTCCAACCAGGCATGCCACCAAGGCAAATGTGAAAGTAGGGGTGGCACCCAATTGAATCATGATTTTGCTAAGTGTACCTCCTTTTGTGAAAAGTTAGCTAGTCTAGGAGTACCTCATTTGGTTCCAATCTCAAACTGGAACCACTGGACCAGTATGAGTTAGTTCTAGCTTAGAAGTTAAACTCCAGGCTCTTTAAAAGCATAACCCTTAAGGCCAACCAGTCTATTGGCTATTGGGGAGGTTAGAAGGAATGAGTCAGTTAGGAATAAAGACCTACCAAAACCAACAAAAGATAGGCTTCTGGGGGCAGGACCTAGAAAGAAGGAAGCTGACCAGTCATTGTTGATAAGCTCTCCTTACTTCTTGAATCTGCTCAGAGAAAATTCTCAGCATTGTTTCTTGAAATTCTCAGAATTGTTTCTTCTCACTACCTCCACATAAGCCAAAAACACCAGCTCTCAAATTTCTTAACCCACTGTCTATGTTCTGACTTGCCATCTGTTGTTTGATGGAAACATGGATTTTCTGCAGGCTGATGATCTGGGTCCAATGGTCTCAAGATTACTTTTCTTGTTTACCTAATTGCAATAGAAGGTTCTAGATGTGCTGGCATCCCTAAAGTAAAAACTACCCTCCCATTCCTTTCTAAAGAGCCGTCTAGATTTTGAGCAGGAGGGAGGGGAGAGAGAGAGAGAGAGAGAGAGAGAGAGAGAGAGAGAGAGAGAGAGTGAGAGAGAGAGAGAGAGAGCACGCACAAAGATGACACAGTCAAGATTGAGAAAGATCTTGAAAGGCTAGGACATTGGCCTGCAACAAAAATGATGAAATTTAAAGTGGTAAAGGTAAATTCTTACATTTGGATTTAAACAAACTCCTAAGTATAACATTGGGTGAGCAAGACAGGACAACCATTTGTCTGAAGGAAATGTGGGGTTTTGGATGGACTTCAAACTTACCATGAGTCAACAGCACAAAATGAAGACACAAAAGCTAATATGATCTTAGGCTGTGTTAAGAGGCGCAGAGTCCAAATCAGAGAAGAGATAATCACTCTACACCATGCCCTGTTCAGATCATATCTGGAGTATTATATTCAGTTCTGGGCATCACATTTCATGAGGACTTGGGTTATGGGTTGATGGTGCTCCCTATCTTACTAAGGCTGGGAGTTCCGCAGCCACTCGTAAGCGTGATCTAGGGTTGTTCTGGTAAATGTTTAACAAGCAGGTGTCCATGCTTTTAAATTTAATCTGCAACATTGACATTTTCTCAATCATTTTCTTAAGTCTGGATATTGAACAGTACAATAAATCAAGCCCTGATTTGTAGCATAGGCAGAGGTGTAAATACTCACACTGAAAATTTAACAATCATTCTTCCTAGCAGATATAACTTTCTCCAGCACACCCCTGAGCTGAACTCAGTAATGATCTGCCTGGAAGTTTGAACTTACTCCATTTTTTTCTGGCTTGGACTGATTCACTCATCCTTAGGCAGCCTTATGGATTTGCTTGCAACAATTCACCGTATTTGTGCTAAACTTAATGCACACACTGAATCAGTTTTAGCCCTTCTGTACCTTAGAACTTCTAATCTGGGGTATACTAGAGTTGGCACATACAGGCCAACTGTGAAATTTTCAATGTGAATATTTGCACCTCAGAAATGAAGTTGGCAAGTGCTATAAATCCCACCTTCATTTATTGTTTTGATGATTGACTACACCAGGGGTGGGGAATCTGCTGCCTTGAGGCCACATGTGACCCTCTAGGTCCTCAAGTGCAGCCCTTTGACTGAATCCAAACTTCACAGAACAAATCCCCTTAATGAAAGGATCTGTTCTGTAAAACTCGGACTCAGTCAAAAGGCTGCACCCAAAGACCTAGAAGACCACGTGTTGCCTCTAGGCTGTAGGTTCCCCACTCCTGGACTAGACTTAAGAAAGCAAGAGAGAACATAATAATGAAGACAAAACTTAAGAATGTGTCTGGAGTGTATTTTCCCCCTACAGAGCTAGTTGTAAACATTTATCAGCACATTCCTGTCAGTAACTCAAATGATCCACCAGTCTCTGACTCTTCCAGTAGCAGAGAATACAGGTGTATACTATTCCTGGCCCTAAAGAATATTGAAGGGGGCAGCTTGGTGGTACACTGGATAGAGCACCGGCCCTGAAGTCAGGAGGACCTGAGTTCAAATCTGGCCTCTTACCAAACACTTGTCATTTACTAGCTGTGTGACCCTGGGCAAGTCACTTAACCCCAATGGCCAAAAAAAAAAAAAAGAATGTCGAAATTCTGGTGCCCAGAGGAGGGCAACCAGGATGGCAAAGGACCTAAAGTTAATGCTATATGGTAATTAGTTGGAGGAAGTTGGCATGTTTATTCTAAAGAAAAGAAGACTTAAGGGGGAAATAACAGCTTAATTAATTAATCAATAAACATTTATTAAGCACCTACTATGTGCCAGGCATTGTACTAAGGGCTGAAGATACAAAAAGAGGCAAAAGACAGTACTTGCCTTCAAGGAGCTTACAATCCAATGAGGGAGACATATGCAAACAAATATATACAAAGGAAGTTTTATATCTATATCTATATCTATATCTATATCTATATCTATATCTATATCTATATCTATATCTATATCTATATCTATATCTATATCTATATCTATATCTATATCTATATCTATATCTATATCTATATCTATATCTATATCTATATCTATATCTATCTACCTGTCTGTCTATCTATCTATCTATCTGATAAATAGGGACTAATTAACAGAGGAAGTAAACTTGCTCTGCTTGGCCACAGAGGTCAGCACTAAGAGGAACATAGTTGTAAAAAGAGAACAATTTTAGTTTGATATGGGAAATAACTTCTTAATAATTAAAATTATTCACAAATAGAATGAGCTCTGTGGAACATTGTAGGCTTCTGTGCTTGAATACTTGTCAGGTAGTTTATAGAGAACATTCTTTTTTAGGTAGGAATTAGACTAAATGACCACTGTGGTTTCTATAAACTCTGAGATTCTGTGACTGATTCTGAGTCATTGAAGGGATTCTTGACTCTGGTCCAGGCTTACAGCCAACTCTGCCACTAGATTTCTATGGAAGAGGGAAAATCAATGCCAGCAGGCATAGGCATCCCAGTCCTTGGAAGGAATGCCACTATTTTCTTTTCTCTAATTTCATTATGTGGTATGTGCCTTTGGTGTCAGGGCAACTGTAATCAAAATGAATTCCAGCCAGAGATGCATAAGATAGTATAGAACTTTCAACATGGGAAACTATGCATTTTCTTCTTTATTCACTGACTTAATCATCTCTGTTGCTTCATTCCTAAGACACTGTCTTAAAGAAGAAATATTGAACATTCTCTTCTAGGTGATGTTTACTGGAGACGTTAGTAATACTATAACATTTGCAATTTACAAAGTACTCTCCTTACAACCTTCTGAACAGTGCCATAACCAGAAATTTTGGCATCTAGGAGAAAGTAGTGTGAAACACACCCTCAAATCACCTTTTTGATTCATTATGTGAAAACAGTTCAGAAAATTATTAAGATAAATTCAGTTGAGTTACTGAGAGATTTAGTTACTGTAACTTCTCATTTTAACTAATTGTTGCTATTGAGTTGGTAAGCTCAATTATTTCTAGACTGCTAGAAGAGTATGTGCATTATATTTCTGAGTCCTCAAAATTTTGGTGATCTGGAGAAATAATACTAATAGCTAATATTTATTTTGTAAACCTGTAAGGTATATTATCTTATTTGATCCTCTCAACAAATCTATTTTGTTGTTGTTCAATCATTTCAATTATTTATGACTCTTTGTGACCTCATTTGGAGTTTTCTTGGCAAAGGTGCTGGAGTGGTTTGCCATTTCCTTCTTCAGCTCATTTTACAGATGAAGAAACTGAGTCAAATAGGGTTCAGTGACTTGCCCAGGGTGTCTGAGGGTGGATTTGAATTTAGGATCATGATCCTTCCTAACTTCAGGCCTGCAGTGCTATCCACTACACAACCTAGCTGCCCAAACAAAATCCACAAAACAAATCTATAAGGAATGTTATTATCCCCATTTTACAAGGTGAAGCAACTGAGGCTGAGAGAGGTTAAGAGGCTCACCCAGGGTCATGCAGCTAAGTAAGTATCTGAGGAATGTTTTGAACTCAGGTCTTACTGACTCCAAGTCTAGTGCTCTATCCAATCTAATATCTAGCTACCTGATCACTCTTCCCTAGTCACAGCTTTCCTTCTAACATAGAAAATATAAAGAAATCTCATTTTAAGCCAATTTCACAGGCATTGAATGGGTACCTCCTATGAGTCAGGCACTGTGGTATGTGCTGGAGACATAAAGACAAAAGTCAAACAGACTGTGCCCTTAAGGAGTTTACAATCTATAAGGAGAAAGGAATACATGCACAGATAAGTGTATAAAAACATAGAGGACAGGTCATTGACAACTGAGGAAATTAGAAGAGGCCTCCCACAGGAGATGACACTTGTTCTACACCGAAATGAACCCATGAACTCTATGAGGAAGAAGTATGGAGGCATTATTCTTATTTTCTAGTTGAGGAAATAAGCTAAAAATATAATACATGCCAAGCTCACAAAATTATTGCAAGAATCATACAAAAGATTGCTATCTAAAGTGCTTGGCAACTATAAACTGCCACAGAAATGCAAGCTAATATTGATTTTGCTAGCCTCCACTAAAATCTTACTTTGATGCTTCCTCACAGTATAGAGTGGATCTTGGGTTCTCCAGGTCTATGCCCATAAAGCTCAAATTCTGGCAGGTCCAAGCTGAAAAATCTCCAAGTATTAACCACTAATACTTGTCCTGGCCCTGTTGTCCAAGGGCCACCTTTATTCCATTCCAAGAGGCTCACCAATAGGTTGACTGAAACACTATTTTTTTTTACCCATTGTTCCTCTGAAGTCATCCTTCAAACTGCAGAGATTATTGTCTATGTTGGTCAAACCAGTGAAATAACAGAGGCTTGAAATATTGAGATGTTATTCCTCTCCTCAAAATCTATATGCTTCAGCCAAACCTGGCCACTTTACTCCCTTTCTGCCTATGTGCTCCCATCCCAATTCAGATGTCCTCTCCTCCATGAAGCCTTTCTCAGTCACCTTTTAATTCCTTAGGCCATACATTAACACTTTGTTTTGGAGCCCCACCTTGACTTTTTAGCTGTATACCCATCAATAAGTCATTTTAACCTCTCAGAACCTCAGTTTCCTTATTTGAAGATTTTATATTCCCTCCAATATGAACTTTGAACAATGTAATTTAACTCAGCAAGCATTTATGAAGTGCTGACTGTTTGCAAGTCATTGGAGCTACAAAGAAATAGGTTTATCTTTTAAGAAACTCGGTTGCAAGGTGTTTTGAATGAATGAACGTGACAGAGTAGAAGGGAAGGAGAATGAGTAGCTCTGAGGTTTGGTTTGGGTTCTGACACTGACTTGTAGAAGTCACTTACCCTTCTTTGTCCCATTCTCCTCCACTAGAAAATGAGTCGGTTAGACTAGATGGACTATAACGTTGCTTCTAGCCATCACACTCCATTAAGACATAAGGGCATAGAGTCAGATGCAAATTTTCTTGACTTTCTGAGCTTTCTCATAGGTGTCATCCAGGAAGGAGCTCCTGAAGAGAAGGGGCAACCATCCTCACCAACAGTCAATCAACTGCCACTCATATGGCATCTTGCCTCGATGTTGATGTTTGCTGACTGGTCAGAGTGGTGGTTGTTGAAGGTGGGCTGGTTGTGGCAATTTCATAAAATAAGACAACAATGCAGTTTGCCAAATCAATCAACTCTTCCTTTTCACTTAAACACTTAAGAGACTGTTCTAGGGTTATTGATTAGACTAATTTCAATATTGTTGTGTTTCAGGGAGTAGGGAGGCCTGAGGAGGGGGAGAGGGAGATGGAGAACAACAGCAGGCGGGTGGAGCAGTCAGAACATACATATTTATCTATTAAGTTTGCTGTTTTATATGGCCCCTGTTTGTGGCACTCCAAAATAATTACAATAGTAACATCAAAGACTACTGATCACAGATCACCATAACAGATATAATAATAATGAAAAAGTTTGAAGTATTGTGAGAACTACCAAAATGTGCTGCAGAGACATGGTGTGAGCACATGCTGTTGGAAAATGGTGCTGATAGAATTGCTTGAGGTAGGTTTGCCACAGAACTTCAATTTGTAAAAAAACAAACAAAAATGGAATGAAGTGTAATAAGGCTAAATGAAATAAAACTAGATATTCCTGTAGTCAGGTGGGAAATGAGGAGATGGCTGGCCTGCATGCCCTCCTTAAATTGAGGTTTTGGGTGGAGCACTCTGCTTTGCACCTATCTATTGGAAGTGGAGGGACTAGGGAAGGAGGATATTGATGAGGTGTGACCACTAGAGTTATTGTCACCTTGCAGGATGATGAGGTTCGTGGGGGCAAGAGGGATAAGTCCAAAGAAGTACAACTATTTGGGAAATGAAGGGAAGTAAGTCTTTATGGAGGTGTTGAAATGAGCTAAATCTTGAAGGATGGGTAGAGTTTGGGTTGATAGAGAGGAAAGGATCTCTAGGGGATTGAAAGGATAAGAAAATATCAGGTGACAATCGTCATGTAGCTGGTAAGTTGAACAAGACTCAAACCTAGGTTTTCTGATTCTAAAATCTGTGCATTTTCCACTACATCATAAGATATATAAAGAAAATGTCTTGTGCTTTACGAAGATGATCTTACCATGTCTCTCTCTGTCTCTGTCTCTGTCTCTCTCTGTCTCTGTCTCTCTCTCTCTCTCTCTCTCTCTCTCTCTCTCTCTCTCTCTCACACACACACACACACACACACACACACACACACACACACACCATTCAGTAATCTCCAGTGGCTCCCTATTATCTCTAGGATCAAATATAAAATTCTGTTTGTCATTCCATAACCTAGGCCCTTTCTACTTCTCTAGAAAAAGTATTCTAACACCTTATTCCCCTCCACCTGTGTGCATTTAGTGATACTCACTTCCTTGCAGTTCCTTATACACTCCTACATACACATATTTTTCCTCAGGTCATGCCCAGTCTCATCAATCTCCCTTCCAGGGATTGTCACACAGCAACTGTTCAGCAGCTGTTTAACACTTATGCAATCTCATTATCAGAGATGTCCTTCTGAAGAGCTTTGGACAGAAGGCTGGCAGGGTGGAGCTCTGAGTCTACAGTGCATAGATTACCAAGAGAAATCATTTTTAACACAAGTAACATAAGACAGATTAAAAAAGAATTCATGTGTCATATTAACTGTATTCTGTCATAAATGACTCATTGATTTTTTTCTCAGAACAAAAGAACTATTTTTTAAATTGGAAATTAGTACTCTGAATGAATAACAAAATCTCTACAAATAAACATAATTTATAGATGACTATCATCATATTTGCATTTTCAGTATTTGGGATTTGGCAATTAAATTAGGTTCCTGTTTATCTATTTCAAACTCTTGGTTATTAATACTTGTGCTTTTTTTTTTTTTAGTCTATGCTTCAAAATTTCAAGCAGCCTGTGGTTTCATTGGGATGGACACTCCTTCCTCCAATGTAGATGGCTTGCCCAGAGTCACACAGCTAGTAAGTGTTTTGTGTCTGAGGCCAGATTTGAACTCAGGACCTCCTGACTCCCAGGCCAGTGTTCTATCCACTTTGCCACCTACCTGCCTCAGTTCATCCCTTATTGACCACTTTCTAGTCATGAGTCCCTCCACATTTAGCCAGAGGCCAGTCCTTGGACAACAAACATATATTTCATTACCAGGCCATGCTCCAAGTTTTTCAGCTAGGAAGGATCTGACAGAGTTCATCCTCTGTGGACATAGCTTTTGAGAACTCAGAGGCACCTCCATGTCAAGATGAGGGATTAGAATAGGTTTTTAGTAGATATGTTGAATCCATAAAATTAGTTATTCATTATGGAACATTGGTTATACATAGACATACATACATGTATATAAAATTTTGTCAGCTGATTTGTATAAATGCATATACTTTATCCATGTAAGTAATTTTATGTAGGTAATCCAGATATTTTACATATAAGTATTATCCAAAGAAGTAAATAATAGATTTGTCTATTTGTTTTTCTTTCATTCTCTTTAGTCAATGGGAACTCTATAGGCCAAGTTATACACTAGCAGCTCAGCAGAAGGATTTGATAGGGATTCTGTAGATCTCTTCATGACTCCTCTGAGAAACTGAAAGACTGCTACAGAGCCATGAAGATTGGTAGGAAGTTGGATAGAGTGCAATGGAGAAGTTGCATCACTACTATCTATCTTCCTCCAAGAGTCAGGGAGCACCTACTCTGTACTAAGCATTGTGCTAGGATCTTAGGCCACTAAAGGAAAAACAACAACAACAACAACAGTATAGTGTTAGAAATCAAATAGCTTACAATTTTATAAAGTAGAGAAGATATGCAAGTAATTCTAATACAAAATGGAACATTAAGTAGGCACAAAAAGTACGAGTAAAGTCTTATACATTCCTAGCATAACGCCTGGCTCATAATAAGTGCGTAATAAATGCTTGCTGGTTGATCAAGGAAGGCTTCATAAAAAAGGTGATATTTGCCATTTCACATTCACCAATCAGAGAACAAATCCCCTCCGTAACACCACACCTTCTCCAATCACAGGTATCTACTGAACATCAGAGTAAGCCCTAGGGCACAGCTGACCTGGTTAAGAATTGGAAGTTGAGTAGGACAACACTAAGCAATACTCTGACTCTCAGTCAATACCAGGGACTTGACATCTGCCCTCCTGATCCTCTCTGAGTTCCCACTTTGTTCCCCTTCTACCTCTTGTTTAGGCAATAAAAGTCAAATTAACATTACCCATATGATCTGAAAGATACAGTAATCACCTGATCAATAGCTCCACTCAGAATCTTGGAATCACATTGTATATGTTTTGGATTTAATTTTCTATGTGCATATCATTTTTCCCCAATAGAATTCAAGCTCCTTTAGATCAGGGCCTATTTAATTTGTGTTTGTATTCAGTATATACTGAGCTCAGTTCCTGGCACAAAGGAGGCACGTAATGAATGCTTGTTACATTGAAGGATGCCTGGGGTCATGGGCATTCTAGATGAAGGAAACAGGTAACTAGGGGACCTCCTTTAGATTGATAGAATCATTTACATACAGCCTAAATGTAGTTTTCATTTAGAACAGATTGCCAATAGTGTTTACTGGATCTTTATTTCTTACTTGTATGTAACAAATGGGAGAAGCAACTAGTTGGCATGCTAGGCACTGCTGAGAACTGGGTTTGTCACTTCCTTACCCTCTGGAAAAGACAGAAATCCAGTACTAACAAATGTTTGTGATAAATGGGGCCTCCTCCCAAGCTGTCTTCATTGGGGCTTGGAACCCGTCTACTACATTTACCAGCTGGTGCTTCACGGTTCATAGACATTAATGGTTCATCAGAATGCATTTTGTGCTTCAGAAATGAGATTTTTAACGAAAATATTTACAGAACATGAATATGAAAAACAACCCCATCTAACTTTTGCTCTGGTACAATTAAAAAATGAAACTTAAGCTGCTAGGCCTTTGGATCCAGTGATATACCAATGACACGTGTATTGGAAAATGGTGAATTTTTTTTTCCAAAAAACAATAATAATTTTAAAAATCCTTTTGCTAACATCAGAAAGTCAAAAGCTGTCAGATAAAAATTAGAAGCAGAAAGAAAAAAATATGTTCAGATTTCTTTAAAGTACTTAATACAGCATATTTCCTGAAGATGTAAGCAGCTCTCAGACTGACCACAAGGCAGCAGTCTTTCTTAACATTACTGAGGACTTAGCTGAGCAAAAGCAAGGCATCACTTACTGAAAAATGGTTTAAAGAAAAAAGGCATTTTGAATATTGATTTTGAATATTGATTTGAATGTTGATAAGAACAATGTTTTCAGGATTGTTTATGATTTACACAGAATTATAGAATCACAGAATACAAGAGTCAGAATAAATCTCAGAAACCAGTTAGTCCAACACATATGTGAACTAATGGCCATTTAGCCTTTGTTTGAATACATTTAGTGAGGGGAAACTCACTATCTATCAAGGCAGCCCACTACACCTTTGGATGGCTCTGATTGTTATAAAGAATATCCTTCTATGGAGCTAAAATCTCTCTCTCTCAGCTGTCTACCTAGTTAGACTCAACTGTCTTTCTTAGCTCTGCCTTCTAGGAACTTCCAGGGAATAACCCTGCAAATAGTTAAATACAGTTTTCATGATCATTATGACTAATTATTCAAACTTTTCAGAAGCAGTGATTTTGAAGGTGTTGGCAGATCCTAAACTTTATATATCTTTATTTTTTTTTCCTGAGTGTTCTGTGCTCTCATTGATATGGATACCCCACTTAATAGTATAGAATATGATGTACTCTTGCCTTGGTATTCATGTACTACTACAAATATTCCATGGGAGAGTATGTGTCCAGCCAACATGAAGGTGGCCATCTTCTGGATCTTTTGACATTGTGTGGGTAACAATGAGGAATAAAGTCTGGCTTTCTCTTGCTCTCACTATATGATTAGCTCATCCTATATGAACATATAACTAGATCTTCTATGTCACTTTCCTGCTTCTGCCTACTTCAGCCACACCCTCCTTCCCCACTGTGTGTCTCTCCAGTGTCCTCTGGGTAATCTGCAATTTTAGTTCTTAGGTCATTATAGAATTCCATGCTTTGTAGCCATGTTATATTCCTGGCAGAATATTGGTGCTAAAGTAATAAGCATTTATTTCAGCAAAAAGCCTGTGGTCATTACAGGCACTGAAAATTTTTCAAAGTGAAATCCAACCTACTTCTTTCACCTGAACAATTCTGGGCTATGGCTTGCTAATGAGCTGTTACTTACTGGTCATTAGCAGGATATGTCTAAGATACTTGTTTTGACAGACTAGGCCTATGCTAGTTCATCCAACTACAAATCATAGCGTGGACATTCGTCATCCCTAATGTATTTGTCTCCCCCCATCTCTTCCCCATTCCACAGACAGGTGAACTACATCCTTTTGAATGATTATGGATATCATTCAGGATCCTCTATGGGGCTTCAGGTCTTTCTACAATCAGCACAATGTCATCTGCAAACAAGGTTGAATGTAGGATTTCATCACTTTTAGAGGCCTTCTTAAGCTTTTGTATATATTGTGGGTCAGTCAGTTGAAGGCTATGGATCCTTTCTCAGAATAATGTTTTCAAATAATTGAAAAGAGTGCTAAATTTTAGTTAGAGGTTAATGAAAATAGATTTTTTTTTCCAATTCTTGTTTACAGTTCCCTTGAAATTTATTCATGAATGATTTGGGCATCCATGGATTCCAGTTTAAGAACCTCTGATCTATAAGAAGCCCCTCCCATTTGGACTTTGTGCTGGATAGCCTCTAGAACATTGGCAAAAACGTTTGGTGAAAATATCTAGCTCCCAGGCAGGTAGGTGATGCACTGGATAGAGCACCTGGACTCAGACGGATCTGAGTTCAAATCTGGCCTCAGACACAAAACTCTCATTAGCTGTGTGACCCTGGGCAAGTCACTTAACCTCATTGCCTAGCCGAAAAAAACAAAAACAAATTTAGCTCCCTATTTTAAACCTTACTTGATATTTATAATTTGTGGGTGATCAAGTAAAGATATCTCTGTTGTTACATATTTCAAGGTATCTTGCATGATTTAAATATAGATATTAGTGACACCTTGTTGGAGGATCCTTGAAGGTAGCATTCTCTCCTGCCACATCAAATGCTGGTTTTTTTTTTTATAGTCAAGAAACAGAGAGACCTTGCATTCTCTGTACCTTTTAGTCAATTGTGCAAAAATTTATACTATGTGGTAGAATACTGTTTCCAAAAGTCCTGCTAATCCTTTTTTATAAAGGATGACATTGTTATATGTGTATATTATTCTCATATTTGCTTTCTTGCTTGAGAAAACATATATCCTTCAGTAGTTACTGATCTTCTTGTTGTTCTCCTCTTCCTCGTCCTCTTCCTTCTTCTTGTTCCTCTCTCTCTCTCTCTCTCTCTCTCTCTCTCTCTCTCTCTCTCTCTCTCTCTCTCTCCCACTGATCTTTCCATCTTTATCTTTTTAGTGACATTTCTTTCATACTTTGGTAGATAGCAATACTCCTGTATTCTAATGCATTAAAGATTTCGTTGATGCCATTACAACCCATCTGTATTTCCCCAATTACGTACAAACTTTGCTTCATGTCCTTCTTTAAATTTGAGGCAGGGAATTCATTTGACATGTCATATACCTTCCTCAGGTTCTTTTGAGTTCATTATATTAATGGAGCAAATGGGTCCAATCAGCTCAAGATAATAATAACAGAAGCTGAAATTTATATAGCTCTTTAAAGTTTGCAAAGTACTGTGTATACATTGTCCTATTAGTCTCTCATAAGAAATCTGTAAGGCATGTATCTCAGGTATTATTATCTTCTTCATACAGATGAGGAAACTGAGGCTTAGATGGGTTAAGTGACTTGCTTATAGGTGCACAGTTGGTGGTAGAAGCAGGTCAGATATGTCCTTCCAAGGTCTTTCCTGACTCCAAGTTTCTCAAGATTTCTACTATATCAAACAGCCTAGATGGTTTAATGAAAGTTTTTGTAGGAAGAAAAAACACCAGAAAATGGTCAGTCTTCTGGTAATGAATTCTTTACATTTAGCCAGATAGGCTTCAGATGATAATGAAACATTAGGCCCATACATTGCAATCTATTAGAACTTATCAAGGCTTGGGTTCCATTGGCTGAGACTTTCAGAACTGAAAGCACGCCTCCAGATCAATAAGAAGCACCAAGGTAGCTTATTTAATTACTATTAATAATAGCTTATATTTATATAATACCTTGTTTGGTTAGTTAATGGCTAAACAAATTGGATATATGGGCGAAATGGAATATTATTTTCCTGAAATAAATGATGAATACAGAGACACATGGAAAGACTTACATAAACTAAAGCAAAGTGCAGTAAACAAAGTTAGGAAAACCAGCACTTTTTCTCTATATATATACATATATCTATATAGATATTTCTCTATATGGATATATGTACATATATCTATGAATATCTATAGATAGATATAGTTTACAACAATAAAGATAGAAAAATTAACAAACATAAATCAACTAAAATAGAATGTTACAAAATTATAAAGAACAAAGTTGTCTCCAAAGAAGAGAAATGAGAAAATACCTCTGACAATCTCTTGTAGAAGGCAGGGTCCACAGATATGAAATACTTATTATAATATAAGATTTTCTTTTAATGTGTGTTGATTGGTTTTGCTGATTTATTTTTCCTCTTACTCTTTTTCTTTTGAAAATATTCTTTTTTAAAGGGTGATTCTTAGAAAAGGAAGAGGGAGAGGTAATTTTTTAAATGCTTTAGAGTTATAAAATACTCTCACATAAATTGTCTCATGAGAGTGGGTCAGTCAATAAGTATTTGTCTGTGCCAAACATTATGCTAAGCTCCGGGGGATACAATGAAATGCAAAAACATGGTCCTTAACCTCAAGGATGTCGCATTCTAATGGGGAAGGTTACAACAGAGGAAAAATTTATATAGCTATAGATAGGTAGAGAGAGAGAGATAGCTATAGCTATACATACATATATACACACATATGTCTGTATATATTATATGTGTGTGTATGTGTGTGTGTGTGTGTGTGTGTGTGTGTGTATAGTTGTAAGCGATATGCAATATAAGAGAGAAGGCATTAGCAGTTTGGTGGGGGGGATCAGGAAAGTACTTATAAAGAGGTGGGATTTTGAACAGTATATGAATTTTAATTTTTTTTTGACATAAGTACATTCATGTATCCTGACATCAAAGACTATATATAAGCACATTTTCTGATGTGCCCAACCAAGCTGGAACAGTTTTTGAGTATAGGCTAGTGATGGCTTTATACCTATCATTTGAGATCTAGCTTAGTTAAGTTCCAAGAGCATCATCATTAGAGGGATAGCCAATGACTAAAGACCTTTTCTTGACCAAAACAACTCCTTGTCAATGAAACTATGGAGTGGTTTGTGATGGGCAGAATAGTAACCAGGATGAATAATGGTTCCTTAAAATGCATATTCCATCTGGTGCAAAGAGGCTGATTGAGACTATAGAGGCCATCCTAGGAATTATGCATCCAGATCTCTCTGGAAACTTCAGGGACTTGGACCTCTGGGGATGGATGACTAACTCCAGCACTGTTCCCTACCATGTGGTAGCCTAGTACTGAAAGTCAATAAATTAATAAACATTTATTACATATGTAAGACATATTAGATATTGCACTAAGTAGGTACTAAGGAGTGATAGTAGAATGAAAGGCAAAGAAACAAACAAAAGCTGTCTCTGCTCTCAAGGAGTTCACAGTCTGATTGGGGAGATAAAATGCAAACAACTTTGTATAAACAAGATATAGAAAGGATAAACTGAAGATAACCTTAGAGGAAAAGCACTAAGATTAAGGGCTAAGGACTTTCTGATGTTTTCAACTCTGATGTGATAGACAAACCCTAAACCCTAGTCTGGAAACAATAGAAAGGGGCTGGGGCATCATGTCTGATAAAAGAAGAGACATACATCTGTTGGCTGTCCTGGGTTACAGGCTTTCCAGATGTGATTTTTTGCCCCTGTTGCACATTTCATTCCTTACATAGTGCTTAGTACCTCGTTTTCTTTGCAAGTAAATTGAGCTCTTTGATCCTATGGTTTTATGGGTCAATGAAAAACAGTACAAACAAATGTATATAAATAGGAGAGTACTTGGTAAAAAAAAATGAGAGCTTCCCTTCAATCTTTCTCAATTTCTACCTTACTTCTCTACTTTGTTACTCATTCTCTCTGCACAACATCACCTCCTTCTAGTCATATGATCGTGACGATATGCCTTTGGCTACTCAAGGAAAGGAGGCTGGGGCCAAGGAGATTGCTGAACTGGACTGTCAGTGATCTGCTTTGCCAAATAGTTGTTTTAATTGTCTAGAACAAGTCTGGTTTTAGGGGAAACCAATCTTTTAATTGACATGAACCTCTGCTGGCAGATGGAACCAGCTAACGCTAAGCCTTGCTATCTGCTGCTCTGAATGAATCAAGCCACTAAGTGAGAAGGAAAAGTTAAGAGAGCAGCTTTTCTGAGGCTCCAAACAAGATGTCTTCAACATAAATGACCACAAGATTCCTGGACTATTGCATACTATACCCCTGTGGCTCCCCCAAGATTAATCCAGATTGCCTAGAACTTAGGCAATATGAATTGAATCATGTGATAATTATTTGCATATTGTCAGGCTGACATTATCTGTTCCTCTAGTTATCCAAATGACACCAGTTGCTTACAGACCTGCATTTATTCATTAAGGAGTTAGCATGCATGAGAAGCCCAGCTCAGTTATGAATGTGAGTCAGCAAGGCATTTTCCTGAGTGAGGGAACATGTCCTGTCTTTTGTTCTTTTCTTCTTCCTGCCAGGTAATGTGCTGGGACTGGGGTGGGGGATAAATTGTGAGATAAGAAACTTTAGGAATAGGAGTAGAAGGGCAAGGAAATAAATATCAGGTCTTGCTAGATAGAATCAGGGGACAGGATGCTTCCAGATTACCTGATTGGAATGTTGGCAATTTGGGAGCACTGTATTTTGGGGACAGTCCCATAAATAGCTCTACAATTACATTTCAATGTAGCATCAGCACCTTTAAGAGAGAGGCAGTAAGTCCTTTGACCAGAAATAATAACCATGAGGTTGAACTGCAGGGATAAAATGTTAGGGAGTTGTGTTTGATGGGGGCAGAAGATGGAGGTAAATGGGCTTTTGAATGTTTTGGAATGGGCTTTTTGAAAGTTTTGAATGTGAATTGGCATGTGATACCCTTCTTTTTTTTCCTCCTGGTCCTCCTTTCCCTAGTCACTGAGGTAGCCCCTTCTGCTTTCTTTTTCCTTTTTCTACTCTGTCTCATATAATGAGCTCTACCTGGTTAGAGAATTTGGCCTGGGGGTGGGGAAAGGAGTAATAAGGAGGGCTGTAATTGGGAAAAAGTCTGAGAGTGGCTGCATGATACATTTGTTTTCTGTTCCTAGTAGGAACTGAAAGGTTGTGTTTAAAAGGTGGACAATGATAGTGGACTGGACATTAATGCTGGTGGGCTGAAAAGTCTCATATTCATGAAGTAGAAACTGAATGAAGAGCTCAGACCAAGATATGTGTTGGCCTATTTGGCCCTTTTATTTTGCTGTCACACAAACAGGGTAGAAACTGACTATCCTTTGGTATTCAGTCTTTTGTTTCCCAATATATGAATGTGGGAAAGGGCTATGAATAGAGATGGGATGCATGAAGACATTTCAATTCAACCGGCATTTACTAAATACCCACTTTGTGCCAAGCCACACGAATACAAAGACAAAAGCAAAACAGTCTTGCCTGCAAGAACCTAATATTCTCTTGGGGAAAACAATTTTGACCCTGACAAGTAAATCCAGAATACACAAAGAATAAATATAAAGAAGTTTTTGGGTTTGGGGGGGGGGGTTGTGGTGTGTGGTGAGAGGTACCATACTGTTAATAAGTAAAATTTCAAAAAAAAGTTTTTATTTCTTCTTTATCTCATCAACAAGCAATTATTAAGCTCCACTATGTTCCAGGCACCATTCTAAATGATGGTAATAGAAAATAAAACACAAATAGTTTCTGTCCTCAAGGAATTCTCAATTTAATTGGAGAGCAAAAAGGCAAACAACAGAGTGCAAACAAGATATATATGGGGTAAATTGGACACAACTTAAGAGGGAAGGCACTAATATTAAGGAGTACTGGGAAAGCCTTCTTGCAGAAGGTGGATTGGATTTTATCTCATTCTTTTTTTCTTTTTCTTTTTTTATATGCATTATAAAATATACAATACATCAGTACAATAGTATATATGTATCAATTTAGAGAGAGAGAGAGAGAGGGCTCAAACTTTTTTATGATAGTCTGTTATTAACAACAAAAACATTAGAGGCCACTAGTTAACTAGATCAACCAGCTGCTATTAGAAAACTGAAAGACAGATGAGCAATCACTCCTTTACCCCCAGCCTCCATTCTAAGAGTAGGAAGAGACTTCATTCTTGATGCTGGTTATTGTAAGCTGGAGTTAGAATGGGTAGCTGGTCCCTTAAGTGGATGTGAGGGAATTGTGGAGGGAGAGAAAGAAGAGTTGTTGCAGGAATACAGATGTGAAGATTTGGGTGTGAATAAAGTCTAAATGGGGAGCATAGGAGTATCCTCTGAGTTTGAGAGGGGGTAACTTTGATTGTGGATCCCTGGAAAGCAGAATGAGTGGCTGAACAATTCATGTTCCAATGAGATTTCGAGTTGAGAGAATATCTGTGTGCTGGTGCCTAGTGCCAAAACCCATTGAGAAATGTCAGCATTTTCATGGGCTGTGAGGTTAATGAGCCCTGGAGAGACTGAATGTAAGAGAGGTCAAAACCATTTCCTCCATTCTCCAGAGGGAATTTTTAGCAAACCTAGAACATGAAGAATTCTTGAGATTAAACTATAGCATCTAGGCAGTTAGGTGGTGCAGTAGTAAAGTGTCAGGACCTGAATTCAGGAAGATTCATCTTCCTGAGTTCAAAGCTGGCCTCAGACACTTACTAGCTATGTGACCCTGGGAAAGTCACTTAATCCTGTTTGCCTCAGTTTCCTCATCTATAAAATGAGCTGGAAGGGGGGCAGCTAAGTGGCACAGTGAATAGAGCACTGGCCCTAAAGACAGGAGGACCTGAGTTCAAATCTGACCTCAGACCAAACACTTGACACTTACTAGCTGTGTGACCCTGGGCAAGTCACTTAACCCCAATTGCCTTAAAAAAAAATAAAATAAAATGAGTTGGAGAAGGAAATTACAAACCATTCCAGTATCTCTTCCAAGAAAACCCCAAATGAAGTCACAAAAAGTCAGACACAACTGAAAAACGACTGAACAATAACATCATCTAGGTCCCTTACACTTTCTGCCAATGACAGAAAGGTCAGAGACATTTCTTCTTTATTAATTGATTTATTTTGAGTTTTCAACATTCACTTCCATAAGGACATTTCTTAATGATGGTAAATAAGGCTTTGTTGTCAGCTAATAGGAATACAACATGGTACAGAGCACTGGCCTTTGAGTACTAGACTCATATTTGAACTTGAGTTCCAGTCAAATCTCTGACATTTATGGGCTGTGCAACCTTGGGCATGTAACCTCTCTCTCTTTCTAATTTTCTTCATCTGCAAAAATAAGGGTTAAGATTTCTTGGCCTCTCAGGTCCCTTCTAGCATGAAATCTGTAATCTTCTACAATAAAACTTACAGGATTTACAAAGCACAGATGTAGAAATAATGTCAGCTAAAATCCTAACTGACGAGAACTTTGAACATCCTGCCATCTTAGCTAAAATGAATCTGACTTCAGAATATTAAACTATATTTTAACCACAATAGCATATTTTTATGACCTATGTAATTCATGTTTGAATCTCTACTAATAGAATGATTAATGTTGTAATCATCTTCCTAGATTTAGCTGTGATGTGAGGCTTTTTACTACAGATTGGTTAGATTTTACTCTGAGGAGGGAGGGACCCCATTGTTAAATTGAGAAGGGACTCCATTATCTACTCTAGCTCAGTATTTATATGTAAGCTTACCACTAAACTACATTTTTATTTGTTTTTTCCCTTAGCAAAATGGTGAATCCAATTTCTAGCATATGGAAACATTTCCACCCTACAAGTTATTGGAGACAGGGGAGTGAGAAGAGAAAAAAGATGATTTTTAAATTCTATCCACAGAAATATGCACTTTTAAATGCTATCAGTATGACAAAGGCCATCCTTATCTGTCAGGGGCACCTGGAAGATGTTAATGAAATCATGGATGAAAGTGAGGAGTATGATGGACAAAGTGTCCCTAGCTCTTTCCAGTGCTCTTGAAGTCTTGCTGTCTCTGTTACCGCAACTTCATCCCAAAGGGTCACTCAATCAGTATCCCCATACAATAAAATATTGGGAGCAAGTATGTCCAAAATGTTCAAGATAGTTCCTGGGGTGTCCAAGTCTGGAGCTTGGGCCAGGTCCCATCATTCCATTTTTGGCCACCTGACAGCCGAGGGTCTACTCAAAGACCACCCTTCAGAGATCATCCCTTTTCTTGCCCCTCATCCCAAGTTCCTCTCCTGTGGAGAGGGGGCATGAGCTTCCAAATTGTTCCCTTTCTTAGGCTGCTGGCCCTGAAATAAGTATAAACCCCTCCTTCGGGTTTTCTAAGTGATTTTTACGCTAGTAATTACAGCTGGATAACCTTTCAGTGTCCTAGGCCATTCTTTAAGTTTATAAATCATAGAGCAGTTTTAGAACTACATCAATGAGGATAATCAACATTAACCACCTAGGGTGCTTGCTCCCAATATCAGTGAAGATACAGGACCTCCCAACAACAATAACAACAATAGCAACAACAACACCACAAAAACAATACAGAGTGTTTAAAACAACAAACACATGTGAAAAATTCTAAGACTAGGTTTAAAAAGCTTATTCTTGGCATTGGATATGGATTTTTTGCTAAGAGCTCTTGGGGAGAAGATGGCTCCTTCATTTAGTTTCTGTTTGTTCCCTTCTCTTATCTCTAAGTTAACTGGTCTTAATTCTGTTCCAAGTGAAGTCTGGTCCAACTTGAAAGACTCTTCACCTCATTTAATTTTGATTTGGCAAGGCTGCTAAGTGTGTTAGACTCTCAGACCTGAGTTCAAATCTAGTCTCAAGATCCTCCTAGTTGTGACCCTGGGCAAATCATTTAGCTTCCATCAGCATCTTCAAATATAAACTATAGAGTATAGTAATACCACCTATCTCATAGGGTTGTTGTGAAGATCAAGTAAAATAACACTTGCAAAGCACTTAACAGTGCCTGGCACATAGTAGTGCTCAATAAATGCATGTTCCCTTTTCTCCTCTCTCTTCTCCTGAATCTTGCCTCCTCCTGTGAGACTCCTATCCAGCTGAAAACACTTCTAATCTCATTTTCATCTACACCTTCTCAGGGGCTACCTGCAGGGTAGTGCAATAGACAAAGCATTTACTATGGAGCCACTTTCTTGGTGTTGCTACTTAAGATAGCAGTGTGATCCTGGGCAAGTCATTTTAGGCTTTGTTTTTCTCATCCTTAAAAGGAGCTGGAGTAGACAAGGAGATAAAAGATTCTTAATCTGGAGTCCCTCAATTTGGTTATATATATACAAATAAGAAGATAGCTATACTCCAAAGTAATTTGTTTCCTTTGTATTCCTATATATTTTATTTTATCCATTTTAAATATCATACTGAGAGAGTTTCCATGAAACAAATAAAATTAAAGACTTTTGTGTTCCCCATCACCTCCAAAGTCACTACTGTAAGGCCTACAATCCATGCTCTTGATGGACCTCTCTGGACATAGGTTGGCTTTTATGTAGGCTCTCCTAGCCTAGTCTTTGAGAATCTAGGGATAGCTTCATGCCAGGTTGAGGTATCAGGTTTTTTTTTTTTTATGTGTGGGAAGATGATGGGTATTTGCAGCTCTGCAACTAAATGTCCTAAAGAGAGGAACTGGAAGATATAGAGGGGCAACATATCTAAACTGATTTAAGCAAAATTTGTCAAAGTATTAGCTCCCAATAAGAAGGAAATGAGGGGAGGAAAGGAAGCTGACATCATTCTTCTGGATGACATGAGTTAGAATTTTAACAGACTAGAACATTGGGTTGAATATATCAAGATGAATGAAATTTAATAGCGATATGTTGTAATGCAGACTTAGAAAGATTCTGGAGACTAAGGTCAAGTACAAGGAAATGTGGAACATAGAACAAGCCAGCTTTATTGAGGGGACAGATGATACATGAAAGAGAGTCAGCAAAACAGGTGGAAGCAGTTAGAAGTGTCCCACTGAGGCCCCAGAAGCATTGAGATAACTTCCCAAGCCAGGAAAATCTGGTGGATTTTTATAGAGTTCTTATCTGGGTCTAGCTGGACAAAGTATTAGAGGAAGGTAGTGAGGATCTTGGACCTAGGGAATGGTGGTGATTCATGTTGGGGTTGTGTGGGCAGGGGAGAACAAGGACTTCTGGGGAATTGGCAGCTAGCTGATATTCAACTCTTCAGTAGCAGTAAAGGAGCTCTGATGGCTCAGTAGTTTTGAGATTCCTTGGTACTTCTTTGTTTATTGGCATGGGGAAACTACTAGGGTCATCAAAGGATAAATGGAAGTCTTACATCTGGGTTCACAAATATCAGTTTTGCAAGTACAAAATGGAGAGGTGTGGCTACACAGCTGTTTGAAACATGGAGGTTTGAGAGGATTGCAAGCTCAGTGTGAGAAATCCATGGCATACAGATGCAAGATCAAAAGCCAGTACAATTCAGTGTGCTACATTGGTTTGTTCTCTTCTATTTCTATAGGAAACTCGAAACATTATTACAAAGTTCACAATAATGTATCCTTGCACATTGGTCTATTCATCTAGAAATATTGGAGTAACTTATGGAGAAACTGAGGCTCACAGAAACTAAAGGGAAAGATGATTTATTGGTTCTGGAGCCAGAGGTCATGGGCTCAAATTCCATATAGATATTTACTATCTATGTGATCTTGAGTAAGTCACTTAATTTGACTGGCCTCAGTTTCCTCAACTGTAAAATGAGGGAGTTAGACTAACTGGCCTCTCATGTCCCTTCCAGCTGTAATCTTATTCAATAACTTGCTCATGATCACAAATTGTGAGCCTAGCAGAGGTTTTTTTAACCATAAGTTTGTGAACATTTTAAAAAAATATTTTGATAATTATATTTCAATATAATCAGTTTCTTTTGTAATTTTTTTTAAATAATGCATTGAAAATCATTATTCTGGGGGAAGCTAGATGGTGCAGTGGATAAAGCACCAGCTCTGGAGTCAGGTGGACCTGAGTTCAAATGTGACCTCAGACACATGATACTTACTAGCTGTGTGACCCTGGGCAAGTCACTTAACCCCATTGTTTTGCTAAAAACAAACAAACATTATTCTGGGTAAAACAAACAAAAAAGTTAAGACTTTCTAGACTCTAGGAAGAGACCTGAGTTTCAAGGTTAGCTCTTCAAGGGGCAGTTAGGTGGTGCAGTTGATAGAATCTTCTGCAGGAAACTAGATGGACCCGAGATCAAATACAGTCTGAGACAATTATTAGCTGGATGATTTCGGACAAGTTACTTATTCTCTCTCTGCCTCAGTTTCCTCAACTATAAAATATGGATGATAATAATAGCACCTATTTCCCAGGGTTATTGTGAGGAACACATAAGGTATTATTTGTAAAACACTTAGTGCTATTATAGTAGGTGCTTAATAAATGCTTATTTCCTTCTTTTCAATCTACAAGTCCATTGTTCTTTAAAAGAAACTAAGCTTTACATTTTATATATTAAATTATTATAGACAGTTTGCATAATTAACATCTCATTTCAGAAAATATATAAAGAATTTTGTCAAGTCTATAGGAATGTGAGTCATTTCCCAGTTGATAGGTCATTGGGGGATGTGAACGGGCAGTTTTCCAATGAAGAAATCAAAACAATTTATAGTCATATGAAAAACTCTTAGAAAGGTTTTAATCTTTACCATTGGAGTGGGCTATTATATTGCATTTCTCTAAGGCTTTTCTTCCTACAACTCTGTGGGAAAACTTCATAGCCTTATTTAAAAGTTGTTCTGTTTAATTCAATGACTAGAACATTCAGAAAAGAAGGGCATGTGCTCTTAGAAAGACAAGTCATTAGCAATAGTCTGAACAGCTTTAATATTGGGATTAGCAAGTTGACCTCAACAAGGTTAATGCTTTCATGAAGAAGAAATGGTTCCTTTTCTGGGAAGGATGCTGAAGAAAAGGGATGTTGAGAAGTTATTTTCAGGGGCAGGTAGTGTGATGGCTTCTATTGTGAGGAAAATTCCATAGACTGGGGCAGGGATAACCTTGACTAGGCGGTATCATCATTATCATCATCATCATCATCATCATCATCATCATCATCATCATCATCATCATCACTGTTTCTTGGCAAGAAAGAAGGAATTCCCTGCCTTTATGCATTTGCACATGTTTCCCTATGCCTCCTAGAATTCCCTACTGCGTTCTTACCTCTACTTCAAAGAATCCCACCTTCCTTGAAAGCACATCTTTAAAGCACATGCACTGTCCCTTCTGATCTCCTCCTGGTCCATTTATTAACACAGTCTCCCTTTTAAAATTATTCTGTAATATTTTGAATAGGCATTGCCTTTACATGCTTATGTACATGTTGTATTCTCCCAGAAGACCTTGGGGCAAAGATTATTTTGTTTTCATCATTGCATCCCTAGTGACTAGTACAATTCCTTACATATGTTTAAAAATGTTTACTGACTTAAACTGAAGTTCTCAGAGAGGAATGGAGTTGCTAATTAGGTCAGTCTATTTCTCTTGGAGAGAAAAAAAATTATAACCAACATGCTGTGAAAGGATAATAATGCTAATTATTTATATTAATGTAGCACCGTATATCACATGGATTAGGGCAATGCCTTGGAAGTAGCAGATACTTAAGAAATGCCTGTGGAATGTTTGTTTCAACAAATTCAAGGAAATGTTTCCCTTCCCTTGACCTCATTACAAAATGTCTCTTGTGTTCCCTTCCCCACCTTTTTGTAATAAATTTCTCTCTCTTGTTTAAGGATGGACATTTTTTCTTAAGTCTCCCTGAGGTTGCTTATTTGTGGAAGTCTTAGTATAGTCTTTTCCCCCTTAATAGCTGTGTGGGAAATAAACAAGACCACTTTCCACAGCAAACTACATGATTGTAGTTCATTACTAAGTTATATCAACAAGAGTGGAAAACAGAATTGCTTTTAAAAGGGTGGTGCAGTACAAAGATTTCATATCAGAGAACTTTGGTTTCATTCACTCTTCTGGCACATAATCCTTGTGTGACCTTGGACAAATCATGTAACATCTGTAGGTCTCAGTTACCTCACCTATGAAATCATAATAGCTTTCTGATTGGTTTCATTGTTCCTCTCCAATCCATTTTTCACACAGCTGCCAAAGTGATGTTACTATAACTTGAGCCTGACTGTATCGCTTCTCTACTAAATAACTCTAGGGACTCCTTTTCCTCAACGACAAAATACAAAATTCCCTGGCATTTAAAACATCCCACCTACATGTGTCTGGTTCCAATGTACTGTTCTAGGTTTGCCATACATTGCTCTCAGACCCTCCATGTATGGTTTGGCTGAACTGGACCTCTTCCTAGTGCTCACACATGATACTTCACCTCCATTCCCCATTCCTGGGATTCACTCCTTCCTCACTTGTACCTTGTGGAATCATTGTTTCCTTCAGTGTTTGGCTCTATCACCATTTTCTTCATGAGACCTTTCCTGATCCCACCAACTACTATACTAGTGCCTCCATAGTAAGTCATCTTGTTTTTATTTTTTTGTGTTGCCTTTATGTTTATATGCACCTAGGTGTTGTCTCTCATGATAGAATGCAAAATCTTTAAGTACAAGGAGTTATCTCATTTTTTTGGTAAGCTTAGCTCCTAGAACAGTGCCTAAAATAGGGGTGTGAAACATATGGCCTCGAGGCCACATGTGGCTCTCTAGGTCCTCAAGTGCAGCCCTTTGACTGAAGCCAAACTTCACAGAACAAATCCCCTTGGATTCAGTCAAAGGACTGCACTTGGGGACCTAGAGAGTCACATGTGGTCGTGACAACACAGGTTTGCGACCCGTAAAGAACATGGCAGATGATTAATAAATGTTTTTTTGATTTATTCAGTGGTTGACTAAAGGACTCAGCAGGTCACAGCAAAAAAGAAATTTGGAGACCTTGGTTCAAGGTCTTATTCAACCATTAAGTACCTCAAATCTAAATGACTTTATACAAGAACTCCCTGGGCCTTGATTTCTCCACCCACAGAATAAAGGTTGGTCTAAATGGTCCTTTCCAGTTCTAATCTATAATCTTTAACCCATTAATATTTAGATGATCTCAGAAGTTCTATTTAGTTCTAAATGTATGATCTTAGCATTAGGTTAAAAAATCAGTTCTCAAGTCAAATTCAGAGAAATCAAGATATGTTTTATTTTATAAGCTTGAATTTTAGGTTAGGTTTTGCATTTTATCTACTGTAATGTTAACTAGTATGAGTCATGAAAATATATTTATTCATCTCCAATGGCTTTTAAGAAAATCAAATGAACTCAATGTGTTGTGTGTGAAAAGGTTGCAAGAGATAAAAATAAGTAATAAAGTGACAAATGGAAAAGTGAAAATGGGGGTCTTCTGTAGAACCAAATCATGAATTTTTCAAAGCAGGTTGATTGTGAAGAATAAAACTTGGCTGTGAAACTTATAAATAGCTTAGAACTCACAGACCCCCAAAGAGTTTAGTGAGATATGAATCTGTTCAAAGAGAGAGTTAATTGTCAAGAATCTTGATAAAAGAAAACAATAAATAGCTCTGTGGGAGGAGGAACTCTTAAAAGCAATTCCATTATGAAGGTTGCTGTTATAGAAGAAGCTGCTGTCCAGTCTCCCAAACCATGAGGAACTTTGTGTAGAAGCATTTGAAAAGAGGAAACAAATAAATCTATTTTACCGAAAGTGTGAGGAACTGTATAAAAAAGTACCACTGCCCAAAGTCAAGAGTTCAAGATTATTGAATGTGAAATTGACAACTAAGAGCTTAAAAGTATTGAGATGGGTAGAATATCTATTCTATAATTAAATGAATATAAATTATTGAAAGTAAGAAAGAATTATAAAGGAAAAGGGATTAAAAATAAAGTACCTACAAACATGTTTTAGTCAGTCAATAAACATTTATTAAGCATTTACTATATGCCAGATACTGTGCTAAGTGCTGGAAATTATATGTATGTATGTATGTATGTATGTATGTATGTATGTATGTATGTGTATGCATGTATATGTGTGTGTGTGTGTGTGTATGTGTATGTGTGTGTGTGTGAAAGATCACTTGTGCTCTTAAGGAGTTTAAATGATGACAAAGTTCAGAGAATTGCAATGAGTGGGGAATGAAGAAGTGGCTCATCTAGGTGATCTCCTTAAATCAAGGTTTAGAGAACTCTTTATTCCACCCTCCATCAGAGGATTCCTAGAGGCAGAAGGCATTGATAAGATGTGCGTACTCAGGCTGATGTTATCTTGCAGGATGATGAGGTTCCTGGGGGTATAGGGAAGAAGTCCAAAGGAGTGCCCTGAACTGGGGAAAACAAACTTTTCAAACTCCCTTTTCACATAAGCAGCTGTAGTGCAGTATATAGATGTTGGCTCTGTAGTCTGGAAGAACTGAGTTCCAATTTTGCCTCAGATATTTACTAGCTGTGTAACCTTGGATAAGTTACTTAATCTCCCTTAACCTTAGTTTCCACATGTGTAAAATGGGAATAATAATTACAACTACCTGCCAGGGTTGTTATGAGGATAAAATGTGATAATATTTATAAAGTACCTTATAAAACTTAAAGCTTTATATAAATGTTCTTTTTCTTCCTCCCCTTTCTCCTCCTCCTCCTCCTCCTCCTCCTCCTCCTTTTTCCCCACAGAGATAGCTTCTTAGAACTTAGAGGAAACTAGTAGGCAACCTATTATGATTATTTTATATATCTTCTTTATGTTTCCCTCACGATAAAAGGTAAGCTCTTTGAAGGCAGGGCCTATTAATTTTTGTTTTTGTATCTCTAGTTCTTAGACTAGTGCCTGACACATAATATATGCTGAATAAATGCTTGAAACTTACCTAACCACCTCACTTCACATATGAGAGAAATGAGTTCCAGAGAGGTTACATGACTTGCCCACTCTCATATAACTATTTGGAGGCAGAATTTGATCTTAAACTGGTTTTCAGAGCCCTAGTCCAGTGCTTTTTTTATTTTACTATGATTTTCCTATTTCCCTTGTTGTTCCTTGAGAATTTCCTCTTCTATGTATTAGCAAGATTTCAAAGCACATTTGATCACTGCAAAGATAATATTTTTGTCTTTGTTAGAGTCTAAGTGACCAGAGACCAAAAACGTAGCTTATTTGAGTAGGTGGAGATCACACAGGCAGCATTATAGTGTTAAAGCATTGACTTGGCAACCCACATCGCTGCAATTGCCATATTAATAGTCCTCAGTCATGTGCCAAAGGCCTTTTCAGTCTTCTAGGTGTCTTGGCAGAAGTTCATGGTACCTGCTCACCTCAGCATCCAAGCTTAATGTCCTGGCAGAGAAGTCCTAGCCTGATGAATATGCTCTCAGCAAAAGGGAATGAGGCTGCTGTTTGAAAAGAGGGAGAGTAGAGTAATATGGATGTGGGGAACCTGGATAATTTCCCAGCCTCTGGGAAAGTCAGGTCTATAGGGTGTGGTTCTGTTATTTTTCTTGCAGTACAACAAACTTACAGACTACCAAGTACCCTGGTTCAAACATAAACCTCTCATCATTTACCAAAACCAAACAGGAATCATACTGGTTAAAAAAAAAATATGATTTATGTCAAGGCTTGCCTACATTTTTAGCATAAACAAATGAGAGGTGACTGCACACAGAATTTTAGAATTTCACATTAGAAGGGGCATCAGAGGCCACCTAGTTCAGTCTATACCTGAAAGATAATTTTCTTTTCAATATTCCTCACAATGGTTACATAGTCAATGAGCCTCCACTAGAAGACTAGTGTTAGGAAACCCACTTCCCCTGAGGCAGCCCATTTCACTTTGGAAATGCAGCTAGTAGAGGTTTGAACTGATAACCTTAAAGGAAGAGAAACTTCCATAGACTCTTCTGGGTAACCAGGAACCCTGAGGAGAGATGTAGCAGGGACATCTCTAATTGTTAGCAAGGTAGTCCCATTGTGATGTTAACTGTATCTCTTGTTAAGTGATATAACAGACAGTGTGCTAGGCTGGCAATCATGAAGATCTAGGTTCAAATCCTGCCTAAGAAACTTATTAGTTATTTGAGTCTAGGAGAGTCAAAATCTCTCAAAGATTAGTTTTCCTCTTTATTTAATAAAGAGATAAACACACAACCTAATTCACATGGTTATGAGAGTCAAGAAGCAGGTAGGTAAATAGAGGCACAGTGAATAGAGTACCAGGCCTGGATTCAGGAAGACTCATCTCCCTGAGTTAAAATCTGGCATCAGACACTTAGTAACTGTGTGACCCTGGGCAAGTCACTTAACCCTGTTTGCCTTAGTTGGCAATGAAATGAACTGGAGAAGGAAATAGTAAGCCACTCCAATACCTCTGCCAAGAAAAATTCAAATGTGGGGTCACAGGGAGTTGAACAGGATTGACAATGACTTAACACAGAGGGTTAAGTAAGAAAATGTATGTAAATTGCTTTTCATTCCCTACAGTACCATATAAATGATATCGATGATGATGATAATGATGCTGGGATGCGAAAGATCTGGAAAGATGTCTAAATGTGTTGAAAGCCAACAACTTATAAGCAAAAAGGGAGCAGTTTAAGGTCTGAATGGATTGGGACCTTATCTGACTGATGAGCAGGTAGGGGATGAATTTTCCTAGGATAACTCATTTAAGGCAGCATTGAGTATGTGTTAAGTCAGACTGAATGGGTTCAAAAAGACTCTAAAAGAATACATGGAGGAGAACTAAACCACAAAGGTTTCTTGGATGACAGCCAAGCCAAAAGTGAGATATGATGCTGACAACAGTGGTAGATATATAGTTTATGATCCTTTAAGTTAAAAATCAGAAAGACCACACTTCAACATATCTACTCTCCATCCTTTATTAACAAAAGCAATTATCTGTAGGGGAAAAGGGCTCTCTCCTTTTGTGCTTTCCCTCCTCCCCCTTCAAAATATCTTTTTAATGAAAATTTAGATGTAATACCCTATCTGATAAAGACATACTAATATTCCAACATTGGAGAGGTTATGTATTATGAGTGGTAGAATTTGCAGGGGAAAAAAGTGAGAGAAAGAGAACAAGTTTGGTTGGGTGTGATGGTATAGTAGCCAGACCATTAGGTTAAGAGGTTGGAAGACCTGAGTTTTGATATTAATTAGTTAGGTGGTGCCATGGAGAGAGTGAAGGGCTTGGAGTTGGGAATACCTGAGTTCACTTAGACACTTATTAGCTTGGGCAAATGACTTAACTTCTGTTTGCCTCAGTTTCATCATCTCTAAATTCAGATAATAATAGCACCTACCTCCCAGGGTTGTTGTGAGGATAAATGAGACAATAATCATCAAACCCTTGGCATACAATAAGCAGCATATAAATGTTAGCTATTAATACTATATGTCTTTGGGAAGATCACTTAGTCTGTCTCTGCTGCTATTTAAAAAAAATTCTTAAATGCGAATCATGACACTCTGGTCTTAGAAGAAAATTGCAAGAGGTCAAAGGTAAACACCTATGAAAAGTGAAAGGCTCAAATGCATTAATTTATTCTAGTAACAAATCTGTGGTCATGCCCCCATGTTAACCAACAATGTCTCTGAAGCTTCAGCCACATAGCATACTTAGGTACGGCTAAGGGATGGGCAAAGGGAAGGTGACTTTGGACATACCAAGATATCCTGGTACCCTGAAAGTCTAGGGTCAAGAAAAACTCCCTATTTGTTCTAAAGACCTTTGCCTTTCATTTATAAACCCCTCTGCCTTGGCAGGGAAGTCACTTCCATGTGTTTCTGATTCATTTACCCCAAACTCATTTAGGTAATGTTTTTAAAAAGTTATTTGATGTCCAGAACCCCTCTGGGCTTGTTGAAAGCATGGTTAGGGTCAGATTTCCCTCCAGCGCCTCCTGCCATGACCTTTGCTTTGGAAGGAGTTCACTCTCTGGATGTTTTAAAAAACAATTTTATTTCTATCATTTTCTCTAGGTTCCTGACCTTTTCCCCCTGAATCATCCCTGTACCTTCCATTACAAACAAACACACCCTCTTTCTCTTTTTTTTCCCCTTATCACAGTACCAGATTACCTTCTCTTCTTCCCTGCTGAGCTGGCTTCCTAGTGCCTAAAATTAGGAGGAAGGAAGAACAGCAGGATAAAGAGAGAAGGGCAGGACAGAGCTGGGGAGGAGCAGTCCTTATTACTGCTGCCCACGAGGAAAAAGAAGAGATAGAAACAACAAGATGTTTGGTGGGTGGGGTCTATGGCTACACATATGCTCAATTGTGTCTTTCCAAAAGGAAACAAGCCTCACTTATGCCATTTTGTCATCTACTTATAGGGTTGTTGGTAGGACAACTTGGTTAGCAGGAGAAATGAGGATAAATGGGGAGTGGGAGAGAGTGATTTTAGAGAGAGAAAGAGAAAAAAGTTAAGAGAGGAAGAAAGAACAAGGGGAAGAAAGAAGAGGAAAAGAGGAAGGTGAATGATGAGGGAAAACCAATATTCTAGTTCTGTGATTTTGAGAAAACATTCTTATACCTGGTCTGCTGTAGAATATCATTTATGAAAGCCTGCCTGTTTCCTTCTCATACCTCCCTCAAGGATGTGTGTGCATATTTCGTATTATTACCATAAAGATTTGAAACAGATGGGAAAATGGATATATGACTTAACAATTAATTATTTATACTTGGCCACTTCCCCCCCATAACAATAATATCTGAGATTTTTCTAAGTCTATGATCTACTTTTGTTTTTGTTTTATATATTTATATTCATATATGTATGTGTATATATGTAAATATATATACACATACATATATGTAGGTGTATATGTATATATGTGTGCGTATATTATATATGTGTGTGTGTGTGTGTATGTGTGTGTGTGTCTAGTTTCATCCTCAGAGACTTTTGGGGTGACTTTGCTTATGTGGATATCTCATCAAGCTTTTTTAAAAAAAATTTTTCTGTGTGTATCGAGGTGGGGTTTAAGAGTAGGTCAGTAGGTAAGCTGAGGAATAGGAAGGTTAGTGTGTTTGAGGGAATATCAGTATGTGCGCAGAAGTACCCAAATAAAAAAGGCAGGACAGAAAGACTGAGCCAGGCACTGAATTCATTGAAGGGAGAAGGGGAATGACCCAGAGATCTGCAGACAACAGCTACCAGAATTCTCATTGGGTTATGGATATGCATTGAATAAACCTCATAGGAAGAGTGATAGTAGTAGAGGGTGAATTTGGGAATGGCAATGGGGAGCAATGAGTATTCCAATTCCTTTACTTCAACCAGGGAGTTGGGGGAACAAGTAAATGTGCAACTATGCTGGAAAGGATGGTCAGGTAATCTGTGTCATCAGGAGGGAGTCAGGTCACAGTGATAGAAGATGGAAGGAGGGTGAAAAGAAAATATTTAAGATGAAAGCAAGATTGTTGCCTATAGAGTAAGCATTCTAGAGAGCACAGTGGAATAAGTACGTAGATCTAGAATGGCACATTTCTGTTTTGGGTTGTTGGGGATAGAAATAAGGGAATGGGCACTAGGGGATGGAAAATGGGGTTTAATAATGACAGTGAAGATTCAGAATCTCTGAGATAGAGAGGGTATGACTAGTTGGGAGTTTTTTAATCCCTGACAAATGAATTCTGGTGAATTATCAATATGTCTAGGGGTGAGATCCTAGGGTGGAATCCTCACCAGATATTAGGTTGCTTAGGTGAGTGGACAGGTGGGAGATATATAGAATGATACAATTCTATGATAGAGAATGATATATAGAGAGAATATAGAGAATAATAGAATGGCATTTCTCTCCTTTCCCTACAGGCTGAGCTGGCAGTGGGATAGAATGCTATCTCTTTCCTATAGCCAGGAAAAGGCCATGTGGGAGACTGACATGCAAAAAAATGGTACTAATTCCACTGCAGAAAGAGAAAAGCTAATCTAAGAGACTAAGAGACATATGGGTCCTTTTTTTTTTCCTCTTTGATGTCTTTGGGGAATATGCTTAGTGGTGATATCCCTGGGTCAAGGTTTTACATAGTTTAATGGCTTTTGGGGCTCAGGACTAAATTGCTTGCCAGAATGATTTAAAACCATTCATAGCTCTACCAACAGGATATCAGTATATCCTTTATCCCCTCCAAAAATTTCCATTTTCTTTTTTTGTTATTTTTGCCGATCTAAATAGGTAAGATGTAGAACCTCAGAGTTGTTTTAATTTGCTTTTCTAAATATCAGTGATTTGGAATTTTTATATGACTTTGTATATATCTTCTTTGAAAACTGTTAGTATCCTTTGATCATTAATCTGCTAGGAATAGCTCCTGCTCTTATAAATATGAATTAGTACCTTATGTATCTTGGATATGAGGACTTTATCATAGAAATTTGATTTAAAGTTTTTCCCCCCAGTTAAATTTTTCCCTTCAATCTAAGCTGTATTAATATTGTTTGTGCAAAAACTTTTTAAAATTTTAGAGCATTATGATTGTCCATTTTACCTTCTGTGATCCTCTCTACCCCTTGTTTGGCTGTGAACTATTTTCCTATCCATAAATAGGAAAGGAAATTTACTTCTTGTTCCTCTTATTTGTTTATTATGTGACCTCTTATATCTAAATCTTTCTGTCCTTTTGGAATAATCTTGGTGTATGATGTGTGATGTTGTTCTATACATAATTTCAGCTAGACTGTTGTCTAATTTTTCTAGTAGTTTTTATTGAAAGATTCCTTACCCCAGTAGCTGGGGACTTTGAGATTATTGAACAATATATATGCTGCTGTGTTTGTTTGCTTCTCCATGTTGTAGATCTAATCTGATCCACTGATTGACCCTTTTTTCACCAATACAAAGTGCTTTGATGAATATTTGAGATCTGGTGCTACTAGTTCCTCTTCTTTGCCACTTGCCCCCCCCCATATTTTTCTTTGAGATTCTTGATCTTTTGTGCCTACACATGAAATTCATTATTATTTTTTTTAAAAAGGATCTATAAGTATTCTTTTGGTAGTTTGATTGGTATAGCATTGAATACACTAATTTAGGCAGTATTGTTATTTTTATTAAATAGACACAACCTACCCATAAGCAGGGCAACTAGGTGGCACAGTGGATAGAGTTCTGGACCTGGAGTCAGGAAGGATTATCTTCCTCAAGTTCAAATCTGGCCTCACATATTTACTGTCTATCTGACCTTGGGCAAGTCACTTAATTATGTTTGTCTCAGTTTCCTCATCTGTAAAATGAGCTGGAGAAGGACATGGCAAATGACTCCAATATTTTTGCCAAGAAACCCCAAAAGGGTTCACAAAGAGTGAGATATGACTTAGAAATGACTGAACAACAGCAACTCTTAAAGATTAATATTTTTTTCAATTATTTGGGATTTTTCTGTAACATGTATTTTATAGTTGCGTTTATATAGTTCTCAAGTATGTCTTGGTGGATTGACTCCTAAATATTATATAAATTCTCAAGTTAGTTTGACTAGAATTTATTTCTCATTTCTGGATTTTTCTGTTAACATGCCAGAATGCAAATGATATATGTAGGTTTTTTTCCTATTCTGTAACTTTGCTGAATGTATTCTTCCAATTAATTTTAGTTGCTACTTTAGGGTTACATGGTAAGGAAGGGAACAGTGTCCTTGGGAATTACAATTTAGAATTATGGAGGATGCACAAAATCACAGTTTAAACACCTCCTTACTTTCCCTCTTGTATACTGACAAACAATAAGGAGCAGAAGGAAGATTAGAATCCATTTTCCTATTATATAATTTTTCTACTATACAGCTAATCCTGAAGCACAACAATAGAATCAGAGAACTGGAAATGGTCTTGGAAATCATCACATCCAACTTCATCATTTTACCAATGAAAAAACTGAGACCTTGTTTATTCACCCAAAGTCACCAGATCATCAGCTGGGACTGGAACTCAGATATAATGACTTCCAATATGATTACCTTTCTACTTATACATTAGGAAGGGTCCAAGAGATATGGACTTCAGTTCAAATTCCAACCTAATAATTCATAAATTGTGACAATTAGCATATCACTTAAACTGTCTTATCTTCAATTTCCTTATGTGTAAAATTGGAAGCATAAGATTTGTCTTCCCTACCTCATAGTGCTGTTATGAACATCAGACAAAGTACTATGTATTTAAAATGCTTTGAAACTACAAAGCCTTATACAAAATACAAGACATTATTGTTATTACCCTTTGTCCCTGCTTTAATATTACCAGTACCACGTGTCATTGGTTGAAGTGGTAAGTTTCACAGATGGAATCAACAGCCTTACTAGCTCATGGAAACACAGAAGCTACTAGAGACCTTAGAGATCATTAGCTTACCACATTCATTTTATGAGGAAACTGAGGCCCTGAGGGACAAAGGGATTTGTTAAGTCAGTCTCTCTCTCTCTCTCTCTCTCTCTCTCTCTCTCTCTCTCTCTCTCTCTCCATACACACAGAACCAACACAACCCTTCCTAGTTCAAGCCTTCATCACTTCTCCCACTCTCCCACTATTATTGTAATCAACTCCTAACTAGCCTGTTGGCCTAAGGTCTCTCCCCTTTCCAGCCGCCAAAGTGATTTTCTACAATACTGGCCTGCTACTTACTACCTGTTCAACCCTATTGATTTGACAGTAGATTTGGCACTTTCCAAATTTGGCTATAGTCTACTTTTTGAGGCTTATTGTTCTCCTTCCCCCACTCTGTAGTCTAGACAAACTGACCTAGTTGCTACTGTACTTAGTACATAATGTTCCATCTATTATCTCTGTGCCTTTGCGTTCCCTATCTTTAAAGCTTCAAATGCACTTCCTCGTGATTTTTGATTTGCCTCTTAGAAACCCTAGCTTCTTTCAAAGCCAAACTCGGATGCCATCTCCTATAGCAGGACTTTTCTGATCCCACCAATAGCTTGTACCTCCCCACCCAAGTTACTTTTTATTTATATTCTGCGTTTACTTTTCTGTGTGTGTGTGTGTGTGTGTGTGTGTGTGTGTGTGTACACGTATCTTCATATATCTGTATCTATCTATACATATATGTGTGTAATAGTATGCTCATAGGACATAAGCTCCTTGAGGGCAGGAACTTCTTCATCTTTGTCTTTTCACCTTAAGCATTGTATGTAGTGCCTGGAGTAAAATATGTTTAGTAGTAGGTGCTGTATGATTGATTAATGGTGCAACATCTTCTTTTCCTGATATATCAGTTCATCTGATGGTATCTGCCTTTACCTCCATATTCTCCAGCTATCTGTGAAGGGGTTCCTCTCTGGGATTTCACTTCTTCCCTGTCCTGGGTCGGGGGCGTTGTGTACAGAAAAAACAGTATGGGTAATAGAGGGATTTGGAAACAGTATGGCCTTTCCAGGCTCTTAAATGGGGTAAGTCTCAGAGCATTATACATCTGTTTAACATCTAGTGCAGGGGTGGGGAACCTGTGGCCTCAAGGCCACATGTGGCCCTTTAGGTTCTTAAGTGCAGTCCTTTGAATGAATCCAAACTTCACAGAACATATCCCTTTAGTAACAAGGATTTGTTCTGTAAAACTTGGATTCTCTTAAAAGTCTGCACCCAAGGACCTAGAAGGCCACAGTTTCCCCACCCCTGATCTAGTGTTTTCCAATTTTAAACAAAATCCCTGAACATCTCAACAGTTTAGAATTATAGGTTTAATCTAATGGGATGAAATTTAAGGGCGAAAATTTAAATTTATGCACTTAGCTTAAAATTAATTCTACTACTAAAATATTAGTTGCTAAATAAAGGCTTATTTATAAATGTTCAGCATGACTTAGTTGGTGCTTTAACAATCAAATCCTTATGCTTAATATATCAAATACTGAATCAACAGATCAAATAAAACCTGGAAAATGAGAATGCACTACAAATTGTGAATCCTCAAGATACTGTCATATGATTAGCCAGATAAAGTCACTATAGAGTCTAATCTCCTAGCATTCCACCTCAGTAATTTCCCATTCAAAAGTTTCTTGTGAAATTAGAGAAATCCATTCTTTGTTCCCCAGTCTCTCATAAGGCAGCAGCTTGGAGTCCAAACGAGTCATTTGTTTGTAATAGATACAGCAAATTCCAAGCATTAAGGGCTAGACCTAGAAAAAGAAATCTCCCCAATGCATATTATGAGAGGCACGTCCACTATCTTTATCAGAAAAAATCCACAGAGTTATGGACTCCATCCATAGAATCCATAGAGGATGTCTGGTCGTATCCCTTTCCCAATAGGTGAATCCTATTTATGACATCTCTGACATATTTCCACTTAATTTTTGCTTAAATACCTCAACTGACAGGGAATTCATTCCACCATTAGCAACCAATGCCAGTGGGCAAACCCATTTTGGACATTTCAAACGCTAAGCTCTTTATCATTCTGGGCAAAAATTCATCTCCATGAAATTTCCACCAGTTGGTTCGAGTTTTGTCTATGGAGCCAAAGAGGATAAATCAAATCCATTCTCCACACAACAGCCTTTCAAATACTTGAAAGCAGGGGGCAGAGCCAAGATGGCAGAGTAAAAGCAGTGACTTGATTGAGCTCTCCCCCAAACTCCTCCAAATACCTGTAAAAATGGCTCGAAATAAATTCTACAGCAGCAGAAAAGGCAGAGCAAAACAAATTTCCAGCCCAAGACAACCTGGATGGATGATGGGAAAGGTCTACTATGCTGGGCTAGGAGAGAAGTGCAGTTCAGTGTAGTCCATGCAGTCAAAGGCCTGAACTCAGCAAACCCGGAGCAGGCCTCAGGGGACTGAATCACTAGTAGCTGTAGCAGTTTCCAGATTTCCCAACCCACAAAGAGCAAAGACAACTTAGAACGTCAGTAGCAAAGGTCTGTTGGACCTGGGTGAGAGAGGAGCACAGTCTGGACCCAGTGCTGGTGCAGCCCCAGGGTGGCAGCTGTTTCCAGAGCTCTCAGCCCACAGATGGTGGGAGGATTGAGAGGCTGATTGGAGGAGGATTGCAGGGATCTCTTTGCTGGCACTGAGGCAGGATTCTCTTGCTTTGCCTGTGCTTGGATCTGGGTCACAGTCCGGAGTGTTGGTCCTGGGGTGAGGAGGAGTGCTGGCATGGTGGAGCTTGTGGCCATGGTGAAGAAGAAATCGTCCTCACAGTTCCAAGACTGAAAAGAGTGCTCGTGGTCACTCATAAACCAGAGCACAAATCAGGAAAAGAGGAAACACTTCACCTTTGATCATACCACTTGGAAGAATTGAAAATTTACAGGTCCCTAGAAATATCTCTGAAAACAGCTGTACAAAAGCTTGGGACGGTACACCCCCCACACTGGAAGCAGAGTCCTACATTAAAAAAGAGTTTAAAAGTCAAGTAATTGGCTGAGAACATGAGCAAATAGCACAAAAAAACCCCCCTCAGACTGTACAATCTTATTTTGGTGACAAAGAAGATCAAAACATACAACCAGAAGAAGGCAACAAAGTCAAAGCTCATACATTCAAAGCCTCCAAGAAAAATATGAATTAGTCCCAGGCCATGGAAGAGCTCAAAAAAGGATTTTGAGAAACAAGTAAGAGAAGTAGAGGGAAAATTGGGAAAAGAAATGAGAGTGATGCAAGAAAATCATTAAAAACAAGTCAATAGCTTGCTGAAGGAGACCCAAAAATACTGAAGAAAATAACACCTTAAAAATAGTCTAACCCAAATGGCAAAAGAGGTCTAAAAAGCCAATAAGGAGAAAAATGCCCTCAAAAGCAGAGTTGTCCAAATGGAAAGGGAGGTCCAAAAGCTAACTGAAGAAAATAATTCCGTAAAAATTAAAATGGAGCAAATGGAAGCTAAAGACTCTATGAGAAATCAAGAAATTACAAAACAAAACCAAAAGAATGAAAAAAATAGAAGACAATGTAAAATATCTCATTGGAAAAATAACTGACCTGGAAAATAGATCCAGGAGAGAGAATTTAAAAATTATTGGACTACCTGAAAGCCATGATCAAAAAAAGAGCCTAGAGATCATCTTTTAGGAAATTATCAAGAAAAACCGCACTGATATTCTACAACTAGATTATAAAATAGAAATTGAAAGAATCCACTAGTCACCTCCTGAAAGAGATCCCCAAAGGAAAACTCCTAGGAATTTTGTGGCCAAATTCCAGAGTTCCCATGTCAAGGAGAAAATACTGCAAGCAGCCAGAAAGAAACAATTCAAGTATTGTGGAAATACATTCAGGACAACACAAGATTTAGCAGCTTCTACATTAAAGGACTAGAGGCTTGGAATATGATATTCCAGAGGTCAAAGGAGCTAGGATAAAAATCAAGAATCACCTACCTAACAAAATTGGGTGTAATCCTTCAGGGGAAAAACTGGAAATTCAATGAAATAAAGGACGTTCAAGCATTCTTTTTTTTTTCTTTTCAATTCATTTATTTTTAGTTTTCAACATTTACTTCCACAAGATTTTGAGTTCCAAATTTTCACCACATCTTGCCCTTCCCCCCACCCCAAGATGCCCTGCATTCTGAATATCCCTTCCCCTAGTCTGCCCTCCCTTCTATCTCCCCTCCCTTCTCTTATCCCCTTTCCCTTCCATTTTCTGTAGGGCAGGATAGAGTTCTGAACCCCATTTCCTGTATTTCTTATTTCCCAGTTGCATGTGAAAATAATTTTTTAACATGTGTTTTTTAGGACTTTGGGTTCCAAATTTTCTCCCTTCCTCCCTCCCTCCTCACCCATGCTCATTGAAAAAGCAAGCAACTCAATATAGGTTATACATGTGCAGTTATGCAAAACAGTTCCATAGTAGTCATGTTTTTTTTTAATTTTTTTTAAAATATAAATTTATTTATTTTTAGTTTTCAGCACTCACTTCCATAAGTTTTTGAGTTCCAAATTTTCACCCCATCTCACCCCTCCCTCCACCCCAAGATGGCATGCATTCTGAATATCCCTTCCCCCTAGTCTGTCCTCTCTTCTATCTCTCCCCCCTTCTCTTATCCCTTTCCCCTTCTATTTTCCTGTAGGGCAAGATAGACTTTTATACCCCATCTCCTGTATTTATTTCCCAGTAGCATGTGAAAACATTTTTTTAAACATATGTTTTTAAAACTTTAGGTTTCAAATTTTCTCTCTTCCTCCCTCCCATCCACCCTCATTGAAAAGGCAAACAACTCAATATAGGTTATACATGTGCAGTTATGCAAAACACTTCCATAGTAGACATGTTGTGAAAAACTAACTCTATTTCCCTTAATCCTATCCTGCCCTCCCATTTATTCTATTCTTTCTTTTGACCCTGTCCCTCCTCAGAAGTATTTCCTTCTGATTACCCCCTTTCCCAATCTGCCCTCCTCTCTATCATCCCCCTGCTCTCTTGTCCCCTTCTCCCCCTATTTCCTGTAGGGTAAGAAAGATTGTCATACCCAATTGAATGTGTATGTTATTCCCTCCTTGAGCCAAATTCCTATGAGAATAAGATTCAGTCATTCCCTCTCACCTTCCCTTGCTTCCTCTCCACTGTAAGACACTTTTCTTTTCTGTTTTTTTTGTGAGATAATTTACCCCATTCTACCTCTCCCTTCTTTTCCAAGTATCATCCTCTCTCATCCCTTAATTTTATTCTCCAGATATGACCCCTTAATCTTCAACTCACCCTGTGCCCCCCCTCCATCCATCCATCCATCTATCTATCTACACACACACACACACACACACACACACACACACACACACACACACACATATATATATATATATATATATATATATATATAATATATATATATATATATACATAATTTTTCCCTCCAACTACCCTAATACTGACAAAGGTGTCATGAATTATAAATATCATCTTTCCATGCAAGAATGTAAACAGTTCAACCTTAGTAAGTTTTTTATGATTTCTCTTTCCTGTTTACTTCTTCATGTTCCACTTGAATTTTGTATTTGAAAGTCAAATTTTCTATTTAGCTCTGGTCTTTTCATCAAAAATGCTTGAAGGTCCTCTATTTCACTAAATGACCATTTTTTTCCTCCTGAAGGATTAGGTTATTCTTAGTTGTAATCCTATCTCCTTTGCCTTCTGGAATATTATATTCCATGCCTTCTGGTTCCTTAATGTAGAAGCTGCTAAATCTGGTGTTATCTTGATTGTGTTTCCACAATACTTGAATTGTTTCTTTCTGGCTGCTTGTAATGTTTTCTCCTTGACATGGGAAGTCTGGAATTTGGCTACAATATTCCTAGGAGTTTTCCTTTGGGGATCTCTTTCAGGAGGTGACTAGTAGATTCTTTCAATTTCTATTTTATAATCTAGTTGCAGAATATCAGTGCAGTTTTTCTTGATATTTTCCTGAAAGATGGTCTCTAAGCCCTTTTTTTGATCATGGATTTCAGGTAGTCCAATAATTTTTAAATTCTCTCTTCTGGATCTATTTTCCAGGTCAGTTGTTTTTCCAATGAGATATTTCACATTGTTTTCTAGTTTTTCATTCTTCTGGATTTGTTGTTAGTGTCTTGATTTCTCATAACGTCACTAACTTTCAATTGTTCTAGTATATATTGTTTTAGGCAATTGGGGGCAAGTGATTTGCCCAGGGTCACACAGCTAGTAAATGTCAAGTGTTTAGTCTGAGGCCGGATCCAAACTCAGGTCCCCCTGACTTCAGGGTCAGTGCTCTTCACTGCGCCACCCAGCTGTCCTTCTGTTCTAATTTTTAAGGAAGTATTTTCTTCAGTGAGCTTTTGGACTTTCTTTTCCATTTGGCCAATTCTGCTTTTGAAGGCATTCTTCTCCTCATTGGCTTTTTGGACCTCTTTTGCCATTTGAATTAGTCTATTTTTTGAGGTGTTATTTTCTTCAGTATTTTTTGGGGTCTCCTTTAGCAAGCTGTTGACTTGTTTTTCATGATTTTCTTGCATCACTCTCATTTCTCTTCCCAGTTTTTCCTCTACTTCTCTTACTTGCTTCTCAAAATCCTATTTGAGCTCTTCCATGGCCTGGGACTGATTCATATTTTTTTTGGAGGCTTTGGATGTAGGAGCTTTGACTTTGTTGTCTTCTGGTTGCATGTTTTAATCTTCTTTCTTACCAAAAAAAGATTCTATGGTCTGACACTTCTTGTGAGGTTTGCTCATGATCCCAGCCAATTACTTGAGTTATAAACTCTTTAACACAGTAGAAGTCTGCTTCCAATGTGGAGAATGTACTGTCCCAAGCTTCAGGGGTTTGTACAACTGTTTTCAGAGCTACTTCCAGCGACCTGTAAATTTTCAGTTATTCCAAGGTGATATGATAAGGGGCAAGGTATTTCCTCTCCTCAGCCACTACAAGCTCCACTATGCCAGCGCTCCTTCTCATCCCAGCACCACGGCCCAGAACTGTGACCCAGATCCAAACACAGGCAAAGCAAGAGAGTCCTGCCTCAGCACTGGCAAAGAGATCCATGAAATCCCTCTCTGATCAGCCACTGGATTCCCCCTCAGTCTGTGGGCTGGAAGCTCAGGAATCAGCCACCGCCCCAGGGCCATACTCAGGAATCAGTGCTGAAACCTAGTTTCTCTCTCACCACAGAAACAGACATTTCCCACTGACTTTCTAAGTTGTCTTTGATGTTCATGGGTTGAGAAGTCTGGAAACTGCCAAAGCTGCCTGTGATTCAGTCTTCTGAGGCCTGCTCCAGCCTGCATGCCCACACTGAAATGTATCCTCTACCAGACTGGCGCGATATACCTTTCTGATCAACCACCCAGGTTGTCTTGGGCTGGAAATTTGTTTCACTCTGTCTTTTTGTGGGTTCTGCTGCTTTAGAATTTGTTTAGAGCCATTTTTTATAGGTATTTGGAGGGGTTTGGGGGAGATCTCAAGCAAGTCACTGCTTTCACTCCACCATCTTGGCTCTACCCCTGCTTTCAAGCATTCTTGATAAAAAGACCAGAACTGGAAAGAAAATTTGACTTTCAAATATAAGACTCAAGAATGAAAAGGTAAACAGGAAAGAAAAATTGTTAAGGACTTATTAAAGTTGAACTGTTTACATTCTTACATGGAAAGATGATATTTGTAATGCATGAGACCTTTCTCATTATTAGAGTAGTTGGAGGGAACATGTGTGTGTGTGTGTGTGTGTGTGTGTGTATTTGTGTGTGTATATATATACACAGACAGAGGGCAAAAGTGAGTTGAATATGAAGGGATGATGTCTGAAAAATAAAATTAAGGAGAGGATTATACTAGAAGACAGAGAAAGGGGTGGTAGAATGGGGTAAATTATCTCATAAAACAGACAAGAAGGATGTTTTTACAGTGGAGGGGAAGAGAGGGGAGGTGAGAGGGAATGAGTGAATCTTATTCACATCAGATTTGGCTTAAGGACAGAATAACATACACACTCAATTGGGCATGGAAATCTATCTTATCCTACAGGAAAATAGGGAGGAAGGGGGTGAGAGGGGGGAGATTATAGAAAGGAGGGCAGATTGGGGGAAGGGGTAATCAAAGGAGAGACTTTTGAGGAGGGACACGGTCAAAGGAGAGAATAGAATAAATGGAGGGACGGGATGGAGTGAAAGAAATATAGTCAGTTTTTCACAACATGACTATTATGGAAGTGTTTTGAATGACTACACATGCATAACTTATATCAAGTTGCTTGCCTTTTTAGTGAGGATGGGTAACAAGGGGAGAAGAATTTGAAACCCAAAGTTTAAAAACAAATGTTGGAAATTGTTTTTACATGCAACTGCAAAATAAGGTACACAGTCAATGGAGTATAGGAACCTATCCTGACACGCAGGAAAATAGAAGGAGAAGGGGATAAGAGAAGGGGTACAATAGAAGGGAGGGCAGATTGGGGGAAAGGGTATTCAGAATGCACACTCTCTTGGGGTGGGGAGAGGGGAGAGATTGGGAGAAAATTTGGAACTCAAAATCTTGTGGAAGTAAATGTTGAAAACTAAAAATTAATTAATTAATTAATTAAAAAAAAAATGACGAGCAGGCAGATTTCAGAAAAACCTGAAAAGACTTACATGAACTGATGCTGAGTAAAGTGAGCAGCAGAAGAAGAACATTGTACACAGTAACAACAACATTGTGTGATGATCAGCTATGAATGAGTTAGCTCTTCTCAGAAATACAATACTCCAAGATAATTCCAAAATACACGAGTGAAAATGCTATTCACATCCAGAGAAAGAACCGTGGAGTCTGAATACAGATTGAAGCGTACTATTTTCACTTTTGTTTTTTGTGGTTTTTCCCTTTTGTTCTGTTTCTTCTTTCATAACATGACTAATGTGGACGTACATTCAGCATGATCCTACGTGTATAACCTGTCTCAGATTGCTTGCTATCTTGGGGAGGGGGGAGAAAAATTTGGAACTCAAAATCTAATTAAAAATGAATATTACCATTTCTAGACTTGTACCCTAAAGAGAAGATAAAAATGGGGAAAGGACCCATATGTACAAAAATATTTATCACAGATCTTTTTGTGGTGGCAAAGAATTGGAAATTGAGGGGATGGTCATCAATTAGGGAATGGCTGAACAAGTTGCAGGAATATGAATGTAATGGAATACTATTGTGCTATAAGAAATAATGAGCATGTGGACTTCAGAAAAACATGGAAAGACTTACATGAACTGATGCAGAATGAAGTGAGCAGAACCAGGAGAACATGGTACATAGTAACAGCCACATTGTGCAAAGACTGACTTTGATGGACTCAGGTCTTCTCAGCAATGCAAGGATCTAAGACAACTCTAAAAGACTCATGATAGAAAATGCTTTCCATATCCAGAGAAAGAACTTAGGAGTCTGAATGCAGATGGAAGCATACTATTTGATCTCCTTTTCTTTTGTTGTTTTGTTTTGTTTTCTTTCTCATGTTCCCTCCCATTAGTTCTAATTCTTCTTTACACATGACTAATGTGAAAATATATTTAACGTGAATGTATAAGTAGAATGTATATCAGATTACATGCCACCTTGGGGAGGGGGAGAAAATTTAAAACTCAAAGTGTTATGGAAGTGGATGTTGAAAACTAAAAATAAATTATTTTTTAAAAATGAATGTTGAAAACTATCTTTACATGTGATTGGAAAAATAAAATACTATTTACAAAGTAAAATAAAAAGTTATAAAAGAAAAAAAATACTTGAGAGCAGTTATTATGGTGCCCCTAACTCTTCTCTTCCTCAAGCTAAATATTCCTGGTTCATTCATCCTTATAAACCATTGTTTTATGTTCCCTCACATCTAGTTGCCCTCCTCTGGACTCTTTTATAAAATGTGGGACTGAGAAATTAACACAATATACTAGATGTGATCTGGTTACCACAGAGTACAGAGAGACCAATGCCTCCCTCATTCTAGAAGTTATACTACTATTAATGCAGCTTAATTTGGTACAAGCCACACCACATTGTTGACTTACATTGAGTTTTTTCTCTGCTGAAACCCTTAGGTATTTGTAAACATTTTCTTTCTTTCTCATTAATTTCCATTTAATAGCAAAAATTTCTAATCAGGTGTCTTCCATCCTGTATCTCTGGAAGATTTTATCTTTTTTAGATATTTGGAGGATGGGCTGGAGAAGGGAAAGAGTTGAAACAGGGAAACCAATAGTCACATTTCTTTTGGCAGTTAAATCCACATAGGTCAGATTTACAGCTCCTATCAAGTGTTCTAGCTCTTATGTTCGCCTTATAGATAGAACTGTAGGAAGCCAGGCCCTATAAGGGATGCATTTACAACAAATCAGAAATAAGCAGAAGGTTAGAAATTTAAGTAAGGAAGACACAGTAGAGGAAGGCAGGTGGGCATAAGAAGTAAGATCAAACAAAGCACACAAAACTAGGTAGATAAGTAAATCAGATCAAGGAGCTAGAAACTGGATTATCATCATATGAAGCCATACTATCCTTGATGGGGTAGAAACAGCTTTCATAGTATGGGCAGAAATGAGCACAAAGGTACTAGCAAGTAAGAGGCTTTACCTTGCAAAGGAGATGGTAGTTTAGCAGCAAGAATTGTGACATTTTGACACTTAATATTCTATCCCATATCCCTGCTTCATGACTACAAATCATATATGTGTGTATACATACATACAAACATGCAAATATATATATGTAAGTATATATGTATGTGTGTGTGTGTGTGTGTGTGTGTGTGTATTTAAATTATGAGGTGAATTGGTTATGGACACTTTGTGTCTTACCCTGTATGTTGCACATATTTCTGGGAAGTTGCCCAGATGGAAAACCGTGGGTTAGAGGGGCAAAATTATATAATTAGTGTTATAGTATTCTCCTAGGGTTGTGCCTATGGCAAAGCATGACTCTTTCTGTAATCCTAACACTGTGATTGTGGACAAATTGCTTCTTTTTTTTCTAAGGCTCAGTTTCTTTTTTTAAGTTTTGTAAAAATGGGAGTGATAATTATTATCATTCATCTTGATGGTGTTGATCTTGATAACGACGATGACTGTGGCCCATCAGTTAATTCAAGGGAACCAGAAGGTGAATCAACCTGGGGGGTGGGATAGGTGTTGTGCAAAGGGTCTTGGGAGGAAGAATGGGATCTGGAAGCCATCATAGACCACAAGAGTGGCAAATGGTCTTTGCCTCAGCCCAAATGGTTGCTCAAGGTACTCAGCACCCAAATTCTGGGGCATTTTTATTAGTAGAGTTACTAGTCTCAGAGTCAGGAAGACCTGGGTTCAAGTCTTTTCTTTACACATTCTGGCCATCTGATCTTTGGCAAATCACTTGTTTTTGTCTAAGGTACATAGCGAGAGGGAGTTTTTTTTCCCATTAGTTTCCTAAATTTTTGAAATCATGATTGCCGCTAATCAAATGACACTTAGAAGGCAAAGCTTAGGATAGGTGAATTTTTATTAATCATTTATTTAGAGTTAGGGATCTTATATCCCATGGCTCCAGATCTGATAGTTCTTCAAAACCTTCATAGCATCACAATTTGCAGGACTTTTTATGTATTTTTAGCCCTCACTTCTTTTCATCAAATCCTTGGTTAACTCTGCACTGTGGTTTGCCTTTGAGCAGGGGAAAGTAAAAGTGAATGTTGGTTGAGAAAAACATTTGGCATGGTAGCACAGATTTTAGGATACAGTACAAGGAGACTGATGATAGCAGCATCAACTTACTAAAGAGAGTTGCACTTGTGAACCAACAGACAGGCACTGTAGCAGGTCCTCTGAGATGGGTACAACTATCAATCCATCAATGAACAAGTGTTTATGAAACAGTCAGCCAGTTAGTCAACAAAATTACATTAAGCACTTGCTATGTGCTATTCACTGTGCTGAGCCCTGGGGGATACAAAGAAAGGCAAAAATGTTTCCTTCCCTCAAGGATCTCGAATTCTACTAAGAGAGAGAGTAACATTTCAATAACTGTTGTATACAAGATACACACAGTATAAATGGAAGGTAATTGCAGAGCAAAGACACTAGAAGTGGGAGCAGGAACAAAGGCAAGGCATCCTACAGAAGGTGAGGTTTGATCTGAGTCTTGAAAGAAGCCAGGAGGTAGAGAGTTTCCACAGAGAGCCATTGCAAAGGCCTGAGCTAGGAATGGAGTGTCATGAATGAGCAACAGTAAGGAGGCCAATGTATGTGGAGGAGTTTAAGTAAAAGAAAACTGGAAAGATAAGAAGGAACCATGTTGTAAAGGGCTTTAAATGCTAAACACAGAATTTTATGTTTGAGACTGGAGGTAATATGCGGCATTCAAAATTTATTGAATAGGGGAAATGATATGATCAGGCCTTTGCTGTGGAAAAACAGTCTGTCAGCCGAGTAATGGATAAGTTGGGGTGGGAAGATATGTGAGACAGGGACATTAATTGGAAAATTATTGCAATAGTTCATGTGAGAATTAATGAGGGTTTGGTTTATGGTAGTAGCTGCATAAGTAGAGAAAAGGGGATATATACTAGAGATGTTGTGAAGGTAGAAATAACTATACTTAGAAATAGATTGGTATGTGTAGTGAAGAGTGAGGGGTCAAGGATAAGACCAAGGTGAGTGACTGAGCATGGTGGTGCCCTCAGTAGTAATAGGGAAATTGAGAAGAAGAGAGGGTATGATGTAAGGAAAATAATTTTTGTATTAAACATGTTGAGTTTGAGATACCAAAAGACAACCAGTTTGGGATGTCCAGATGGCAACTGGTGATGCCAGATTGGAGTTCAGGGGAGAGATTGGGCTGGAAGAAATCATCTGAATAGAGATGACAATTGAACCCATAGAAGCTACAAGATCATCAAGCAAGCTCATATAAAGTGAGAAAAATAGAAGGACTAGGAAGGTGCCATTGTTTTCCCCATTTTACAGTTCAGGAAACTGAGACAGAAGGGTTAAGGGACTTGCCTAGGGCCATGCAGTTAGTAAGTATCTGAGGCTAAATTTGAACTCAGGTTTTTCTGATTACAGGCCCAGAACTGTATATATACCTAGTTCCATCCAGCTAGGTGGTCACCCTACTAGGTGACTGGGACAGAGTCTTGAGGGACACCTATGGTTAGTAGGTGAAATCTGGATGAAGATCCATCAAAGGATCCTCAGACACAGCAATCAGACATGTAGGAGGAGAACCAGGAGAAAACAGTGACAGTAAATGCAGAAAGGGAAGAGTATCCAGGAAGACTGATGATTGATAATGTCAAAGGTTTCAGAGAGGTTAAGAAAGATGAAGATTAAGAAGAGGCCATGAGATTTGGCAATTAAGAAATCATTGGTAACTTTGAAGTAGGTAGTTTCAATTGAGTGATGAACCTACTATGTGGAATATTCCTTGGTCCCCATTGCCACTTCCAGGTTTACTGTCTTCCTTCATCACTCAGTCACTTCTCCTTTGAAGTTCATGCTATTCATATCTACCACCCAAAAAAACCCCTGGTAACTTTTTAAAAATAAATTTATTTTGATTTATCAACAATCACTTCCATATGCTTTTGAGTTTTAAATTTTTCTCCCCCACCCACTTCCCTCCCCAAGACGGCATGCAATCTGATATAGGCTATACATATACCTTCCTATTAAACATATTTTCACATTAGTCATGTGTTAAGGAAGAATTAGAACCAATAGGAGGAACCACAAGAGAGAGAAAACAAAACAGAAGAAAAAAAAGCAAATAGTATGTTTTGATCTGCATTCAAACTCCACAGCTCTTTCCCTAGACGTGGACAGCATTCTCCATCATGAGACCCTTGGAGATGTCTTAGATCCTTGCATTGCTGAGAAGGGCCAAGTCCATCAATGCTAGTCATCTCACAACATGGCTGTCACTGTGCGCAATGCCCTCCTGGTTCTGCTCGCCTCACCCAGCATCAGTCCATACAAGTCCCTCCAGGCCTCTCCAAAGTCCTCCTGCTCATCATTTCCCATAGCACAACAATACTCCATTATATTCATGCACCACAACCTGTTCATCCATTCCCCAACTGATGGGCATTCCCTCAATTTCCAATTCCTTGCCATCACAAAAAGAGCCACTATAAATATTTCTGCACATGTGGGTCCTTTTCCCGTTTTGTGTCTCTTTGGATGTAGCCCTAGAAGTGCTATTGCTGGGCCTCTGATAGTTTTTGTCTATAGATACCATCACCCCCCCCAAATCACTCCTCTTCCTTCTTTGACGAGTTTGATACCACCTAGTTCACAGTTTGTCTGTTCTCCTCAACTTCTGCCTTCCTTCTATGGGGCCTTTACCATGCATATAGATTCTCTCTTAAATATCCTAACCACTCAGTCCCTCAACCTACTCACCTGCCCAGAACTACTTCTCTACCTCACCTCAAACACACACAAAGATGGTCATACCCTTTATCTTACCATCACCCACAGATATACTACCTCTATGTTAAAATATTCTGAAACACCATTATCTAATCATAATCTATTGGCTTTTTACCTCTTCCTCCCCCATCCCTTATAAAATCTTCTTCTTCATTTGTAACATAATCTCCAATCTCTTGACTCCTCGATTCTTTCATAGGCCAACTCCCCTTCCCCTGTCATCTCTTCTTCTCCTCATGTTGACCTCTTGGTGAGCCAATTCAACTTTACATTATCTTCCTCTTTTGAATCCCTTGTCCCTTTACCATACTCCCAGTTAGGCCCAGACAAGCTTCAGCCTTGGATCACGCCCACCATTTTTCATCTTTGCTCCTATACACATATGAATAGCCGAGAAAATCATGCCACCTTTCTGACTTGATCCACTACAGATTTATGTTACTCAACCTCAACTATACCCTCACTGCTGCTAGACAATCCTTTTATATCTCCCTTATCAACTCATTATCCCACTCTCCACAGTAGCTCTTCCAAACCTTTTAAATCCCTCCTCAAACCTCCAGTGGTTTTCCTTCCCCTCACTCTCTCAGCTGAGAAGATTCATGCCTCATATTTTACTGAAAAAAATTGGGGCCATTCACCATAAACTCCGTCTTCTCCCTTGTCCTCATCTCTTATCACTCAGGTGCCTTCTGCCACTTTCTCCTTTATGCCTGTCTCACAGGATGAAGTAGCCTCACTTCAAAACTAACTCTTCTTGTTCAAACAATCTTATTCCATCCCATCTCCATCAAACAATTGCTGCCCCTCTCATCATTTCCACTCTTTTACTTACTGTCATTCTCTCCCTCTCTAGTGGCTCATTTCCTTCCCTTTTCTCCTCTATCCTGAAAAAACCCTCAACTTGATCTTTCTATTCCTGCCAACTATCTTTCTATATCTCTTCTGCCCTTTGTAGCTAAACTCCTAGAAAAGGTCATGTGCAATAGGTGCCTCTACTTTCTCTCCTCTCACTCTCTTCTAAACTTTTTATCATTTCCCTGAAACTGTTTTCTCCAAAGTTGCTAGTGATCTCTTAATTGTCATATCCAATGGCCTTTTCTCAACTCTCATTCTCCTTGGCTTCTCTGTAGCTATTGACACTGTTGATTACTTTTTCCTACCTGATACTCTCTTCTCTCTAGGTTTTTGGGACACCACTCTCTCTTGCTTCTCCTATCTGTCTAACCTCTCCTTTGTCTCCTTTGCTAGATCCTCTTCCAGATCATGCCTCCAACAGTAGGTGTTTCTTAGGGTTTTGTCCTGGACCCTCTTCTTTTCTCCCTCTATATTACTTTACTTAGTGATGTCATCAGATTCATGGATTGAACTACCATTTCTATGGTTGATGAATCTCAAATCTATCTTTCTTGACCCAAACTCTCTGTTGACCTTCAATCTTGCATTTTCAACTCCCTTTTAGATATCATGAACTCAACATTGAGTAGACATCGTAAACTCAATATGCCTAAAAGAAAACTAATTATCTTTCCCCCTAAACCCTTCTCCATGCCTACATTCCCTATTACTGTAGAGGGTAACACCATTCTCCCAGTCTCTCAGGCTTGTAATCTAGGAGTCATCCTGAAATTCCTAACTATCTCTCACCTTCCACTTCTAATCTTTTGCCAAATCTGTGGATTTCCCCTTTGTAATAATTCACATATATGTCTCTTCTCTCCTCTGACACTGTCACCACTCTATTGCAGGTCCTCATCACTTTATGCCTGGATTGTTGCAATAGGCTGCTGGTGGGTCTGTCTGCCTCAAGCTTTTGTTTGTTCAATTTATTCTCTATTCAGCCACTAAAGTGATTTTACTAAAACACAGATCAGATCTACTCAATAAATTCCAATGGCTTCCTATTATGGCCTCCAAGAGCAAATACAAAATACTCTATTTGGCATTCAAAGCCCTTCATAACCTAGCCCTCTTTTACCTTTCCAGTCTTCTCATACATTACTCTCTGCCACATACTCTTCAACCCAGTGACCTTGGCTTCCCTGCTATTCCACTTACAAGATAATTCATCTCTCAGATCCAGGCATTTTCTCTAGGAATCTGGAATCTTGTCTTTCCTCTGCTCTGACTACTGACCTCCCTGGCTTCCTTTAATCCCAACTAAAATCTCACTTTCTACAGGAAGCCTTCTCTAATCTCTTTTAATTCTAATGCCTTCCCTCTGTTAATTATTTCCTATATATTCTGCATATAGCTTGTTTCAAATGTAATTATTTGCACATAGCCTCCCCCATCAGAATGTAAGCCCTTTGAAAGCAGGGACTGGGTTTTTGTTTTTGTTTTGTTTTGTTTTTTTGCCTCTTTTGTATTTCCATGCTTAGCACAGTGCCTGGCACATAGTAGATGCTTAATGTTTATTGAATGATTGAATGTCAGGCAGTATGCTAAGTATTAGAATAACAAAGGAAAAATGTTAAAGATCCCTGCCTTCAAGGAGCTATGAACTCCATGGAGGTATGACTTTTGTCCCCCCACAGTCTGCTTCCACATGTTTTGTTGCAAGCAGTGTGACCCAGTGAGGCTACCTCATCATTGTCAGGCAAGCCCTGTCTAATTGGGAAAGAAATCAGCTAGTAACTGCCAAATCAGAGTCTCCCCTCCCCCCTTTATACTGAGTCCACATGAGATCATTCCCATTTGGGGGAATGGTAAAGCCCAGGGAACTTGTTAAGGCCAGCTGAGTGGGAGGTCAATAATAATTTCTGAGAGAAGAGCCAATACTCAACGATAAAGTGTTCAAAATATGACTAGGACATCAGGACTTTCTGTAGATGTTTTGGGATTCCATTGCCAAAGGCAGATCCCACCCTTGTTCACAGTTACTGAAAACAAATCCTGGGTAGGTTATGAGAAATGGTTAAGAGAGGGAGAGAATTTTAAAAGAAACAATTTCAGGAGTAGAGATCAAATTTAGCTTGGCCAAATCAGTCTGTACTAGAAAGAATCAAAACAGGTTAAAATCAACACAGATTTGGGAAGATCCCTGGAATCAGAGTCAAAGTAAATGGATTCAAATTCTGACTCTGAAACTTACTGCCTGTTATATAACTTACTACAGATGATCTTGGGTGATTCACTCAGTCAGTTTCTTCTTTTGCAAAGGACACTCCCCTCTCCCCATGATGAAGAATTTGGATAAAAGTACCTTTAAGGTCCCCTGAAAACTCTAAATCTGTGACCCAGTGATCATGTCCATAGCTTACAGACTGTGCAAGGTCCCCTGCTAGATAAGAATGAAGGAAATTAAGACACAGACCCTTTCCTTTTGAGAACTTAGTCTACTTGGGGAAAATGCTAGTTTGGCCTCCCATGCTGTATCTATTAAAAAAAAATAAACAAACCAAAATGCAATGAATCTCTCAGGGGTGGGTTCCCCAGAAGTCAGCATACTTGCTTCCCAAGTTCTCTCTCCCTGAAGTTAAATCAGGGTCTCAGGTTCCTTTCCATTGTAGAACTTTGGGCAGGATTCTACTACAAACCCAAATGGAAAACAAAAGGAAAAGTCAAAGTATCACTCATGTTGTGGGTGGTAAGTTCCAAATTCCTTCTTTTACAAGAGCCTAGTGTTCTTGAGACCTGGCCCAGTTACTGTTCTTTTGTTTTCCAGAGGGAAGGGACTATGTATGCAATAGTTAGATATGTCAGAATCAGAGCTTGCATATCTCTTAACATTTTATGCTTTTTGTAATACTTTCATCTACATTACTCCATTTCATCCAACCAACAACCCTTGGAGACAGGAAAGGCATGTATTATCATTACCAGTTGACATATGAAGAAACTGAGGCACAGAACCATTTAAGATATCTGTGGAATGTCCTACAGTAAGTCAGTGGCACAGCTCTTTTCTCCTGACTTGTTCAATGTTCTAACTATCTTGGGAAGGAAGGAGAAGAGAAGGCAGGTTGGATAGATGCCTTTGGCTTTGAACAGGATATAAGCATAATTCTTCTTTCATCAGGGTTCCTAAGATGAGTACAGAGAACAAAACCAGTCACTCCCAGATATCAATTATTTATATTGTTAAAGAATAAAGTAATATGCAGTAGGCCATTAAAAGACCTTTGCAACTTCTTTTTTTTTGGGGGGGGGCTAGGCAATGGAATAAAGGGACTTGCCCAAGGTCACACAGCCAGTAAGTGTTAAGTGTCTGAGGCTGAATTTGAACTCGGGTCCTTCTGACTCCAGGGCCAGTGCTCTATTCACTGCACCACCTAGCTGCCCCTTTGCAACTTCTGAAAGGCAATCCAATCTATTCTCTTCTTTTATTTCTGAGCCCAAATCATTGTCCATTTCTAGTTTCTATCAAAGATACATGTACTGATCAATAAGCTCTCTAGGATGCCCAACAAATTTCATCCCATAGTCCATACAATCAACATCCTTCATCCTCTTAGTTTTTTCTTATGTGGGTAGTTGGGCCAAATTCTTTTGAGTGACTAGCCATCCCATTTAGGAGGATCTGCAATGATCTTAGACTTAACGAAACAATGAGATCTGGAAAAAAAAAGGAGTATCTTTGTTATTGTCTAGTCATGTCCAACTCTTCATGACTCCATTTGAGGTTTTCTTGTTAAAGATACTGGAGTGGCTTGCCTTTTCCTTCTCCAGCTCATTTTACATATGAGGAATTGAACTGGGGCAAAGAGAGTTATGTGACTTTCCCAGGGTCATATAGCTAGTAAGTGTCCGATGGCAGATTTGAACTCTTCTATTTATGTTGTATTACTGTGAACCATGGAAGGATATAGTCTCTGAAAAATTGAAATTGAGGCTTATCCAAAAGTCATTGAGTAGAGAGGCATATGTAGGGTACGAGTAGGTCACAATATATTATAAAACAGGAAATAATACAGAAGTGTTATAAATGATGTGACCCAAGAAATGCATAACCAAAAGAAGAGATGGGTTGGTCACGTAGCAACGGTAAGAGTTGGCCAGTGGAGCTTGTATACTCTATTGGCACCCTTATAGAGTCAAGAGAACTGCAGAAAGGTCCCAATTGTGTGAGGTAGTACCCTGTGGGAAACTTATAGGAGGACACTGAAGAGAAATGCACAGGATGGGCAGTAATGAAAGGAATGAGATCTATATCACTGGAGTCAAACTGGTAAGATCATAGATCCATTGAAGTATTGGAGAGATACATGATATACAGAAAATTTTGCACAGTAGTAGAAATATTATTGTAAGTCAAATGTTTTAAAAATGTTTTACAAATAATAAAATAGACTTTGAAAAATTATTCTATATAACTATAAAATCACATAATTATATATATTATGTAATTGTTTAAAATTCCTCAATAAACCCCTTTCTTCCTTGTGAATTCCAATTTAACTATTACACCACAGGCCAGTACTGCTTGCAGGTCAGTTCTGTCATTAAAATTTATCAGGATGATCTAAGAAGCTAAGCCCAGTTCCAAATTTCTGTAGGCCCATAACTATCAGCTTTAACACAGAGGGCAAAAAATACACATGACACTTGGTGAAAGTTGTCCAAAACATGTCCTCAAATTAACTTTATACTTCATTAGATGAAAAATAATTTTTAAAAAATAAGATCGATTCAGTAGATTGGTGGAGGAATTAGTTACTATAGTATATTCTATTCTGCCAAAAGAATGTGTGTTAATATGTTGTGTCTTCCAAATTTTAGCAACCTGGAACAGATTCCCCATTGCCCTATCCTAGTTGAGGTTATGGTCAATCAATCAATAAACATTTTAAAATACTCATCATGTTTCAAGCATTGTGGTAGGAGTTAGGGATACAAATACAAAAATGGGACAATCTCTAACCTCAAGGAATTTACATTCTATAAAGTGAAAATAATATATCCACAGATAAGTAAATATAAAATATTAAAAAAAATAGTGATTAGAGTTGTGTGTGTGTATGAATGTGTATGGGGGGTGTGTTTGTAGATGTTAAAATTCAAAGATACACCAATTAAGTGGAAGACTAGGAAGTTGGTTATATAAGCAAAAATTTCGAGTTCAGGAAAGTGACTAAAATTGAACAGCCAAGAACTAGGTGTTTCCAGGAAATACCAGGCCTATCAGCCTTTCTAATTTAGTATATAGAGACCAATCCTATTCTATTTTAAGAGTTATGGTGAGGAATAAATGGAAGGCAACATCTTGTAGCAAAAGGAAGGCAGTTACTTTGGAAAAGGAAGGTCAGAGCTGACTCAGGGAGCTTCCCTCCTCTAGTGGTGTGTGGGGCTGCCTTCAAACAAAGCCATTGAACCAGCAACAAACTATTATCCTTTCAGCAAATGTTTAACAACTTAACATCTGCCTAGAGTCTGTGTAGGCATGTTTGGCGCCATGAAATCAGTAGTGGAAGTACAGGAAACAAAGGGGACAGAGTGGTTGGTTAATGTGTCATCGAGGACTCAAAGATGGAGTTTGTTGATCTTTACCCATCTTTGAAGGGGGTGTCATTGATCTGTTCCATCTGCCCTTTTTCTAGCATGCTTCTTCATAGGACAGATTTTTGAATAAGACTTTGGCCTAGTTTTTGGATCTTTTTTTATTACAATTGTGTGTTATTTCCCCCATTTTAGAGAAGAATTTAACTAAGCTCCTTCACCTCTCTTTTCCCTTCATCTCCCACCCATGTGAAACCACTCTTTTTTTTTAAGACCAGCATTAGTTTCCTGGGTTCAGAATGAAGTTCTTTCTGAAGAAATTATAGTAGAATTAGAATCAGGAAAGTTTTGTTCAATTTTTGGCTCCAATGTGTAACTGTGACACAGTGAGACAGCATGATATAATGGAGAGAACACTCTTTTTGGAGCCAGAAAATCTAGTTTCAAATCTGACTTTGACCTTACTACTTATGTGACCTTCCAAAGTCATCATCTCCCTGGAGCTCAATTTCTTCATCTGTAAATGAGAGGGTTGAACTAGATGGCTTTTGAAGTCCCTTCCAGCTCTAGATATTCTTGAAGAGTAGGGATTATTTCAGTCTTTGAATTTCTATCTCATGCCAGAGCACAGTACCAGGTAGAGTAGACACTTAATAAGTGCTTCTTGAATGACTGATGAATTTAAGTCACAGAATCCCTTATATTTATCTGTAAAACAGAACCAATAACACTTTAAAATCCTCACTTACAGAGTTATTATGAGGAAGGTGCCATGTAAACTTTATTTTTATTTTACTTTATTTATTTATTTTTTTTTGGGGGGGGAAATTGGGATTAAATGACTTGCCCAGGGTCACACAGCTAGTAAGTGTCAAGTGTTTGGTCCGAGGCTGGATTTGAACTCGGGGCCTCCTGACTTCAGGGCCAGTACTCTATCCACTGTGCCACCTAGCTGCCCCCCATGTAATCTTTAAAATGCAACATAAATATTAGTTAATATTATTGGTAGTCAGAAAACTTGGATTAAATTTTGAGGCCAACTATCTGTGCAACTTTGGGTAAGGTATTTACTTGAGTTCCTTCACCTATAAAATGAGCAGACTGCTTGAAATGATTGCTTAATGTCCTTTCCAGTTATGAGTTTCTTTTCTATAGGCAATGAAGGGAGGGACTAATGTTATCCTCTCATTATGGGATAATGATACAAATTGTATAGCCCATTGTTTAAAGATAATTTTTCACTTCTAAGGTGGCCTGCATATTTGGAGTTGGGGTGTTCGGATTGTAGATGGAAGCAAAATAAAGGTCAGTGAAGACACTACAGGAGAATTTGAGAATCAAAAGGTCTCCCCCACCAAAACAAGTGTCAAACACAGCTCTCCCCCAGTAGATATAATCTAGTCCAACCAGGCTGAATAGGTTGGATGTGACCAAGGAGAAGATTTAGGAAGTTGTAGAAAACTATACTACACATAGTTCCTTAGGTACCTTGGTAGGGAGAAGAAATAAGGGAGAGTTATGTGATATAGAAATGTCTTAAGCAAAAGCTTTATGCAGGTGAGAGCTTCACCATTGTTGGCTTGATGGATTATGTGTTCAGATTAAATAGAAGAGTCTTTCCTCAAAGCAATTAGAATCATGTAGTGGATAAATATTTACTACTCAGTCTGGTTTTTAAAGCCCCTCACAAACTGGAACCAAAATGTTTTGCTAGCCTTATTATGCATTCTCCCCCTCCACAAAACCTGCCAGACAGCCAAACTGATTTTACTGCTCCTTATAGATAAGGAGCTTCTGCTGCCACCCCTATTCCAAGCTGCCCCCCTTTTCTAGAGTGCATTCTTTTCTCAATTCTGCTCCTCAGAAACCTCAGTTTCCTTCAAAGGTCTATTCAAGTACCATCTTGTACATGAAGTCTTTCCTAATCTCCCCAGCTGCTAAAATCTTTCCCTAGATCCTCAGGCATCTATTTTGTGTATACTTACATACATATATAGTGCCTCCTCTGATACAGCATGAGCTTCTTGAAGGCAGGGTGTATTTGGCTTTTGTTTTTTGTTTTTCCAGTCTCTGGCACAGAGCAGGTGCTTAATGAAATACTTGCTGATTGAGTGATTATTTGGTAGAAGAAGTGTAAGGAGGTCAAATAACAATCATTGGTTAGTTCAAGAATTGTTTCTCCAGTAGTTTTTTCTTCTATGACATTTTATAAGCACAAGAGCTTATCTACGTTTTGTTATAGTCTTATAACAAGGAGGAAAAAAATGTTAAATAGTGAGGGGTGAGGTGGGTGGGGAGAAACTCATCAGAGGGAAACCACAACGAAAGGGAGCAAAAATGAGTTCAAGTAACATCCAGATGAGTTTTGGAAGATTAGGAAAATAGGAATGGAGGAGAAGGCAAATAAAGGCTGAATAAACAAAGATCATTGGGAAGGCTTAAGTGACTAAATAACCTTTTGCTACTATCATTTTTTCAGTTCTGATGCCACCCACCATCTTGTTTCATAGTTTGGGACTTCAAGAAGAGAGAACTCTGTTAGTTTGTGACCCTCAGGGGAAGAACTGGCTTCTCTGTTCTCTGAAAATAATCTCATTAGTTGAGCTTCTTTGGATTTGGAAGCTTTCCTCATAAAAAATACTGCCAAACTGATAGTGTATTTATCAATATGCCAGCAGACTGCCTTGTTCCTATAAGCTATTTGGCATAGATTTAATTTAAAACTTTGTAGAATTTTTACTTAAAAAATTAGTGTATTTCAAAATTCATTATCTGTATTCCCCCATCTAATTAATAGCTCTAAACAACTTATTTTGCACCTAATAGATAAAAATAATTGGATATTATTTTAAAAGGTATAGGTTGATCTAGAAATTCCATAATAATGTACCACATTGCTTGGAGAGGTTCAGGATGTGCATTCCTTTTGGGGTTTAACCAAGCAACTATTTTGCTCTTTATTGTTTGTTTGTTTGTTTTTTCTCCCTGTGAGATTGATCTGTTCATCAGCAATTGATTTATTTCCTTTTTTCATCTCAACCTTTAGAAACAAATTCAAATCCTCTTTGGCAGCAAAGAAGAGGCCTGAGTAAAATAACGCCTTTTGTGTGGTGTTCGCCCTGACATTTCAGCAATAAGATGTGGTAACTAAAGTTCTAGGAACTTCCCTGATATCTCTATGGAAATTGAGGAAAGGGGAAAGGCAGAGATTGAAGAAGAGGAAGCAAAGAAGAAATTGGGCCTATATTTGCACAATAGACAAACTGACTATGTTCTTGAGGGCCATGGGGTTTAAGTGTCATGAGATGCTATGTAGTCTAATGGACAGACTTCCACTTTTTACTAGTTCTATGTTGCAGGGAACTTCATCTTATAGCATATTTATAAAGATTAAATAAGATTACGCACAAAACTGATGAGTCATTCTGTAAGCACTTAAGGAACTCCTACTTTGTGCCAAACACTATTCAAGCCTCTGGCAACATGAAGACAAAAGTGAAATAATCCCTGATATCAAGGAGCTTACTTTGCTGTCTCTGATACTTATCATCAGGTAAGTCACAGTGTCCAGGGCCTCAGTTTCTTCATCTATCAAATAAAGGGGTTGAACTAGATGACCTCCAAGCTCTTCAAGATCAAGATCTATGACACTATGGTCCTGTGTGCTTGCATAAATATTTGTGAGTAAAATAAATAAATAAAAGATAGCTTGGGGGAAACTGAGGAAGACATTAGCAGCTGGGGGATCAGGAACCCTAATTTAGGAGTTCAGCTTTGAAGGAAGCTAAGATGCAAAGAGGAGAAAGGAATATGTTCCAGATGTGAGGGACAGCCTATGCAAAGTTAGGGAAGCAGGAAATGGAATGTTGTGTGTGAGGAACTCACAAAAGAGTTTTGTAATGGTAAAGGACAATACTTATATAATATTAGTAATAGTAATAGTAGTACTAGTAATTATAATAATCAACATTAGAAGTTAAAGCTTTCTTTGAGTTCATTGGTATAAGTGTTTCCATTACCAATGCAGACAATAACCCCTTATATGCTATGAAATTTCTATTTATCTTTTCCCAGAAACTCTTTATATAAGAGAAACTCAAAGCTCTGGTGTACTTTCTTTTATTCTTTAGATATTTTGTTCATCCCTTGTCTTCCATTCTTGTTACATGACCTGCTTACCTCTTTTTCCAGTCATAGATAGTCTTGATAATGTCATTTAGAGCATGAATACCAGTATGGATATTTTTTCTTCCATCAGTATGGTGTCAATTCATGGCTACTGAACAGAGATAGTCTATTGAGATTGACATTGAATGAATGCTACTAGATGATTTAGAAACCTTGATTCTCATTCTCTCCCTCCCTCCCTCCCTCCCTCTCTCTCTCTCTCTCTCTCTCTCTCTCTCTCTCTCTCTCTCTCTCTCTCTCTCTCTGTATCTCTCTCCCTCTCAATTTTTCTGACTCTGTTTTCTTATTTTCTAGAAAGGGAGGGAATAATAACACTTGTTGTATCTACCTTCTTGAGTTATTGTGAGGCCCCAATGAGTGGATCCATGTAAAGCACTTAAACACATTAAAGCACCACATGTATCAGTTTTTATTACATACATATACAAGTAATACTAGATAACAAGCTTGACTGAATCCATTTGCTTTTCAAATAGTTATTTTTGTTTGTATAGAATACAGCCCGAGCCAAATGAATAAAAAAGGGGCTTCTAAAATAAGAAAAGGAAGAATCACCAAGCCCAAAGGACTATTAACCTACAAATAAGAGAGGAAGGGATAATGAAGGCATTGAAATTGAAGAGTGAAAAGAGAAAAGGCTTGAAAGATTTTTTTAAAGACCCTACCCCTAATAGATTGGAAACTACTTGCTGGGTATTATATCTTTCACATTGTAACTTTCCTCATCACGGTTTTGATATATCATGGGTTGACATAAGAAATTAATGGGAATTGTGGGGGAGTCTTGCAGAAGCCACAGATGACACAGGACCAAATATTTTATCCAAAAATTTTACAATAAGGTACTGTAAACACCCCATAAAAGAAGAAAAATAAGACTTCTTCTCTAGTACAAAGGGAGGGCCAAAAAATGTTACTTGGATTTTCCAGATCACTGGGCCTCATCCCCCTAACCCCCATGGTATAGAAGGATAACTATAGTAGAAGGAGCTCCTATCTAAATTGAGTTAAGTGACACTTGAAATTCCTTCTAACTTCAGGATTTTTGAAATTTGTGATTCTGAGAATCAAAAGATACAAAGAAAAGCCATAGAAATTGTTTTCCTAGAGATCTGGGGATTGGAAATGTTTTATAGTTCATGTCAACCTAGATTTTCTTCCTGGTCAATGATTGCATTCCTACTTGTGTCTCAATTTAGAAGGTCTTCAATGTACATCTCTGCATGCATGTATTGCAGCAACTATATTACATCAGTAACTAACATTTATGAATTAACTTTTAGATACATTGTACAATACTAGGTGGTAGAGGTGATGTCAATGTGGGCCCTGAAGTTGAAGAGCTTATTAACCCATTACTTAGCTATTTACTCTCAGAATAAAGACGTGATGTGGCCTACAGAAGAGCTGAATCTTCAACCAAGTCAGAGGCCATTCTCTTATGAGAAAGCAGATGTTATCCATTTGAGAAGGATAATTAAAGGGCAGACCCCAGGACCCCAGTGGCCAGAGATTATGTAAACTCTCTAGTATTGTAGACTAGGTATTCATTCATATCCCAAATGTGCTTCCTACAGAGAGAAATGATGGATGATAGTGATTTTTTCTGGTCAGGACAAAAGTAAGGGGGAGGAGGGAGGCCATGAGACATAAGGCCAAGACCAAACAATGGGAAGCTGACAAGGAAGTATATTTTTGTCTATTGCTTTAGATTGTATGTATTTTCAATTATGGAATGAAGGGAGTAAAAAACCAAACCAAACCAGTCTTCAAAACACTAGCTTGTGTTTCACAGCTCTTTATAGTTATGAAACTCTTTAAGTGGATTGTTTCATTTTTATCTTCGCAACAACCCTGTGAGTGTAAGTATTGTTAACTCCATTTTAAAATATATGAGTCCAAGAGAGGTTGTGTAACCTGTCCAAGCTCACACAGCTCATAAAAAGAGGAACCAGAACTTGAAACCCTCTCTTTGAAGCCCAGGCCAATGAACTTCAAGTCCAGGGTACTTTCCTTCCCCTCTCTCTCTCTCTCTCTCTCTCTCTCTCTCTCTCTCTCTCTCTCTCTCTCTCTCCCATTTTCTCTCTGTGTCTCTCACTTTTACTCTCTCTTTCTCTGTCTCTTTTTCTCTGTCTCTGTATCTCTTTGTCACTCTCTGATTTCCTCGATTTCTCTCTCTTTTTCTGCCTCTCTTTCTCTCTGACTTATTTTTGTACTATGTCTGTTTGTCTCTCTCTCTCTGTCTCTCTCTGTTTCACTTTCTCTCATTCTCTGTCTCTCTCACTCTCTGATTTCCTCTATTTCCTCTCTCTGTGTCTCTGCCACTCCCTCTCCCTCTGACTTATTTTTGTCCTTGTCTATCTGTCTCTCTCTGTCTATATGTCTTTCTCTCTCTCCCCTATTTATTTTTCCATCACTGTCTCTTATGGATAACTCCTCCCACCTCCTGGTTCTTTACATCCTTTGCATCCTCTCATATACTTTACATCCTCTCACATACATCTCCAGGGTATTTTCTGCCATACCATAATATCCCTGCAATGACCAAAATAGTTTATGGTATTTGTTGTTGTTGTCCCCCCCTGAAATCACATTAAAGCATATCTCCCAAAGGAAGAGAGACTCACAGAGGAAGAATCCTTGCTGCCTGTATGCCTAAATATACTTGTATGAGCAACTAAGAAAGAAAAGGTAACTAAGGAGACAAAACAGTTAATTCTAGAAATGAATGAAATCTCTCCTTATAGGAAAGAAGGTATGTTGGGGTTTGTTTCCCACAACAATACATGAGAGTGCTCAGGCTTTTCCTGAAGGCAGGAGACTGTCCCAGGATTTAATTCACCCGTCCCAATGAGACATGAAACAAAGAAGGCCGAGCATGCCAGAGGATCTATGGGATTGTCAAACATAATGGAAATTCCACAGGAAGGCCAAGTTCAGTGTGAAATACTAACCACATGTCCCTTAATCCTAAACCATCCCCAGAAGGGCAGGAACCCCTCTGACACAAGCCGATTCTGCAGTAGATATTGTGGAATGTCATGTCATGCCTATAGTGGCATAAAAACAACAATCAACAAACCCCAAAGAAATAATAATAATAATAATAATAATAAACCAGGGAATAAATGACTCATGGATGATATTCATTGGCCTGAATGAAGGATTTGTTCAAGGGAGACTGAGAATCCCAAAAAGTGCACAACGCCCTCCCTGAAGGATGGATAAAACCACTATGACATCAGTCAGGCACTTGAATCTTTTCCTGAGGCTCTGATGTAGTTCCCAGAAAATAAGTGATGAATGCACTCAAAGACAATCTAATAATGTCAAAATTACCAAAGAGAAGAAAACCATATCATTTGCAGTTGGAAGGGACCTCAGAGGTCATTTATTTGAAGCCAGAAGAGTAAAGTGACTTGCCCATTGTCACTAAGTTGTCAGTAGAAAAGCCAGGATTCAAACCCAGGTTTACAGATTCCAAATCCAAGGTTCTTTCCATTATGCCATGTGTTTCTACTGCAATATTTTCTATACATGACATATGAGGCCTTAAGTATACATCTTTTTTTTTTCCCTTAGAAGTAAGGACCCCTCAAGGAAGCATTAAGACTTTTATTCTTCAAGTACTTAGCTGCCCAGATACATATTATAACTATACCTCTTGTGAATGTCAAAAAAAAGTAGATGAAAAATATGTTAACTTAAAAAGTATAAATCAGTTAATTTTTTTAACCTTTCCACAAAGTCTGAGTTAAATCCTCAATTTGATTTAACTTGAGGCAGAAGAACTTGATTTGAATTCTAGCTCTGCTACTGGCTATACATTTTATTTATTTCATCTATTAAATGTGAAGGTTGGCTTATATGAGTTCCTTCCCACCCAGAGGTGTGCCCTAGAGCCTAACTCTTAAATTTTCAGGGTGTTCATTTGCACTTGGAAATAGGCAAACACTACAAATGGGATTGATTTATCATATTGTTAATTGTTTAGACTTAAGAGAGTGAATGAGAAAATGTTAACAATGCAAATTAAACTAAAAAATGTATGCTTGTATATCCCCCCTCCCCAGAAATCTGTTTATTAAACATTTAACAGCACCTCACTACTTCCACTTCTAAACATTAAGATCCTATTAGTCAATTCATTCTGGAAAGGTAGAAGTCTTTTAAACTTGGATCAGAACTCCCCTTCCCACAATGATCACAGCAAAAATATTTTTCTTGGGGTAGAGAAAACTAGTCTGAGATAGAAACAGCAGAAAAGGGATTTAAGCAGAGTTTGACAGAGGTGAAAAAAGGTTAACTCTGAAGTAGTGGTAAAGCTATGTAGACCTGTACTTCCCAAAAAGTATCCAAAAGTTATTTTCCCTTGTTTATGTTAGAAAGGATGTTCAACAAACAGAGCTTTCAATTCAATTTGTAAAGCCTAATTAGTTTTTCTGCCTGTAAGGAATAGTTAGCATTAACTTTTTAATCTCTAAAAGGAGGTGGTAAGACAATAATGATATTAGCTAGCACTTACATAGTGACTTAAGATTTGCAAAACATTGGGGCAGCTAGGTGGCACAGTGCCCTGAAGTCAGGAGGACCTGAGTTCAAACCCGGCCTCAGACCAAACACTTGACACTTACTAGCTGTGTGACCCTGGGCAAGTCACTTAACCCCAATTGCTTAAAAGCAAAAAAAAAAAGATTTGCAAAACATTTTAGAAATATTATCATCTTATATTTATAACAACCATGGGAGGTAAGTGCTATTATTATCTCCATTTTATAGATGAGGAAACTAAGGCAGAAAGAGATTTAACTGCCTTGCCCACTAGTAAGTGTCTGAGACTGGATTGAATTCAGTTCTTTCTGACTCTAGATTCAGTACTTTATCCACCTTCTCTAACTGTTTTATATTCTGGTAGTGAATGATCATTTAACAAGGTATGAGCAGACCCATCCAACCAGGAAATAGAAAACTTCCACAGTTGCTAAAGTATTGTGGACCACTTTCTCTAAGACTAGAGGTAATAGAGGATTTTTTTCTGTGAGTTCCTTACATCAGTGGAATTACAAGTATAGTTTAAACAAACAAGCAAACACTATGTATATGTATATGTGTGTATGAGCCTGTGTACATATATTTGTATATATGTACATGTCTATATATACATACATATGTATGAATATAAGTACATTGAATACTCACAGATCAGTTCAAGTGAAATATGACCCATTAGGGATGTGCAGAAAAGAAGTGCCATGATCTCTATTGCAGAGTGATGGCTAGATAGAAGTCACGAGGCATACGTTCTAGTCCCAGCTCTGCTACTAAGAAGCACTATGATAATTCACTTCCCTTTCAGTTTCCACGTATGTTACGTGAGAAAATTAGAGTAGATAGTCTTTAAAGTCCCTCATGACCCTTAAAAATGAATGCATTGATGACAGTTTAAGAGATCTTGGAAAAATGACCACAAAAAGCACAGGAAAACTGGCCTCAATGGCTGGCCTTAATGAAGGAATTCCACTAAGTTCTCATGTTCACAAAGAAGGATTTCCTAGCAGCTGTTCCAGAAAATCCACTAAGACAATAAAGCCTAAGATGAATAGGTAAAAGGAAAACTGGGGTAATAAGGGATATTTCAACAGAGAATGGTTATCTCCAGAATAGAAGCAAACTCAGGCAAAATTTTGACCAGTAGAAACAATAGGTTATTGTTGTTTATAAGTCATCACAAAGGCTGTCTCAATAATATACTCTACTGCTTTGCAGGAACTATAGCCAGATGTTAGTGGGGACCATCCCACTGTATCTATGTCTACATGTGATTAAAACAGTCAGTTAATCTAGTAGAAAGAGAAAAATATCAATTGCACCTCAGTTAACTTTGGAAGGTGTAGTACCTTCACTTAATTTAATTCAGTGACCACCTATTAAACAAGTATGGTATATGAGGCACTATGCTAGGCACTAGGGAGAGAGGAATATTACAAGAAATAGTCACTGCCTTTAGGAGATGAAATTCTAGAGGGGTGGATGATATCTTAAGAAAGAAAAGAAAAACATCTAAGAAAGAAATGCAATGATTTCTCTGTTGTTCTTTTGTTGTTATTGTCCCTGGTTGCTGTAATCATTTAGCTTTCTTGCATTTCTTTTGTCTGGGGTGTTTGAAAAACAAGTAGTCTGGGTATTTTTTTTATAGAAATGATTCAAATACCTCTTTATAAGGAGCAACCCTTGTTGGTATTGTTGTTATTCATCCTTTGTTTTTGAAGAGGAACAATGCATGGGTGATGTCTTCACTTGAATGTGAATTGGATTTAAGTGAGGCAGAGTTGAACAAAGTCATCAGCCTCAGTTTCTTTTCTGGAGCCATCAAAGTCCAGTGGCATGACAAAAGTCAACATGACTAGAAATGGCCCAAGATGACCTTGGCATCTTCCATTTTTCCGTTGATGATTAGATTCAGGTTTTCAGAATATGTTACATTGGGTTGAATCTTGAGAAATTTTGTTCTTCTTAAATCAGTATTCTATTTTCTCCTATTTTCTGATGGGTTCAAAATATTTTTCTTTTTTCAAATTTCCTTTTGTTTATATTTTTAATTCTGAATCCTGGTCACTTATAGAATTTGTTTGTTATTGAAATTGTAAAATTTATCGACCATGTGTTTTGTAATTTGTAACATAGGGGTCCACCCTCTCTTTCTACTCCACACACACCCCCACCTCCCAAGGAAATCTGTGGATTCTTCCCTTGGCACTTAGTCTTCTGTGTTAAGAAATTTTGATCAGTTTTCTTATGTTATTTTTTGCATTATGGTATTCAAGTGATGACTCATAATGCTCTTCTGGGAGACTTATACTCTTTTTTTTTTAGGCAGTTGGGGTTAAGTGACTTGCCCAGGGTCACACAGCTAGTAAGTGTCAAGTGTTTGGTCTGAGGCCAGATTTGAACTCAGGTCCTCCTGACTTCAGGGCCAGTGCTTTATCCCTAGCAGCCCCTGAGACTTATACTCTTAAGTTGTCTCTATGCATCTTATCTTCAAGATCAATGTTTTGCTTATGTGGTGATCATGTTTTATTTTAATGTCATTGCCTTTTTTGATTTTATTCTTCCAGATTGTCCTTCACTTCTGTATATTTGCATGCCTAATTATGCGTTTTCTCTTTTGTTTATTTGGTGAGGCTTGCCATTGTGGTTTCAAGTTTTTTCTATTTTATTTCTGTTATGTAAGCTATGAATTCTTTCACTATTGTTTTTCTCTTGAGCCATTCAGGTACATCCTTCTGTGGTTACATTCTCTCTTGGGAGAAGTCCTCCATAATGCTTCTGTCTCCTCATGTGTTGATTTATTTTCCTTCACATTGCAATATTTATTGAGTGCTTGGACTTGTTTTGATTATCTGGAAACGATGTTGCTTTCTGTTAATGATATATTTCTTATTAGTTTATCTGCTTGTGCTCAGGATTTTCAACTGAGTTTTCTTCCATCTGAGATCTTTGATAATTTATTTCCCTCCCCTTATATTCTCCTTGCTCACTTTCTGACTTCTTCCCCTTTGATTGTGGTTTCAATAGGGGCTAGACTTCAGAGCCTTCTCAACTGCCTCACAAAGTTGACAATTCATGTCCTCTTTCTCGTCTCTGCCCCAAGGGACTTCTGAAGGGACACAACTGGCCCTAGATGAATGCCAGCCACCTTTCCTTTAGGCTTAGTGGATCAACCTACATCTAGCATCTCACCCCAGTTTCTGCTGTTCTTCAGTTCTCTAGGTAAGTATGGCAGCAACATAGAACATTGCCATACCACAGTCTCAGGTGGTGCGAGCTTCTGACATTTTTTGTGACACTGGGAATAGGTGAAGTCGAGTTCTTTGCAAGTCCCTTGGTCCACTTGTTCTGCTCCGCCAGAGTGCGGCAGCTGCTTGGGGAGGGGATAATGATGAGAAGCATTAGGGATCAGTCTTCTCAGCTTTTTGTTCATTGGATTTTTACCACATTAGGATTCTTGGCATTTTAGATTATGGAGACAGCTGAAATGCTTTTATCTCTTGCACAAAATTCTAATTTTGGAGAGGTCTGAGAAGTTGTGAGTACTGGAGAAAGTTTCTAGTCTTCCATCTTGTTAGTTATATTATTCAGAGGTAATTCACAGAGAATTTACAGGAAGAAAGGGATGAGAACCAAGAAGGCATCGATTTGTTGTAACCTGTACCAATGAAGCAAGGACCCATATCCATGAGATCACTTATCACAGAAGTAATGAAGTATAGAAATAAAAAAGGAAGGTAGGAAATAAGCATTTATTAAACAACTACTATGTTAATCTAGATGCTATGCTAAAAGCTTAAAAATATTATCTTACTTGATCCTCACAACAACCCTACAAGGAAGACATTATTACTATCTCCATTTTACCATTGAGGAAACTGAGGCAAACAGAGGGTAAGTGACTTATTCAAGGTCACACAGCTAGTAAGCATCTGAGGGCAAATTTGAACTCATGTGTTCCTGACCTGAGGCCCAGAGCTCTATCCATTGCATCATTTAGTTGCCTTTGTATGAATCGATAGACATGAGAATTCTTCAGCAAGTCACACCACAAAGCAAAGAAAACAATCCATAAGGGAAAATGCCAACACTGAATTCCACACAGGAGTAAAATTCTGAGTTGGATTTGTCAACAAACAAAGCAAATATATGCTATATATCTACTGCACATAGTACCAAGCCCTTGGGGAGATTACAAAGTTTTAGTTGTGTAGCACCTTTAAAATACAATAATATTTTTTAACTTAAAACTTCTTCAGAAGAAAGGCACTTGCTTATTGGAAAACAATTGTAATTACAAATGAACAGAATATTACCACATAATGGCATATATTACAAAGGGTTATAAAGGCCAGGGCATAATCCAGTTTTATAGGCAAAGAGTGGCAGGGACATCAGTTGCCTCATTTCCATTATGAAATAGGGTAAGTTATAACTATAGCAGGCCTTTCTCTGATGAATACATTCTGTTTATGATCCTGTTTTCTGGATTCATGGAAGCAGCCAGGAAATAGAGAATGGAATGAAGGATTGTAAAACAACAGCTTAAGAAATAATCTCACCAGAGAACAGCATTTTATTTACCATGCTAAATGTTTCTGAAACTTGAACCTATTTACTTACTAACTGACCTGAAGAGAAAGATTATGTCACAGAGATAGAGACTGCTCCTGATAGAGATGCAAGGAGTATTGGGAAAAGAGAAGGAAAGAGAGGGTAGAGAAGAAGAAAAAAAGGGGATGAGAAGGAGAGAGAGAGGGAGAGAGAGAGAGAGAGGAGAGAGAGAGAGAGAGAGAGAGAGAGAGAGAGAGAGAGAGAGAGAGAGAACTAGAGATGGATATACCTGGAAAAGACAGAATAATGGATGATTTTTTTTTGTAATAGTGAATGAATAGTTCCTCAGTGCTGGATATCAGCCAGTGACGTCAATTTGTATTAATCAAGATGTACAATAATTGTTTCAGCATCTCAAGGATTATTTCCTAAATGTTATTTTATGTATTTGTGTTTCTTCGTACATGCTGGATTCTCCTTCACCCTTTAGAATGAGACTATAAGGTCTATGAGAACAAGAATTGTTTTTTTTTTCTTTTTGTGTTTCTAGACCCTAGCAAAGTGTCTTGAACATAGCAGATTCTTAATAAATGTTTGTTGAAATACATTCCCTGCTGTAATTCTTTTTCTTTGTGGGGTGAGGGGGCTAGGCAATGGGGTTAAGTGACTTGCCTAAGGTCACATAGCTAGTAAGTTAAGTGTCTGAGGCTGGATTTGAACTCAGGCCCTCCTGACTCCAAGTCTGGTGCTGTATTCACTGTGCCACCTAGCTGCCCCTGCTCTAATTCTTTTGTAGGAGTGCTAGGGAATGTGGGGAAAGAATGACTTCTGAGAGTAAAGGAACCAGTGAGAGAATGATGACATCCCTATGGTAAGCCTAGATCAAGAAGCAAAAAGTTCCTTTACAGGAAGAGACAAGCCTTTAGATACATCAATATGGCAATGCATCCATAATCTTCTAATCTGGGATGTCCTTTCAACAATGTAAATACAACCCATCTCAGCTATGCCTCTGTAAATCTTACCCATGTTCTACCAAAATACTTCTGGGTAATGGGGTAGCACTCAATGTTCTGGAGGATCATTTTCTACTTCTTTTGACATTGTATGGATATATCAATGCCCACCCTTTTCACTATGTGATGTGTGACTTGGTCCATCTTCCCCCCTCCCCTTGCCCTGGTCACTTATCAATCTGATGACATTCTTTGCTTTCATTCTTCTTCATAATTCCTCACTTATAATGTGTTACAGCCTGAATATACACACCATGTGTTGCTCCATTACCCTTTGGGTGACCCCCTTCCTTCATTCTTTGGAGACTTGTATTGCATGATTAGAAGCCATACAGCATCACCAAAGAATATTGATGTAAAAAAGATGGACCTTTGGAGTCATCTAAAACCCTGCACAATTTTCCAAAGTGTTCCAAAAAGAAATATAATTAACAAAAACTAAACCGAGAAAGTAACTCATCAACAACACAGATGTTCCTTGACAATTGAAAACTCACCAAGGCAAAAACTATTCAGTGAGATAATGCAAACTCCCTCCATTTTTGGTGGCAAATTATGGTTCTTATCATAAGGATAAACATTAGATCAAAAGCACATCAGTTAACCTCAATAGTAGGCAAGGAAGGGAAACAGACTTTTAAGAGCTATGGAGATGGAATAGAATGGGATAGGACAAAGAAATGGAGTGTTGTATCTTATACTGAAAGTCAGCACTATCCCCACATCCTACAGCAAGAAAGTGGGTTATGATTCTATCTCAATTGGCCATAAGGAAGAATTAGGGTCTTAAGACATTAAGCTAAATTCTTTTATGAAGACATTCACAAAGAACATAGTCACATACACATAAGAAAAATGAAGTAACTATACAAGATAAAAATATGAGATGTCAAAAGACAAATATAAATATGGATGTAACATAATATAATAATCAATATATTATATGATAAATATAACAATAAATATATTAATATAATAATAAATACACACACAAAAAAAAAACATCAAGAAAGCTCCTTGAGAACAGAAACTATTTTATTCTTTGTCTTCCCTCCCCCAGTACTTAATACAGTTTCTGGCAAATATTAAGTGTTTAATAAATGGATATTGACCAAGATAAGGTCAAAATGGGTGCATAATTTAGACATAAAGGGTGACACCATAAGCAAATTAGAAGAGCAAGGAATAGTCTACCTATGAGATATATGGGAAAGGGAAAATTTTATGATCAAACATAGAGAGTATTACAAGATGTGAAATAGATAATTTTGATTATATTAAAATAAAAAGCTTTTGTACAAACAAAACCAATGCAACCAAGATTAGAAGGAAAGAAGAAAGTTGGGAAACAATCTTTACAGAAAGTATTTCTGATACAGGCCTCATTTCTCAAATATATATAGAGCACTGAGTCAAATTTATAAGAACACAAGCCATTCCCCAATTGCTAAATGATCAAAAGACATGAACAGGCAGTTTTGCAGATGACGAAATCAAAGTTATCTGTAGGCATGTGAAGAAGTGCTCTAAATCACTTTCGATTAGAGAAATGCAAATTAAAACAAATTAAAACAAAATTAAAACAAATCTGAGGTACTACCTAAGCTAATATGGCTAATATGAAAAAAGCGAAAATGGCTAATACGACAAAAAAGAAAATGATAAATGTTGGAGAGGATGTGGAATAAGAAATGATTTCAGAAAAACCTGGAAAGACTTATACAAAGTAATGCAAAGTGAAATGAGCAGAACCAGAAAACACTGTACACAATGTTGGTGACATAGATGGTGATGACCATCTATGAATCACTCAGCTCTTCTCAGTAACACAATGATCCGAGACAAATGCAAAAGACTCATGAGAGAAACTGCTATCTACATCCAGATAAAGAACTGATGGACTCAATGCAGATTAAAACATATTTTTTTCACTTACTTTATTTGTTTTTTGTGTGTGTTTTTTCCCCTTTCGAATTGTTTCTTCTTTCACAACTGTGACAAATATGGAAATGTGTTTTCCATGATAACACATGCATAACCTATATCAAATTGCCTACCATTTTTGGAAGGGGAGGGAGGGAATGAGGAAGAGATGGAGAAAAATTAGGAGCTCAAAATCTTTTAAAATTGAATGCTAAAAATTGTCTTCACATGTAATTGGAGGAAAATACTATTAAATTTTTTTTTTAAATAAAGACAGTCAAATGGGGAAAAATGGATGGAAATTTATTAGAGGTATACATACCTACATTCATCCATCCATATTTGTGTAGATATATGCATATAATCAATTAATATTGTATGTGTGTATTAATCACTTAGCGTGTGTGTGTATGTGTGTGTGTATGTGTGTGTGTGTATACACACTCTCACATATTCAGGCTGACTTCTAAAGGAAGTTTCCTTCAAAGTGTCACAACTTGAAAATCATCTGTTAACCAAAAGCAGGTAGAAAATCTGTTCTCTTAGGGAAAAGGGCAGGTCTAGGGAATATAGTGATAGTTCACATAAAATGTTTGTGACTCCACAGCAGATTTGTTTTGTTTGTATTCATATACATATGTAAATTTACAACCATATATGAAAGTACACACACATATACACATACACACATATATGCTTTGTGAAATAGGAAGAGACCAGATTATGAAGGGCTTTAAAGCCAGAATATTTTATATTTGATACTGGAGGTAATAAACACTGGAGTTTATTGAATAGTGTGATGACAGGGATCAGAGTTTTGACTGTGAAATTACATGCATATTTATAAGCATGTATCTATATATAGATATATCATATATACAGACATATGTATATACACATATACATCACATAATGAATATAGGAACACATAGATTCATGTATACACATGAACATATATATAGTTCTTAAATGTAATGCATATATGTATATCCATAAGTACTTGTATTGATATACATATATATATATGTGTTTATCTGTATATGTATGTGTGCAGTTTTGCACATTTATCCACATTATGTATGGACACATACATGTATATGTATTTGAATGCCTGTTCCTTTACTATAGCAGAATTTCATTATGATGCCAAGGTTTGTGAATAGCACTAACATTTGTGTACTATGCCACATTGGCTTAGGGCCAAATGAGTGCTACAGATATTTCCTGTTGTGCATTCAGGGGAGAGATCTCTATGTCCTGAAGTTGTCAGGGAATCTTCATAGAGGAGGTAGAACGAGAGTTCATGAGAACATGGGAAACCCACAGGACAAATGCTAGTGCTGTTCTCAAATTCCAGATTTATATAAGGATTCTGCTGTGTTAAAGAAGGGGCAGGCATGACAATTCAAAGAACCAACCCTTCTGATGGTGTAATGCCCACTGGTTAGTAAGAAATGCCAAGTCGATGATATCAAGTTATCAAAATTATCAATGATGTCAAGTTATCAAAGATATCAAGTCCACATATCAAGAGAGAAGCTGATAGCTAGCATAGGACATACTTTTTTCTTTAAAAACTGACATTAAATTATAGTCTGAAAAAAAGAAATTTTGGAGCAGAGAGCCATCTATGGTCTTTTTTGTGTTGTTGAGATGGATCATGGCCCAGTTAAAAGAGCACTGACTTTGGACTCTGAAGGCTTGTGTTCATTACACTGGACTCATTATCTTTCTCCCCAAAACCTCCCTCTTCCTTATTTCCTTATTATTATTGAGGATTCTTCAATTCCTCACTTTCTCACCTCCCATATCCAATCTGTTGTTAGTTCTTGCCATTTCTACCTTTGCGACATCTCTCCTATGTGTCTCCTCTCTCCTCTGACACTGTCATTACCCTATTGCAGGCCCTCATCACCTCACACCTGGAATATAGCAGTAGCTTCCTGGTGGGTCTCTCTGCCATAAATCTCTACCCATTTATCTATCCTCTACTTGGCCATCAAAGTGATTTTGTTAAAGCACAGGCCTAACCATGTTACCTTCTCCACCCCTACCTCCATTCAATAAACTAAATGCTAGTGGCTCCCTATCACCTTCAGGATCATATCTAAAATCCTCTGTTTTGTGTTCAAACCCTTCATAATCTGCCTTCTCACACATTTTCAGTGTTCTTATACCTTTCTCCCCTCTAATCTGGGAACCAGTGACAGTAGACTCTTTGTGTTCCATGAACAAGAGATTCCAACTCTAGACTCCATGAATTTTCACTCTCTGTATCATATCTAGAATACAATTGCTCTTCATCTGTGTTTCCTCACCTCCATGGCTCCCCATAAGTATTACCTAAAATCCCAACTTCTACATGAAGCCTTTCCTGATCCCCTTCAATGCTAGTGTTTTCCCTCTGAGACTGCCTCCAATTTACCCTGTATGCACCTGGTTTGTACATAGTTTTTTCCATGTTTTCTCCTGCTGTAGCTGTGAGCTCCTTGAAAGCAGAGCTTGTCTTTTACCTTTCACTGGATCCCCAGTATTTAACACAGTTCCTGGCACATAATGAGTGCTTGTTGCATAAATTCTCAATGGCTTGATTTGAGCTCAAATCTTGGCTTTGCTACTTTTACCTTTGTGACCTTGTCACTTAACCTCTATGGGCCTTAGTTTCCTTATCTGTAAAATAAGGAGGCTGAACAACATGGTCCCTAAGTTCCTTTCCATCTCTTGGTTGATGATCTTCAAGTTTTACAAACAAAAATCTCCTTACAATACTATTATAATGGTTCTCATACCCCCAACCTCCACCATAAGCACACACATAGTTTTTTTTTAAAAATCTTTCCTAGAAAGCTACCATGAACAGTCATTCTTAATGGAATCAGCAACTTGTATGACATACTTTCATGATTTTTCCTTAATATTATCCTGCAATTTTATAGATGAAGTTGAGGGGTTAACTATTACTCAGATGCATGATTTTCTGACATTCCCTTAACACCTAAGAAACTCAGCTAGTATTACAACTGGCCCAAGTCCAGGCATATATGTCAGGTCAGAGCAGAAGGGTGCTTTGCAGGGTATGTGCAGAGGAGTAAGTGTTCTTTCAATCCATATAAGTTGAAAGGTAAAAGAAGAAGGAATTTAAAAAGTTATCAGAGCCAGTCCCCTGCCTCCAGGTCTGTGAATGCCAAAATCTGAATACCAAATCAGGTAGTAGGTCTACATCCTCATGCTTTGCACTACTGAAATGAACTGAATTCTTCTAACACATCCTGCTCAAGTCCTTTTTTTTTTTTTTTACCAGAGTCACTTGGCTAACTTAGTTGATAATCTAACTCACTTTGTCCCTTTGGTTGTGTGGTTATGGCCTCTTGAGAAACCGAAGTGGATCTAGTTAAATTCCCTTATTTTGTAGGTGAGAAAACTGGAGCCCAGAGAGAGTGAAGGTGTTTATTCCAAATTGCAAAGCTAGTTGGTGACAGAGAAAACTTCAAAATATTATCCAGCTCTCCTTATTCCATGCTTTCTCACTCTACTCTTGGCTTCCTACATGGTATACCATTTCCCATGCTGGGACTCATAGCATTTCATTGGTGAGAGTCCTCAATAGCAAGCCTAATTCACACTTATTAGCTATTCTTCATGTCAATTTTCTAGGCACATAACCTTCCTTCCCCACACCCCTGCTTTCCACTTCTAGCTTTGACAATAGTAATCAATCAACATTACCATTCCTGGGAAGGAGATGGTGAACAATTGTTCTGTGACTCCATCCATCATCCTTGTGATTTCCTAAACCAAAATACTCCGGAATGTAAATGGATTGTCTTAAATTTTTAAAAATTGTATTCCTAGTGCTTAGCAGAGTACCTGGTACATAGGAAGTGCTTAATCATATTTTGTCATTCATTCATTCATTGAACCTTGGCTCCCTGGTGGCCAGTTTAGTACCCAAGTTACCACAGTATGCTGCTTACCATAGTTGTCTCTTCAAATGGTTTATGTGAAAGCTACACTTCGGTGACCAAGACTAATATTAACATAACATAGTTCAGGCTGATGCGTTTTCTTTTCCTCTTATGATAGGAATCAGCTTTCCCATATCCCTGGGACTTGATTGGCCCTGGCTTCCCTAACACAGCTTTCTGGTCACCAAAGGGCATAAAAAGTCTCAGCTACATGGAATCTGAGCCTCTTAGACCTGGTGGATGCCTGAGACCACACCAATTATTCTGCCCTGCTGACCAGATGTGTTTCTACAAGGAGGTGAAACAGGCCACATGTCTCAAAGCTGAAGATAAGTGCTACTATATCATTCCTGTATATCATTGCTGTGTTAGTGCAAAATAAGCCTCCTTTTTGTTAACTGTTCAATTATTTATTAATGAGTGCCTCATTTCATCCCCTAATAGGCGGTGAACAAAGAGAGCAATGCTCTTGGGCCCACATCATCTCAGCTTGCTAAGTCAGAGGTCAGTTATTTCCACAAGTTCTGGATCAACTTCTCAGAGCTACTTTTACCTGCAAAATAATTTGAAGGCCAGTGACCTTTGGATGAGATAGTGTTGAATTCTATTCATAATCCTGTGAGCTGAAAAGCATTCTCTTTTCTAGCTCAGAGCACTGGGAATGATATGAGTGATCAAGGAATTAGCCACAGTTTGGGATTTGCTCGGCCTCCCTGAGGCAAAGCTCTCTCTTAAACTTTCATAAAAATGAACAAACATAAAAACAACAAATGGGCTATGGAATCCCAAAGGCTTTATAGGAACTGTCAGTGAATCTCTCTCCAAAAGAGTAGATTTTCCACCTGAATTTGGTTCACAGCTGATTTGCTAGTGGGCGGCACCTTGAAAGAACCTCCATTTGGAAGTTAGCCTGAATGGATGTCTTCCTAATTATGCTTTCCCCTTAAAATGAGCATTTCTGTGTCTCTGTCTTTCTCTGTTTCTCATGTTCAGAAACAAGAATCACCTACAAATCAAAACTAGTTTTTAGCTTTTGAAAAATTATTTTCCAGTAATTATAGACCATACCAAATCCCACATGACATGGATGGGCAGGTGAGTTTTATGACAACAAAACATTGGAAATATTAGAATAGTGACTCTGCAAAACTATACCTCCCACTAGATAATCTAGAATTTAGCTATTGAAAAGATAATGCTAAATTTTAATTGAACAACCTTTGAATGCCTACTATTCAATTAAATTTAGCAAGCATTTATTTAGCACTTACTATGTGCATGACACACTGGAGGTGCAAAAACATAAATGAAATTGTCCCTGGCCTCAAAGAGCTTACCACTGTGAAGGTAAATGCAACATTTATGCAGAAGTAAATGAAAGGAGGGGAGATTACTGACAATGGAGAGGATAAAGAAAGATCTTGAATAAAAAGATAGTAACTATTTCCAGATGAACTTTGAAGGGAGGTGGGGATTGCAGAAAGTATAGATGAAGAGGGAAAACATTACAGAGAGTATAGATGCAAAGATTTAGAGGTGGGAGGAGGAATATGGTGAATGTGAAATGACTAGTAGGCAAATTTGACTGGAATGCAAAGTTAAGAGAGGGAGCTATGTGAAGTAAGTCTGGAAAAATAGATTAGAGTTATACTATGAAGAAGAGACTTACATATTTTATCTTAGAGGCAATTGGGAGTCATTGAAACATCTTGAGCAGGGTAGTGGCATGGTTAAGCCTGTGCTTTAAATATATCAATTTGGCAGATGTGTGAGTTGAAAAAATGAGAGACTGTAAGCTGGAGAGACTCATTTATATCCCGCTTCAATGTACAGATGAAAAATGTTTATTATGAAGACCTGATCTAGGGTGGGTGTTAGCTGTATGAGTAATACAAGGTGACAAATGTGAGAGATGAGGTAGAAACCACAAGACTTGGCAACCGACTACATATTGGGGAGAGGAAGAGTCAAGAATGACTCTGAGATCATGCTCCGGGTGAATTAGAAAAAAGGTATTGCCCTCAGCAGAAAGAGGGAGGGGAGAGTGAAGAGTGGGTTTGGGAGAGACCCTGTGCTAAATGCAGAATCTTCTCTCACTGTTTTGTACTCAATATAATCCTTGTATTTCAGATATCTGTGGCATAAAGTGACCTAGTTATGATTGTTTTGGGGGGATGTCACATTTCATGTTGCATTTCGTGCCGCATTGCTCTGAAACAAGAGATTCTCTCTCCACTGGACAAGCTGGCACCAAGCATTTTTTTTTAATTAACAAGCATTTATTTCCTCTTTCTTCCATCTCCCCCATATGTTGGGAAGAAGAAACAGAAAAAAGGAAAACAACTTCTCCTGGGAAGCTCACTGACCACAATGCACCAGAATAATCATGAAGGCCTACAAAGTTCCACATTGTCTAGTTCCCAGTGTAATTTATAATCAGGATGGAGAATATTCTTATGTTGAGTTCTTATGTAATTCCATTTTCTCCCTTCTTTTTTTCTGCAACATAAATGTTGTACCATTTATATACCTTACAAGACTAAAATTCACCTTCTTGCCAGCATTCTGTCCATGATGAAAAAAAGAAATCCATTCCGTTTTAAAAAGAAATCTCTACATTTTAAAAGTGAAAATTAGACTGTGAGCTCCTTGAGATCAGGGACTATTTTGTTTTATTTTATGTGTATGCCAGCACTTAGCCCAGGACCTGGAACATAGTAGATGTTCAGTAAGTGCTAGTTGACTGCCTGCAAAGAAAATCAGACCAAGTTTTTATGCAGTGTTACTGAACTTATTAAATATATATATATATATATATATACATATATATATATACATATATATATATATACACATATATATATATATATATATATATATGTCCCTACTTATTTAAAAATGATAGCTGTTGTGACAATGACAACTTAAAAACCAATGCAGAATGATTTTGCTTCATTTGAATTACTTCTCTTCTTCCTGTGAATATATAATCTGGAAGACCTGCAGAAGCCTATGAAGTAAAAATTTCCTTTTCCTATCCTTCTATGCAATGCTTTAAAATGACAAAACTTGAAAAATACCTTTCCATGGCCTTCAGACTTTTTCCTTCATTTTTCTCTGGTTGTAAATTGTGGCAGCCATACTACTTCAACCCCATTAGTCATTTTTATTACTTAGTCTAAATGGTCTATTTGTAACTGTAGTCTTGGAAGAGGTAGTTAGCCCCAACTATGAACAGTGACAGCAGCTACCACTCTATAGGGATGGTTCTTTTACTTAGCCACAGGGCTCAGTGAAGGACTTTGACTTCTCTTCCACTTGGTGAAGTCAGCCATCTGCCACTTCCCCTTCACCAACTTATTCCCTGTAGGCAAAACACCCTCACCTCCAATCATTATGCCTTCCAAAGCCACCGGCTCTGAAGTCAGGCCTTCTGCCTTCCCCACGGTTCCTCCTTTTTAAATTTTCCTTTGGATGCACCAGGAATCCACCTAGGAACAGTAGGGAAATGTCTCTGTGCTGTTCCTCAGTATGACACATCTGCCTTTGGGACTCCAGATCTTCCTCCCTCCAGAGCTTGTTTCTGTCCTGCCAATAATATGGGGTAGGGCATGGTTATAAATAGTATCCTTTAAAGCTTAAAACTACAGCTTTAGAACTAGGAGGGACCTTAGAAACCATCTAGCTCCTCTCATTAAATTTTATAGATGAGGAAATGGAGTCCCTTAGAGATTAAAGGATTTGTGCAAGGTCACATAGCAAAGGTAGAATTTGAATTCAGGTCCTCCGACTCTATGTCAATAGCTTTCCATGGGGTCATGAAGCCCTTATGATGACCTTCATCTTCTTCCCTGTTGTCCTTCTGATTCTGATTCAAAGAAGGGAACTTATCTTTCTTCTGCAAAAGACAGGAGCTGACAGGTCTCTGCAATGGTCTTCCGCTCAATCTATTTCAACGTTAAGGCACATTATTCAAATCTGGTATACATTGATTTTTATTTCAACAGAGAACATCCAACAATCAACATCTATATAGTTTCCAATATAAAAAGAAGACAACCTTTACGGTTGAAATTTGCTAGTAGTGATGAAATAACTCTTATAATCATCGAAGTCTGGTAAAAAAAAAAGTCTACATATTTACTTGGTAGATTCTAAACAACTGAAATGTAATAATTCAAGCAAAACTTTGATTTTAATTTTTTGACTGTAGCCATCTTACACTTTTACACTTTTATATATCTTATCCCACAAACTATTCCCAACGAACTCTCCCCCCACCCCACCATTGGGATACACATTTCTTTTATAATGAAGAGATTGTTTTTGGCTTTAATATATGGTATTTAGCACTTGTAAAAGTGAGACAAAGTACATTGGCAGTATTATTTCATCTGTGAGCCAATAGTTAGGAATGGCCTTGTGTAGATTTTGAGCTTTTCATCCATTCTAGAATGACAATTGGTATTTTCTTGAACACATATTCTTTACACCACTTACCTGTGATTTTTAAAGCCATGTAAGAACACTAATTCATTCTTGCAACCCCCAAATGACATATCATTCTTATCATTTATACTCTCCAGTTAGAATATGAAGAAAGATGGAGGGGTTAAACTAGCTTACCAAAAGGACACAAGGTGACTGAGCCAGGATTAGAAACCCAAGCCCTAGCCTCCTGCTGCTTGGACCACACAGCTAAACTCCCATGCTGAGATGTGCTGCAGTACCAGCCACCAATATCCCACCCTCATCTGAAGGTAGAATGGATAGTGAGCATTCTGCATACTTTTTCTAAATTAATAAGAGCTAACATTTATATAGTGCTTTAAGGTTTTCAAAATGCTTTGCAAATGTTATTGGTTTGTTTTCACAATAAGTTTGATAAGTAGGTGCTATTATTATGCCTATTTTATAGCTGAGGGCACATGAAGTCAAATAACTTTCTCAGAGTCACATAGCTAGTAGGTGTCTGAGATCAGATTTGAACTTAGGTGTCCCTGGCTCTATCTACCATCATCTAGCTGCCTAATATTCAGTATTTTGTATAAAATGTTCCAAATTCTGATTATCTAAAGGTTAGCAAAATGTCTTGTTGAAATGCTTTGAAATTTCACTGCCTTTGTAAGAGAAGTATAATGAATACAAATGAATATTTCAGTGAAGACCAAGGACTTATAGAATCTCTAGTTTATCATTCAGAAAATCAGTTATCAGTAAAAACAAAACCAAACAAACAAAACCAAGTGAGATGATATATAGGGATATCACAAAAGTCTTAGTGCATCTTAAAGTTATTAAGGCTTAAAACTGCACCAAGACTTTTGGGATACCATGTATGTCAAGCACTTTGCAAACATTAAAATACTCTCTCTCTCTCTCTCTCTCTCTCTCTCTCTCTCTCTATATATATATATATATATATATATATATATATATATATATGCTAATTACTATTATTATTATAAGCATTTTATGGGGAGTAGGCACACTGGATAGAGCCCTGGACTTTGAATCAAGAAGACTTGAATTCAAAACCTGCCTCATGTACTCATTAGATGTGTGGCCCTGGGTAATTCACCTCTCAGCCTCAGTTTCCTCATCTCTAAAATGGGGATAATAATAGCACCTACCTCCCAGGGTTGTTGTGAGGATCAAATAAGAACACAGGTGTAAATAACTTTGCAAACCGTTAAGTTCTTTATAAATACTAGCCATGAACTAGGGTCACTTTTAGAAGTAGCAAGTATAGCCTATTGAACTTTATCTGTCCAATAATAGACCAGAAGTTATTCCCTGGAAGTTGCTCCTCAACAGCAACAGTTAGCATTTATATAGTGCCTTAAGACTTGCAATTCACTGTGCAAATATTATCTCACTTGATCTTCATAATAACCCTGGAAGGTAGGTGCTATTGTTATCCCCATTTTAGAGATGAGGAAACTGAGGCTGAGAGGTGAATTACCCAGGGCTGCACATCTAATAAGTGTATGAGGCAGAAAGAGATTAACTGACTTGCCCAGAGTCACATATCTAGTAAAGGTCTGAGGCAGGATTTGAACTCAGGTCTTCCTGAGCACAGGTCCAGCACTCTATGTACCAAGCTATAGCAATGACCGGAGCAGCAGCAACAATAATAAACCACAGCTGAATTATTGCTTGTTTTCTTGTATGTTCTTTCTTTGTAAGAAAGAGAAGTCTGTGAAAAATTCTGAGTTAATTGAAAATTCTAATTATTTGGTTACTTAGATTTTGCTGCATTGTCTATTTTCACTTAGGTTTCATAAAGGTTTATTTAGTATAGCGCCAAGTTCAGAAAATACAGCTGGTCTGCATAGCCTCTATTTCAGACTCAGTTCTTTCTATTCAATGTTATGTTGGTTATAATTTCCTGCTTTTTTCCTTACATGGAGAAGTCATGGCACATAATTTTTTATTTGAATTCAACATTTTTATGTCACTAAATTCCTAAAAGATGAGTGAGAGTGCCTGAATGGTATGAGGCAAGCTGTTATCCCACTAACTGAGCTCACACAAGATTTTTCTGGTTAGTTCAATCCCACAAACATTCATTGTGTGCTTACTCTGTGAAAGGTGCCTTAGTAGGTGCAGAAGATGCATAGATGGAATCGGATAGAAACCATGCCTTTAAGAGTCATCAAATTTAATATTTGAAGGGGCAGCTAGGTGGCGCAGTACATAGAGTTCTAGCCTTGAAGTCAGGAGGACCTGAGGTCAAATCTGACCTCAGACACTTGACACTTTCTAGCTGTGTGACCCTGGGCTAGTCACTTAACCCTGATTGCCTCACCAAAAAGAAAAAAAATAATATTTGGGAAATGTTTAATGTAAGAAATAAACTCCTAGGGAAATTTATCTTCAACAGAGGAGAACAAAACCAGTACCATTATAGAGCTAATTAAAGTTATCTGCATGTTGAAGGGCAACTAGGCTGCCATTTAGAAGATCTAAGTCCTAATCCTCCTAGTCTTCGCTCTTCAATTGACTATGTGACCTTGAGCAAGAACCTTAATATCACTGGATCTCAGGGAACATGATTGATGAACTAAATAATCTCTAATGACTCTTTCAGCTCTAAAATTCCATAATGCCTGCCCCCCATAAAATAGCCCCACGGAGCTATAAAGAGTGAATTAGCTTTATGCTATCAGCATGCAAGTCAGAAGAAAGCAAATCTCAATTCATGTCTTTGCTCTAATCATGAGAGGCAATTTGAGATCAATAGCAGGAGCTTGTGCAAGTCTGTCAGTACTTACAGCTGAGACATGTTCTTGGAACCAATATAGGCTAATCTAACTTCCTGAGGGAATTTTCCGAAAATCTATGCACAACATCATGTGGATTGCAAATGTCATATTTTAATCCCTAATGAGAATTCATAAAGAGACCAGGCCAAATGAATGTCAAAATGTCACATGTCACAATGGTATGAGCTTAAAGTTGGACAATGCTGGTGGAATATAAGGCAAAAGCTTAGCTCTCTCCTAACAAAACAGCACAAGGAATGAAAAATACTTGGAGACTGGAGGGGGAGGTGCAGAATAGCACAGGAAAGGAAGATTAATAATTCAGTATGTATGCATACGTATGAATCATATATATGCATATATATATATATATATATATCAGAAAAAATAAAATTCAAGTACTACTGGGGGAAGGAACAGCAAAAAGGGGTGTGCTATGAAATAGACATAAGTTCTGGAAATTAGAAAGGAACAAGCATTTATTAAGGGCCTTACTATGTGTCATGTACTATGCTAAGCATTGACAAATGCTATCTCATTTTATCCTCATGACAAATCTGTTGTTGTGATGGTACAGTGGATAGAGTTCTGGGTCTGAACTCAGGAAGACTCAACTTCATGAGTTCAAATCTGGCCTCAGATACTTACTAGCTCTGTGACCCTGGGCAAGTCACTTAATCCTGTTTGCCTCAGTTTCCTCATCTGTAAAATGAGCTGGAGAAGGAAATGGCAAACCACTCCAGTATCTTTGCCAAGAAAACCCCAAATGGGGTCATGAAGAGTAAGAAATGACTAAACAACAACAACTCTGTTAGGTAGCTATTATCCACAGTTTACACCAGAGGAAACTGAGGCAGACAGAAGTTAAATAACTTACTCAGGGTCAAACAGCTTGGCAGTGTCTGAGGCCACGTTTGAACTTAGGTCTTTATGACTCCAGGCCCAGCACTCTATCCACACCTAGCTGGAATTTAGAATTTAGGAATCAAAATCTGGAATCTGCTACAGACTGGGGATGTGAAATTTATCGAAGCAATAAACTGATTCTGTTTCAGTAGCGAATGGAAACATTGGATCTTTCTCAAAAAGGATTTGATTTCTTTCTGTAGAGCTAGTCATCCCTTTCTTTGGCTATTATATTCACAGAATAGCATTATGTCATAGTGTATACAGATAAGCCTTTGAGTCAGGAAGATGGATATTCAAATTCTACCTCTGACACATTATCTCTGGGGACATGGGCAAACCACTTAACCTCTTTGTCCCCCAGGAAACACTCTAAAACAAGTTAATTGCAGAGCTGCCCATCTTCATTGGTAAAGGGAATACCCACACCAGGAATTCCTTACATGGATATCAACTCTATACATACAACTGAGTACTAAGAGCAATGCTATGAATAAGTCAACATGATTATCACCAAATCCCTAGACCCACTGACCTAATTAGCATATGTCATTCAAGTGAATCTGCAATTCCATTGATTTGGAAGTTTACTCCAGGAATATAGATCACACCCTATCTGTGCCTGTCTATCTTGTGTGTCTCTTTTCTGTGACCTCCCATAAGAGATCCATCCAATGTGTCCTTAGTTTCTCCTGACATAATGAAGATACAAATGGAATCCTTAGCCTATCTAACTAGTCTACTATGCCCTCATGATAAGATCAATCCATCTTCTCTCCCCAGCATACATTTCCTTTGTGATATCTTTATTTTTTCCTTCGAAGAAGATGCTAAGAAATAGCTGAAGTTCATTTTCTAAAAAAAAAAATCTGTCATATCTCTATTTTTCTAAAAGAACTCATTTCCCAGCTTAATATTGGTACAGTCTGACATCCAGCTTGTAGTGAGAGGGTTATATGTTACTATACTTATAATTTTTATACCAGTGAAATAATTTATCTTCAGTGTAATGAGTTACCAATTAAAAAGACAAGAACATGAAATTATAAAAACTGTTGCTTGTCTAAAAAGTTTTTTTTCCTGTGATCTTCTAGACATGTGAAAACATTCTCCAATCTACCAAAAATTGACAGTAGATTATTAAATCAGCATTGCCCCGATTCACATATCCCAATTCTCTCTCCCACTTCCATCCAGGTCTGCAATCTACTGTTTGCCATAATTGATGTCCTTCTTTCTTGGAAAGACCAAAATAACACTACTATGTTGAGGTCAAGGTACAGTGAGCCCAACAGTAGCTGTTCAGATCATTATGAGCTTGGAAGCCTCTACCACAGGTTGGGTACAAATAATTCATATAAACATTTGCAGAAGAGGTCTCTCTAAATTTGTGCATCACATGTTTCCTTTGAGTGACTGCAGTTCTGCTTTGCCCCTTGTTTGATGTAAGCAAGCCACGCTGGGCAGCCCTGTACCAGTATTTCCCATGTCTCACAAGTGATTCCCAAGTTCTTTAGACCTTGAGAGTGTCCTTGTATTGCTTCTTCTGACCTCCATGTAAGCACTTGCTATCTGTGAGTTCTCCATAAAATTGTCTTTTAGGCAAATGTATGTTTGACATTCAAATGTGGCCAGCCCATAGAGGTTGCTCTCTCTGTAGTAGTGTTTGAATGCTTAGCAGTTCAGCTCAAGAAAGAATCTCAGTGTCTGGTACCTTATCTTGCCAAATATCTTCAGAATCCTCCTAAGACAATTCAAATGGAATCAATTCAGTTTCCTGGAATGATGCAGGTATGCTGTTCAGGTTTCATAGGGATACAGAAATGATGTCAGCACAATTACTCAGTAGACCTTCAGTTTGGTAGGCAGTCTAATACCTCTTCTTTCCCTTACTTTTCCTTTGGAGCCTCCCAAACCCTGAGCTAGCTCTAGAAATTCATGCATCAGCCTCATCATCTATGTTTATATCCCTGGAAAGTATACTGCCAAGGTAAATAACTAATCCACAGCATTCACAGTCTCTCCATTTGCTGTAACCAATGGTTCCACATATGTATGATATGGTGCTGTCTGGTGGAGAACCTCTGTTTTCTTTGTGTTGATTGTCAGGCCAAAATTAGCACAGACAGCAGAGAATAGATCCATACTTTGCTGCATCTCAGCCTCAGAGGCTACACTAAGTGCATAATCATCTGTGAACAAAAAAGTCACATGCCAACTCTTCCTCCACTTTGGTCTTGGCTTGTAGCCTTTCCAAGTTAAATAACTTTTTTTTAAATATAAATTTATTTTTAGTTTTCAACATTCACTTCCACAAGTTTTTGAGTTCCAAATTTTCACCCCATCTCACCCTCCCCCACCCCAAGATGGCATGCATTCTGAATACCCCCCTAGTCTGTCCTCTCTTCTATCTCTCCCCCCCTTCTCTTATCCCCTTCCCTTTCTATTTTCCTGTAGGTCAGGATAGACTTCTGTACCCCATTTCTTGTATTTCTTATTTCCCAGTAGCATGTGAAAACATTTTTTTAAACATATGTTTTTAAAACTTTAGGTTTCAAATTTTCTCTCTTCCTCCCTCCCCACCCACCCTCATTGAAAAGGCAAGCAACTCAATATAGGTTGTACATGTGCAGTTATGCAAAACACTTCCATAGTAGACATGTTGTGAAAAACTAACTCTATTTCCCTTAATCCTATCCTGCCCTCCCATTTATTCTATTCTTTCTTTTGACCCTGTCCCTCCTCAGAAGTATTTACTTCTGATTACCCCTTTCCCAATCTGCCCTCCTCTCTCATCCCCTGCTCTCTTGTCCCCTTCTCCCCCTATTTTCCTGTAGGGTAAGACAGATTTCCATACCCAATTGAATGTGTATGTTATTCCCTCCTTAAGCCAAATCCTATGAGAATAAGATTCACTCATTCCCTCTCACCTTCCCCTGTTTCCCCTCCACTGTAAGAGACTTTTCTTTTCTGTTTTTTTTGTGAGATAATTTACCCCATTCTACCTCTCCCTTTCTTCTTCTCTGAGTATAATCCTCCTTCATCCCTTAATTTTATTCTCCAGATATGACCCCTTAATCTTCAACTCACCCTGTGCCCATCTATCTATCTATCTATCTATCTATCTATCTATCTATCTATATATATAATTTTTTTCCTCCAACTACCCTAATACTGACAAAGGTCTCATGAGTTATAAATATCATCTTTCCATGCAGGAATGTAAACAGTTCAATCTTAATAAGTCTCTTATGATTTCTCTTTCCTGTTTACCTCTTCATGTTCCACTTGAGTCCTGTATTTGAAAGTCAAATTTTCTATGCAGCTCTGGTCTTTTCATCAGAATGCTTGAAAGTCCTCTATTTCACTGAATGACCATTTTTTCCCCTGAAGGATTATACTCAGTTTTGCTGGGTAGGTGATTCTTGGTTGTAATCCTATCTCCTTTGCCCTGCAGTCCTTTAATGTAGAAGCTGCTAAATCTGTGTTATCCTGATCGTGTTTCCACAGCACTTGAATTGTTTCCTTCTAGCAGCTTGTAATATTTTCTCCTTGACCTGGGAACTCTGGAATTTGGCTATAATATTCCTAGGAGTTTTCCTTTGGGGATCTCTTTCAGGAGGAGATCTGTGGATTCTTTCAATTTCTATTTTGCCCTCTGGTTCTAATATATCAGGGCAGTTTTCCTTGATAATTTCTTGAAAGATGATGTCTAGGCTCTTTTTTTGATCATGGCTTTCAGATAGTCCAATAATTTTTAAATTCTCTCTCCTGGATCTATTTTCCAGGTCAGTTGTTTTTCCAATGAGATATTTCACATTGTTTTCTAATTTTTCATTCTTTTGGATTTGTTTTACAGTGTCTTGATTTCTCATAAAGTCACTAGCTTCCAATTGCTCTATTCTAATTTTTAAGGAAGTATTTTCTTCAGTAATCTTTTGGACTTCCTTTTCCATTTGGCCAATTTTTCTTTTTAGGGCATTTTTCTCCTCATTGGCTTTTTGGACCTCTTTTGCCATTTGGGTTAGGCTATTTTTTAAGGTGTTATTTTCTTCAGTATTTTTTTGGGTCTCCTTTAGCAAGCTGTTGACTTGTTTTTCATGATTTTCTTGCATCACTCTCATTTCTCTTCCCAGTTTTTCCTCTACTTCCCTTACTTGCTTCTCAAAATCCCTTTTGAGCTCTTCCAAGGCCTGGGACTGATTCATATTTTTCTTGGAGGCTTTGGATGTAGGAGCTTTGACTTTGTTGTCTTCTTCTGGTTGTATATTTTGATCTTCTTTTTCACCAGAGTAAGATAATATAGTCTGACTCTTTTTGCACTGCTTGCTCATGATCCCAGCCAATTACTTGAGTTTTAAACTCTTTGTTAAGGTAAGAGTCTGCTTCCAATGTGGAGAATGTACTGTCCCAAGCTTCAGGGGTTTATACAGCTGTTTTCAGAGATACTTGTAGGGACCTGTAAATTTTCAGTTCTTCCAAGGTGGTATGATAAGGGGAGGTGTTTACTCCTTTCCTGGCCTGTGACCACAAGTATCCTTTCTGTCCTGTAACTGTGAGGAGGGGTTTCTCTCCACAGCCACTCCAAGCTCCACCACGCCAGCACTCCTCCTCACCCCAGTACTGCCACCCAGAACTGTGACCCAGATCCAAACATGGGCAAAGCAAGAGATTCCTGCCTCAGCACTGGCAAAGAGATCCATGCAATCCCTCTCTAATCAGCCACTGGATTCCCCCTCAGTCTGTGGGCCAGAAGCTCAGGAAGCAGCTGCCCCCCCACCAGGGCCATACTGTTGGGGAATGGAGCTGAGACCCCACCTTCCTTTCTCAGCACTGCAGAAACAGACTTTTCCCACTGACCTTCTTAGTTGTCTTTGGCATTCGTGGATTGAGGAGTCTGGAAACCTCCACAGTTGCCTGTGATTCAGTTCTGAGGCATGTTCCAGGTTTGCTGTGGCCTGCGCGCCCACGCCATGCTGCGTACACCTTTCTGATTAATCATCCAGGTTGTCTTAGGCTAGAAATTTGTTTCACTCTGTCTTTTTTGTGGGTTCTGCTGCTTCAGAATTTGTTTAGAGGGGTTTGGGGGAGAGCTCAATCAAGTCACTGCTTTCACTCCACCATCTTGGCTCTCCCCAAGTTAAATAACTTACTATTTGTCTGGTAGCTGACAGTATTTATGCTATTTTCATCTTTATTGAAAGCATTTAACACAATATCACTGAAAACATGGGAGCCAGCTAAAAAGCATGGGAGCCAGCACATAGCCCTACTTCATTCCATTGGTGACTGGGAAAGGACAAGATCAGCATCCATTATCCAGAGTCCATGTCAGCATGCCAGAATGATACTGATGTATGATACTGATGAACATCTCTGGACAACCAAATTTTGCCATACTGTTTACCATTTTATTAAGCAAAATCCCTACCTTTAGAAAGCATAGCCTCATCATGAAAACAGCAAGGCAATACAATTGAATGCAACACAATGCAATACACAATTATTAAGCATCTTATCTAACATTCTCTAAGTTCTAGGGGAGATATATATGAGGCACTTGCTCTGGGCCTCAGTTCTGTACTCACACTCATGGTGTGGAGTCCCAGAAGGCAACTGAATACTACTATTTTTAGGATTCTTAATAAATAACCCAAAGGGACTGTACACTGTTTCTCATGATCCCCCACCACTATGCTCTCCTTTGATAACTAGTGGTAGACTCAATTAACTCTTAGGAAAGAAACATATTAAGGTGAAAGTACTAAGAACATTTGATAAAAATATTCCCCTATAAATCTTATATTATCTTCTACAAATGCACACAGCACACATAGGGAGAATGGACTATAACTTAGAATATAAGTTATAAGACATCTAGGTGGAAAACCAGGTTGTGTGATAGACTGGAACCAAAGCTATGCAGGAAATAGGGCAGCCCTCTTTGCACCCAGCTCTCAGGGAGGCAACTCAAAGCAGTCCTCCCACTGCAAATCCAAAAGGCAAAGAGAAATATGGGTGGGTCATCCCTTTTTTATGCTCACCGTTTCCTGGTTCAGCAACCCCTGAGTCATCAGTTATTCTGCCCTTGCCAGTTAATTGGACAATTGTTTGTCATCACATAGTACAAATACCTCCCTGAGTCATCATGGCCCTAAGTGGACTCACCCAAGGCTTCTACATGGGTACTTGGACTCAAACTAGGAATGGAATAATTTAACATGTTCCAATGACCGGCCTCCATAGGACAGTCTACTTCCGTTACTCATACCTTAGATAAGATATGGTTCCCATCTTCAAGAAGGAGAAAAATCTATGAGGAAGATCTAGTAGGAAGACAATGAAGCAGTATTAAGACAATGTGCTTTAATGAAAAATAGCACTGTATTTGGAAAGCTTGGATTTGAAATCTAACTCTGATATTTATTGTGTGACTTGGGTCAGTCACTTTCTCAGAACTTCAGTTTCTTCTTGTATAAAATAAAGAGGTTTAAATAGGTGATTCCTAATGTCCTTTCAGTTATGGGTCTAAGAAACTCAATAATGCACCTAATTCTATGGTAAGTATATTATAGACTATAAATCAAAGTATCATGTGAAGTCCAAGGGAAAAATTCATTACCAATTAGGGAGGAAGATGGACCAGAGGAGGTTACCTTAAGTGGCTGATATATGCCTTGGATTTTAAAAGATGGCTAGACATTCAATGCTTCCCCCCCCCCCGCCTCCCACCCCAAGATGAAGAAGATAAGATATTTGAGGCACAGAGAACTGCCTGGGTAAAGGTATAGGTTAGAAAAGCAGGTGACAGAGAATTGTCAAGTTTGATCATAGCACAAAACATTCTATGAGTTATTCTGAAAAGGCAGGAAGCAGACTGTTGAGAGTCTTGAGCCCCAGGCAGAGGCAAACCACTAAACTAGTATTCAGATCATTATCATTTACTATGATGGGGTAGATTTTGCTCGAAACAAACAAACAAAAACTCCCTATGAAACAAAAGAGAGATTTCACATCCACCAAACAATAAAAAAATTAAAGTGAATTAAATGGCTAAAATAATTTAAAGTAATAAAAATATTTGTTGGTAGATTTGTAGAGAAATAGATGCACTAATTTGCTTCTGGTAGAATTGTAAACAAAGTTTTTTTGCTTTATTATTATTTTTTTCAGAGCACTCTGACAATATACTTTAAAAGATACAAATGTACACAAGCTTAATAATTCCATTGTTGGGAAGACACTATGATATTTACATATACATATATGGGCATACCTAGGAACCCTTTATGATATGCATGTGTACATATGTACATATATACATATGTATATATGTATATATATATATACACACACACATACATACATACATAATGTTTCTATGAATGCAAACATGTATATATTAAGAGTTATCTTTCAAAGATGATTGTAATTATATTTAAATGTAAAAAATTAAGCAAACTAAATGTCTGACAGTAGATGAATGGATAAAATGAATTACAGTGTATTAATATGATGAAATATTTCAATGTAAATATGAGGACTATGAAGAAATCTCAAAAGATTTTTTTTTATAAAACAATTCAAAATGGAAGAAAAAAACAAAAAATGGAATACACATTTTGAAAATTGAAGAGGAAAAGTGAATGAGAATGACAAAAAATATCCTAATGGGAATTTAGAGGAATTGACTAAAAGTTATGAAATTTTATCTATTGAGGTTAATTTACCTAAATGTAAATAGTTATAACAAATGTTTAATTAATTGTGTTGATGTTTAACATTGAATTCATAATAATTTTTAATGGTGATAGCCAAGCTTGATTGAGGTGAATTGGCTAAGCAATGAGAGAGGTTGCACAATTTCTGCTCATTATCTCCCTGGGATTGGCTAGTTCAAGGTGTTGTTCCTAGTCTCCAGCTCTCCAGAGAAGGAAGTTGACACCTTTTTTTCCAAGGAAAAGGAGGGCATGTACAAAGGTCTCAGGCCATCACTTGGAATGTTTTTCTTCTAATTTTTTTGTAGTTGAATCATATTAATAAAATGATTTCTAAGTTGCTTCAATATTCCCTGTTGAGAACCTGGCCTTTTGGTAGCAGTTTTACATTCTTCTCTGATTACATCTAGCAGCAAGTAATACACAATCAACCTAGCAAAAATTAAGCTAGCTCATAAGCATACCATACCTTAGAAATGTGCTTCTCCCAAGCAAAAAGAAGAGGTTTGCAAAGCAACAAAAACCCTGCATCGTCTGTATCAACAGCCTGTTTTGCTAAACTTCACAATTGAGTTTATCACTACCCAGGGGCAAGAGGAGGAAAAAATGAAAGAAAAGAGCTGTTATTAATCTATGTTTTCATCCAGCCTGAGTGGGCTTGAAGAAAGCTCTGAAAGGAACTGAAGGAAAGCGAAATGCAAATAAAGATGCAGAAAGCTGCCAGCACCTTGGAATGGTACCATATGTCTGAACCTGGATAGTTTAAGTTATTCTTCTGCGATTTCCTATTTTTCTGTGTTCCCACTACACAAAGGAGAATGTTTTCTTAGGAGAAAATATATAAAATTATACAGAGTCGAATATTGGCTGACCCAGGAAATTTTTTTCTCCAAAATGTGGATGCACCCATTGGGACTTCCCAATATATTTTCCAAACCAGAGCCCTATACCATGAGACTATGGGGTCAGTAGAGACATTCCTTTATATTAAATAAGTCAAATACCCTTTTCTCTCTTATCAAATGAAAAAATATTTATAAAGAGCTCTGCACAATGCTTGCCTAGTACGTAGTAGGTGCTTTTGTTACTCTTGTTGTTTAGTCATTTTTGATTGTGGCCAACTCTGTGATCTCTTTTTGGGTTTTTTTTTGGCAAAGATACGGAATGGCTTGCTATTTCTTTGTCCGGCTGATTTTACAGATGATGAAACTGAGGCAAACAGGGTTAAGTGACTTGCCTAAGGTCACATAGCTAGCTCCATTTGCACTCATATCTTCCTGGCTCCATGTATGGCACTCAATCCACTGTGCCACCTAGCTGCCTAGTAAGTATTATGTAAATGCTTGTTGCCTTTCCTTATCTCCCCACCCTCATCAGAGTTATGAAATGTAAGTGAGGGGAAAAATGAACAAACTTAAAAATGAAATCTCATTCCCTTTGATAAGAAACAGAAAAATAGAATAGTGTTGGACTATTAAAGATACACATGACCATATTTCACAACTGAAGTCATTTTAAAAATCCCCTGATGCCATCAACTTATCATATAAACTGGTAATTCATTCAGATTCTTTAAAAAGTTGCCTACAACTCCTCTCCACATGCTTGTAAGACAAGGCTTTGAGTCAGTCAAAGAAATCAAAGTAATGAAACAGCTAATCCACATGGAGAAACTAAGGCAACTATGTATGAAATACTAATCTTTCAACTGAGACTCCACGCAAGAAGCATCAATAATGGAAGTATGACCTTCGGCCACCCAAAGACAACTATACAGACTGATGGGATTAGGTGGGTGGTGGTGGAAAGGTATAATGCATGTGAAACACCAAATGATTTATCTCAGTTTCAGCTGTGAAGTCACCCAGAGGCCCAGATCATAAACTCACTCACTCAATTAGCAGGCGAAATATATACACATATATGCACTTCAATGTAATTTGATCTTTGTTTCATCTCCTTGGGATTTTTAACCTTTCAGCATTTGATTAAGAAACCAGATGTCGTTTTTCACATCTAGGCTCTAAAAAGAGCCCTAGTAAGTACTTTGAGACTCTATTTTAGAAGATAAGTTCTTAGAAATTATTTCCCAGTTCAGAAATTATTATTGACCTTTGCTGCTAATAATCATTAGGATGAATTGATTTCTTATTTGAACAAATATCTAAGAAAATCAATTGGTTTTTATAAATGTATTTGTATCTTTCAACCATTACTGGTTATATCTCTCAATAGTTTTATGTAGTATGTAATTACAGTGGGTTTTTTTATTTAATAAGCTGAGACATAACAGCAAAACCCCAATTTAATAATTTGATTTTTAAAAGGCAGCCTTCTTTCTGCTCTCCTAGAGAATCCATTTATTCCACAGTTTTGTCTATAAGTACTATACTTGTGATTGTCAAAGTATAAGCCAGGAGTTTTAGCTGCAGAGCAAAACCTGTGGAATTTACACTTTCAATCACATATGTATGTATAGGTCTCCAATTTTTCCTGGTTTTTTGGTGTTCTAGGTTCCCTCAGGAAAGAGTAGTACCTGGATTGCCTGTAGCCACTTCAAACTTAACATACCTAAATATGAACTTTTTTTTACTCCCAAGATGGGTCTTTTTTTTAAAAAAAATTAATTATTTCTACTGAAGGCAACAACACAGGACCCATCATTCAGGTTTGAAATTTTTGTTATCTTTGCCTTGACTGACCCCTTATGAAGTTGACCCAATTAGAAACCAAACCTTATTGATTCTTCCTTTGCAATATTTCCCATATTTATCTTTTCTTTATCATCCTCTTTGCTAACCTTCCCACCTCTATTTTTTTTCCTGCTCCACTCAATCCTACACACACTGCCATATTAACCTTCCTAATTGGTGTTTACACTTCGAAATGATCTGAATTTCATTACTATACTATTGCATTCACCAGTGCAGATTTCATTCTTTCCGCACTTTAGTTGACAGTTGTCACAACTTGATAAGATGATCACAAAAAAATAAAATCACTTGTGACCAATGTCTGCCCATAAGCCTCTCTCCAACCTTAACTACCCTGACTTTCAGAAACAGATGATCTGTCTCACTTTTATATTTTTATCCTTAGCTTTTAGCTCTTTTTTGGTGGCAAAGAATAAGAAATTGAGGGGGTGCCTATCAATTGGGGAATGGCTGACCAAGTTTTGTTATATGTTTGTGATGGACTACTATTGTGTAGGGGATGGGTTCAGAAAAATCTAGGAAGACATATATGAAATGATACAAACTGAAGTGAGAAGAGCCAAGAGAACATTATACACAGTAATGACAATATTTTAATAAAGATCAACAGTAAAAGACTTAGCTACTCTAAGCAATACAATAGCCCAAGGTAATTCCAAAGGACTCATGATGAAAAATACTATCCACCTTCAGAGAAAGAACAGATGAGCTCTGAGTGTAGATTGAAGTATAACCTTTTTTCACTTTATTTTTCTTGATTTTGTTCAACATGGATGATAGAAAAGTTTTGTATGACTTTACATGCATAACATATCCTATTGCTTGCCTTCTTAATGGGTATGGGAAGGGCTGGAGGGAAGGAGAAAATTTGGAACTCAAAATGAAAAAAACAAGAATGCTAAAAATAAACACATAAATAAATGATTGTTCAAAAAAAAGTAAAAAGAGAAAAAGAATCTTGGTTTGGGGAGTCACAAAGATGATGATTTATTGCCATAAAGTAGTCCATTATCCTTTCCAACATCACTGATAGTATAGATTTAATTACTATCCCCAGAGCAAGAGTAGGAAGTGGCAAAGGGGGAAGACGGAGCACCCAAATGGTGCAAAATGGCCTACTATGTTATGAACAACTTTTCTCCAAGGGCCTGATCAACTCCAGCTTTGATTGCTAAAAGCCTGATACCTGGGAAATTACAAGAAAATTGGGAGTTAAAAATAAAGGAAATAAGTTCACATAATTGCCATTTGTAATGAGGCAGCATGGTATGGTAGATAGGAATTTAGCCTAAGAGTTGGAAAGACCTGGGTTCAAATAAGAATAGAAGTTAATTATATTTTTTTTGTCTGTGTATATTCAGTGGGGCAGCTGGGTGGCACAGTAGATAGAGTGCCAGGCCTAGAGCCAGGAAAACACCTTTCTGAGTTCAAATCTGGCCCTCAGGCACTCTGGGCAAGTCACTTAAGCCTGTTTGCCCCAGTTTCCTCATCTATAAAGCTGGAAAAGGAAATGGCAAACCATTCTAGTATCTTTGTCAAGAAAATCCTAAATGATGGAAGGGTCTAGATGCATTATTACAAGTTAGGATACTTTTAAGACTGATGATTAACTGAAATATAAAAGCACTTCCAGAAAGGCTGCTTGTTAGTAACACAAATGGAAAGTTACCTGTGAGTAAAACTGAGAACTACCTACGTCCAACAAAATAGTTTAATACAATTAGCACAAAATCACAGAATTTAAAAGTTGGAAGGGACCTCAGTGGCTACCTAGTCTAACCCATAAACTAAAGCAAAGGTTCTTAACCTGGGATATGTTATTTAATACATTTAAAATATTAAAGTATTCAAATTATTTTAAAATATTATTCTGAAAAGGGGTCCATAGGCTTCACCAGACTGTCAAAGCTATCCATGACATAAAAAAAGCTTAACTAGATTTGCACAAAAGGAATCCTTACCATAACATCTATGATAAGTGATTGTCCAGCCTCTATTGGAAGACCTAAAATGAGAGGGCACCATATCTCTAGGCAATTAATTCCACTTTGGGACAGCTCTATTATGACTTGAAGTTTTTTGTTTTACGTTAAGCCTAAATTCGCCTGTTTGCAAATTCTACATATTGGAGACAGTGGAAAGTAGATACAACTCCTCCCAGATCCTCCATTTAAGAAGAGTACCTAGGGCAGCCATCTCATCATTTCCCACCCTTCTGGCCTCCTCCAGACTTCACACACCCCTATGCCAAGTACTTTAACCACTTTCCCTTACTTTTCATCTTTTTATGTGTGGATTTCCTCCATTAGCTTGTGAACTCTTTGAGATCACTGACTGTCTTTTGCCTTTCTTCACCTCCCCAAAATTTAGCACAGTCCCTGGAACAGAGAAGGCACTTCAAAATGTTTATTGGCTGACTGATGGCCCTTCCCTAGATACACTATAGCTTATCAATGTCCTTCTTTTTAAAGTGGGGTACCTATAACTAAAGAGAATTTTCAAGGTGAAATCTGACAAGGACAGAGTAGAGTGGAACAATCAACTTCCGATTCCTGGAAGACACACTATTCTTAATGGAGTCCAATATCATACTAGCTTTTTTGACTGCCACATCAAATGACTGACTCATATTGAACCTTCAGTGCACTACCACTTTTTCAGAACAATTGTTCTCTATCCATGCTAATCTCCATCTTACACTTGTGATGTTGATTTATTATACTTAAGTACAGTCTTTACATTTAGCTCAACTGAATTTCATTGTATTTGATTTAATCAATACTTTAGTCTATCAAGATCCTTCCGGATGCTTATTGTCATCCACTGCATTGACTGTACTTTCCCACTTTGTGCAATCTATAAATCTGATGAGTACACCATCTATTATTCCTTTAATTCCTTGATAAAATTGTTAAATAGCACAAGGCCAACCACATATTGCTGTAATACTCCACTGGAGAACTCCTGCTTTACAGATATTGAACCATTAATGACTATTCCAACATCTGTAATGACTATATCCAACAAATTTGGAATTAATCTTGTTATATCATCATCTAATCCGTATCTCTCCATCTTCTTTATAAGAATAGTATGCGATAGCTTTATGAAAAGTTTTATTAAATTCTAGGTAAACCATATACCTAGTGTTCTTCTCAATTATTAGTTTAGCAATCTGATCAAGAAAGTGAAGTTAGTATTGAAGCTCTTTGTAATCTCTACTTCCTCTATTTATCTCTTCTCCATATCCCTCACAACCTAGAGTATAAAAAAGCATTCACTGGGTGCCTTTGCCTTCCCCTCCAGAAAGATTAGCTTGAATACATTTGGGACACAGATAATTATCCCTTAGTCAAAGCAGAAATACAACCAAGTCATACTCCAATCCAATCACACTTAATTTCCTTTATTCTTCACGAGGGTTAAGATTTTCAACTTTTTTTTTTCATGAAACCACTCATGGGCGTTTACACTTCAATTGTGACCACTCTTTTGAATGAATTGTCAATCTCATTCAAATTTATTTCCTTGTCTCAACAGTGACTCTACAGTCATACCTATTTCCCCTTTAGCCTTGTGCCAGTCTTCTGTCAGTTTTACCAGTTTATCCCACCCTCCAATCTACTCTATCAATTTCCTTAGCCCTCACATTTTCCACTTATATTTTCTATTTTTCTTACTTTGCCTTGCCAAATTTCTACTATATATCTTTCTTGAGTCTTCCTCTTCAGTTTCTATCCCTAATATTCCTTAATCCTTTTTATATCTTCCTTGATTATCCTTGACCCTTTTTTCTCTCACAACCCAGAAGTAGAATCTGAACCAGTATTTTGGCCTGGAGATTATCCTTCAGATTATCATCAAATTATCCCAAATTTTGTCAAATTCCTTCTCCCCAGATTCAAGTTCTGATATACTTCAGTAGTCCAAACCCCTGAGATCAACTACATTATTTCCTTTTCCCTCTTAATTTGCCTCAAATCCTTCTCTTTTCCTGCTCATTTTTTTTATAACCTACTCCTATGGGAGCTGGAATGGGAACTAACAACTAAGGCAAACAATTATGGTGAATTCAAAGAAATACAAAATTATTTGTGAAATAAAGCAGGGTGGGTGGAGGAAGAGCCAGAAGAACAAAATACATAGTAATTCTAAGCATATAAGAAGAAAAGTAAATGAGAATGAATGGACAAAGAAAGAATGACTATAGACTCAACGATATGTACAAGGACATTTCTAATCTCACGTGTAGGGAGAATGACTAAAGATTTATTTTGTGTTGAAATTAATGTAATTATAAATCAAGTTTAATTAGATATATTTATGTTCAACATTTAGTTTTTAATCAATCAATTTAATCGACAAATTAGCTGGACTTTAATCTGCTTCCCTTAGACCTTTACCTCAAATTATCTTTTTTTTTTTTCTGCATACGGGATGTATCACAGAAGTGGAATGTAATGTTCTCAAAAAGAAAGATTATTATTATTGTTATTATTTTAAATTTACATCCTCAGGACCTCATACAGTGTCTTGTATGTCATAGGCATTTAAAAAAATTCTTGTTGAATGGGAAACAAACTATCGGCAACAGGAAACATAATAAAACAATGAAATAATTTAATGGGACTTGTGGGAGACATAGAGCTTTTGAAAACTAAACTTTGATGAGTTAGAAAAGCTCATACAGACAGTAGAATTGGTTTTCATTCAGATGTAAGCTTGTTTAAGCTATTTACTTGAATTTATAACTATACATTATGGTGGTTTTTAAGGTCCATTGGCTATTTTCAAACAGAAGCACTCATATACAGTATACCATACCATTGTTTTTCTTTCTTTTCAATTTATTTATTTATTTATTTTTAGTATTCTTTTTCTTATTTCAAATTTCAAATTCTATCTTTCCATTTAGTCTCTCTCCCAATGCATCAAGAAGGCAAGCAATATGATACCCATTATACATATGGATTCTTGCAAAACGTATTTCTTCATTACCCATGTTAGAAGAAAAGAAATGGAAAGATAGTTAAAAACAATATGCTTCAATTTTCCCTCAAAATTCATCAGTTTTCTCTCTGGAGTTGGATAGCATTTTTCATTATGAGTCCTTTGGAATTGTCGCAGATCACTGTATTGATAAGAGTAGCAAAGGCTTTCACAGTTGAGCATTGTTACAATGTTGCTGTTACTATGTACGATGTTCTCCTGGTTTTGTTCACTTCGTTTTGTATCAGTTCATATAAGTCCTATGTTTTTTTCTGACGCAATTTCCCTTGTCATTTCTTACAGCATGATCATGTACTGCAACTTGTTTAGCTATTCCCTAATTGGTGGGCCACCCCTTAGTTTCTAATTCTTTGCTACCACAAACAGAGCTACTATAAAAATTTTGAATGTATAGGTCCATTTTCTTTTTCTTTAATTTCTTTGGGATATAGACTCAGTGGTGGTATTTCTGGATCAAAGGTATGCATATTTTTTATAGCCCTTTGGGCATAGTTCCAACTTGTTCTTTAGAAGGGTTAGACCAGTTCACAACTCTACCAACAGTAAGTTAGCACACTTATTTTCCATATCCTTTCTAGCATTTATCGATTTCCTTTTCCGTTATATTAAACAATATAATAGTTGTGGGGTGGTACCTCAAATTGGTTTTAATTTGCATTTCTCTAATTATTAGTGATTTAGAGCATTTTTATATGACTATTGATATGCTTGATTTCTTCTCCTGAAAACTGCCTATCCATATCATTTAATTATTTATCAATTGGAGAATGACTCTTCTTTTTAGAAATTTGACTTAGTTTCCCTTGGCTTTTTAAAGAGAAATTTGCTGTTATCTCCCCTCTCCAGTTTCCTGCTTTCCTTCTAATATTGTCCACATCAGTTTTATTTATGCAAAAACTTTTTAGCTTCATTTAATTTAAAAAAATCAATTTTATTTGCTGTGATTCTCTCTATCTTTTGTTTTGTCATGAACTCTTCTTTTATGCACAGATCTGATGGATAAGTTTTTCCATGTTCTCCAATATGCTTATGATATCACCTTTTATGTCTAAATCGTGTACTCATTTTGATTTATCTTGACATTTGGTGTGAAACATTGGCCTATGCCTAATTTCTACCAGACTATTTTTCAGTTTTCTCAGTAGTTTTTGTCAAATAGCATGGATCTTTGGGTTGATCATGCCATGCTATTATTTCAGTTGTAATTACTAAAAATTCTCAGTGACCTGTGAGAGGCAATGACCATATGTTTGTCTGCTTAAATTCTATTTTGCTATGATTATTCCATAGGAGATTTAAAAGCATACTTCCTTGGACTGAAATGAGAAACTGATCTCATTAGAGAGAAATCTGTCAGTGTACCTTAGAAATTTTTCTACTGTGATGTCATCAATTGGCCATGAAAAAGCAGGATTTCTGCAAATGTTTTAGAGAACTCAAGACAGGACTGGTTCTCTTTAATGGGAGAGATCAGAGTATTCCTGAAGAAGTTAAAGATAAAAAAAGAAGTTAGAGAGACCTGAAGTAGAGGCTACTAATAGAGCGCAGAGGTGAGAATAATTGGGCATAGAGTCAGGGAAGATCTAGGATTAAATCTAGACAATGATGCTCACTAGTTATGTGAGCAGGGATCAGGTCACTTAACTTTTCCAAGCTCATTTTCCTTTTCTATTAAAAAAAAAGTAGGGGGAGGAAAAAAAGAGAATTCACAGGTTTATTATGAAGCTCAAATGAAAATGCATGCAAACCAAATTCTAAATCTTAAAGCACTATATAAATGTCAGCTTTTGTTAATTATTGGATATTGGGTACTAGAATGGATTTTACAAGTTATCTAGCACAATTCCCTCATTTTATAGATGAGGAAACAGCCTCCCTCCCTTATTACCTTCTATTTATTTATACTTATTCTGAATATGCTTACAAAGGCACTTGTTTTCCCCATTAGTATGTAAGCACCTTGACAGTAGGAATTATTTTATTTTTTGTTTTTGTAGCCCCAACTCCTAGTGCAGTACCTGGCACATGGTAAGGCTTAATAAATGCTTGTCAACTGATTGGTTTAGTGAGTGACTTGTCCTTTCAAAAAGAATCTAAGAAGCAAAAGCCAGGATGTGAACTCAGTTCCTTCTATTCTATTACCCTATTAATTTGGTCTAGTTTGAGGAGAGATAATGAATGAGAAAGGGGATGATTTCATCAAGTGGAGCAAATTGTACCCCCTTTTCTGTAGCCTCAGCAAAATCACAATAAGCATCCTTTAAACCAGCCTCATAGAGCCAAAGTGGGACTATTCTCCACATTTGCCGTACCTCCTTTTCCCTACCTTTCTCACACTTAGCATTGTTACAATCACCTTTGCATGACTTTGCATCTGATGGCAGAGATACTTATTGCTATGGTAGTGTAGAGTTAGGCCCCTAGGGAAGGTTTTATTTCTAGCTTTGTTTTTTGCCCCCAAACATTCTTACTGATGGCCTTATAACTTTCAATCCCACTTGAATTTATGTAGGTTAAGGCTATTTTCAAAGCTCCACAAGACTCTACAAATTAAATATTTCAGTGAAATTTATAGAATGGTCTCAGAAATTGGGAAATGTTGTCAGGATTTATTTAGGCATGAGAATGATTGCAAATGGACAAGAATAATAATAATAATAACAGTTATAATTGTAACTGGCAATTCAATAACCCTTTAAAGTCTACAAGCTGATTTATATACATTGTCTTATTTGACTCATGCAACAATCCTGTTGACAATTATGAAAGTTATTATTATAGCCATTTTGCATATGAGGAAATTTAGGTTCAAAGGAGTTAGATGACTTTGTCCATAGTCACGCAACCAGGGAATGAATGTCAGAGCATTCTCAAGGCCCAGTGTGCTATACTCTAGGCTAGGCTGCCTCTTTCCTGCAGCTATGTACCTTAAGGTAATGCATTAATTTCACATCTGTTATCTCAATAGCTTTTCATAACCATCCTAGGAGGAAGATAGTTTCAAGGATTAGCCTTTCCACCCCACCCACAAAGGCCTAAGCCTGGCTGCCATAACACAGAGGGAAAGAAATGTGGGTATTGGTTCCATGTCAACATGTTTTTGAATTACTGCCATGGTGTTTTTGGCTAGAGCACCCTTGTGGCAGGAAGACTTTGGTGCAGTTGTAATACGATCCCAGCCAATTTGACCAATGTCTACTTGGAGAAGAATGACTTGCCCCTTCTGTTCACTGGAGACTGAGCTGCCTCTGAAGGTCTTTGTAGGAAGAACCCACAGAGAGTTTCTGTCATTTCTGATCAATCTCTCACTTCCTGTCTGGAATAGTCCTGACTGAGGTTTACCCTTTCTTCCTTCTAGCTTTGAATTAGATTATCTTTTAGCTCACAAAACTTAGGCCAAAGAATCTCAGTGTCTCGTATTCATTTCCTAGCAATCCTAAACTTCATAAATAATAAGAAAATGGCCATTCTTGAAGAGGCAGTTCACACAAAGGGCAATAATATAAGGCAGTCTGGGTCCAGATTGTGAAAGGCTATTTAAATGCCTAACAAAGGAGTTTATATTTGATCCTATAAGCAATAGTCAGCCACTGAAGTTTGTTGAGTAGGGGACTTACATGGTCTGAGATTTAGCAAAATCTCTTTGTTAGCAGTGTGGAGGATAGAGTGGTACACTGAGAGACTGAAGACAGGGAGACCAAGTCATTGCAATGGTAACTAGAGTTGAAATAGAATTAAAACATGGCCCATTAAACCATGTATGTACTCTAAATTAAAATATTTTCCCTCAAACAAAATAATTCTTTTTTATGGAACATTTGGGAAAGTTTTTTGTTGTTGTTTGTGATGTTGTTGTCAACATGTAAGAGGATTTTGTGATACAACAGAATATAATGATCTTTACCCTTGGGTTTACTTTTATTCTGATACCATTCCCTTTTCTACTCATTTTTATGGAAGGGAAAAGGTATTTTAGAATTGAGAACCTGGGGGGACCTGATCCCCAGATTCTTTGGCAGTTTGTCAGAAAAATAGCATCTACCCAAAGGTTGACTATGGTGCTTAGCTAACGCAAATTAAACAGGAAACTTTTAAAAGACTTTTTAAGTCTTTTGCTAAAGAAAGGTCTCTGACAGAGGTGCAAATCTTAATTACCAGGAAATAGGGTTCAAAAAATCATGTAACCTTGAGCATACTACCTAAGTTGAAGTAACTTTCTCTGTGTCCCAAAGAAGTCTGATGCTCCAGGTAAAGAACCTCCTTTTAGAAAGGAAAATATTTTCTAGTGAAGGGTCCGGAAGAAGTAGGAAGGCCAAAAATTTCAGCCTACAGGAACGTATAAAGACCTCCAGGATGGCATCTCCCTCTTCCCCACCTTCAGTCTGATGGATTGGAATATTAAAGGCTTTTGTTTTCTAAAGGAGTTGTCTCAGGGTACACTTCAGTGTTTCTGACTATAAGAGCATGGCAGAGTCCAATCAGTCTATAATGAGGAAGAGATAGCCTCTTGGTTAAAAAACACAAGTATAGCCAAAGTCTGGAAACAAAGAGAAGCTTCACAACTTCATGTCCATCAGAGTGAGCAGGGAGCAATGCCTGCTAGAGATTAGATGTCTTTTGGAGATTCAGTATCCATTGGACACTAAATGTTTAGCAGAAGCCACATTCAACACAAAACAATCAGGGAGCAGGCCCAGCAGGGAAACATGACCAGAAGATGTTGACAGACAGTCTACAGATGGAAAGTATGAATTGCGCCCTGCTTCTTCACATATTCATTCCCTATCTGTGACTCCTCCCCCTATTTTAGTAATGCCTTATCTTTTTATATGACATTAATTTCTGAACATAGGCTTCATTCTCATTGTGCTATTTTGTTAAATGCATTTGCATCAAACTGTCATTTAAAAATCATTTAATCACCCTAGATTTCAGGTTCTTCATTTTTAAAATAAAGGTCGAACTAGGTGACCTCTAAGGTCCCTTCTTCTGATGGCCTTGATTTTGGGAAAAATTGGAGGCAAAAGGAAGAGGATGGCAGAGGATGAGATGGATGGATATTGTCATGGAAATAATAAACACACAGCTTGGACAGACTTCAAGAGATAGCAGAGACAGAAGGGTCTGGTGTACTATTGTCCAGGGGGTCACAAAGAATTGAACATGACTGAATGACTGGACAACAACAAGGTTCCTTCTAGCTCTAATTCTGATTTTAAGTAGCTTCCCTAAAGTTGTGTACCTAAAGATATAATAATACGTATGTAATAATACTTTAAACTTTGTTTTTTATTTATTATCTCTCTTGATTTTTATAATCTCCCTGTTCCCTCTCCCCCAGAGCTTGGAGGATCAGATGAGATAGCATGTGTAAATCACTTTGCTTAAAGTGCTATATAAATATGATTGTATCTGTTATAACTGTTATAACAATGCCAAAGGAAAGTACTATAGTATCATTCCCATTTTACAGATGAAAAAGCTGAGATTCAGTGATGTTAAATGGCCTTTATAAAGTCACATAAGATAGTATCAGAGATGGAATTTGAATCCATATCTCTTAACTTCAAACCCCCAAGTTTATATAGCCAGTTATAGGCCATAAACTATGTGTCACAACCACAATGTCTCAAAAATCACATGGCTAGCATTAGAGGTTGGATTTGAGCCTACATCTCTCCCAAGTCCAACTCCAAAACTCTTTCTACCTCAGCAGTTCTACCATATTCGGTGTTGAATTTTCCTATAAATAATGAGTAACTTACTAGATTCCCTATCCCTAAGTATATATCAAAGGGGGCTTGCTCAAACTTTGATGGCATTTCACCACTGCTGGTACTTTTTCTTCCGTTAACCTCAAACCTAATAAGACAAAAGACAGTGTGTCATCCCAGAAGTATTTTTGTTTCCTCTTGGCCAGAGAAATAAGTAATAAAAGAAAAAAAAATGTGGCAATGTATCCATTGCCCTTTTAATATTTCAAAATGACCTTTTAATGAATGGAAGAAAATGTCATCACATTTAAGAAATCAAGCTATAAACAATTTCAGAATTCTGCTTTCGATGCCCCTATTCTTAGGAGATAAATTCATTCATAACCGACCAGTGTTTGAATTTCCTTTCTTTAAAATAATGGTCATGATTTCTCCCTAGTGTCAACATTTTAAATGTCTTTCCTGAGTTACAGTTAGTATTTTACTCATTTTTAACCTATTGACATAACAAATTAACTATTTGTTTTAAATACCATTAATTTAGTTTGACTTTGAGGTTTGGGTTTGCAATTGTTTAGAGCCAGTATAATTAAATCAGGATTACCATGCTACCCCTGCAGGGCTAATTTCTATCTTTTTAGGCTCTGCAAGTTAGGGTGGAGACTAAGCATCCTGATTGGAGAGCCCTAGCCTTGCTTGACTCAGTTGCAAGAAGCATAAAAAAATTGAACCTGGAATCTGGAACCAGACAAAAGTAAACACACACACACACACACACACACACACACACACACACACACACACTCACGTTATACATATATGTATACACACACACACATATATACATACAGAGAGAGATGTGATCATTTATGGCAGAATCTATATGTGATTAGCTCACCTTTTGGTCTATGTTCATAGCCTCATTGACCCCAAAATCAACATATAGCAGGGGTGATCAGAAGAACGTTGGCACAGTATGACAGGTCCTCCAACGAGCTTGATGAGCTCAAAGAGCATGGACCTTTGTCAGAAAAGGACAATTACAGAAGAACTAGATAATAAGGGAACAATTTATTCCCCTCTTGAGAGACATGCTTCTTGATGAAATGGCACAGGAAACTTGTGATTTGTCTCCAGTGACTGGGCTGACTCATGATTATTGGGACTGAGAGTCAGGAGGGGAATGACTTTTGTCTGCAAAACCTCTGATTAAAAACAAACAAACAAACAAACAAACAAACAACAACAACAAAACCAGCAGCAACAACAACAACAAAATCCCGTGGATACTAAATTGGTGTATAACAAGGGGGGGGGAGGAGATTTCTCCTCCCCTGCCCCAACAAGTCATCAAAGGTGACTAACAGAAGAAGCACATGGCAGTAGGAAATATGTGCTTGCCCAGGTCAGCCTGAGACAATAAGATTTTGTACCTCAAATTCTTGGTTGCTTTCTTTTGTCTTTGTGTCTTTTTCTGAGCACAGGACTAATAATCCTAAAGAATGGATGTTTCCAGCCTTGGCGCTTTCCTTGGTGGTAGTCCTAAATTCTCAAGGTCCTGAGTACCAAAGTCCAGCACTGGCTTACCATAGGGAGATTTCCTTAATAGTACTCTTCTTATGATGTCACACTAGTAAATGACTTTGCCCTCAGCTAATTGAATTTCCTGGCTGATTATTAAAGGTAAGGTCACAATGGGAACTTATGAACTATAATTCTAAAAATATGGATCCACAGAATACCCTGAATCTGGAATAGCTGTTATCCTGGGAACTCAATCCATTTATGTGAGTTTGGAGAGGATTGGTATTTGAGTGTTTTATGTTTTTTGAATTTGTTCATGTTTGACTTTGAGTCTTTTTCATTTTACCCAGTTTTTATATTGTGGAAATAAAAGATGTTCCATATCCTGATTGTGTATCATAAATGTCTTTATGGAGGACACCCTGTTACACACAATTTGAGGGACCGTAGACTTGAATCCTATCCAAGCTTAGCATTGGAAATTTCCTTCAGAATTTTACTTTGGGGAACAGACAGGGTCACAGAAAGAACCTGAACCACTTTTGAATTGGCTCCCTCCTCACCACTCCAGGACTGGACCCAGCTCCAAATGAGCCCAGAGCTCACGTAGAACTTTTTATTTTCTCACTTTCCACATTCCTGATTTTGAAGATGAACTTATGGTTTAAAGCTAGGAGACCGAACAATTACTGTGATTAAGTTAATTTAAATAGTTTCTTTTTTTATTTCTCTAGACAATAGAAGAAAAAAATAGAATCATACTGTGAGGGTTGAGAACTGAGGAATAGAAAGATCTTGGTTGAGGGAAGATGGAACATTGGCACAGCTCTCTGAATTCATTAATTACAAATTTCTCCAGGACTATAAAAATAATTTCAAGACATTTTCTGATGATGGTGATCCTTGTTTGATGTCTCACTGAGATTTGGAGGAAGAATGTGAAAAAGGATATATGTCACAATGCAAACTCTTGCAGGTAGTTGTCAGGTATGAAAAAGTAAGAATATTCCAGTTTAGACACGAAGAACTAATTGTTAGTTCAGAGTGGCTGATTCTTGAATTATTACTTGCATGGAGAAAGTGGCTTTTAGGGTGGGGCACAAACAGATGTGCCTTCTCTATGGAAGTGACTAGAGAGGTTGTGTGATCTAGGACCATCCCCTTGCCAAAGCAATTATATCAGTGGGGAAGAGTGATGGCAGAAAGCCTTCATATATGCTAACGGCATAATTCTGAGTTACTAGTAGTATCTGCAATAGGGAAAAAAAGTATTCAGGAGAAGTAATTTAAACCATGAGCTTGGGTATGAGTGTAAGCAGTGACAAGTAGTGAAATGGTTATGACTTTGTTACACTATCCATAATACATAGAATCTTAAAGTTGGAAGGAATTTTTATAGTTATTAAGCCCTAGCTCCCACCCTATTCATGAATCCCCCATACAACATCCCTGAGTCTGGTGTCTTATAAAATTAAATCAAGATGTTTTCTGATGCTGGTGATCCTTGTTTGATATCTTACTTGGGATTTAGAAGAAGAATGTGAGGAAGGATGTGTTCCAGTGAAAACTCTTAGAGGTAATTGTCAAATGTGACTAAGTTAGAGTATCCAAGTTTATACATTCATGTCTAATTCTGTGTTCAGATTTAGATTTGTTTATTTTTATTTCTTCAGAATGAGTTTGAATATTTTTAAGTGACAAGGAAATCATTGATCGCCTCATGTTCTTGTGTCATAAGAGAGGAGAAAATTGCTTTCAGTGCAAAAATTCAAAGCATTTCCTCCTGTCACCACCACAAACATAGAACTAACTCTCCCATTCTAGATCTAAAGTTCTCTGTTGTCAGAGACTGTGTAAATGAGTTCTTAGACTCCCAACGAGACCACAGCATATTTAAGAACTGAGAATCATTTTTGTTTAGTTCTTACTCATCATTTCCCTAGATATCAATGTGAAACCTTAGCTATTTCTTCTAGAAAGCTGACGCTCCCCTACCTAACATCACACATTTGCAAGTTCAGCAACATCAGCTTTGGGAGGTTGGATCCAAATTCATATGATGGATTGGAAAAATCACTGGATTCAAAAGAGATTACCGGGGTTCAAATCTCTTTTTTACTGTTATGCGATATAGAACATCTTCTTCTGAGTTAAGCAATCTCAATACTTCTCTTAGTCATTCACGAATTCTCCCAAAAAGTTACCTATTGAATGCAGTGTAAAGAATACTTACAACCTGTTTTGGCCCAGCCCTTAAATAGAAAAGGAAAAAAACAAAGCAGAACAAAACATTACTCATGGTAGGTTACTCTGATCTTTTGATGCAGGGTTCAGATGGAAGAGAGGGACATTATAGATCATGATATCCTCCAGATGTTCCTTTTTGCTGTTGTGCTGAAAGCATCAAGTCTCAGAATATTGTAGGACTTCCTAGATGGAGTACAGATTTCTAACGAGATTATATTATCCATAATTACTCAAAAGCATTTGGTCTAATTATCAACACTGGGAGAAAAAAGTAGATGAGAATGCCAATTGTCCAGACTGTGAAATACAGTTGGCTGAACAACCTGTAGAATGTTTCCATTGATGTGTGTGTGTGTGTGTGTGTGTGTGTGTGTGTGTGTGTGTGTGTGCATTTGTAGCCTAATTGGCTCAGAATGGAAAAGAAGGAGAATAGTAGGGTTGGCTGGATTGTCTTTGGAAATATTAGCAGTGATTCTTAACTACACTAAGGTTCTCCTAGTAACTAATGTCTATTTAAAAAATGTATTTTCATTTTATATTAACTTTTTCTTTTCAAAATATAACCTTTACTCTTCCATGCCCAGGGAGCTTTCCTTTGTAACAAAATAAAATAGGAAAAAAGATAGGGGGGAAATAAAAGAAAACAAAAGAACAGTTCAGGGAAACTAAACTCTACCGACCCAGTCTGATAGTTTATACAATGTTTCATACTCATAGTACTCTACTCTGAAAAGAAGGGAAAGAGACACACTTATTCACATTTCTTAAAACATAGCAGCATTCATAAAACATAGTTTGTTTAGCCATCCTCCAGTTGTGAAACATCTCCTTTATTTCCAGTTCTTTGTTACCATAAAAAGTGCTGTGAGTTCCTTGAAAACAAGGACTGTCTTTTGTCTTTCTTTGTATCTTCAGTGCTTAGCACAGTTCCTGGCAAGGTAGGTAATTAATAAATGTGTATTGACTGACTTCTTATGAGTATAGGACCGTTTTACTTTGACCTCCTTGGTTAAACTTAGCTTGGGATATATGCCTAGCAATCACATCTCTGGGTATGGGCATTTTAGTTCCTTTTTTTTTTTTAGCATAAATTTAAATTGCTTTCCATAAAGTTTAGACCAATTTACAGATTCATCAACCATGTATTAGAACATCTATGTTTCCATAAATACTCCAACATTGACTTCCCATCTTATGTTATTTTTGCCAATTTTCTGAATGTGTAGTGAGACTTCAGAGTGAAAAAAAATCTGATTTAAATTTATGACAATTATTTATTTTTATGAAGCCTTCATATTTTTATTAGACCTATGTTCTCATTGATAATATAATTCTTATTAAGGAAATTTCCTCTATCAATTCAGATCATGACTTGTTCTACAACTGACATAGCCTTAGAAATTTGCTATATAGTTGTTAATAATTTGCAATTCTTCTTTTGAGAACTATTTGTTCATATCCCTTTAATGCTTTTCTGTTAGGGAAGGGTTGTCTGTTTTATATTTTGTTTCTATTCCCAACATAGGCACGAATGGAATATACTCCAGAAGTGCCAGAGAACGTTTCCCTGAGGGAAAGGACAAAAGTCAGTGGGAATGCTACCCCAGGATATGTCATTACACACTATCTATCCACTGCACCACCTAGCTGCCCCATGAAGACCCATCTTTAAAAAAAAAAATTCTTTAACTGAGGATATGTGATTGAGAGTCATGGAACATAACAGAAATGAAGGAATTTACATTGAGGGTTACCTACAGTACAATAGAGAGGCATGTGGTCAGCATGAGAAGACTATAACACATTACCAGCCAATAATTGAAAAAAAAGTAGGTTAAAGGATAGTAGAAGAGAGAATAGGCATATGACTAGAAAAGAAGGTGAGCCAGTCATTTGGCAATTGGGAGAGGTAATCAATGGACAGTAATCCACTAATGGTCACATAAGATTAAGAAATCTATAGGAAGGTTCCCAACACTTAGGGTGGATCCTCTGTGGAATATTTATGGGAGGACATGGGCACAAATTGAACAAGATGAAAAAGCATGGAAGGGCTGTGCTCTGATTCACTGGAACATTAGTGAGAACATCAACTCATAAAAGCCATGGAAATTTAAAGTATAAGAATTTCCAAGATTTTGGCCAAATGGTTAAAAAAAAAGGAATGGAATAAGCAGGCTTGGTCATTGAAATGAAAATCCAAAAATGCTTTCAACATATTATTTTTGAGAGTAAGGACAATGGAATTTCCTTGTGTTTATCATTTGATAATGAATAAATATTTGATAGATTCTGTTGGCAATACTTGTCTCACAGAATTTAATATTTTTTCTTTTAATATTAATTACTCAGTTTGGGATCCTAAAGATTCCCTTCACTTTACAGCAGAGACTCATATTCAGAGCTCTCTCAAGAAAAAATCTCAGATTATAAACAACCTCCTCCACCCTCTTAGAGAAATGCAGTGTTTACCTACTGTCTAGCTACAGAGGAGAATCAATGGGAAAGAAAGATTTTTAAGTGTTGATAGGCAGACGATATGCTCTGCGTTAAAAATCATTTGGACACTGTCAAAACATTTTCTTGTTACAAAGTCCAAAATAGGAACCGTTTGTTATTCGATTTATGTAAATGCTGAGTGTGTTTATTTCTGTAGTTCCATTCTACTCAAAGATTTTGGACAAAAATACAAGCAAAGAAAGAAAGAAGAAAACAAAAAAATAAAAAACAAAAATCTCTTCCTTTGACTGTCCTCCATAGGAATAGAATTTTACACTATAGCATGTGTGGGAGGCAAATAAGAATAGTCAGGGTCTGGGAGCAGTTGAAGATGCAGTTAATAAGCATTGTGTCTGCTAAAACATTTGGTCTCTAACTAGAAATTCTATAGCCTTTAAAAAAACTATTATATTTAGTTTTTTTAGTTTATAATTGTATAATTAGACTTTGTACATGCCCAGATCACCAGATCACCTATGATGGAGCCACTTATGTGGGAGATGGTAGACATCAGTTTCTGGGAGAAAATATCTTGTGTTCCCCTAGCATGTAGGTGGAAGTGGCCTCTTTCTCTTGACTGCATCTTTAAAAATACCAGATTGAGACAATCTTTTTCTTCCTCTTTCTGGCAGTATTCAGGTGGTGAAGGTGTTGTTTACCTGAAGCTTAGGCACTGTTTACTGAGGTGGGTGTAGTGGAGGAGTTACCTCTCCCCTCTCCCCTATAGGCATTGTGGCCCTGAGAATTGGGTCTGGAGTTTTGGTCTGTTTTGTTTGTCCTTTTCAGTTCTAGATGCAAGTAGTGGAACCTATGGACCTGGGAGCTAGAGCATGGTGACTTTGAAGGCAGGATTACAGGTTGAATGTTGCTGCCAGCCCAGCCAGGAAGCCCGAAGATACTAGAGTGCTTGGACAAAGGCTCAGGGGTTCTTTCGGCTTGGAATTTGCTGTGACCATGCTAGATAGAAGCTGACCTAAACTGTTAATCTAATCCCTATCCCTTCTCTAGAGATTGAAGCAATGGAAGGAGGGATTATACCTCCCAGGTTTGGGGGGGATATTTGTATGTTGGTTCTAGCTATATCATTGAAGCAGTTATTCCTTTGTAAAAGCTAATCTGACTGTTAAGTGGTTAAATGGAACTGGGGTATTTGGACTTCCTAAAATTGAAACTGAAGGAATACAATTTGGTGGGGCATGGTAGGGGGTGGAGGGTGGGGTGGGTGGAGTAGGGGTGGGTTTAAGCCAATGACAGAGACTAGCCAATCCCTATAAGAGTAGCAGAGTACCCAGGGGCCAGGGATAAAATATAGCATAGCTGGTGGTTAGGTAGTGGGGGCCAGGCAAGGTAATCACCGTTATGCTAGATGCCGTTCTTTTCACTCCTTCCTTTGCAGCTGAGGAACCTAAGAATCAAAGAGCTAAAGGACCATTGGAGATGATTAAATGCAACTTACACATTGCACATGTGGGGAAATTGAGGTAGTGAGAGATGATGTGACTTTCCTGTCATAACACAAAGGCACATTGACTTTGAACCCAGGACTCCTGATTTCTCATTTAATTCTCTGTGCTATACACCAGAAACAATACTTACATGGGGGAAACTGCAGACCTTATGAAGAGAAACCAAAAAGCAACCAATAGCATCCTTAAAATTAAATTAAAGAGAAGTAGAAATCACTCATGTTTACTGTATTTTTTGCTTTGTGGTGCTGAGCCTTATCTGAATGTCTGGTTTTATTCCCAGTTTTCGCTTTCATTGCCAACATCCTAGAAATAGGTATAAATATTGGTCATCTCTACTTCCTTATCAATCATTCCCTTCTGAACTGGCTTCCAAACTCACAACTCTACTACAACTTCTCTCTTAAAAGTGACCAATGATATTAACTGCTAAATACCATGACTATTTTCCAACATCCATTCCCTTGATCTCTCTGCATCTTTTGACACTGTTGACCGTGCCATCTTCTTAGATATTGTTTGCTCCCATAACTTCAGAAACATTGTTCCTTTTCCTCTTTGATAACTCCTCAGCTTCTTAGCTAGAACAATATTCACCTCTTGCTCTCAAAAGTGGGATTCCTCCATGACTATCTTCTGAGCCTCTTACCTCTCTAATTACCCCCTTGGTGACTTCATTGACTCCCATGGTTTGAATGATCACCTCTATGAAGATGATAATTCAATTAAATTCAATTGAAGTAACATTTATGAAGTACCTGCTATGCTCAAGGCAATGCGTTAGGCATTGGACTTGCAAAGATAAGGATCTGATTGCCTATTAGGTGTGGGGAGAGAAAACCGCATGAACACAAATTAGGTAGGACATCAAATTATATGTAACACCAGCTTCAATAATCTTTCCTATATAGACTATGGATATTGTCATTATATCTATAAGAGTGAACTGATTCCTAAGAAGAGAGGCAATTTGACTATCACCTAATGAGCTGATTATCAAAACTGGTGAAAGATATGAGGTACATGGGAAAGGGACAAAGAACTTAAAATTCTTTGTAGAACAGCTGTAAGAAATTAAACCTACTTATAATTGTTCTTGTAGGACTAAAATAAATGGCAAAAATAATTTCAAGAAGAAGAGAACAATGGTTCCCAACTATACATCCAATCCTATTCTCTGTCCTGGAATCCGTTTTATGTATATTCTGTTCAATCAATCAACAAATATCGATTAATCTCCTTCTATGTGCCAGGCATCAGGGAATCTATTACAAGGAATGAAACAATTCCTGCTCCCAGTGACCTAACATTCTAGCTAGCTAATATCTCTACCTGGATGTCCAATAAGCATTTCAAATTCAGCATATACAAAATGGAACTGATTCTCTTATTCCCTAAATGCATTTTTCCTCTAAACTTCTTTTCAGTAACTCAGGTGCATATCTGTAAAGTCATCATTGATTCTTCTGTCTGCCTCAAATCTCATATCTAATTATTTACCAAAAATTTGTGGATTCATATAACCAGAGTCCTGTTTCAAATACTCATTACCTCTTACCTGGACTAAGATGAAAGCCCCTAATTGGTATCCCTGCTTCTAGTTTTTTTTTCCCTTTTTCCAATCTATACTCCAAACAATTGCCAAAACCACCTATCTACTGCAAACTTCTGACCTTGTCATTCTCCTACTCAAGAACTTTCCCTGGTTCCCTCTTGACTCTAGGAACAAATACAAACTCTGGTGTTTGTCATTTAAAGCATTTTCACAGTCCAGGTCCACACCAAATTATTACACACTTCTCACTTTTATGTAATCCAAGGGTCAACCAGATGGCCTCATTTACTGTTCTTCACATACAACATTCCATCTTCCAAAGCCTTTTATTCAAGAACTTTAAGAATCATTATTAACATTTCCACCCCTTTTGTAAGTCTAGACAATCAACGAGATAATAAATCAAGCCCCAGTTTGTAGCATTTGCTGATGTCTGAGGGGTAAATGCTCACACTGAAAATTTAACATTGTTTTCCTGAGCCAGTATGAGCTGCCTCCAGCACCACCCTAGGGCCCCAAGCCAATAATGCAATATCTTCTCACCCCTGCCTTTTAGAATTCCTGAGCTTGTCACCCTCTATATGAGGCCTTTTCCTGATGTGGCACAGAGTCCAGCATAGAGAAAGAAGGTCCTTATTATACAGGCATTGCTTTAGATCGATTTATCCACTGGGTGACCTCTATAATTTGGTTCCAATCTACTTTTTTTTTTTTGGCAACTGGGGTTAAGTGACTTGCCCAGGGTCACACAGCTAGTAAATGTTTGATGTCAGATTTGAATTCAAGTCCTCCTAACTCCAGGGCTGGTTCACTATCCACTGCACCATCTAACTGTTCCTCTAATCTACTTTTAAGTAATTAATTCCCTTTGCTTCCCTTTCAGATGATGGACACTCAAATAAGCCTATTTGTTATTTCCTTTACTGCCTTCATACTTTTGCATGGTCTTTACCCTTGGCCTGAAATGCACTTTCTCCTAACCTCCTCCTTTCAGGCTCAGCTAGGTGCCACTTCATACCTTGATCCTTCCTCAAATTATTTAGTTTTAATTTAGCTAGATACATGACTAGTCCCCATCCACCCCCATCCTATATCCTCCTCCTTCTGCTACCTTCTTTGAGGATAGAGAGTTTTCATTTTTGTTTTTGGACTTCCAGCAGTTAGTGCCTTGTACATAGTAGGTACATAGTAGATATTGAATTGAACTGATGTTTGTGAATACTTAGGTCAGGTAATAATGCACAGCAGACTACATGTATCACAGGAAGATTGGAAGATTTAGAGTTGGTAGGGGTCTCAGACCTAATTCAAGCTGCTCAGTTTGAGGGAAGTGACATGGCCAAGGTCACAGAGCTAGAAACTTGAAGAGATAAGATTCAAGCATAGGTTTTGTTTATAAGTGAGTGCTCTTTCCACCACAGCAAAGCCTTAGCTCTTGAACTGGTAGGTCCAACACTTCAAAGAAAGTCAGGGTGTAAGAACGAACATGAGACTAATAGATCTAAATAGAATAATTGATTTTAGGACAAACTGAATAATTGAATTCAGTACAACCAACATTCACTAAGTGCCTACTGAATGCAAGATGCTAAGGTATTAAGTAATATATTGAATACTTCCCAAATCTCTGTTTTCCATTTTAGCTGAATTGCCATGGGAACTTTTGTTTACTTATTTTCATGGGGGAAAGGGAAAGAAATTGGATATAGACAGAAAACCATAGGGAAAGAAATGGGTTTAAAATTATAATAACTAACTTCATATCCAAGCTTTTCTCCTATAACCCATGATACCTTGGACAAGTTATTTTACTTCTCTGGGCCTCAGTTTCCTCATCTGTTGATTGTAGGGTTTGGATTAGATAACTTCTATCATTTCTTCCTGCTCCAAATCTATAAGTCTGTGTTCATGAAAGTGATGCTCATTTTATGGGCCTGAAGATTTTACAGAATTATTAAGAGAGCTACCCTTGGAACTTATCTGTGACTAGACCCCTGACTTATATGAACTTTAGGATGCTTCCAGTCATCACATTTGCTTAAAACACTTAGAAAGTGACCATCTATGTTTTTAACTGAACCTTGCATTTCCAGAGACCTCTCTGTGCCAATACCAGTTTTAGGTATTGCCATCTTTCACAATGACAATGGGTGAATGAATGAAAACAACAACAACAAACAAACAAACAAACAGTATTTTTAAGCACTTACTACCTTCAAAGCCCTATGCTAAGTGCTGGGGACAAAAAATAAAAAGGCAAACTAGATCTTTCTTTTAAGTAGCTCCCCTTTTAATAGGGGGAGAAAAAAATAGGAAGTTTTATCAACAAAGCAGATGGAAAGTCTCTCCAAATTTTAGGGTGCAGTGGCAAAGCAGATGGCAATACATTTTCTTTAATACCATTTCCATTAATTTCCACTGTTTCTGATTAATTTCCACTATTGCTGATGGTGAAGCATTTGACAGTGCCAGGGACTTTGGTGGTGAGAACTTTCTATTTTGGGTCTTCAACATCTATAGCTGCTGAGAGGGTAAGGTCAAATCACCATCTACAAAGGCAGTTACCAGAGTTCATCTCCACATAGATGGTTCCCAAAGAACATAGCTGCAGGGGGCTGAGCTGGAAGGAGAGCCGATGGGCCCAAGAGGTATTGCTTTTATTGGGGTTCTTGGGTTCAGCGTTCTACGCTGTCTCTAGGTCAAAGGCATTCAGTGAAGCTTTGTTGATATGAAAGAGTTGACAAGTTTATAGAGGGTCAGTTTGGGGAGAAGATATACTAAATATTAGAGCTAAAGAACAGTAACACCAACGAATATACCACTTTGAAACTTTCTACCTAGACAAAGAAAATGATGCTTCTTTTGTAATTTTCATTAGAGAAGATTCACTGTGTTGGCACATTTTGATTTTGCAAAAGCATAATGTAATGATAATTTCCATTTTTTCCATAATTTCCACTTCCATATATTTATATTCAGAATAGCAATAGAAAGAAAGAAGAGACGCAGGCTGGATCTTATAAACTGATATGTGTGTAGTTTGATGGATCTGTAATACCATGATGTCACCAGTTGAGGTACTCTCTTTACTTTTGTAGATCGCATCCCATCCCACCCTTTCTCATTCTGTGCCCTCTTCTTTATCTTGTCTCTAAATCTTCTGAAACTGTATCCAAAATTCTAGAGGCTTTCCCCTCACTCATGATAGAATGTAAACTCCTTGAGAGATATTGTGCCATTTTGTTTTGTCCTTGTGTCCTCGGCTGCTAACAATGTGTCTAGCATATAGCAAATGTTTAACAAATACTTGTTGATAGATCAGCTGATTCTTTTAATATTTCCTTGATACAAATGTAACACTCAGTCCCTCTGTGGTAATTCACTGACACCATATGCTTCACCCATATCCTTTTCCTCATCATGTCTTTGAGAATGTACTTTATGCTACTTCTTTTGCATGAATACACACCAGTAATAAACTTCAGCCTACTTATACGGAACAGGAGTCTTTCCACTATACTGAGTCACCTCGAGTTTTAATTCTGCAATTATGGCATCTTAATTAGGGCATGGTGACTGGGACTGTGTCCCATGGTACCAATATTTAGAGCAGGGGTTCTTAATGTGAAATGTAATTTTTGTATAATCATATTTAAATAGAACTGGCCTCCTTTGTAATTCTATGTTACTTGTATATTTAATATCATTATCCTGAGAAGGGGTATGTAGGGTGCAGCCTTTCCCCCTCCTCCAGACTACCAAAGGGGTCCATGACCCAAAAATGTTAAGAATTCCACTCTTTCAGTTGAGTTCAGCACCTAGATAGTAACATAGTTTGAGGTGAGGCCAAAACTCTGATTTCACCAGTGTAGAAAGCTTTCAGTGAGGAATTTCCTTTATCAGTGAAGATTAGCAACTTGGCTGTAATTTAAAGTCTTGGAAGGTTTCAGATAGTAAAAATAATTAATCAAAATAGTAAGCTACCAGATGGTACTTCCCCAGCCCTCCAACTCCACACTCCTAGATTAACTCCTCTGAGGTCTTGCTCTGCCCCTGCTCCCTGCCTCATCTTAAACTCTTAGACAGAAACAAGATTATGCCCCAAGATTCCTTCTGGGGGAGCTAGGTGGTGCAGTAGATAGAGTCTGGGCCTGGAGTCAGACTCATCTTTGTGAGTTCAAATTTGACCTCAGACACTTTCTACCTGTGTGACCCTGGGCAAGTCACTAAACCCTGTTTGCCTCAGTTTCCTCATCTGTAAAAATGAGCTGGAGAAGGAAATGGCAAGCCACTTCAGTAACTCCAAATGAAAGAGTTGGACATGACTGAAATGACTGAATAACAAACAACAACAACAACACAACAACAACAACAACACATTTCCATCCACAGGCAGGAGATTGCTTCTGTCCATGAGGCCTCTTCCAATGTCTAATTTCTGACTTGAATTTACCTTTAAAACTTATTTCACAGAATCATACAACTTCAGAGTTGGAAAGAGTCTCAAAGGCTATGTAGTCCAACCCATATGTAAAAGAATGCCCACTGTAATACACCCAACAAGTGCAATGCTAAGTGAGTCACCTCTGATGTTGCTGGCTCCAGGCACATTTTTTTTTTTGGTTCTTGATGTAGGTGCCAAAATCACCAATCATAGACCATCATGATATGTGGCCACACACAACCTAATACATGCTGTAACAGCTTTCTAAATTAAATCTGGTATCTTTCAGGGTTAGGAACCCACCATGAATTGTTTGAGTTGACAGGAAAGTATTCCAATGTCTCATTTTGTAAGATAACAACCCAACTCAGCCATGTCTATGTTGTATGTGTGGAGGGCAGATGGGAGTAGAATTAGATTCCATGGACTTACCCTCACAAAATCTCCACTGAGTTGGGATTTCCACATCTTCTGGGTGATTTTTGACTTGTGGATATGGCTCTGCTAAGCTTTCCAACTCCAAAGCCCTTTATGACTATTAACTTCATTACCTAGAATAGAAAAGAAAATAAATATGTAAAAAATGGTATAGCATTCCAGAACAAGAAGGGAATTAGGAGGGAAATGAGATTCAGGGCAACAGTATAGGGGAAAAAAAGAAAAGAAAATCAAAGGCTAGTAGAATTTATAAGTGGCCAGGCAGCTAAAACTCACTTTTATGAGCAAAGGAAAGAATCCAAGGACTATGAATCCAGTATTAGAGAAACACATGTTATCAGTTGAAGTTTGAATTTTCCTCTCCAGTATTAGCTAGCTTTTCATTCTTGCAAAATGTGCATTTCTCTGGAGCTCAGCTTCACCATAATAATAGCTAGCATTCACATGGAGATTTAAGGTTTGCAAAGTGTTTTACATGTGTCAACTCATTTTGTCCTCAAAAAAAATCCTGAAATGTAAGGAAATGGGGAAAACAGAGGTGAAATGTTTTGCCCAGGGTCACCCAATTAGGAAGATCCTGAGGTAGTATTTGAATTCAGATCTCCTTGAAGCCAAGTGTTGTGCTCTATCCACTGGGCCACCCAGCTACCACAAAAGACTAACTCCTCTAATCCCCTTAGGCATATGCTTAAGGAAATTTTTTTTAAAGGAAGAGTCCCCACTAAATAATAATTCTTTTTGAAAGGTTCCTCATGCATAATCCCAGCAAGTTACACCAGCAAGTTACAAAGGACCCAGGATGAGGACTTCTTGAAATATGATTAATACTTATACTTAATATTAATACTTACACTTAATACTTAATATTTATATAGAACTTGAAGGTTTGCACAGCATTTCACAAGTGTTATCTCATTTAGTCCTCACAGTCAAGGGTAAGGTAGGTGTTAATATTATGTCCATTTTAAAGATGAGAAAACTGAGACTGAAAGAAATTCAGTGTCATGCCCATAGTCACCCAGCTGTTAAGTGTATGAGTTAGGCTTCAGACTCAGGTAATAGCTAACATAATACTAATAATAATAACAATAATAATAACTAACACCTTTACATAGTGCCTGCTATTTTCCAACCACTATGCCAAGTGCTTTGCACATACTACCTCATTTGATCCTCACAAAAACCCTATTCAATTAAAGGTGCTTTTATTATCACCATTTTCCAGATGGGGAAACTGGCAAGCAGAGGTTATGTGTCTTGTTCAGTCATATAGCTAGTGTCTGAGACCAGATTAAAGCTAGGTGGTATAGTGAGTGCTGGGCATAGAGTCAGGAAGACTCCTCTTCCTGAGTTCAAATCTGGCCTCAGACATTAGAGAGCTAGTGTGACCCTGGGCAAGTCACTTAAACCTGTTTGCCTCAGTTTCTTCATCTGGAAAATGATCTGGAGAGGAAAATGGCAAACCACTTTAGTATCTTTGCCAAGAAAATCCCAAATGGGGTCACAGAGTCAGACATGACTGAAATGACTGAGCAACAGCCTCCTGACTGAGTTGAACACACTAGCCATTGTGTAACAAACCAGCCAGTTAGAATTAGAGTAAGACATTGATAAACTTGGCCCTTCTCAGCAACGCAAAGATCTAAGACATCTCCAAAGGTCACATGATGGAAAATGCTATCTACATCCAAAGAAAGAACTATGGAATTTGAATATAGATAGAAGCATACTATTTGTTATTTTTTTCTTCTGTTTTGTTTTGTTTCTTCTTTCTAGTAGTTCCTCCTATTTGGTTTTAATTCTTCCTTACAACATCACTAATGTGAAAATATGTTTAAAAGAAATGTATGTGTATAGCCTATATGAGATTGCGTGCAATCTTGGGGAGGAGGAGGGAGGTTGGGGAAGAAAAATTTAAAACTCAAAAGCTTATGGAGGTAATTGTTGATAAATCAAAATAAATTAATAAAATTTTTTTAAAAAAAGAATTAGAGTTAGAACACAGAACAGGACATAGCTATTAGTGTTTCAAATAAAACAGCTACTTAATTTGTGCTTTTGCTTGAGGAGATTATCAGTCATAAACCTGAAACTGAAGAATGAATATTTTATGGTAAAATATTATTAAGAAAGTTCTCTCCTCTAGTGTGGTCTGGATTGGGTGGCTGTCATACTTCTCTAGTCTAATGACTGCTCTCATGGGCTATGGAATAGGATTCCATTTTTTTATGGAACAGTTGATCAATTAACAGGCATTTATTAAGCACCAGACAATGTTTCAGGTACCATATTGGATGCTGAGGAGACGAAGACCAGAGTGAAGCAGACTCTGACCTCAAGGAGCTTACATTCTAGTGGGGAAGATGGCATGTACAGTAAGTATATTTGTTATTGTTCATTCTTAGTTCTCCATGAGGACCAATGACATCAGCATGGTGGTATCTTGACTTGCAAGTAAATTGGATTTAAGTGACATAGGGCTGTACAGGTCATCAACCTTACTCTCTCCTCCAGAGTTATCAGAGTCCAGTGGCAAGACATAGGTCAGGACAGATAGAGATGGGCCCAATGCAGTAAGAGACCTTGTATAATAGCACACAAAGAAAAGTAAAGCAACGTAGTTTTGGCAGGGTTTGAATTAGTTGTTCAGGGCATTAGGAGAGGGTTTTTAAAATACTATTTTATTTCCCCCCCATTATATGTAAAGACAATTTTTAGCATTCATTTTTATAAGATTTTGAGTTTCAAATTTTTCTCCCTCTATCACCTCCCCCTTCATAAAATGGTAAGCAATTTGATATAGGTTGTATATATGCAATCATGTAGAACATATTTCCGTATTTGTCATAATTGCAAAAGAATAAACAGACTGTAAGGAAAGAACCATGAAAAAAATAAAATGAAAATAGTATGCTTCAATCTGCATTCAAAGTCCTTCAGTTCTTTATTGGATATGGTTAGCATTTTTAGTCCTGAGTCCTTGGTAACTGTCTTGGATCATTGTGCTGCTGAAAAGAGCTAAGTCATTCATAATTGACCTTCATATGATGTTGCTGTTACTGTATATAGCATTTTCCTGATTCTGCTCATTTCACTTTCCATGGATTTGTATAAATTTGGAGAGTTTTTAAGTGGAAGTGAGTGTTTAAGCTGAATCTTAAAGAAAACCAGGATCCCAGGCTGCCAACTTGAAGAGAGAAAGGATTTCTGGAATGTGGGAAAGGCAGTACAAAGGTGTGGAGAAAGGAGATGCAATATTGTGTGTGAAGAACAGCAGACAGACCAGGATGGCTGGATCACTTTGCACTTTGGGGAATAACGTGTAAGGAGACTGTCAGAGTAGGAAGGAGTCATGTCTGGGGACAGCTAGGTGGCACAGTGGTGCCTAGAGTCAGGACAATCTCAACTCAAATCTGGCTTCAGTCACTTATCAGCTGTGTGACCTTGAGCAAGTCACTTAACTTCTATTTGTCTCAGTTTCCTTACCTGTAAAATGGCTACAACAATAATACTTACTTCATAAGGTTGTTGTGAAGATAAAATGAAATATTTGTAAAGCACTTAGCAGAGTAGTTGGCACATAGTAAATGCTATATAAGTGTTAGCTATGACAATTTTTATTTGCCTCAGTTTCCTCAACTGTAAAATGGGGATAATAATAACACTTACCTGCCAGGGTTGTTGTGAGGATGCAATGGTATATTTGTAAAGCTCTTAGCATAGAGCCTGACACATAGTAGGAGCTTAATAAATATTTATTTCCTTCCTTCCATGTTGTGAAAGAACTTTAAATTCCAAAGAGAGGTAATAGGGATACACTGGAATTTACTGAGCAGCCTTTGGTAGCTACATGGGATATGGAATGGAGTGGGGAGACACCTGCATGAGAACTGGGAGACTTTGGTTCTAGTCCCTGTCACTTTAGTTTCCTCATCTATGAAATGAGGGAGTCCACCTAGATGATCACTAAAGTCACTATACCTTACATCTTATTAATCTCAATAGGTAAGAGATGGTGATGGGTATAGGATGGCCTAAAGTAGAGGCCATGTAGGAAGAGATTTATCTGAGAGGGAAACCTTACGAAGCCTTTGGGTTTAGCTAGATCTATTTTAAAACTAAAAAACTAACCTAAAAAAATAACTAAGGTCTGTTTTTAAAAATAATTTTAAAATAAAAAAAAATATAGACTATTTGAGCCAGGAATCCCTGGCTTAAAACATGTCCTCCCATCTCCCTGTTTTATATTTCCCTTCTCTCCATCAGGCATAAAGTGGGACAGAAATAAGGAATAGTATTCAATTTCACTTCTCCACTTGAGGCCTCAGTTTCCTCATCTCTAAAATCAGAGGGTAGGATTAAATGACCCCTAAGGTCTTTTTCAGCTTGGTATTCTATGAATTACTGGGGGAAATTTGGCATTTGTAATACTAAAGAAACCCACAAAAGAATGGCTTTATTATTTGCGGTATCAAATATCCCAGCCTTGGCAACAGGCATGTGTAAGACAGAAGGCAACTCCAGGCACAAATGGTGCTTTCAAATGTTCAATAGTTCATGTCTTAGTTGAGAAGGTTGTTCATTTAAGAGTTTTATTCAATATAATCATGGCTCAATAGGTCTTGTTTTAATTGGATATCCTATATTGAGAATCACTGAAACATGAAAGTCCTAGAAAGGCCCCTTAGAGGTGGCTAATACAATGGAACGAGTGCTAAATTTGGATTCAGGGAGGCTCAGTTCAAATTGTAGCTTTGGCACTTAATATGTGTATGAGCCTAGACAAAAGTCACTTAAGCCCTCTGGGTCTCAGTTTTCTCTTCTGTACAATGGAGAAGTTAGACCAGGTAAGTTTGAGAGATCCTTCCAAAACTAAATTTATGCGCCTAAACACATCTAAGTTAATAGCTTTATTTTATAGATTCTGCTAGAACACTACTGGGCAACTTGGTGGTTCAGTGGATAGAATACTGGGCCTAAAGTCAGGAAAACTCATCTTCCTGAGTTGAAATCCAGCCTCAGACACTTACTAGCTATGTGACCCTGGGCAAATCATTTAACCCTGTTTGCTCAGCTTCCTCATCTATTAAATGAAGTGGAGAAGGAAATGGCAAACTATTCCAGTATCTCTGCCAAGTAAACCCCAAATGGGTTCATGAAGAATTGAAAATGACAGAATAATAACAAGAAACCTAGTGCAGAAATGGAATGAATCACCTTGGAAATAATCACCTTGGTTTGCTTGAGCTCCATTATTATCCAGGAGACATTGAAATAACCTGGGAATCAAAATCAGCCAATCAGGAGGTGGAATGAGAAGTGCTTGAGTTTGACATACCAATGATCTTTCAGGGTGTCTGTCTACTGGGTGAACCTGGAACACCTCTGCTGTGCCAGCAACTACAGGGCTGGCTCAAACTGGTTCATACCAGCCTCAAATGGACAGAGTTTGTACAAAAATCCTGGTTTTGGGTACTCTGTATTCCTCCCTATTCTCCAGGCTACTTTTGCTGTAAAACCATATAAACCACTTCCTAAACACCCAGTCTTTAGAGCAGTAGACTAGGTTCTGCTGTTCTCCATGCAGGAGTGTTTTACTTGCCAATAAACTTGAACTGTGCCTCTGTTTCCTCCATTCAGGTGGACATTATACCCTAATTAATCGAATCGACAGTTTATCACTACTTAACAAAAACAACAACAACACATGAAGTGTAAAACTTAAAGACCAATTTGCCTTCTTTCAAATATGAACAGTGATGGGCATGGTGTCCTACTTCTGTAATCTGGGATGTGATGGCTATTGTTTAACAAAAGACTCTCCAATAAGAAAAATAAATGTAGGCAACACACTTTTGGTTTAATCTGTATCATTAACATTTTCTCTATCGCTTTCTTAAGTCTAGTTGTTGTTATGTCTTTTTTCATTCATGTGCAGCTCCCAGTGACCCCATCTGGGGTTTTCGGCAGAGATACTAGAGTGGTTTGTCATTTTCTCCTCCAGCTCATTTTATTGATGAGGAAACTGAGGCAAACAAGCTTAAGTGACTTACCCAGGGTCACACAGATAGTAAGTGTCTGAGGTCAGATTTGAATTCAGGAATGTGAGAGGTAAGAAACTATTATATTTCCATATAAGGAAATTGAGAGAAAAGGTAGCTCTAGGTCAGAGGTTCTAGAACCAGCTATAAGTGGATGAAATTGGTTGTTTAGTTAGTTAAAGAGGCTGGAAGTAGAACAAAGGTTAAGCTTTACTTCGAGTATGCCTGTGGAATGGGCTTATTAATACTAACTTCCCACCCAGAGGGGAGCAATAGCACAAAACTAGGCACATTTTGTATGTTAACAGGAGGGAGGGACATGCTATGAAGTGGGAGTATCAGGAAGATTGTATCCCAGAAGAGCAGGGAGCAATCCGGACTCTGAAGGGAGGGACAAGAAGGAACAAACTGCATAAAAGGCTTGCTCTGGCATCTGTCAGTGTGTGTGTGGTGTGTGTGTGTGTATGTGTCTTTTTTTGGGGGGGTACCACACACCCACACCCACTTCTTGCAAGAACCGTAAATAAACATCTCCTTCACTCACTTCAGTTTAAGTTTTGTTTCGTGAGGGAGGATGGAACTCCACATGGTATGTCTCTAGGGGAGCAGTGAGTTGTGGCTGCCTGTTTCGGCTAAACCCCCAGCCCTACCAAGGAGTGACTGAATCATGTTTGTCACAGGAGGATGGAGTCTTCCTGACTCTAAGCCCAGCACTCTATCCACTGAGACACTTATTAAGTCAAGACAGTCAACAGAACAATAAATCAAGCCCTCATTTGTAGCATTTTCACACACTTCTGTCTGTAATCCCTGCTGACAGGAAGGCTGAAATTGGCAGATTTCTTCAGCTCAGAAGTTCTGAGTTGTAGCGAGGAAAGCCTGTTAGCATATCTGAAATAAGTTTGGAGTTCATATGGTGAACTCATGGAAAAAGAGTGCCACTAGGTTACCTAAGAAGAGGCAAGCTGGGGGCGGCTAGGTGGCGCAGTGGATAGAGCACCGGCCTCAAAGTCAGGAGGACCTGAGTTCAAATGCAGCCTCAGACCAAACACTTGACACTTACTAGCTGTGTGACCCTGGGCAAGTCACTTAACCCCAATTGCCTAAAAAGGAAAAAAAGAAAAAAAGAAAAGAAGAGGCAAACTGACCCAGTTCATGATTAGAACAGGGAAAAAGCTCCTTTTCTGATCAGTAGGACCAGGTCCACAAATGGCCTCTGTATTTCCAGCCTGACTGTGAAAGGGAGAACCAGTCTTCAAAACAAAAATCCTCTTCTTTTTCAGAGTGGTAGCTCCTTGAGGGCATCAGTAATTTGGGATTCTTGATATTTGTTTTCTACTACACTTTGGAAGTACCCATGATGAACATGTACTAGAACACACTTTGGGACTGACAAGTTCACATACATTCAAAGGATTTGGAGCTGAAAGAAAGCACTGAGATTATTATCAAGTCTAAGCCTCTAATTTTATACATTTGGAAATAGAAGTCAAGAGATGTGAAGGAACTTGCTCAATGTCACACAAAAGCAAAAGGCAGAGCTAAGATTTAACCGATATGATGAAATTCCAAATATAGGGTTCTCCTGCCAAGAGAAATTTGATTTACCTACCCCAAAGGTTAAGCAACTTCCTGAAGCATAGGCACTCATTTTATCCTACTCTCAGGCATTGGCTAATGCCTTAGAAAATTATATACAGTAGCTTTGAATTATGGCCTTCCCCTTGCTACTCACTTCTCTACCTTTCATCATCTTATTCCTAGTTCATCCATAATGCTCTTTCCAGTCAATTTTACCATGATATTTCCTAACCATCCTTTATAGAACTTAAATGTCACCTCCTTTATGAAGCCCTCCTTGATAGGCTAGGCCAGAAAGGCTCTCCCCTGAACTCTAAAATACATTACATAATTTTCTTATTACACCATGGTCTCCAAACTACAGAGGCTAACAAAGCATAACTATTTTATTGGGTAGAAGGAAGCATGGTGGTGGGGGCAAGCCTGGGGTCTTTGAGGTCTGACCAAGCTCTAAGTGCTCCATGGCGCATGCTTGAGCTGCCTTCAAGGCCTTTGGAAAAATTAATCTCAACTACCCATTCCGCTAGGGAAGTCCTCATATGCTTGGAGTAGATATCCCCCTAACTCACCAACTGGTTTGAGGCCTTTTGGTTACCTGGTTTAGTCCATCTGCCAAGATGTTTACCAGACTGTGGCCACTGAGCATGCTACAGCTTCTTACGGCTATAGGTGAGAGTTGGATGACAGGTGGAACATCAAAGGTGGATGAGCAGCCTGGAAAAGAGCTTGGTAAGCCCTCACACCAGAGGTGCTGGTCCTCCCTGAAAACCCTATACACCTGTCCTTGGGCAAATTCCACCTCCTCCTTCCTTTGTAAACTCCTTAAGAAAAGGACCCTGTGTAATATCTTGTTATTTCCAACGTGGAGCACAGGCTCCTACTCAGAGAAGGAACTTAATACATCTTAGATGAACTGAATATCTCACCATGTTTTGTGTGTGCATCTGTGTGCGTGATTTTTATAGAATCCTTAAGCTAGCAGGCTATTTAATTACAAGAGGCCACCTTTATATAGTTTTTTAGGGTTTACAAAGTGTTTTCGGGGCAGCTAGGTGGCACAGTGAATAGAGGACCAGCCCTGAAGTCAGGAGGACCTGAGCTCAAATTTGGCCTCAGACCAAACACTCAACACTTACTAGCTCTGTGACTCTTGGCAAGTCACTTAACCCCAATTGCCTAAAAAAACCAAAAAATCAAAAACAAAACAAAAACACAACCAAACAAAAAACAGTGTTTTCTATGTCATCTCACCCTCACCACAAACCTATGTAGTAGATGTCATTATTATTCCAGCTTTAGAGATGAATAAATAGAGTTTAATAGAAGCTAAGTGACTTTTCCAGGGTCACACAGACCTTACTTTAGTTAACTAGAGAGAGAGAGAGAGAGAGAGAGAGAGAGAGAGAGAGAGAGAGAGAATACCAAAATATGGCCTGCTGGCTTTATATAGAGTAGAAGCAGCAGAAGATATTTTTGCCCCCAAGAATCCTTTACCTTAAGAAAAAAAAATATCGATAATAAGCAGGAATGGTTCCCACCACAATTCTAAAACCGTCAATAAGTACACATAGGCAAGTTGAACAGGGATTGAGATTCAATTGTTAAAGCCAAACTTTATTTTTTTTCCTCCATCTGGGTACTGTAAGAATAAGGAGGTATTTCTGGTCAGGAAGATAAATTTTTAGATTTTCTGAATCCAGGGTTGCTTGTTAGGGAAATTTCCCAGTGAATTCATATTTCCTCACATCTGCTTGGAAGCAAACAAGCCAACCAGATCTTGTGATATATGCAGTGGGAGGTTGAATGCAATGATCCCTTGAGTCTGGTATTTTACCCTGCAGCATGAGTAGACCCAAACACTCAATCTCCCACAGCCCAGCTCGCCAGCCAGCCAGCCTTGCAATCCTCGGCATGGGAGAACGCTTTCCTGAGCCCCAGAGGCAGTGGTTTTCTATCACAAAGCCAGTTTCTTGTCAAGTGCGAGATTTAATTTTCCTTATCTAGAGTTTGGATAACCATGGCTATTCAATTTGAACTACATGTGTAAAAGACTCTCCATGCCATCCGGTGACTTCCTACACTCCTTGGTATGGAAGTTTCAGTCATTAAGCTGACACCTCCCAAGGAGATGAAAAATGGAGGTCTTTGGAATCCATCCTAGGAGTACAATTATACTTCAAAACCCAAGACTAAAGGGAAAGGAAATCAAATGCCCTGATAGAAGAAGTATTCAGAACATTGCAGATCTCAATAATTCCGATATAGGGAAATGACTCAACTTTGTAGCATCAGGAAAAGGAACTTCCTCTTAATTAAAAAAATGGCAAATAGGAAGATTGGTGGCATAGATAGGGAGGGAACATATATGGGAATCAGAGATCTTTAAGGAGAAATGGCAAAAGGCAGAAACAAGGCTTGACAGAAACAAGACTTCTTGCACTAAAGAAAACTAAAATAGATGATGAATGAGAAGTAATGATGGGTTGCTGTGTCTAATATTATCAAAAAACTGACACTTTCCTGGCAGAAACAAGGTGCTGCTGAGGGGCAGGGGAAGCCATGGTAGCTATGAGCAGGGTGCATATGGGCCATATGATTCCCATATTGATTGGAGGAATTTGCTATTCGTTATGATCTGTTACTCAAAAAATATGCAATAGAGAGCTATAGTTTCTCAGAGGATGTCATCAAAGGCACAGGGTAAAGGACGCACTTTATAATGACCATAATGTTATATTTGGAGTCAGAAGACTTGAGTCCACATCCTACCTGCTATATATTGCCTGATGTGCTCTCAGGAAAGTCTTTATATCATTGATTTACATCTTAGCTTGAGTACACTTAGTGGTCTTATTTCTAGGGTATTTGTACTTTAAAGATTATCCCTGTGGTCCTCTTGTTGAAGCAATTTCAGGCAGCAGTAAGCAGGAAACTAGCCAACTCTCAATCTCCAAACTAAGCTACCATGGCAGGAGTCTGAGAAAACAGACATTTGGTAGGAAGCGCACTAAGTGGGCTTGACTAGAGACTGAAGGAAGAGTGCCTATGATAGAAAGCAGCAAAAGGTCTTTATAGACTTCTGGGAAGGAATCATGTAGACCTGGCCTTCAGAGAGGAAGGAGTCCAGAAGCCAGTCTAGGAAAATAGGATAGAGAATTCAAATTCACCAGTAGCACCACCATATGATACTCTTTTGCTTATCTATCTATCTCTTTTTTTTTTTGTTACCAATAATGCATTTCATTTTGAGGTTGGCAATACATTGACTATTCAGCTATTCAGATAAACCTTTATTCACCAAAGTCCCTAAGTATATTCAATGATCATATTCTATGGAGAAGGGGGAGTGTTTTTTAAAAAGGCTTTTGACATATTTATGTGTGTGTGTGTGTGTGTGTGTGTGTGTGTGTGTGTGTGTGTATACAGAGAGAGAGGAGAGAGACATAGATAGGCAGATAGATAGTTTTTATATTAACTTCATTTCCAAATGTATCTTTTCCTCCTCCTCTACCCAGAAAGCTATCACTAATGACAAAACATTTGAAAAGAAAAAGAAAACATAAAACTTCAGCAAAACTAAGTAATGCATCAATTGAGGCTGACATTATATGTAATGTTACACACCCCTGTTCCACATCCCCTTCTCCTATCTCTTCAAATAAGAGAGAAGAGGTACATTTTTATGTTTCTTCTTTGGGGCCAAACTTCTTAACATCATTGTGAGTGATAATGCCGGAATTTTTTAGAAGCATTATGTTTTTTTGAGAAGGAGGAAAGGAGGAAAAGGAAGAAGAGAAGAAGGGAAAGGAAAAGAGAATTTAATAAGAACTTTCAAGTATATTGTTGGTGAAATATTTGACAAACATATGAACCCAGGATGAACTGTGAATATAACTGGAAACAAACAAAATATTGTGAAGCACATATTTATTCCTAAAAACAAGATGGGAAATGATATATGAATCAATACCTTCTTAGACCCTCCTATCTAACCACCAGGGAGAAATAAAGGAGTCTAGTTGTACCTTCCTATTAAATCCATCAGGAGAAGAGAAAGTATCTGGAGTGTGCAGAATGAAGACCTGTATTTAACTTCCATCTACTACTGCCCCAATTAGGGGCAGCTAGGTGGCACAGTGGATACAGCACCAACCCTGGAGTTAGGAGGGCCTGAGTTTAGATCTGGCCTCAGACTAGGCAGTTGATACTTACCAGCTGTGTGACCCTGGGCAAGTCAACCCCAATTATCTTGCCCCCCCCCAAAAGCCTCTAATTAAATCTTGAATTTTCCTATTTAAAAACCTGAAGCAATATTGTACCTTTGATGTCCCAAGTTCTATAAGCTATTTGTGAAAGTCAGTGGGAACCTCTTTTCAAGGGACAGGATAGTTTTGAATTAAGGGATTACTGCCCTATTAACAGAACATCATATAATATACTTAATATAATTCAGTGGAGTTCACTGTTGATATGTTCTACCTGGAATTATGTGAGGGTCAAGTTATTCTATCTGCATTCTGGAAACAAATCCAGAAAGTAACTGTACGATATCTGTAACTGCAATATTTCCAAGGAAGACTAAGTAGGTAGCCTAGCTATGTACATTAGCTTCCAAATTTGTTTCCACAAACAAGCCAGAGAAGAGGTGACTTCTGTGTCCTTGTCACAAGCTAGACATTAGTACAAGAGAAGCTGGAAAAGGCAAAGTAATGCTTTATGGGAAAGAGGGTCAGGAGAGGTCAGGAATGATATTGTTAAGGTCAGGTTAGTCAATATTGTGGACATTTAAAAATTATATTGTATGCAAATTATCTTTCATTGTCCCTTGTAAGAAAGAGCTGCTTCCTTTTATCCACCTTTCTAAAAACCCAAGAGACAAGCTTCTTCAGTCATTGGAGAATTAGGAGGTAGGGGGATGGGTGGGTGTAGGAATGGTTTTGGCAAACATATTACTAATTTCACTTCAGAATAGAAAAGGCAGACTCAGTTTTCCTCTTTCCTTTACTGTAGGTGAAGTATTGTCTTGTTTCCCCTGTGGGTCTTCAGCAGATCAGGATGGGTGTGTTGACTAATGCCATTAGCAACAAAGAAACCTCCCAGGTTCCCTGTCCCAGAATCAAGAAGAGTCACGTTCTATATTTAGGTATGGATTTTCAATAGACCCAAATGAGCACTTTTCTTTAACAAGAAAGTAACTTAACAAGCCTTGATGGGAGCCACGTCTAATATACAACCCTGTGGCCAGAGGAAGCATAAGTAATAAAACAAATCTCTGAAGCCCAAAGAAAAAGTTATTATTGTTGTATAAATTTTTTTGTCAATTTATTGTGTCTGTGTGGGTGTATGTTTGTGTGTATTGTGTGTTTGGGAGGAAGAGATTACAAGGTAGGTTGAATTATCAGAAAACACTAGCCTGAGTCATCTTTCTTTTGGGGGCATGAAAACTTAGAGAAGACGTGAGGGGAGAGATAAAAAAGGCACATTTGAAGGGCTGTCATTCAGGAAACGTGTAGACTTATTCTGTCTGACTAGAATGGCAGAATGGGAGCAAAAAATGGAAGTCATAGATCCAAGGATTTCATCAGATGATCAACTTAGAATGGGAAAGAACCTTGAAAATCATCTAGTTCAACCTCATCATTTTAACGGAAGTGGAAATTAGGATCCAAATAGGTAAGTGAAATGTCCTTGATCACAGGTAGTAAGTAACTGAGGGAGGATTTAAATATAGTTCTACTTTTATTTTTTTCTTTTGCCTTGTGATTTCAATTTAATTCCAGTGATTGCCACAGAGTCTTTCATCACTTCCTCCAGCTTTTTAAAAGAAGTTATTTCTTAGTATCTTTTGAAATACTATCTATATCTGCCTACGTATTCTTTTCCCCCCTTTTATCATTTTTGTAATATCATCTTTCAAATCTATGTAACTATTTGTATTTATCTGCTTACATCCCTGAATAATTTCTTTTTTTAAAAAAATAAATTTATTTATTTTTAGTGTTCAACATTCACTTTCATAAGATTCTGAGTTCCAAATTTTCTCCCCATCTCTCCCCTTCCTCCCCCCACACAGTGTGCAAATTGATATAGGCTCAACATACATATTCATCCATGAATAATTTCTAAGCAACATGACTAAGTCTACACACGTTACTCCAAAGTGAGGTTAAACATAGTTCTTCTTGCTCCAAATCTAACCCTCTATCTACCAGGCTCTTTTAGCCAGTTTTTGAAATGTTTAGCCAGGAGATGAAAAGACAAAAAAGTTACTTTGATAGATGGATGAGACTGATCTCCTTGATTCCATAAGGCAGAATTAGAATATTTACCCACACATCTTTGAATTCTTTATATTTTTTGTTTGTTTCTTACAGCACACAGATACTTCCCATCCCTTAATAGGTACTATTTCCAATTCTTTACTTACACAAAAACTATTTCTAGAAATAATTTGGTTCATATGGGACCTTTCTCTATGCCTTTAACCTCCTTGGAATCAAAAGTATAGATACTATAGTCATTTTTAAGCGTAATTCCAAATAGCTTTCCAGAATTGTTGTAATGATTTATAGTTCTATCAAAAATGTGTTCCTCTCTTTCATAGCCTCTTCAATACTGATTATTCTAATATTTTGTTATCATAATGCTATCCTACCAACTCACTCATTTTATAAGTGAGCCTGGGGAAATAAAATGACTTGCTTAAAATGATCTGGTTGGTTAATGACAGGTCTGGGATCAGAATCTAGGTCTTCTCCGTCCCAGTGTTTGCTCCTTCTACAATTCCATACTGCCTAACTGTAAGCCAATAGCAATTTCTCCCCTCCATAGAGCTGCTTAGCTATACAATTCATGCCAATGGGTACACAACAGGTTAGAGTTTGTGTTCAAATTCATCACACTGGTGGCTACGTATTATTTGTTTAGTCAAGCTAATGCTAACCTGTGCCCCATAGCCTCTTCTCCCTTACTACCCCATGGATAAACACAAATCTCTCCATTTTTTATGTTTTTAAAGCAATTGAACCCAAGAGAATCACTCCAACCCAGAGGTATTCCAGGCATTGGGGAATAAGAGGGTTAGTACAAGCCACTTGGGAATTCTCAGTCCTTACACCCAGACAAGTTGAACTAACTGGATGGAGTGTAGGGGATCTCAGCACTAACCCACTCATTCGGGTTCCCTTTGATTAAGAGCTCATATTAGTTCAGGATATCCAATACCTCAGTGAAAAGAAGTCTTAAGTTACCATTTCTTGAACAGAATACTCAAACACTGGCTCTTCCTAACCACATTGAACAGAGGCATCAGTGGCAATTAGTAATAATTAATAAAGCTTTTAAAGATAATACTAATGTCTTTTATTTTGATAGCAAATTCATTTTAGGATATATCTCTCGCATACCCCCTACCCAGCAAACTGTCCTTGGTAAAAAAGATTTAAAAAATAAGGAAATAAAACAGTGAACAGCTAGGGTTGCACAGTAAAGAGAGCACTGGCCTTGGAATCAGGAAGACTCATTTTCATGAGTTCAGATCCTACCTGAGACACTGGCTAGCTGTGTGACCATGGACAAGTCACTTAACCTGTTTGCCTCAGTTCCTCAACTGTAAAAATGAGCTGCTTTTTGTGGTAGAGAAGAATTGGAAATTGAGGTGATTCCCATCAATTAGGAGAATGGCTGAATAAGATATGATATATGATTGCAATGGAGTATTATTGTGCTATAGGAAATGACAAACAGGATGATTTCAGAAAAAAAATGGAAAGATTTAAATGAACTAATGCAAAGTGAAGTGAACAGAACCAGGAGAACATTGTACACAGTACAAAAATATCCTGCGATGAAGAACTGTGAATGATTTCTCAGCAATATAATGATTCAAGACAATCCCAAAGGACTCATGGCAAAAAATGCTACCTGCCACCAGAGAAAGAACTGATGTTGTCTGAATACAACTGAACCATAGTATTTTTCACTCTTCCTTCCTTTCTCTCTCTCTCTGTCTCTCTGTCTCTCTGTCTCTCTCTCTCTCTCTCTCTCTCTCTCTCTCTCTCTCTCTCTCTCTCTCTCATTTTCTTGCACAATATTACTGATACAGAAACGTTTAACTTGATTACACATGTATAACCTATATCATATTGCTTATAGTCTCGGGGAGGGGAGAGAGGAGGGAGAGATAGAATTTGGAATACAAAACTTAAAAAGAAACAATGAATGTTAAAAATTGTTTTTATATGTAATTGCAGAAAAATAAAATATTTTTAAAAAATGAGCTACAGAAAAAAATGTTAAACTATTCTAGCATCTTTGCCAAGAAAACCCCAATTGGGGTCATGAAGAGTTGGACAGGACTAAAAATTGACTCAGCAAAACCAACCAAATATATCCTAGTTCTAGTTATACAAAATTCCACAACCATAGCTTCCCACCCCTGTAATGAGCAGAAGGAGGGGCATTTTCTAAATTGTTCTGTGGATCAAAGATAATAAAGCTACTTTTAGCTAGTAGTTTAACTTGCCAACCTATCACACAGTGACTAAGTCATTCTCTGATTCTTTATTGTGGTTTGTCTATGGATCATCCATACCTATTTACATAAGGAAATGTATCAAAAAAAAAAAGGACATTCATATCTTTCTCCTCTATCACTGATTAAATTTATTGTAGGTAACAGACCTATTTTTTCTTTTTCTTCTTTTTTTGGGAATTAAAGTTACAGTATCCTGGAATGAAAAATATGGGTGCCTACATTATAATTTCACATTGCCTTAGTTATTAAATTTCATTCTGAGCCTCAACATGTCCCTCTTCATTTAGGTTATTGTGTGGACCTTATAAATTGAATTGGTGCCCAGGAAATCATTGTGCCCCCACTTGGTGGCATGCTAACACCAGAAAAAGTCTTAATTTCCCTAAGTAACAAAGCAAAGGAACCATTTAGTGAATGAACAATTTTCTATGAGTCTTGCAGTGAGTTGGAGAGAACATCACTTCAAGAACTGAAATGTTTTCACTGGTTTCTATTTGTAAATCTTTTCCATTTATGTCTTCCACACACTACCAGATGCCTAAAGCTGACTCTAATAGGCATTTAGTTCTGAGACCTGTCTAGAAGAAAAGTCTTTCCTTCTACTTCTGCTACTATTCTTATTATTCATTTATAGACTAGGCTTCTAAATTCAATACTCATCATTCAGTTTGGCAAATGAAATCTTGAAAGTGGCACAGTCTGAAGGCCCTCCAATTAACAAGATGATTTATACAATTGCTTTCTATGGAAATCCTACTCCATGCAAAATTTTAAATGATCAATAACATTTATTAAGCACTTGATGTATGTCAAGCACTATTATGCATTAAGTATATTATATTCACACATTTGGTGACCTAAAAAGATCTCATTGGTTTAAATAACATCTTCGGGTAGATTTTTTTAGATGCTTAGTCTCTTTTTTGTGTCATAAATAATCTATTTGCATTTCAAATTCTGTGTCCAGTAAACATCTCAAATTTAATGATGTTCAAAACAGAATTTATTATCTTTTCCTACAAACCCAGCCCTCTTTCCTTTTCTTTTGTGAAGGGTTTCAACATCCTTTTAGTTTCCCAGATTTGTAATTTCAGATTGTCTTTGACCTCTCACTCTCATTCCACCTATCTATTAAGTTGCCAGATCTTGCCATTTGTACCTCTCCAACAACTTTCGTATCCAACACATTCTCTCTATTCACATGATCAGTGACCTAGTTCTGGCCATCATCATCTTTTACCCAGACTATTGCAAAGGCCTTTTAATTGATCTGCCTACTCTGTCTCTCCTTTTCTTTTCCCTTCCAGTTCCTAGTGCCCACCGTCCCCAAATTACCTTGCATTTATTTTGCATATATTCTCTCTATATTTATGTAATGGATTTATTAGTCCTCTCCTACTCCCAAGTCATCTCTGGCTAGATCATATCCCATGCAGCATGCTTGGGGATGGACCCTTTCCAGTGTCAACTATGCTGTTCTTGGAATTGGTGACACATTTGTTCAGGTTCTTTCCAGTGGGCCACATATGCTGGCCTAGTGTTGAAAGGCTTGATTCCATGACAGTAGAAGAGAATAGGAGCTGCTAAGACAGGAATAGCCTACTCATCCAGTAGACCTTAAAAGGAGTATTTTCTTTTTCTTCTTTTCCTGGATCCTATGAAAGTTTATATCTGCCAATTTATTCTGATGGGGTGGAGGGGTACCTCTTCTCCTCACCCACAATGATTGCTGCTGATACATGGTAGCGGGCAAATGTACTTCTAGACAATTCTACAGCGGTTCCCCAGGCTATAGGCCCCTGGCTGCCATGTTTTGCTTGTATTTCTTTCCATGAATATAGGGAATGAAATGGTGATCATGAGAAAAGGTGTTTTATTTTTGTTGTTGTTGTTTAGTTTTTGTGGAGTGGCTACATTAGGAAATGGAGACTTCCTTGAGGTTATACATCAAGAGGAGCCTTCTGCAGCCATTGCAGTGCTTCTTGGAGAAGATGAGTACCAACAGGAAACCTCTGGTTTCAAATGATGGGAGACATTTGCTTTGAAAGAGCTATTTGTACAGTAAACACCAAACAGAAAGTAAAATATCAAGTCAGCAGTCTATGTAAGGTGATTGTTGTTCACTTATTTCAGTTGCCTCCAACTCTTTACGATCCCATTTTATGAGGTTTTCTTGGCAAAATGACTGGAATGGTTTGCCATTTGTTTCCCCTGGGGTCCTCATTTTACAGATGAGGAAATTGAGCCAAACAGAGGTTAGGTGACTTGCCCAGGGTCACATAGCTAGTAAGTGCCAAAGGCTGGGTTTGAACTCAGGTTCTCTTGACTCCGGGCCCAATGTGGATTCAGTCAAAGGGCCACGCTTGAGGATATAGAGGGCCATATGTGGCCTTTAGGCTGCAGTTTCCCCATCTCTGATTCCACTGTATCACCTAGCTGCCCTGTTATGTAAGGTGCTGCCCCTTTTGTATGTGAATACCTTGCTTGGTGAAAAGATTAGAGAAAGAACATTGTGTAAAGAAAACTGATAAAGTCTACTTGTGAAAAAATACAGTCTCTCAGATAAAATATTGAGGAGAGACACAAATTTTTTTTCTAAGAGCCACATAGAAAACTGCCCATCAGATGATTAAATGTACTGAGAGGATTTGCTTGAAGGTAGACAGTTACTAAGGTAATGACAGTTTGAGGACACTATCATCTATCAGCTCATTTTTGTGTGACCAGATGACTTTAGACTTTTGAAATTTATAAATGACATAATTATAACCCAAATAACTATTTGGGGCTTATCAAAAGATTATATAATGACTTTCAGGCTGAAAGATAATTTCCTTAAGTTTTACCTCATAAAGAAAATATGAGGCACTGACTACTAAAAAGCTCTGATCCTTGGCATTTGAAACTATTAAGAAGCCAGCAGGAGAAGAAGCTATAGGAAGAAACAGAAAAAGAAGCAGGAGAAAAAGCTGAGTGCAGGAGGAGAACTCTTGAGAATCTAGGGACAGGAGACATAGAAAGTTTCCAGCTGGGGCCCCTGAATCTCAGCTGCTTTTCTGGGAACTTGCTGATTGGAAGAGAAGCAATTCTGCCTGGATTGTCTGGAACAGGGGTGGGGAAAGACTAGAGCAGCTGCTGCAAGGTCACTAGAGAAAAGCTGGATCCTGATGATGTGTAGAGAACTATTGGGTTATCTGCTCTCAATTTCAACATTACCCGAGTTGTCCTCTACTGTCCTTTCAGAAGAAGCTGGTGGTGCAGTGGATGGAGTATTTGGCCCAGAGCCAGCAAAACCTGAGTTCAAATATGCCCTCAGACATTTAATAGCTGTCTGACCCTGAGAAAGGAATTTAACCCCTGTTTGCCTCAATTTCCTAAACTGCAAAGTGGGGATAATAATAGGAGATACCTCCCAGGGAAGCACTATATAAAAAGCTTGTTCCCTTCCTTTTCTTATTAAAGATTGAGGAAAGATAAGCTTTGCATCTGTTTTGCTTTGAATCATGCTTTGCTCTGAGAAGAGTTTTGGAACTAATAGGACAATGTAGAACCTCATACTATTTGCAGCTGTGAGGAATCTGGCAGTTCTCCACCTTAAGGGAACTGCTTGTCACTGACAGGGTGTGGCTCCTGTCACTTGTTATTTTCTCACAGCATCCTGTTAAGGTTGCTTTGAGAGAAAAGAGCTCTTCATTGTTTCATTTGCTTATAAAGAAGCAGAGGAGCAGCTAACTATACAATGTCTTAAAAAACTCAAATTCTTTGTCGAGTATCTTTCCCACTTATGGTGACCATTCCCTAATGGTCACCATATTTTGGTCCCCAATTTGACTGTCTCAAGGCTAGACTACATAAGGTCAACTTCCAAGTAGGACCTATTTGTTCAATAACTGTCCCAAAGGTCTGGGAGTTGGAGGTCCCCAAATAGATGAGTGACTGGGGGATGGGCATAGATATAAACCTAGTATGAGGGGCAAGATTGTTGTTTCTTTGACCTTTTTAGCCACATTCCTGGCCTTTCACCTGAATATTCAAATAGCAGTGCCTGGAGAGACTTTAAGCCCACCCTTATAAGAACTTAGCTCCTCAGTCCAATCCATTGTTCACAGTGTTGTCACTGTCAAACTAATAGTTCACTGCCGAACTCAAAATTATGTCAGAAAGTCACTAAGTTGAATTTAATTATATCTTCCAAAAAAACCTTTATTTTTAATAATATTTTTTTGCCAGCTACTTATTGAAGGAACTGTTTTGAGATGTAAGGGGTGAGAAGTAATATTATGGGATATTAATGCCCACTGAATTTGGAGTCAGAGAACCTGGGTTCATATCCTGACTCTTCATATCCTTCTTTACTACCTGTGTGAAGTCCAAGAAGGATGAGCCATTTCACCCTCACTGAGCCAGTCGACAAGCATTTATTAGTTGCCTACCATATCCATAATTTCCTTATCCGTTAGATGAAAAACCTAAACTAGATGATCTCTAAAGGCTCTTTCTGCTACTAAATCTCATTAACCTATGACACAGAGTTATGAACATATTAGAGTTAAATAATACTTAAAAATAAAAAAGTCACCTTATTATCCCACAATTCTTCCCTCTTGAGACCAAATTTCTTTCTCTGCCTGTCACTTGAGGATGTCCACGATTTTGTCTCATCCTCTCTATCCAATCTTATTTTCCATTGCCTCCTAATATTTAGATATACCTATACATAAGTGTTGGTATACACACATATGTATTGATGGATACATACATGCATACATGTATGTATGTATCTTCCACTCTACTGTCTTCTATAGAGCTTGTTCATTCTTGTCTCTGCAACTTTGCTCATTTTTTTCCTTTGCCTGGGATATCCAGCTTTGCCTCTGAATATTTCCATTTATTTAGCCATATCCTACTGTCCTCGTATCACACTGTGCTTCTGGTACATAGGATAATTCATTTAAGCCTTGCAGAGACTTTAGGGATCATAGAATTCTGTAACCCATTCTCCTGCATCCCCCTTTTTTTTTTTTAACAAATAAGGAAACAGGCCTATAGAGACTAATTACCTTGCTCAGTTCACACAAATAGTAAATAGCAACTAAAATGGCTGAGTTTAGAACCTAGGTTTTCTGACTTCAAATCCAGTGTTCTTTCCACTGTTCTATGTTGCTTTCCATGTTGGTTCCCTCACAACTCTTTTTATGATTCTATAAAAATTATGAATCAAATAATTAAGAACACTAAAATCTATCAATTAAAAAAAACCATTAAAAAACAGATCTAAGTATTCTCCTGTAAGAATGAAATATCCAAGTGAGAACCAGGATATTGATCTGATGGTCTAAGGAATAATTTACTTTACTACGTTCTTGGACATAACACCATGACTAACCCTCTCCGCTGGGGGAATTACATTTTAAAATCATCTTTTAAAAAAATTCTCCTATGTTATGGAAATGCTTGTGTTATTTTGTAAATTAAAAAAGATGAACCAGGAAAAAAATTAAAAATTAAAAAAGAGAACCTATGAATATGGTAATGTTGAACCCCAAAGAATAAATCTCTATATTTGCTACAGCCTCTGAAGAAGGAACTTCTTTATGGATGAATTGCCTTGCAAGTATCAAATAGTTTAGTCATTAGATATTCTTTTTATCATTGGTTATTGGCCATCCCACTGTACTTTACTTTTGTCAGAAAACATGGAGTATAATGTTCATTTCAGGGCAACACATTTCATGAGGGATGTTTGTTGTTGACAAACATGGGAACATAAGAGAAAAGTGATCATAATGTTATGAGTCCTGGGAGACTACACTATGAAACAACTGGATGAGTGTCCTAGGGATGTTTAGCCTGGAGAGGATTAGACTTAGAGACTTGACAGCATTCTTTGAGTAATGGAGTTTGTCATGAGGGAGAAAGATTAAAGCAATTCTTTTGAGTTGCAGAGAATAAAACAAGAAGCAATGGATTGAAGTTTCAGAGAAAGAGATTTTAGTTTAATATAAAGGTACTTTGGTGTACTTTGAGGACCTCTCACTTATTTGGATTGTTTTCTCACTTAACTAGAATCAGGGACGCTCAGTATCCGGCTCCCTATCAAGAGTAACCAACAACTCCCTTTTTAAATACTGAGGTTCACAGGACTTCAAAATAGAGAACAGCTTAATTTACTATTAAATAAAGGATGAAGAAAGGACTCACATCCAAGTTCATAGAAAGTCAAAACACCTCCCTCTCTAAGGTAATTGCACTTATTCTAGAAACACGTACAACCCCTGAGACTTACAGTAGTGCCTTGGATGGGGCTTCAGCAAGGGAGAAAGCTAGGGTTTATGATTCCACACTGGAGCTCTCTTCTTCAGTATTATTTTGCCTCTAGCTCTCTAGTCATTTGTTGCTGTACCTGCTTTCCACTTTAGCTTTTACTATCTTCCACTTTTGATGGGTGAAACTGTTCCTTTTTACAACTTTTGTTTTTCTTATGTCTGCTCTACTGAAAGGTGCCATTCTTCTTTATTCCAGCAGATGGTGGTCCTCTCTTTATTGTTAAGTCCTTCAGTAATGACCCTCTTTTTGTGAGCCCATCAACCCTAGCAGGCAAATGCTGTCCATGGGGCTTTCTCAGCAAAAATACTGGCATGTTTTGCCATTTCATCCTCCAATGACTTAAGGCAAACAGAAGTTAAGTGACTTGCCCATGGTCACACAGCTAGGAAATGTCTGAGACTGGATTTGAACCCAAGTCTCCCTGACTCCAGGCCCAGTGTTCTCTCCACTGTGCCATCTAGCTGCCTTCTCCTTAGATTACATTAGAGCCTTAGCTTGCTTCCAGGGTAGCAAGTGTCTGTAGCCTATCTAAATGTTCTGTTGTTTTGTATATGTTTTATAGTTCTACCAGATACACAAAATTCTTTTTTTTTAAGTTGAATATGGGAATATCTTTTTTTTTTTGGATCATTAAAAGGACTTTTCCACTCTTGGTCTGCTTATAGAGAATCCATAGCTGTTCACTTCATCCATCTTCCAATATATGAAGATTATGCCTCCCATTCATATCAATAATTCCCACTGAGGCTTTTAGGATCTGGAAAATCATTGCTGCTTACTTTGATTTTCCTTCTCACCTCTTAACTCTGGGGCAGCTGGATTGAATTATGCAAATGATCCTGGGTTGATTGTTAGAGATCTCTGAAAGGGAGAGCTCCCAGTTCAGACTCTTATGATTCAGAAGAGAGGTGGCAGCTCCTCACTACCATATTAATTAGGGATGTCTCAAAGTGGCATGGATTAGAAGATTAGCATATCCCCAATGACCACAAACATCAAAGGACCAGCTAATAATAATAGTTAACACTTACAAAGTATTTTAAGATTTATAAATTACTTTACATATATTTTCTCATTTGACCTTCACATCAACGCTATGAGGTAGGTGCTATTACTATCTCCATTTTGGAGTATATGGGGTATTCTAGAAGAACTAGCACTTGAACTAATGTGAAGGCTTTCCAGGCCTTTTTCAGGGCTGCTCATCCACCTTTAGTGTCCACCTTCTCACTTTCAGTTCAAGAAGGTCTTACTTGCAGAGGCCATACCTCAGTAAACTATTTTGGCAAATGGTCTAAACCAAGTTGAAGGTAACTAATCAGCCTTAAATCCATTGGTGAGTTAGGGGGCTGTCTATGTCAAGCATATGAGGTATGGGCTGGATGGGCTAATGAGAACAGTTTGTTCCAACAGCCATCTAAAGCAGATGTTGTAAAGAGCTTAGCGCTCACAGACACCGAAGCTGAAAAAACATCCACTGCATCGGGGGTCATTCCTAGTTTTCCTGACTTTTATTTTGCCACAGGACATCAATGACTCTGGAAGAGAGAGTGAGGCTGAAAATTTGTGCAACTCTGCTTCATTTAAATACAATTCACTTGAAAGTCAAGACATTACTCCATGATGTCATTGGTCTTTGAAAACAAAGGATGAACAAAAACAATGAGGTTGATGCCATTACTACCTCCATTTTACAGATAAGGAAACTGTGGCTGAGAGTGGTTAAATGAGTTGTCGAGGCTCACACAGATGTTAGTGTACAAGGCAAGATTTACATTCACTGAGATATCACCCTCTCTCTCTGCATTGTGAAAGAGAAATATTTGCCCACATTTTCCTCCTTAAACACGGCAAAGTACCAGTCCAGAGAATGGGGAAAGAGATTGAAATTACAACCTTTTATTTATGGGTTGTTAAAAGGAGATGAGATGGTTGGCTCAGGTCTAGTCAATCAGTCATTGAGTCCATAATCACTTACTATGTACCAGGCACAGTACTAAATACTGTGGATATAAAGAAATGCAAAGACAGTCTGTGCTGTCAAGGAGCTCACAGTTTAATGGGGGAAAGAACATGAAATCAGCTATGTGCAAACTGGATTTACACAGGATAAATTGGGGGTAGATTCAGAAGGAAGGCACTAAGATGAAAGAAGACTGAAAAGGGCTTCCTGAAGCATGTGGGACTTCAGCAGAGATTTGAAGGAGGGAAGATAGGCAGCAAAGATGAGGAGGGAAAGCATTCAGGCATGGAGGACAGCCAGGGAAAATGCTGAATCTGGAGATGGATTGTCTTGCATAAGGAATAGCAAGAAGGCCAGTGCCACTGGATCAGATTAACTGAAGGAGAGTAAGACATAGAAAGACTGAAAAGGTAGGAGAGGGGCAGGCTATGAAGGGTTTTAAAAGCCAAACAGAGGATGTGGTATTTGATCCTGCAAGTAATAGGGAGGTACTGGAACTTACTGAATAAGAGGGTGATAGGGCAGGCCTGTACTTTAGAAAGATGAATTTGACCTGAGTGGAGGATGGACTGGAGAGGGAGAGACTTGAGGCAGGGAGACCAATCAGAAGGTTATTGCAATAGTCCAGACCTGTGGTGTTGAAATCCTGCAGCCTCGTGGTGGTGATATCAGAAAAGTGAAGGGAATCTTTGAAACATATTATGAATGCATAGGACTTAGCCACTGCTTGGGCATGGCAGATGAATGTGAGGCATCACGGGTGACAATTAGGTTGAGAGACTGAATGATTAGAAGGATGCTGGTGCCCTCAACATCAATAGGAAAATTCAGAAGAGGAGAGGGTTTTAGGGGAAAGACAATGATTTCAGTTTTGGACATGTTGAGTTTAAGATGTCTATGGGGTATCCTGCCAGTGACCCAGGCCCACAACCTAGGTCTAATCCTCAATTCCTTTCTCTTAACATTCTCCCCCCATTGCCAAACAGTTGCTGTCCATTCATAATATCCCTGTATAAGTTTCTCTTTTGACTTTGCTACCACCTTAGTGCCAATTCTCATTACCTTGTGCCCAGACTATCGCAGTAGCCTGCTGGCTAGCCTCCTTGCCTTAGAGGTCTCTTCTCATTCTAATTAATTCTCCTCTCAGCTGTCAAACTGAACTTTCTAAAGCACAAGTCCAACTATATCCTACCTCTCCCCACCTCCTCATCCAAAATCAAGTAATTATTACCTCCAGGATCCAATGTAATATCATGTTTAGCTTTTAAAGCCCTTCATAACCTACACCCTTCCTACTCTTCCAGTCTTTCTTTTTCTTTTTTCTTTCTTTTGTGAGGCAATTGGGGGTTAAGTGACTTGCCCAGGGTCACACAGCTAGTGAGTATCACTGTTTGAGACTGGATTTGAACTCAGGTCTGCCTGACTCCAGGGCTGGTGCTCTATCCACTGTGCCACCTAGCTGCTCCTTCTTCCAGTCTTTTTTGACTTTACTTCCCTCTATGTACTCTGTGATTCAGTGACAATTATGGCTTTGTTGCTCTTGGAACATGCTACTCCATCTCTTGACGTTTATTTTCCCACGCCTGGAATTCTCTCTCTCCTCATCTCTGCCTCCTAGTTTCCTTTAAGTTTTAGCTAATGTTTCACCTTTTAAAGCAAGTTCTTACCAGTTCTCAATCTTAGTGCCTTCCCTCCAAGTTTATCCCCAAATTAGCTTGCATAGATCTTATTTATACATAGTTGTTTGTATGTCATCTCCTGTATCAGAGCTGTACTCCTAGATAGCAGGAACATATTTTTGCCTCCTTTCTTTTTATCCTTTGTGCTTAGTACTGTGTTTGGCACATAGAAGGCACTTAGTAAATGCTAGGTGACTAAGTGATGTACTTGGAGGTATAAATCTGGAGGTTAGGGCTGAACAAGTAGACCTGAGACTCATCATCAGATGAGCAGTCAGTGAACATCTGTTTTTGTTGTTTGGTCATGTTCAGTAATGTCTGACTACTTGTGACCCCATTTTGGGGGTTTCTTGGCAAGGATAGTGGAATGGCTTGCCATTTCCTTCTACAAATCATTTTATGGATGAAGAAACTGAGGAAAACAGGGTTAAGTGACTTGCTCCGGATTACACATCTCCAGAGTAGTCTTCCTGATTCCAAGCCCAGTGTCCTATCCACTGTGACACCTAACTCCTACTATTTGCCAGGCACTGTTCTTACTACTGAATCAGCATAGAGATGATAATTGAATCCATGGGAGCTAAAGAAGTCACCAAAAAATAGTCTACAGGGAGGAGAGAAGAGGACCTAGGAGTGTTTGCTGAGGATGTCTTACATGCCAGCTTTTGCAATTTATGTAAAGTCTTCATATAGATCAATATGAAATCTAAGTGATTTATTAGAAATGGCTGGATGCCTTATCCTCAAAAAAAGATAATGAGATGGAAGTGGATGAAGGCAAAAATGAGCCAATGAGCATACCTATCACCTGGAAGTAGAAGGAAAAGCAAGTCTTTTTTTTCCTTTGTTTTGTTTTGTTGGTGGAAGGGAAGGCGGGGTTCAACACACATCTCAATTACACTATTAAAAACTTACTTTACTTCACTGAATCTACCAGACTTCTTTGAGGATACAGATGCTGTCTTTTAGTTTATTCCCCCCATGGTATTTACTTCACCATAATATGCATGCAGGCAGCTTAGTAAAATAAAAAATGCAATGAAATTCTCCATTGCCTCAGTGCCTAAATATAATTTTTTGCTGAGTGATGATACTGTAAGTAACAGGAAGGACAATACCCTCTTCTGACCTGTTCATGTGTCAAGCTATAAAAGAGAAAGATCATGGTGTTATTCATGATGAGCCAGAAATCTTTTTTTAAAAGCACCATTATGAGTGGCCACATCTGGGGCATGCTGTATTTTTTTCATAATGGGAAAATATATATATATATACACACACACACACACACACATATATATATATATATATATATATATACACATATATACATATATTAGAGCAGCACCTCATGATGGATCCTATTATGATATCCAGTGCAATGGCCCTTGTGGCCTCTTAACAATTACTCAGGAACTGCTGGATGAAAGAGAATATTGACTGTACTGAATCTTGAAAACCAGAAAAACCACTGTCCCCATTACATAGAATTATCCATGTCAAAATACCGTGGTCTGACAAGGTGAGCCTGGGTCTTGATAGGCCCCCCACTACCAGAGTCATGGATTTCCTTATTCTGCTAGTTCAATGCAAAACCTCAGAGACTTATGGAGAAAGCACAAAGGAGTATACAACCTGGAGAGAAGCAGGCCAAGGGGCAATGTAATAGCCTACTCTGACTAGAAGGGTTATTACTCAGATGGTGACCAGCTGTGCCCTTTGGACTGATGGCAGATAAGCAAAGGGATTTGGGTTAGCAAAAACAAAACAAAACAAAACCCTTCTGCATAGTGAGAGTAGGAAGACATTGGAATGGGTGCCTGAGGGAGGCTATGTAATCATCTTCTCCAGAGATTTTGTTTTATTTCATAAACTGAATGCAATGTCTATGACAGTTCAAGTTCAATCATGACTGGGCTAGAATAAATCAGACTAGGGGTTTTCTATCTGGATTCTAGAACCTTAGCTTTCTCTGGAAGCTTGCTAGGGTTCCATAGATTGGGCACACAGTGAAGTCAGACTTTAAAAGCCTTTATAAAAATGCCACTTTTCTATAATTTAAGTAGGTCTTTTCTAATGATATTATTCCTAAATCCAGTTCTGTTTTCTTCTTTTATCACCAAAGTAAACAGGGGTACATTCTTTACCATGTTCCCCAGTACAATTAAGGAACCCAGCTGAAAGAATACAATACACATGTTGATGCATCTAAGTGGATAGAGAGTTGGACCTGGAGTCAGGGAGACTCATCTTCCTGAGTTCAAATCTGGCCTCAGACACTTACTGGCTGTGTGACCCTGACCCTGGGAAAGTCACTTGACCTTGTCTACCTCAGTTTCCTCATCTAGAAAATGAGCTGGAGAAGGAAATGGCAAGCCACTTCAGTGTCTTTGCCAAGAAAAACCCAACTGAGGTCATGAAGAGTTGGACACAACTGAACAACAACCACACATGTGGATACCTATTGTCACAAAATTTATTTCATTTGTTTAACCAAGATCTTGATGAAGAGGAAAGAGGTATTTAATTATAACTCCTATATTCTCCATTCCAAATCCTGCCACTTTAATATTTTTTTTTTTGTTATTTCATACATAAATTGTTGGGCATGAACTAGAATACATTTTATATATTTTTAATTTTCCTTTCATAAAATGTGAAATTTTTACAACTTGATAAGGCTCTAGGTTCTTTTTTTTAAACTAAACAAAATATTCTCTGGTTTAAATACTTTTGAACACCCATGGGCAAGATGACCTTTCTGTATGATATGATTTCATGCATTGGCAATTTTAAAAATATATTTTTGATCTTCTAAGCTTGTTTTCCAGAGAGGAGAAAGATTCTAGACAAATTTCCTCAGCTTTGAAGGTCATTACTGGAGGTAGGCAATGCTCATGGGTTTTTTTTTTTGACAGCTCTATAAATGGAACAAGGTGAACTAAGACAAAAAAAATAAAAAGGGTAAGGAGAGAAGGAAGAGGAAAGAAAGAAGGAAGGAAGGAAAGAAGGAAGAAAAAAGGAGGGAAAGGGAGGGAGGAAAGAAGGGATAAAGGGAGGAAAAAAGGGAAGAAAAAGGGGTAAATGGAAGGAAGAAAGGAAGGAAGGGTGGGAGGGGATGAGGAGGTTTATATCCTTTGTTGTCAGTCTCATATCTCATGAGAGACAATGCTATTGAGAGGAAAGGCTTTGGGTTCTCAATATTTAGTCTGACATGTTACTTGAAGAAAACAATTTTCATTCCTTTGTTTATTCTTTGCCATTTTTGGTTAAAGGATTGGAGACCATGTGAATTACAGAAAGATGGAAGAGTGAGCCTTAGTCCTGGGAGTCCTGAATTCTGAGAGATGATATATATGGAACATTTTTTTTATTCTTCCCACACTCCTCCCCACTGGGGGGAAAAAAAGAAGAAAAGGACACCAAAACACATAACAAACATGTTTTAACAAGCAAAACAAATTTCTATATTGGCCCTATCCAAAAACACATGTCCCATTCTGCACTCAAGTTCATTACCTCTCTGTCAGGAGGATGCTTAATCATTAATCTTCTGGAATCATGGTTGGTCATTGCATTGAACAGCTTGTAAGTATTTCAAAGTTGAAAAAATATAAAATTTAATAAAGAAGAAAAAATAACTTAAGAAAACAAAACAAAAAAGCCCAAAGCAGAATTATTTTTGCCAGTTAAAAAATGCTCAACTATTGGTGAAAAAATATATAACTTTAAAAATACAGGAAAAATGCTCCAAATATATCCACAATCAAGATAATAGTGGGTATTTTGGCATATGAAAAAAACTAGGAAAACTGTAAGGATTTTTTTTTTGTCAAAGATTAAAATGTAGCTAGACATTTAAATTTCAGGATTATACACACTATTTAGTAGACCAACTTTGTCCAACTATTATAGTTAGTTGAGTACTTTTTTTTTCATTTCCAACATGTAAATTTTCTTACTTTTATCATGATCAAATATCAATTCATTTCACTCCAAAGAAAAAAAATAGAGTTGATGCTTATATTGTTCTTTAAGCTTTGCAATGTGTTTACCTACATTATCTCATTTGATCTGCACATCCATCTTATAAGGTGGGTTCTGTGGTCACCCTCATTTTACAGATGAGGAAATTCAAACTCGGAGTTTAGAAGACTTGCCCAAGGTCCCACAATTAATAACCATCTGAGGCAGGATTCAAACTCAGGTCTTCATGACCCCAAACAGAGACTTAATTAAAATACTATAAACCACAATGAGAAAAATGACGTCAATATATGCATAAAAGTAAATATCTTGGGCAGTGTAGCTATGCTATATTGTTTTATTATATAAAATTGGGAGGTCATTAAAATTAGTTTTAATCTTAGACAAAATCTGTCTTTGCCAAACTTCTATATATATATATATTTGTATGTTTGCATGTTACATATGTGTATATATATGTATATATAATAAGCTGAACATAAAATTCTATCTACATGTATGTATATATGTGTGTATACATGTAGTTTATTTCATTAAGTCAAGTAAATTGAATCTGCTTGAGGAATTTTCTTGCAAGGAAAACCAGTAACAATTTCTAATGCATTTGCAAATTATATTTATAAAATAATAGCTTTATCTGCCTTGCTTGTTGAAATCAACTAATGAAGGAAAACAAATGAGGCTGATGTGTTTGGAAAATGAGTGGGATCAAGCTGGAGAATCAATGCCAATATATATTCCAAAGTGGAGGGAAATTATCTCCCTGGTGCTAAGCTCCAAACTTTGACATGTATGAAAAGGGATTTTCATATCCAAATATCAGGTGCTGAAAGGACACTTCCAGTTACTACGAGAAATGATCAAAACTGTCCAGGAAATGGTAGAAAATGACCAGTTTCTCTTAGGCATTGATATATCTTTCTCCATCACCACAAGCATGCATGAAACAGCAACAATTTTGTGGTAGCAAAAACATTCTTTTTCAAGTTATTTGTTTCTTTATTGGGAGGCTTCTTAAATGCCCGTGGCATTTTAAACATCGAACAAAACTGGTGTTTATTTTGACTCTCCTCCCTCCCCTGGCTCCCAGGGTTTGTGTTATTAGACCATCCATAGTCAGCAGGATTTTGTTTAAGCAAACGATTTCCCCCTCTTTCAGAAGGAAAACACTCAGGGCTGTTTTTGCTTTCTTCACTTGACCAGTAATTGTGCCTTCTGCTCTGAGCTTGTTATGATTTGCCACTTTTCTCCTCTTCCTTTCATTAAATGCTAATAAAGGTTTCTGGTCTGCAATTATTGTAAAACCAAACTACATACACATTTCAAGAATGTCCCAGGTCCTGAAAAGATGAGAGGGTGAGCTTGAGAGAAAGGCTCAGGAGACCCCAAGCCTTTAAAAATCAATTTGTTATTTTCAAATGTCAGGTTGCTGTTTTATATCAGAAACCTCACCAAGTAGTGATGATATTTTCTTTCAAGGGAAATAATTGGGAAGAGAGGTGGGAAAAGTCAGCATCCTTTTCTCTTCAGAAGGGTTCCTACCTTATGTTTTTGTGTAAAGGACTTTACCTAAGTTCTGATGACAACACTCTCAATCTATTCTTGAAGTATTTTGTGAGTGATGGAAAGGTGTTCCTTTCTAAGAAAAATAAAAGTATTATTCTTCTGTCACCTGGGACAATCTACCTATGTTTCATCTCAGGAGTACTTGTCTAGAGAGTTGCTTTACTATAAGGAAAAAAGAAATTTAAAAAAAAGACTACCTTTTGAAAACAAGGATAAATCTGTTTTTTGACATTTCTTTCTATTCCCAATAAGTTCCAAAATCTGTAATTAGGCCCTGTCACAAAAGAAGACTGAACAAAACAAGATTTGGTGGTTTCATTCCTGTACACATCCCAAATGCAGGAGGCTTCTATCTTAAATGATCTAGTTCTTTCACTTAACCAAATATCATTGGTTAAGGTTCATGGCTTTTTTTTTTCTTTTCTCATATCACAGTAATTCCTGACGCTACTAAATTATTCAGTAATTACATAAGAATATACTATAACTTTCTCTCCTGCTTTCCACTCCTTTCTGTTCATTTCTGAGAAACAGAATTTATCAATGTTTAATGAAAGTTTTCCTTCTTGACTCAGGCTAGCAATAGGCAATAGACAAGTGTAAACAACCAAAGGAATACCCCTAGGTAGTATCCCAGGTAAGAGATAAATGGTATTTCTATTAGCTCTTTAAAAATCAACTCCAATATAGTTTGAGGGGAAGTTATAGAAATCAAATTACAGAAATCAAGAACTATCCATTCCGGGATGGAGCAATCATGGATTGGTAAAATCAGCACCAAAGGTTATCCCTGATTTAGAGGAGGAATTTTTAGTCTTTTGTGTCATGGATCCCTTTAGCAATCTGGTGAAGTCCACATGGCCCTATTCTTACAATATTTTTAAATGCTTAAAATAAAATACATAGGATTAATAGGGAAACAAAATACAGTGAAATACAGTTTTATATACATATACATATATATATGTACATACGTGTGTGTGTATGTGTGTGTATGTGTGTGTATTTCTTTTTTGGTTCATGATTGTTATTCTTTTTAGAGGATAGGAGAGAAGTCCATATGAAAGTTTGAGTCTACTCGAAGTTGAGTTGGAGGGGGCATCAGTATTTGGATTTTGTCTAACTCTTGAGAGACCCCAGAACTGATGCAATTTAGAGGTGGCAGAGGGCCTGTTGGAGCAGAGAAGTATGTTCTTTATATGGAGGTACCTTAGTATAGTAAAAAGAACACTGGACTGGAATAGTTTCTAGTACTAGTTTTGCTACAGGTCACACAGTTGTGTACCTTAATATACATTTCAATCTCTCTGAGCCTGTGCCTCAACTGTATAAAAAGGATAAGAAGACTTGCCCTACTTGCTATGTGGGTTTGTTAGGACATTCAAATATGACAATGTGTATAAAAGTGATTAGGAAAATGTAACATGAATAAACACAGTTCAAATATAGGATCATACATAGGATTTAGAACTGGAAGGACTTCAGAAAGCAACCCCTTCCTTTTATAGACGAGAATATCAAAGACTACAGAAAAAAGTTGGCTTAACCAAGATCACAAAGTAAATGGTAGAGCTCCACTTCATGTGTATACTTTAAAGGCTTGTGATTTTTTTGGTGTGGGCATTATATCTGTCTATGAAGATCACAAACCTTTATGACTTAGAAGACAGTCTTTGAGACATACTGTGACTGAAAAGATTACCAATCTCTGGTCATACTAGTGATGGATATTTGTATACATGTATCCATTGGCATGCACACACACACACACAGAGGGTGGCCCTGTGCACATGACTAAAGGAAGGGCAAAGAATATCCTTGGACTTGCTCTACCATTGGCCTTGTGGTATTATATGAACGCTCAAATCCTAGACTTTAAGATATGTAATTAGCTTTTGAAATCTCTTAGTCTTACAGTTTTACAGATAAGGAAACTGAAGTTCAGAGAAGTTACAATGACTTTTCCAGGGTCCCACATGGTAGGAAGTAAGAGAGCTGAGATATGAATTCAGGTCTTCTGAATCTAAACTATACTGTTCTTTTACTTTCCCTGATTAAAATAGTCATGCACTTTGATCCCTTTGCTAGACATCTGTTCCAAGGGATTCAAAACCAAAAAAGGTCCCACATACTCACAGTAGCACTTTTTCTGGGATCAAAGAACTAGAAGCAAAGTAGGCGCTACTTAATTTGGGAATGGCTAAAGAAATTGTGGTATGTTACTGCAATAGAATATCATTGCACTGAAGGAATGGTGAGTATAAGGAATTCAGAGAAGCTTGGAAGGCATATGAACTAGTGCAGAGAGAAGTCAGAAGACCAGGGGAACAGCATATATAATACCTACAGCAACCTCAATGGAAATACCAATAAAATGAACATGAATGAGGGATAATTATAATGACCATTGTTGGCTATAGAAACAAGATGATAATATGTGTCTACCTTACTATAGATATAAGGGACTATTGGTGTAGAATGTTGTATATGCTAACTGATATGTTCTATACATGCTGGTTGGTTTTGCTGATAAAAAAAAAAGTTAGAAGAAATAATTTCTCTAGGAAGGAAGTGAACAGAAATGAATGTGACATAAAAGCAAAAGATATCAATAAAACTTGCACTTTTTTTAAATAAAGAATTGGACTAGGTAATCTATAAGACTGCTGACAACTCATACAATCATAGCAAACATATGCATTTATAATCACACATATATCATATGTGATATATATCACATATATCACATATAATCACACATACACACATGTATATATGTATATAAACATATACACATAAGTCACTATACTGTCACATATCAATCACAATTTCTTCTTAAACTTCTTGAGATGAATTCCAAATTCATTGGCAAGACCAAATAATACAACAAAAATTGTACAAGAGTGTAAAAGAAATCATATTCTCTGGAGTTTCTGCAAATAATAAAACAACACAGGTTCTTAAATTGCTCTCCCGCAGCTTAGTGACTTTCACCTCACTGTAAGAATGATTATTTGAGCAATTTAAAGGAATTCACTTTTTTTTTTTAAAAAAAGAACCTCTTGAGAATACCACTACATCCCTTGAGATAATTGGAAACACCTTGAATAATGGAAAAGAACAACACAGATTTGATACCAACTCTGCCTGGCTACATTTGGCAGACCTACATTGCAGAAGAATGTCTCTAGAGATACCATTCTCTACGCTACAGATGCTTTATTGTAAAAGCAAACAGATGGAAATACCCTAAGTCATGGTAATTGTTTCCTCTGATGTGAAACTACTCAAAGCTCTTTAAACAATTTTTAAGTGACAAGAAAGAACTAGTTTCTTTAAGCACGCTTTCACTTTCATGCTTTCACTTTCAATTGCTTCTATGGATAGTATAGGATGATTTTCTCTACATAGCTTATTGCTCCCAACCTCTCCAGAAGCACTAATTTAGACCTGGAAGGGACCTTAGAGATCACCTAGTTCAGTCAATTTCAAGAAGAGGAAACTGAGATTTAGAAAGATTGTGATTAAACCAAGGTCACACAGGTGAGAAAGCCAAGATTTGAATCCCAGGTCTTCTAGCTCTTTCAAATGCACCACAGGTCATGCAGCAATTGAGGAAGGCCTTGCTAGAGTGAGAGTTTTTGTTTAGATATGCGAGATTTAATTTAAGAAGCTCATTGCAAAGCCTGGTTTCCTTTAGGAATTTTTAGCATCACTGGCATACACCCCATTTGCCTGTATCAGGGACAACAAACAAACACAAACAACTACAGGAAGGCCTTCATTATGCTGGGTGGGCCCTCTGTGGAGGATTGACAGTAGAACATAAACAAGAGTTAGATAGAATGAAGGTCATGGATGGGTTATAAGATAACCTCCAATGATGAGATTACGGATTCATCAAAATCAATCATACAGTTAGCACTTATTAGACTATTCTGTGTAAGGCACTGGGTTTTGCACTGGGATACAAGGAAAGACAAACAAGCAAACAGTCCATGCTCTTAAGGAGTTCATACCCTAATGAAGGAAATAACATGTAAACAACTATGTACTAATATGAGAGGATATTTTTGGGGTAGACCCAGAGGGAAACACTAAGATTAAGGGGGACTTGGAAAGGCTTTATGTAGAAGAGATAACTAGCTGAGATTTGAAGGAAGACAAGGAACCAGATAGGCAAGGATAAGAGGGGAGAACCCAAGGCTTTGCGGCCAACCAATGAAAATATTCAAAGTCTGGAGATGGATTGTACCACATGTGAAATAGCAAGGAAGCCAATTGGCCTTCTGTAAAAGCCAGTAAGTACGTGGAGGGGTAATGTGTAAAGAATGGAAAAGTAGGAGGAGACTAGATTTAGAAAGCTTTAAAAGACCAAAATGATTTTATATTTGATCCTAGTGGCATTAGGGAGCCAATAGAATGTATTGAATGAGGGCAGGGTTGACATGGTCAGATTCATACTTTAGAAAAATCAGTTTTGGGGCAGCTAGGTGGTGCAGTACATAGAGCACCAGCCCTGGAGGCAGGAGGACCTGAGTTCAAATCCAGCCTCAGACCAAACACTTGACACTTATTAGCTGTGTGACCCCAGGCAAGTCACTTAACCCAATTGCCTTAAAACAATTAAAAAAAAAAAGAAAAATCAGTTTGGCAATCAAGTAGGGGATGGACTGGAGTGGGGGGAGACTTGAGGAAGACCAAATAATCAGCTATTGTAATAGTCCAAGTGGGAGATGATGGAGACCTACACCAGGGTAATGGTAGTGCTAGAAGACACAAGGAGTCATGTGCAAGAGATGTTATGAAGGTAGAAACAATAGAACTTTACAACTGATTGGATATGTTGCAGGGGTCGGGGGTGAAAGAGAATGACTAGTCTAGGATAGCAACTATGTTGAGAGCCTGGGTTACTGAAAAGATGTTAATATCCTTTCCAGTAATAGGGAAGTTAATAAGAGGGTAGGATTTACAAGGGTGGGGAGTGCATGAACATGATGAGTTCATTTTGGGGGCATATTGAAATTAAAATTTCTATAGAAAAACCTAGGAAGTGGGAGATTTGAAACTGGAAGTCAAGAGAGATATTAGGACCAAGAAGTCATCTCACAATCAGATCCAAGAATTATCTGCATAGAGATAATAATTGAAACCATAGGAGCTGATGAGATCACCAAGTATATTTAAGTAGAGGGAGAAGAGGAGAGGAGAAGAGATTGGGTCACAGGAGAGAATACTGGGGGACTTCCACTGTTAGTGGGCATAATGTGGATGAAGATTCAGTAAAGGAGACAGAGAAGAGGTGGCATGACAGGAGGAGGGCAAAAAGAGTGCATTATTCAGACAGCCTAGAGAGAAGAGAATATTAAATATTGGAATAATCTCAATGCATCAGTGATTGTAAAAATTACTAGTACATAATACTTCCATTGTGAGAAATCCATTCAAAAAAGTATTGGTCTGTCTCTTAGTCTATCTTTAATATCAATTTTGGATCATTAATATCAATTACATGCGGCTGTGGAAAGAGTCCTGGATTTAGACACAGAAGATGTGAATTTAATAATAATAATAATAAAAGCTAGCATTTATATGGCATGTACTATGAGCCAGGTGCTGTGCTAAACGCTTTACAAATTTTATCTCATTTGATCTAGATTCAACCACTTATACAAGCCAGTTGATCTTTATGAGTCTTATTTTCCTTAACTGTATAATAAGGGCAATAATGTTTGTGCTAATCTACTATATAAGCTTGATGATAATGATGAAAATAATGATAAAAACTATCATTTATAGAGCACTTTAAGGCTTGTAAAACACTTTACAAATGTCTATTTGATCCTCCCAACAACATCGTTAGGTGATAGTATTTTCATTTTTTGAATGAAGAAACCGAGGATGAGAGAAGTTAAACAACTTGCTCAGGGTCACATAGCTAGCAACTGTCTGAGGCAGGATTTTACCACCAGCTGGTGAGTGTGAGGAAAGGGCTTTGTAGACATTAAAGGTACATATAGATTTGAATTACTACTATTAGTTAAGTGTCTAGCTAATTACATCACTAAAATCTAGGAGAGAAAAAAATAGCATTTTACATTAATAAAAGAAGCAAGGAAAAATATCAATACTAATCATTAGCCGAGTAATAAAAATATGATTACATGGTCCTCACTAGAATATAACATTCGTCATATACTCTTCCCTGGAAAATATCATCATAGTTCTAAGCTCTTGGCACTATTCATGAGAAGTCTTTAAGTGTGTTATTCTACTGGTCATTGCTTTTTCTGAGTCCACGATATAAATCCATGGTTGGCCCCATGTTAGGTATTTCTCTAATCCTTGCTGTGATGTTGATGGACACACAGGTTCTGCTCTGTTTTAAGAACTGTATTCTGTACTTTGAAAACAGTGGAGAGCAATTTGGGATGCAAAGTCCATTCCCCGGAATGGATCACTTTCAATCTCATGTCAAAATTCCTGTGGCTTGGGGCTGTCTTTGGCCAGGTCTATGCAATGCAATGCAAAGTCAGCTGCCATTACCTTCCAAATGTATGTCCATAATAAATCTTAATTTGTATTCATTAATGAATATATAGCCAATTGTCTGTCATTCAGAAATCATTTACTAATCAAAGTATTATAAAAACTTCTCCTCTTACTTTCCCCTGCTGTTACCATACTTGTTGCTACTGCTCCTTGGTGGGGTGGATAAAGGCAGTGAGAGAATATATAGCTCAAAAATTAAAATGTGTTACATAAAATTTCTAGTGAAAGGTTTACTAGAAAAGATGGAATGAAAACTCAAGGAAGTTTGTGAGTTACCTGTGGATTTTAATTATCCATATTAACCATCTTCTTACTTAAGATGAATTTCAAAGTGGGCTATATAGAATATTAATTTATGAATATGCACAAGTTTTAGGATTCAATGGATAAGCCAGCAATAAATGATTAATATGGTGAAGGGTCTCAAGATCATGTCACCTGAGGATCAATCGAATAACTGGGGCATAACTCGAAAAGAGGAAGATTTAGGAGGTGACATAATAGTGGTCTTCAAGTACCATTTGAACCTTCTATAGGACACCTTTGTCAATCCCCCTTGATTCTAGTGTCTTTGCTATTCTTATTATTTCAAATATATTGTGAATACAGGTTGTTTGTACATTGTTTGCGTGTTGTCTCCTCCATGCAACATTGAGTTCCTTGAGAGTAGGGACTATCTTTTGGCTTTCTTTGTATCCCCAGTGCTTATCACGGTGCCTTGTACATAGTATATAGTTAATTAAGATTTATTGATTGACCAATTGAAGGCTTGTTTCATAGGAGAATTACACTTTCTCTGCTTGCCCACAGGAAGCAGAAAAGGGAAGCTAAATATAGTTGGAAGTTTCAGAGAAACTGAGTTAGGATAAATATAAGGGGGAAAAAACAACTTCCTGGTAATTAAAGTTACCCAAACATGGAATGGGCTGCCTCAGGATCTAGAGGCCTTTCCTTCACTGGAGATCTTATTGCAAAGGCTGGTGTACTTGGATCTCTGTAGTTCATTACTGGAGAAGTGTTGCTGGAAGCGCATCACAGAGGTGGTTTATGTGCAGGTATAGGCTGAACTAGATGACTTCAGAGGCCCATTTCAGCTCTGGGATTCTGTGACTTTGGAGGGTTGCACTAATGCCCGAGTTCATATAAGCTTTGAACCCACTTTCTCCCCTGAACAAGCCAAGCAATTGTGAGTACTGGGCCTGACCTATAACATGATGTCTTGTTAGCCTTTGCTCTTCTATCTATTTCTCCCATGCAGTCCACTAAATTCCCTCCTCTTTGCAACTGATACAAATGGTGAGCATCATGAAGGTTAAGAATGCGATAGACTATAAGCAGAGCTTCCATACCCTACATATCTGCAGCTGCCCCATATCCAGACAATATATATTTTTATACTTGAGACAGAGGAGCAAAAGAGGGTGGAGTGGAGCAGTGATGAATCAGAGTTTAAAGTCCCCAAAATGTTTGGGGTGGTGGAACAAAGTTGGTTAGTGAGAGGTGAAAAAATGGAGGAGAAAAGGGAAACACAGAGGAAAGGATTTGGCAGGAAATAAAAACTCATGACATTCACAGAGTGCTCCTTCCTGTCCCCTGTTCCTCATCTCACATCACTCACATGCCTTCTGTCACTGTCCTTCTTTACCTCAGTTTCATGTGAAGAGGTGGCCCTTCTCCATGCCAAGGTAAACCCTCCACAGGCACAAGTGATCCCATCCGTCCTGCTTTCTCCAATAGATTGTCCTCTCTCGTGTCTACTCTCTCACTATTACTCAATGGTTTCCCTACTGAATATTGCCCATTATGTCCATGTCTCTCCCCATCCTCCAACTTGATCCATCCATTCATGCTAGCTATCCTCCCATATCTTCCCTTCCTTCTGTGACTTAACTCTTTGAGAAAGCCTTCTATTGCAGATATCTCCACTTCATTTCTTTTCAATCTCTTCTTAACTCTTTGCAGTATGGCTTCCTAACTCATCATTCAACTGAAACTGTTCTCTCCAAAGTTAATAATGATCTCATAATTATCTGACTGGCCTTTTCTCAATCCTCATCCATCTTATCCTGTCTGGAGACTTGTATGCTTTATTGCCCTTTTCTTAATAATTTTTTCATAATTTTCATGACACTACTCTCTCCTGGTTCACTTTGATGGCTCCTTTGTATCCTTTGCTGTATCCTCATCCATGTCACTCTCAATAACAGTGGTTGTTACCAACACCCTGTTCTAGGCCTAATTTTCTTCTTCTATATGATTTCACTTTTTTTTTTTGGACTGGGCAATGGGGTTAAGTGACTTGCTCAGGGTCACACAGCTAGTAAGTGTTATGTGTCTGAGTCCAGATTTGAATTCAGGTCCTCCTGACTCCAGGGCTGGTGCTCTGTCCACTGTTCCACCTCGCTGCCTCTTCAACAATTTATTTTTTTTTTTGGTGAGGCAATTGGGGTTAAGTGACTTGCCCAAGGTCACACAGCTAGTAAGTATCAAGTGTCTGAGGCCAGATTTGAACTCATGTCCTCCTGACTCTAAGGCTCAATTTCACTCTCTGATTTCATCAGCTCCCATGGTTTCAATTATTGTCTTTGTGCAGATGACTCTCAGATCTACCTGTCTAGCCCCAACCCTCTCTCCTCCAACTGCCTATTGGACATATCACACCAAAGTCTCATAGACACTGGAATTTTTATTATGTCCAAAACTAAACTCATTCTTTTTTCCCCAAATCCTCCCCCCCCTTCTTCCTAGCTTTCTTATTACTTTTAAGAACACAACTATCCTCCCAGTCACCCAGGCTCACAACTTAGGTGTCATTCTTAACTCCTCATTTTCCATTATTCCACCTCAATATCCAATCGCTTCTCAGATCCTGTCATTTTTTCCCTCATAATATCTCTTGTATATGCTTCTTTCTCTCATGACACTGCCACCATTTTGATGTAGGCCATCATTGCTTCATGCCTGGACTATTGCCAAAATGTGCTGAGTGATTTCCCAGGCTCAAGTCTCTCCATCCTCCAATCCATCTTCCGCTCACCTATCAAGTTGATCTTCCTAAAACACAGGTCTGACCATGTCACACACACACACACACACACACACACACACACACACACACACACACTCCAGGGGTTACCTATTGCCTCCTTGATCAAACAGACAATCCTTTGCTTGACTCTCAAAGTCATTCATAACCTAGACCTTTCCTATCTTTGCTGTCCTTTTATACCTTACTCTCCTCTCTATACTTTGTTATACAGTGACACTGGCTTCCTTTCTTTTCCTTGCACAAGAATATCCATCTCCAGACTGCAAACATTTTCACTGACTGTCTCCCATGACAAGAATTCCCTCCCTTCTCATCTCTGCTTCTTGGCTTCCCTGACTTCCTTCAAGTTTCAGTGTCAGTCCCACCTTTTTTGGGAAGACTTTCCCAGTCCTCCTTAATTCTAGTCCTTTCCTCTGAGACTACTCCCAATTTATCTTGCATATATCTTGATTATTCATAGTTGTTTGGATGTTGCCTCCCCCATCAGACTCAGAACTCTTTGAGAGCATGGACTGTATAGATGCATGTATATATGTTTATCTTCTGTTTTATTTTTGTTTTTATTTATAGCCTTAGTGCTTATTACAGTGTCTGGTGCACAGTAGGTGCTTAATAAATACTAGTTGACTGAATGACTGAAATAATTTGGCAAGGAAGTGAAAACAACTTAGACATAGAGGGTGCATCAAGGAGACAAATCTACTTGGACATAGTAATTCTCATTCAAGGTCTATGACTTGCTTGGAAATGCAAAACACAAAACAAACTAGCAATCACTTCTGCTTTAACATTTTATCACAAGGTTGGCAACTCTCTGACAGGGCATGCCAACGTGTCAACTTGGTAAACTTCTGAAAGTAGTGAGCCAATATGCCAACCCTTGTATTTCTGATTTGCTGATGGGGGTTGCGGGGGGTGGTGGTGATGGTGCTGATTCTTTCAATGGGCAGGCAGCAGCAGGTATGGACTCTAAAAAAGGACAGGAAGTGAAGCAGACTAACAGCCATGAGTCCTTCTATAATCTTCATGCTTAGTGCTGTTCATTTCTAAGATTTGTTACTTAAGATAACAAATAAAGTTAATAGTCACTTTGGCACAAGTATCAGTACTTAAGATTAATGGAGAAAAAAGGGAAGAAAACTCTACAAAAGTAACATATACTCTTAACAACATCTCATTTGGCAGATTTTAGACTATTTCTGCTTCATTCTATAGACAACATGGGAAATAGTGATGGCAGGGATTATATACTTCCTTCTGCCAAACACCAAATGCTCTATTGGTGCAGAAAAAAATAAGGAATAATGATATAACATACATAGCTTTTTCATTAGTGAGACTATTATGGAAAATATTCCCCAAGACTAAAGTAATCCTCAGATAATCAAAATAAGATGCTATTTAGTGAAAAATATATACATTTTGCCTTACTTTAGGGAAGCATGGCATATCACAAGTGCTGAATGGTTCATGTATTACATTCCTCTATCATATTTACTAAATTCGATTTTAAAATTACTGGATATGACAATAGTTATTTTCACTTTTTTTTTCATGAAGTAACCATGCTTCCAATAGTGTTAAATTACAATTAAATAAGGTCAACCAGGTGGTGCAGTGGATAGAGTGCTGGGCCTGGAGACAGGAAGACCTGAGTCCAAATATAACTTCAGATACTTACTAGCCATTCAACTCTGGGCAAGTCACTTAGCCCTGTTTACCTTAGTTTCTTCATTTGTAAAACGAACTGGAGAAGGAAATAATAAACTATTCCAGTATCTTTGCCATGAAAACCCCAAGAAGGGGTCAAGAAGAGTCGGACATGACTGAAAAACTAATGAACAACAACAAATATAGAAAAGTAAAAGCTAACCAAACTCAGAGAAAGCCTAATAATCAACCAAACTGAAAGTGACAGTGTACATTGCCACCAGAACATGGGGTATTTTCTGTTCCTTAGAAGGATTAGATTAACCCAGGAGCAAAATAGATGCTTACACTTTAAGTGGTACAGCTTGGCAAGAAATAATTACTGAACCTGCATTATTCTGTGACAGTTCATCTGGATCCTTTGTTTCTTAGACTTCTTTGTTGTGCTTAATTTCCATATTTGCTCCAATATTTCAAGAGAGTGAACTAAAGATCAATTAAGACAGTCTGAATATTCCTCAGATTTCGGGAAAGAGTAGCAAGATAGGGACATTGTCATTAGAAACACCCACTAAATTTCCCAAGACCTCTCAATAGAGGTAGTGAATCACTTAACGCAATACCTACTAGCGAGGAAAGACACAGCAGTGATATTCAGTCTAGGTTTTCAGTGACCAGTGTAGCCAGCCCCTATAAGAGGAAATGAGAATGAGTGGCCTATTGTCAGTAAGGTCACAGATAGTGTTGAGTAACTGTCAATGTTAAAAATTCTTTGAGACTTGAGTTTGGATACTCATAATGATTTGCCACCAGCTTCTCTGCTTGCTTTGGAGTCCACCAAAATTTTCATTATATCCCTACACTGTGTTGTTACCTATCCACTAAGAAATAAAAGATACCAAATGGTTATAAATGAATACAGAAGCCTGTGGAGACGTATTCTAAGAAGAGAGTTGAGAAATGCTCCTAGCAAATAAAATCACTTGTATTCTAAAAGATAAGACATGATAGCTTATTGATGTAGGATTCATTGCTGAATTAGCTATTTGTGTATCTTTGGGCTCTCTGTTTGTCATAGCAAAATAAAAATCAATACCAAAGCAGAAAAAAAAGAATAAATGAATTGAGATATGGCTTGCAACTGAAGCAATTCCTACTTAACTTATTTAAATAGGCTGTTGATTTTATTTAAAATGGATGATGAATAAAGAGATATTAATATAGACCCTCATCATTTCCCAAGAAAGTTTAATATAAATCAACTGCCACATTGAGAAAGTCAAAAGCGTCTAGAGAACGTCCCCCAGCAGAAGCCTATCTAATCTCCTTCGGAGTGGAGAGATAGAGCAGTTTATTGACAATACTGATTAACTTACAAACTCATTTGTAAAATCATAAACAGGTGGACAAAGATATAGCAAGCAGAATTCTCATTAGGGAAAATATGTGGATCCACCTGGGGAAGAAAAGGGAGGATTATTTTAAATACAGCTCAGTGGCACAAGGAAGTGTCTCCTGAGACACCTTAAGCTTTCAACTCTTCTGAAATATACGGCAATAGAAGTGAATAAGTCTGATGCTATGGGTGGGGCTAGACACAGTGTCAGGGTGACAGGGCAGACAGTAAAGGATTCATTCCACTTCTGTCAGGTAAGTGGTTACACAGGAGAAGAAAAGTGCTCATGTATAAGTCTGGGGACGTCTAGTATCATTGCTCTTTAGGGCAGAGCTGTGTAGGGGAAGAATGGTGTGGACAAATGATGTTGGCATAGCTACCTGTAGTGTCACCAGTATGCAGCAGACAGGAGGGAAAGCATTACAAGGAAGATGCTAGCAATATCCTCTGGCCTGAGGCAAAACCCTTGCTGTACTACCTGATGATGAAAGATTATAATAATATAATCTCATAAAAAGTAGTAATCAATAGAAGAGAAAAACATTTGCAGAAAATTTGGATTAAACTCAATGAATCCAGGTAATGCTAAGAGTGTTAAGGATGAAAGTGGAAGGAGAACAACAGACGATAAATGAAAAATAATTTGCCAATATTTATTTTGGTGAGGCAATTAAGGTTAAGTGATTTGCCCAGGGTCACACAGCTAGTAAGTGTTAATTGTCTGGTAAAGGACTTGAACTCAGGTCCTCCTAACTCCAGGGATGGCTCTCTATATACTGTACCACCTATCTGCCCCTAGATCTGCCAGTATTTTTTGTTTTGTTTTGTTTATTTATTTTTTCTAATATAAATTTATTTTAGTTTTCAATATTCACTTCCACAAGTTTTTGAGTTCGAAATTTCTCACCCCTCCCCCACCCCAAGATGGCATGCATTCTCAATACCCCTTCCCCTGGTCTGCCTTCTCTTCTATCTCTCCCCCCTCCCTTCTCTTATCCCCTTCCCCTTCTATTTTCCTGTAGAGCAGGATAGACTTCTGTACCACCATTTCCTGTATTTCTTATTTCCCAGTTGCATGTGAAAATATTTTTTTTAAAACATGTGTTTTTAAAACTTTGAGTTCCAAATTTTCTCCCTTCCTCCCTCCCCACCCACCCTCACTGAAAAGGCAAGCAACTCAATATAGGTTGTACATGTGCCGTTATGCAAAACACTTCCTTAGTAGACATGTTGTAAAAAACTAACTCTATTTCCCTTAATCCTATCCTGCCCTCCCATCTATTCTGTTCTTTCTTTTGACCCTGTGCCTTCTAAGAAGTATTTACTTCTGATTACCCCCTTTCCCAATCTGCCCTCCTCTCTATCACCCCCCTGCTCTCTTGTCCCCTTCTCTCCCTATTTTCCTGTAGGGTAAGACAGATTTCCATACCCAATTGAATGTGTCTGTTATTCTCTTCTTAAGCCAAATCCTATGAGAATAAGATTCCCTCATTCCCTCTCACCTTCCCCTTCACTGTGAGAGACTTTTCTTTTCTGTTTTTTTTGTGTGAGATAATTTACCCCATTCTACCTCTCCCTTTCTTCTCTGAGTATCATCCTCTCTCATCCTTTAATTTTATTCTCCAGATATGACCCCTTAATCTTCAACTCACCCTGTGCCCTCTATCTATCTCTCTATCTATATATACATACATAAAATTTTTTCCCTTCAACTACCCTAATACTGACAAAGTTCTCATGAGTTACAAATGTCATCTTTCCATGCAGGAATATAAACAGTTCAATCTTAATAAGTCTCTTATGATTTCTCTTTCCTGTTTCCCTCTTCATGTTCCACTGGAGTCCTGTATTTGAAAGTCAAATTTTCTGTTTAGCTCTGGTCTTTTCATCAGGAATGCTTGAAAGTCCTCTATTTCACTGAATGACCATTTTTTCCCCTGAAGGATTATACTCAGTTTTGCTGGGTAGGTGATTCTTGGTTGTAATCCTATCTCCTTTGCCTTCTGGAATATTATATTCCATGCCCTGTGGTCCTTTAATGTAGAAGCTGCTAAACCTTGTGTTATCCTTTTTGTGTAATCTCTTCTCCATTTGATTGTAAGCTCCTTGGGGGCACAGACTGTATTTTTTTCTTGTTTGTAACCTTACCCCACCCCCACAGCACAGTGCCTGCTGTGTAACAGGTGCTTAATAATTATTTATTGAATTTAATCTCTAGTCTGCTTATTACCAAGGGTTGTTTTTTTTTTTACCAAAGTGAAAACTGCTTTATGATTCTCCAGCATCTGGAAATAGCTCTCACATTTGGTCAATTAATGTGGGATCTGAAATTCAGATAACATACACCTCTGCTGGTTCTCCCAATGAGGGAAGTAAAAAGCAGTTCTCCTCTTCCATTGAAGAGGAAATAAAACAGCACTTTATTTGGCTGTCTTGTAAGTGAAGGGAAGGGAAGAAGCATTTACTAAAGCACCTCCTATGTGCCAGGCACTGTGCTGTGATTTACAAATATTATCTCATGTGACAACCCTGGGAGGTAGGTGCTATTATTAGTTCCATTTTATAGTTGAGGAAACTGAAGCAGACAGACGTTAGGTCACTTGCCTAGGGTCACATAGCTAGTAAAAGTCTGAGGCTGGATTTAAACTCTGGTCCTCTTAACTACAGGTCCAGCACTCTATCCACTGAGGCACCTAGCTGCCTACACAGAAGACTCAAAGACAAAGAAGGTCCTATGATTTGAGTAGTGCTACAAAACCCACCTGTTTAAAAATATGCTTCCCTAATCTAGGTAGCTAAATGGCATAGTGGATATAGTACTGGACCTAGAGTCCTTATGTACTTAATAGCTGTGTGACTCTGGGAAAGTCAATCAGCATCAGTTGTATTATCTGTAAAATGGGGATAATAAGAACACCTACCTCATGAGTTTGTTGGGAAGATAAAATAATATGACTTAATAGCTGGGTCCTAGGAACATGAGCAAGGAACAGAAACGAATTCTTGGTGAGCTTGCATCTGGTAGTATGTGCTGGAAAGACCCAGCTTTCCATTTCATCATTAACTTCCAGACATGCATGTGGAACTCCTGTGCATGCTCCCAGAACTACCTGGACCCTCATTAGCCAGTCTTTAGTTTGATATATAAAAAGTTTGGGAAACCTTACAGTGATATATAAATACTAAATGTTATTTCTTTCACTTTGCCATCCTATTATAAGTATTACTTTTCTCCATTAAAACATATTCGCAGAAAGCCATTCTTAAAAGCACTCTGTGTGTGCATGTGTGTGTGTGTGTGTGTGTGTGTGTGTGTGTGTGTGTGTATACAGTTTGTGAGGTAGGGAACATAAATAGCAAATTAGTACTTATTAACATAAATTGATTAGTTTAGCAGATTAAAAACCAAACAGTAGGACTCTGAGGGGGCAGCGTTGTACTCCACTAAATAGTCTTGTGAGCAAGTATTTTATAATAGTCTTATTCATCAATTTATCTTCCTTAGGCCAGTTGTTGAATACAATTATTGTTGAATCAATGAAAAAAATGGGTAAAAGCTGATGTGGGTCAGGAGAGAAAGGATTGTGGGAGGTCTGAAATTTGGGGTGGTTGTCCTTTGTGGAGTACTGGAATGAAGGGCAGTAGGCAAGCCCTGGGGACCTAGAGATGGGGGTTAGGAGAGATCCAGGGAGAATGGGATGGACCTTGCTGAAAACAAAACAAAACAAATTTATCTTACAATCCTTCTTTATTCCTATTATTATAACCCTCAGAAAGGGAATGTCGATTAGAAGGGACCTCACTGATCATCTAGTTCAAACCATACCTAAACAAAAACTCCCTCTACAGCATTTCCTGACAAAGGTTGCTTATTTTTCTTGAAGACCTCCAAGGAGGGGAAATCGACTCCTTCCCCCAGGTAGCACATTTTGCTTTTGGATAGTTATTGTTAAGAATGACTTTAAGCCAAGCCTAAAATTACATTGTTGCAGCTTCTCCTATTGATCCTACTTCTGTAACCTGGGACTAAGCAGTGCAAGGCTAATCTCTCTTCCTCTTTAGTAAGCAGACCATTCTATCACCGCCATTTAACAAATACATCAACCCAGCCCCAAGAGAATTAATTGAACTGTCCAGTAGCACACTGGCAGAGTCTGATAAGAGCACATGGTCAATAGTTTCATGAGCAAGCTTTGGAACAACAGCCTAGGTACACCGCAGATTCGAATGATGATTAGGAATGAGAGGGGCGGGGAAACCAACCTGAAAGCAATGCTGTTCTGGGAACCTTGCAAAGGAGCATCGACTTTTATGGGCAGGAGAGAAGCCTCCCACAAAGGTGACAGTTAACCCGATAAGAAAAAAAAAAAGACCCAGGCAGATATCATTTTACCCAGAGACCTGAATGACTTATGGCAAAATTCAGCTGATAACCCCGTGGGCCTCTCCCGAGCGAAAGGTCGGCTGTGGCAAAGAGCAGGAAGGAGAACGGGAAGTAGTATGAATTGCTGTGGAATGGTATTCCCGAGCTCGTTAAGGAGGAGTCTCATTTCCTGAGACAGCGTGTCCTCATTATGACTTGAAGGAAAAGGATATCCTCTCTGAAAAGGGTGGGAAAAGGCAATGCATACACTGGGAGCTGGAGAAGACCAGCAGGATTCTCCCATGCCCTTTACTCATCATCTAGATAGAACAGAGAGCAGATAAAGGTGAGCAAGCAAGTTTAATTTACCTTTAAACTATTAGGAGGCTTCCTGACTTTTCCCAGACAATCAAGGGAAGTGTGTGTGTTTTTTTATTTTTTTAAGACAAAAACTGTGGTTCTAATCATAGGATCCTAATATGATTAGATTTCATATCTATAAAGTTGGAAAAAACCTCAGAAGCCATGCAGTCCAACCCCCTCATTTTATAGATAAGAAGAATGGGGATCAAAGACTTATCCAAGGTCACACATGTATTAGAGAGTAGAATTTTGAAGATTATGCTCATCTGTGCCTAATACACACTTCTCCTAAAATAAAATATAAAAATAAGAAAGGTAGATAAGATACTTCATTCAATTCTATTTAACAAGCATTCATTAAACACCTACCATGTTCAAGGAGGCCCTTTGCTACATGGTGGAGAAATAACAAAGGAATAAACAGTTCATGCCTTTGAATGTCCATTGGCCCCTTAATTATCCACACCATTGAATGCCCATCACAATTCGTGTCATTGCTTCTTTTCATTGCATAGATAATTAATTGAGAGGTGAATAGCTCTCTCTTCATGTTCTTGGAGCCATCAACTAAATATTGCTCATTAATTGAAATAATTAATTACTTCAAAGTTTCAAGGCAAAAAATGAAGCTACATAAATCACCAACATTGCTGCAGAATACCAACAAAACCCAGAAGAAAGTAATAGAAAATGAAATTTCATTCAAAATAACTACAGAATGTATAAAATATTTGGGAATCTACAGATTAAGACACACAAAGGAACTATATGAATAAATCTATAAAAACAATTCATGGAAATAAAGGTAGAACTAACTAGAGAAGTAGAAATTGTTCATGGTCAAAAATAACAACACTACCTAAATTAACTTACATATTCATTGTTGTTCAGTCATTTTTCAGTCATGTCTGACTCTTTGTGACCCCATTTAGAGGTTTCTTAGCAAGTATACTGGAGTGGTTTGCCATTTCCATTTACTAATTTTACAGATGAGGAAACTGAGGCAAATAAGGTTAAGTGACTTGCATAGGGTCACACAGCTAGTAAGTGTCTGAGGCCAGATTTGAACCTAGAAAAATGGGTTTTTCTACTCTGAGTCTGGCACTCTATCACTATGCTACTTAGCTGCCTTAATTTACCTATTCAGTTCCATGTTAATCAAACTACAGAAAAAAGTATTTTAGTGAGCTATAAAAAAGAAGAGAATCCATGTAGAGGAACAAAAGGTCAAGAATCTCTAGGGAAATAGTGGGAAAAATCAGAAGGTAAAGAGGCTAGCAGTTCCAGATCTCAAACTATACCATAAAAGAAATTGAAATTATTTGGTATCTGTTAAAAAAAAATAGGGTGGATGATCAGTGGAACAGAATAGGTATACAACATACAGAAGAAAATGAACATAAAACCATAGGCTTGTAAATTTAAAGCTGGAAGGGACATAGTACCATATTGTTTGATAAAACAAAATATGACAAATATTGTAGTTAAGAATGCATGATTTGACAGAAACTATTGGAAAAACTTAACATCAATCTGCAAAATTTGGGTGTAGACTAATATCTCACCAGGTATATTAAGATAAGCCCTAAATAGATATGTAACATATACAAAAAGTCACAATCACAAATGAATTAGAAAAGCAAGGAAGAAAATATTTTAGTATAGATTGTTAAAAATTAGTTAAATTGTTAAAATTAAGAAGGAAATAGTTAAATGGAGAAAAATTGTTGCAGCAGTTTTCTCTGATAAAGGTTGGCTTTCTTTGGGGGGTATAGGTCTAGAATAGCTGGGTCAAAAGTTATGCAGTGTTTGGTAACTTTCTGGGCATAGATCTAAATCGCTTTGTATAATGACTAGATTAAATCATGGCTCCATTAACAGAGCACTAGCATGTTTGCTTCACCATAGTAACCCAACATTTATTATTTCTTCTTTTGTGTTCTTTGCCAATTCATTAGTTGTGAGACAGAATCTCAAAGTTGCAGTAATTTTCTTTTCTCTAATTATTAGTATTTTTTCATGATTATTGATAGCTTGGATTTTTTATGCTCTCTGTATCATTTAACCATCAATCTATTGGGGAACACTCTTACAGTCTCTTTGTCTTATAGATTTAAATTAGCTTCTGATAATTTTGGATATAAGACCATATTTTCATGGCAACTCTTTTTGAGGTATTCCAAAAATTCAAAAATAAAGAGGGGATCCTGTTTGGAATGGCTAAACATGTGGTGGTATATTGGGACTTAGTTGATGCTTAAATTTGTTTTGTTGAATGATGCATGACACTATATATTTGGGCCTGTTAAAAAATTTTTTCCTCAATAGAGAACATTATGAAAAGCAAAACGGATAACTTTGATTACATTAAATTGAAAACTTTTTGCACAAACAAAGCCAATGCAACCAAGATTAGAAGGAAATTAGAAAATTGGGAAAGAAATTTTACAACCAGTCTCTCTGATAATGGTCTCATTTCTAAAATACATAGAGAATTGAGTTAAATTTATAAGAATACAAGTCATTCCCCAATTGATAAATGGTCAAAGGATATGAACAGGCAGTTCTCAGATGAAGAAATTAAAATCATCTATAGTCATATGAAAAAATGCTCTAAATCACTAGTGATTAGAGAAATGCCAATCAAAACAACTCTGAGGTTGTTTTGCGCAATAGCACTTCTAGGGCTATATCCCAAAGAGATCACACAAATGGGAAAAGACCCACATGTACAAAAATATTCATAGCAGCTCTTTTTGTGGTGGCAAAGAACTGGAAATTGAAAGGATGCCTATCAATTGGGGAATGGCTGAACAAGTTGTGGTATATGAAGGTAACGGAATACTATTGTGCTGTAAGAAATGATGAATAGGCCGACTTCAGAAAAACCTGGAAAGACTTGTATGGTCTGATGCTTAGTGAAGTGAGCAGAACCAGGAAAACATTGTACACAATAACAGCCATGTTGTGAGATGACTAATACTGATAAACTTAACCGTTCCCAGCCATACAAGAATCTAAGACATCTCCAAAGGCCTCATGATGGAAAATGCTATCCACATCTGAAGAAAGAGCTATGGAGTTTGAATGCAGATCGAAGCATACATTTGCTATTTTTTTTCTTCTGTTGAGTTTTGTTTCCTCTCTCTGGTGGTTCCTCCAATTGGTTCTAATTCTTACTTACAACATCACTAATGTGAAAATATGTTTAATAGGAATGTATATGTACAGCCTATATCAGATTGTGTGCCGTCTTGGGGAGGGTGATGGGGAGGGAGGGGGAGAAAATTTTTAAATTCAAAAGCATATGGAAATGATTGTTGATAAATCAAAATAAATTAATTTAAAAATTTAAAAAAAATTTGCTCAATGAAGGGAGAATGGGAAGGATAGATTAATAAAAATGCTTGCTAATTGAAAAGAATAACAAACTATGCCAAGAAACTACATTTATGATACATTTTATTGATGCTTTTCTTTTACCTCTAGTAACTTCTGGAGTTAGGGGGAATATCTTCCTTTCCCAGACTGAACTCTCTTTTGTAACAAAGAAAATTGAGTGAAAACGCTCAATATATCATGATAATATGTGAGAACATACAAAGCATTTTGCCCTAGGGGTGACAGAATTCCTGGGAGTCTTTTTGCTGGATTCTTCAAGATGTCCCTTCACTAGTGACTGTTTCTATCTTTTACCTCTTTGCCATTTATCTCTACTTCATAAAGCAGTTTAATTCACGTAAAACTGTTCTAACAAGGAGCCCCAAAGAACCTAAAAATTACTTTGGCCAACAAGCATGTCAGCTCTCTGTCAAAGCTAAAAGCAACACAGTTTAAAACCTAATAGCAGAATCAGAACCACAGAATACATAGTTTAGAATAAAAGCACTAAGCTAAGAAAATGAAAAAGCAGTGGGGAAAATAATCTGCAAATAGTTTGGCATGAGAGAAATCCAACTAAGCATTATCAGCCTTCAAGGATTTATAGATGGGACTAGAACCTTAAAGGATTTCTATATGCAATTATACATACATATATGTATATACGTAAAATGGAACAGATATTTTAGCATTTCTGTAATGAACTTTACTCATTGTCAATGACAGTGGAACTATCACATTTAGAATCTGAGTACCCAACCTGCTACCTGACTTAATGAAAATGACACTCAAGGAAATGAAGTCAGGAAGAATAGATCACCTAAATAAATACATAGTAAGGAAATTCACGCTGGGGGTGTCACAATTTTAATATCACTTGTTTATTGATTTTCAACATATCTCAAAGAGAGGAAAATGCCAAAAGATTACAAATCACATTGCTACCAAAAAAAGAATTGAGAGAATGAGAACTATCAACAAGCCATATCGCCACTTTATGATCTCTCATTTCTTTGTGGAAATGGTCTGTGCTCTACACGTAA